>NC_092310.1:0-625000 GCF_036785885.1 Coffea arabica
GTTTGAGGGAAGGTACCAAAATGATCAAAGGTTCCAACGTCGAGGAGATGACACCATTAAAGGTGTCAAACTCAAGATTCCCTCATTCCAAGGCAAGTCGGACCCCGAGGCGTACTTGGAATGCGAACGAAAAATTGAGTTAGTCTATGAATGCCACACCTATACGGAGGAGCAAAAGGTGAAACTAGCAGCCGTAGAATTCACTGACTACGCCTCCATTTGGTGGGACCAACTTAGACTAAGCCGAAGGAGAAATCGTGAGAGACCTGTGGAAACTTGGGAGGAAATGAGGAGTCTGATGAGAAAAAGGTTTGTTCCGAGCTACTATAGTTGAGATCTACACCGTCGGCTACAAGCTCTCAACCAAGGGTCCATGTCAGTTGAGGATTATTACAAGGAGATGGAAATGGCCATCATGAAGGCGGATTTGCGTGAAGATGGAGAGGCCACTATGGCTCGTTTTCTACATGGATTGAGGCCCGAGATTGCCGAAGTAGTGGAACTCCAACACTACCTCGACATGAATGAAATGCTCGAGAAGGCGGTTACAATTGAACGACGCCTCAAGAGGAGGGGTACTGCGCGACAAAGCACTACTTATCCAGCTGGAAATTGGCGCACTTCTCAACCAAAAAGGGAGGAGAAAGCCGCAGCTCCTTCTTACCCTCCAAGGCCGAATGGCCTCCCTTCCAAGGCAACGCCCAAGCCTGACTTTAAGGCTAATAATGCAGCTACCAAACCGCGTGGTCGAGACACCAAGTGTTTTAAGTGTCAAGGATTTGGCCATATCGCTTCTCAATGCCCCAGCCAAAGGACCATGCTGATGTTGCCAAATGGGGAAATTGTATCAGATGAGGAAGAGGAGTACGAGGGGATACCGCCTCTAGAAGAGGAAGAGAATGAATCGAGTGAGGAGATACCTACGCATGAGGAGATTGGATGCCTAGTGGTTCGAAAGGTCCTCACTACCCGCGCCAAAGAGGAGGAACTGGAGGTACAACGGGACAACCTTTTCTACACAAGGTGTCATATCAAGGATAAGGTGTGTAGTGTTGTTATTGATAGTGAGAGTTGTGCCAATGTCGCTAGTCTACTCATGGTAGAAATGCTAGGGCTCCAAGTTATCAAACATCCAAGACCTTATCGCCTTCAATGGTTGAACAATGAAGGGGAAGTCCGCGTGTTTAGACAAGTAAAAGTGCCATTCCGAATTGGCAAGTATGAAGACGAGGTTACTTGTGATGTCGTGCCAATGCAAGCAAGTCACCTCATTCTTGGACGGCCTTGGCAATATGATCGCGATGTCGAATTCAAGGGAAGAGCTAATAAATATGTCTTTACTCATTGCAATAGAAAGGTGACACTTGTACCTCTCACCCCAAAACAAGTGTATGAAGATCAAATGAGGCTCCAAAGGGAGTATGAGCTAGAACTTGAGAGGAAAAAGCGAGAGAAAAGTGAGGAAGAAAAAGGAGAGAGTAGGGCCGAAACCCTAGGGAAGAAAAAGGCAACAAGTGGGTCGGCTATGAGAGAAGAAAATAAGGGGAAGCTAAGCTTGCTAGCAAAAGCCAAAGATGTAAGGCGAGCTTTGTCTTCCAACCAACTCTTACTTGTGCTTGTGTGCAAAGAAGAGTTGGTCACTTCATCCATACCCACTGACTCCTTGCCTTATACTATTTTACCTCTCTTGCAGGAATTTGAGGACATATTTCCTGAGGATGTACCTGATGGACTACCACCGCTAAGGGGAATCGAGCACCAAATCGATCTCATTCCTGGAGCACCATTGCCTAACAAACCAGCCTATAGAATGGGTCCTGAGGAAACAAAGGAATTGCAAAGGCAAGTGGAGGAATTGCTAAGGAAAGGTTGGGCTAGAGAAAGTCTAAGTCCATGCGCTGTACCAGTGATTCTCGTGCCAAAGAAAGATGGAGCGTGGAGAATGTGCACCGACTGTCGAGCAGTCAATGCAATCACGGTAAAATATCGTCACCCTATCCCTAGGTTAGATGATATGTTAGATGAATTGCATGGTGCCATTATATTCACTAAAATTGATTTGAAAAGTGGTTACCACCAAATAAGAATGAAAGAGGGAGATGAGTGGAAAACCGCTTTCAAAACTAAACATGGTCTATATGAGTGGTTAGTAATGCCATTTGGCTTAACTAATGCACCTAGTACCTTCATGCGTTTGATGAACCATGTTTTGAGACCTTTTCTTGGGAAATTTGTAGTGGTTTACTTTGATGATATTCTGATTTATAGTAGAAGCTTAGAGGAACACTTTGAGCACCTCAAAGCCATCTTTGCAGTACTTCGAAGGGAAAGGCTATATGCCAACCTTAAGAAGTGCACATTTTGCACTGATCGTGTTGTGTTTCTAGGATATGTTGTAAGTGCGCAGGGCATTCATGTAGATGAAGAGAAGATTAAGTCCATCCAAGAGTGGCCAACACCTACCTCTGTAAGTGATGTGCGCAGCTTTCATGGATTAGCAAGCTTCTACCGTCGCTTTGTGAAGGATTTTAGCACCATTGCTGCACCTCTTACCGCGGTCATAAAGAAGAACGAGAAGTTCTTTTGGGGGGAAGCCCAAGATAAGGCTTTCCAATTGCTGAAACACAAACTCACACATGCACCACTCCTTGCAATACCTAACTTTGATCTCACTTTTGAAGTGGAATGTGATGCATCAGGTGTAGGAGTAGGAGCCGTACTCATGCAAGGAGGGAGACCGATTGCCTACTTTAGTGAGAAATTAAATGGCGCGGTCCTCAACTATTCAACTTATGACAAGGAGATGTTTGCCCTCGTACGTGCTTTGGAGACATGGCAACACTACCTACGTGCCCGGGAATTCGTCATCAAAACTGACCATGAGTCTCTCAAGCACCTAAAAGGACAACAAAAGCTGAGCAAACGGCATGCCCGATGGGTAGCCTTCATCGAGTCTTTTCCATACGTCATCAAATACAAAACAGGTAAGTCTAATGTAGTAGCTGACGCTTTATCTCGGAGACACATTTTGCTCACTGCCTTAGATGCTAAACTCCTAGGCTTTGAACTCATGAAGGAGTTGTATAAGGATGGCTTGGATTTTGCCAACGCTTATGCGAATTGGGGAAAATCTGACTTTGAAAAGTTCTTTGTACATGATGGGTTCTTATTTTATCTTACCAAGCTGTGCATTCCTCGAGGGTCCATACGTGACTTACTTATTCAGGAGTCACATAGTGGTGGACTAATGGGACACTTTGGTGTCACCAAGACATTAGCTGTATTGCAGGAACACTTCCATTGGCCTCGCATGCGCAAGGACGTGGAGAGGATTGTTGAAAGATGTGGTGTGTGCCACAAAGCTAAGTCTCGGGTCAACCCAAACGGTTTGTATACTCCTTTACCCATACCTCACCACCCTTGGGTTGACATCTCCATGGATTTCGTGCTTGGTTTACCTCGTTCAAAGCGTGGTCATGACTCTATATTTGTTGTGGTAGATAGGTTCTCCAAAATGGCTCACTTTATTGCATGTCATAAGACGGATGATGCTTTACACATTGCTGATTTATTCTTTAAAGAGGTTGTTCGTTTGCATGGCATACCTAGGACAATAGTATCCGATAGAGATGTCAAGTTTTTGAGCTATTTCTGGAAATCTTTATGGGGTCGGTTGGGAACCAAACTGTTGTTCTCTACCTCTAGTCATCCTCAAACGGACGGACAAACTGAGGTAGTCAATAGGACTTTATCCACACTCCTACGTGCAATCATAAAGAAAAATATCAAGTCATGGGAGGAGTGTCTACCTCATGTTGAGTTTGCATACAATAGGGTTGTGCATAGTGCTACACAATTCTCGCCTTTTGAAGTTGTGTATGGTTTGAACCCCTTAACTCCCTTAGATTTGTTGCCATTACCTTCTTCTGAGCATATGAACTTAGATGGCAAGAAGAAAGCTGAGTTCGTGAGATCATTACACGACAAGGTTCGTACCAACATCGAGAGGAGGACGGCCCAATATGTCCAACAAGCTAATAAGCACAGGCGCAAGCTTGTCTTTGAACCAGGTGATTGGGTCTGGTTACATTTGCGCAAGGAGAGGTTTCCAAAACAACGGCAAAGCAAGCTGTCACCAAGAGGAGATGGGCCTTTTCAAGTTATTGAGCGCATCAACGACAATGCATACCGCTTAGATCTGCCTGGTGAGTATACTGTTAGTGCTACATTCAATGTTGCTGATCTAAGTCCATTTATTGCAGGGGACGAGTACGATTTGAGGGCAAATCCTTTTCAAGAGGAGGGGAATGATGCGGTTGAGCACGAGGCCCAAAGTGTACAAGTAGACCCTGTGAAGGTGCCCCAAGGCCCAGTGACACGAGCACGAGCCAAGAGATTCAAGGAGTCCCTTCAAGCCTTGGTACGTGCAGTCCAAACCCAAGAGAAACCGGTCATTGAAGGAATTGAGTTGGAATATCCTTGCACGACTACTAAAATGCTGCTTACAATTGAAGATGCAAATGTTCAAGCTCCAAACGGCGGGCTTAGCCGCAGTTAAGTACCCTCGCTGAGCCGTACGGGGGTCTCGCTGTCCGATCAGCGAGTCGGGGGTCCAAGGGGGCGACGCGCCCCTGGCTTGGGGGCCCGGGGGCGCAGCGAAGCCCCCGGTGGGGGTTCGGGGGCAACGCCACCGAAGCTTATGATCTATAGTTAGTTGGGCTAGCTTTCGGTCAAGTGAAGGCCCAAGGGGCTGGCCGAACTTTCCTTGTTATTTTTCCAGTTTATTAGGTCTTAGTCACGGCTATTAATAGCCTCAAGCCGCATGTTACATTCAGTTTTTGAGAGTATTGAATAAAATTTCCAGAATTTCGTCCATTCCTTGTGGGAAATTCCCTTAGCTTGTAAAAGCTAAGTTGAACATCCTAGAGTTGATCCTAGGCTGTTCTTGACTTATCAATCAAGCACACATACTTGATTGTGGCGTCCTCTACCGTTAAATCTGTTCTTGAGTGGTCCAAGTTCGGGTTCAACTCCGTCAAATCTTCATCGTGTTCCTCTAGATCCGAAGTAGCTTCCGCGTCTCGTATCAGCTGGTATCAGAGCTAGTTAGAGGTATCACGAATATCCTTTTTATCGTTTTTAGATCTATTTTAGTCTTCTAAATTCGTAGCTCAAGTGCTCGGGTTTGTCAAGTCCGAAATCTGTCTTTGTTGTTTCCTTGTCAGAAATCTGTCTTGGTTGTTTCCTTGTCAGAAATCTGTCTTTGTTGTTTAGTTGTTGTCCGAAATTTTCTGTCCAGTTTTGTCTTGTGTTTATGTTCTGTTTAAATCCAGAAAAAAAAAAAAATCTCTTGTGTTGCATACCTTATTGTCATTCCCTTGAGTCGTTGCTGGAATTAATTGCTGGGTTGCCGAATCTGTTTGCACTTGTTTCTTGAACCTTTGTGTTGTTGCTTTGCAAAACTCGAACATCAAAACCTTATTGGGGAAGTCTTGAGCTTCTTGGATCAAAGAGGTTAATCTTGGCAGTCTTGAAACCTGAAATAAACCTTCAACCGTGTTCTTGTTTTCATGGAACTTTGATCTTGAAACCAAATCTGTCCAAGTTGTTTACGTTAATTGCTGTGAAATTGTGGTCTAAGCTAGCTGGCTATTGTGTGAAAACACCCCAACAGAAGTCAAAAAAAAATTTCAAGAAAGACGGCTCTAGTTTCCAATTCTTGACCAGCCTTCAAGTTTTACCAAATCTGATTCAAACTTGGACTTTCAAATCTGAACAGCCCTAGTCTTGGTCAGCATTCAAGCCACCAAATCTGATTCAAACTTGGACTTCCAAATCTGAACAACATCCAATTCTTGACAGCCTACAAGTTTACCAAATTTTGTGCAAAATCTGACTTCCAAATCTGACCAGCCCCAAAATTTCGAATTTGGACCACTTGGGACTCCCAAATCTGACCAAACTCCAAGGTTTCTAATCTTGGCAACCCCAAGTGTCCAAATCAGATCACGGACCAAAAAGACCACGGACCAGCAGCTCAACACATTCCAGAAATTTGGGTTTCGGGTAGAGTTTTCTAGGATTTTCAAAATTTCAGCATTCAAGTTAATTGTCTTACTTTCTTTTGAGTCGTTAGTTATTGTCCAGCTATATTCTGAGTCTTGAGTCGTGTCTAGGTCTTCAGTCATTCACCTCCACTTATTGCTACTAGCTTGTGTGTCACTTGTTGACTAGTCAAGAACGTACACTGCGGTGACGCCTCGTTTGTTCAACTCGAGCAACTAGCAAGCCAAGGAATTGCTTGGTAAGATTATTAGAGAGTGATACACTTGAGTGAAACACGAGTGTGAGTGACCTATACATCGTATTAAAAAAAAAAAAAAAAAAAAAGAGAGGAAATCGTTTTTGTTTATTTGTTTTGCAGGTGAACTAAATATGTCTAGTGGAGTGGGTAGCCAAACCATGGACATCAAACTACAGTTGGAAGCCATGATGGGGGAGTTCAAACGATTGCTTAAGAATGAAATTGAACCATTGCATGATCGAATTGATCAGTTGGAGAACTCGAGACCTCCACCTACCCCGAGTAAGGGCAAAGAATCGGCATACTCAAACGATGAAGAGGAAGCGTTTGAGGGAAGGTACCAAAATGATCAAAGGTTCCAACGTCGAGGAGATGACACCATTAAAGGTGTCAAACTCAAGATTCCCTCATTCCAAGGCAAGTCGGACCCCGAGGCGTACTTGGAATGCGAACGAAAAATTGAGTTAGTCTATGAATGCCACACCTATACGGAGGAGCAAAAGGTGAAACTAGCAGCCGTAGAATTCACTGACTACGCCTCCATTTGGTGGGACCAACTTAGACTAAGCCGAAGGAGAAATCGTGAGAGACCTGTGGAAACTTGGGAGGAAATGAGGAGTCTGATGAGAAAAAGGTTTGTTCCGAGCTACTATAGTTGAGATCTACACCGTCGGCTACAAGCTCTCAACCAAGGGTCCATGTCAGTTGAGGATTATTACAAGGAGATGGAAATGGCCATCATGAAGGCGGATTTGCGTGAAGATGGAGAGGCCACTATGGCTCGTTTTCTACATGGATTGAGGCCCGAGATTGCCGAAGTAGTGGAACTCCAACACTACCTCGACATGAATGAAATGCTCGAGAAGGCGGTTACAATTGAACGACGCCTCAAGAGGAGGGGTACTGCGCGACAAAGCACTACTTATCCAGCTGGAAATTGGCGCACTTCTCAACCAAAAAGGGAGGAGAAAGCCGCAGCTCCTTCTTACCCTCCAAGGCCGAATGGCCTCCCTTCCAAGGCAACGCCCAAGCCTGACTTTAAGGCTAATAATGCAGCTACCAAACCGCGTGGTCGAGACACCAAGTGTTTTAAGTGTCAAGGATTTGGCCATATCGCTTCTCAATGCCCCAGCCAAAGGACCATGCTGATGTTGCCAAATGGGGAAATTGTATCAGATGAGGAAGAGGAGTACGAGGGGATACCGCCTCTAGAAGAGGAAGAGAATGAATCGAGTGAGGAGATACCTACGCATGAGGAGATTGGATGCCTAGTGGTTCGAAAGGTCCTCACTACCCGCGCCAAAGAGGAGGAACTGGAGGTACAACGGGACAACCTTTTCTACACAAGGTGTCATATCAAGGATAAGGTGTGTAGTGTTGTTATTGATAGTGAGAGTTGTGCCAATGTCGCTAGTCTACTCATGGTAGAAATGCTAGGGCTCCAAGTTATCAAACATCCAAGACCTTATCGCCTTCAATGGTTGAACAATGAAGGGGAAGTCCGCGTGTTTAGACAAGTAAAAGTGCCATTCCGAATTGGCAAGTATGAAGACGAGGTTACTTGTGATGTCGTGCCAATGCAAGCAAGTCACCTCATTCTTGGACGGCCTTGGCAATATGATCGCGATGTCGAATTCAAGGGAAGAGCTAATAAATATGTCTTTACTCATTGCAATAGAAAGGTGACACTTGTACCTCTCACCCCAAAACAAGTGTATGAAGATCAAATGAGGCTCCAAAGGGAGTATGAGCTAGAACTTGAGAGGAAAAAGCGAGAGAAAAGTGAGGAAGAAAAAGGAGAGAGTAGGGCCGAAACCCTAGGGAAGAAAAAGGCAACAAGTGGGTCGGCTATGAGAGAAGAAAATAAGGGGAAGCTAAGCTTGCTAGCAAAAGCCAAAGATGTAAGGCGAGCTTTGTCTTCCAACCAACTCTTACTTGTGCTTGTGTGCAAAGAAGAGTTGGTCACTTCATCCATACCCACTGACTCCTTGCCTTATACTATTTTACCTCTCTTGCAGGAATTTGAGGACATATTTCCTGAGGATGTACCTGATGGACTACCACCGCTAAGGGGAATCGAGCACCAAATCGATCTCATTCCTGGAGCACCATTGCCTAACAAACCAGCCTATAGAATGGGTCCTGAGGAAACAAAGGAATTGCAAAGGCAAGTGGAGGAATTGCTAAGGAAAGGTTGGGCTAGAGAAAGTCTAAGTCCATGCGCTGTACCAGTGATTCTCGTGCCAAAGAAAGATGGAGCGTGGAGAATGTGCACCGACTGTCGAGCAGTCAATGCAATCACGGTAAAATATCGTCACCCTATCCCTAGGTTAGATGATATGTTAGATGAATTGCATGGTGCCATTATATTCACTAAAATTGATTTGAAAAGTGGTTACCACCAAATAAGAATGAAAGAGGGAGATGAGTGGAAAACCGCTTTCAAAACTAAACATGGTCTATATGAGTGGTTAGTAATGCCATTTGGCTTAACTAATGCACCTAGTACCTTCATGCGTTTGATGAACCATGTTTTGAGACCTTTTCTTGGGAAATTTGTAGTGGTTTACTTTGATGATATTCTGATTTATAGTAGAAGCTTAGAGGAACACTTTGAGCACCTCAAAGCCATCTTTGCAGTACTTCGAAGGGAAAGGCTATATGCCAACCTTAAGAAGTGCACATTTTGCACTGATCGTGTTGTGTTTCTAGGATATGTTGTAAGTGCGCAGGGCATTCATGTAGATGAAGAGAAGATTAAGTCCATCCAAGAGTGGCCAACACCTACCTCTGTAAGTGATGTGCGCAGCTTTCATGGATTAGCAAGCTTCTACCGTCGCTTTGTGAAGGATTTTAGCACCATTGCTGCACCTCTTACCGCGGTCATAAAGAAGAACGAGAAGTTCTTTTGGGGGGAAGCCCAAGATAAGGCTTTCCAATTGCTGAAACACAAACTCACACATGCACCACTCCTTGCAATACCTAACTTTGATCTCACTTTTGAAGTGGAATGTGATGCATCAGGTGTAGGAGTAGGAGCCGTACTCATGCAAGGAGGGAGACCGATTGCCTACTTTAGTGAGAAATTAAATGGCGCGGTCCTCAACTATTCAACTTATGACAAGGAGATGTTTGCCCTCGTACGTGCTTTGGAGACATGGCAACACTACCTACGTGCCCGGGAATTCGTCATCAAAACTGACCATGAGTCTCTCAAGCACCTAAAAGGACAACAAAAGCTGAGCAAACGGCATGCCCGATGGGTAGCCTTCATCGAGTCTTTTCCATACGTCATCAAATACAAAACAGGTAAGTCTAATGTAGTAGCTGACGCTTTATCTCGGAGACACATTTTGCTCACTGCCTTAGATGCTAAACTCCTAGGCTTTGAACTCATGAAGGAGTTGTATAAGGATGGCTTGGATTTTGCCAACGCTTATGCGAATTGGGGAAAATCTGACTTTGAAAAGTTCTTTGTACATGATGGGTTCTTATTTTATCTTACCAAGCTGTGCATTCCTCGAGGGTCCATACGTGACTTACTTATTCAGGAGTCACATAGTGGTGGACTAATGGGACACTTTGGTGTCACCAAGACATTAGCTGTATTGCAGGAACACTTCCATTGGCCTCGCATGCGCAAGGACGTGGAGAGGATTGTTGAAAGATGTGGTGTGTGCCACAAAGCTAAGTCTCGGGTCAACCCAAACGGTTTGTATACTCCTTTACCCATACCTCACCACCCTTGGGTTGACATCTCCATGGATTTCGTGCTTGGTTTACCTCGTTCAAAGCGTGGTCATGACTCTATATTTGTTGTGGTAGATAGGTTCTCCAAAATGGCTCACTTTATTGCATGTCATAAGACGGATGATGCTTTACACATTGCTGATTTATTCTTTAAAGAGGTTGTTCGTTTGCATGGCATACCTAGGACAATAGTATCCGATAGAGATGTCAAGTTTTTGAGCTATTTCTGGAAATCTTTATGGGGTCGGTTGGGAACCAAACTGTTGTTCTCTACCTCTAGTCATCCTCAAACGGACGGACAAACTGAGGTAGTCAATAGGACTTTATCCACACTCCTACGTGCAATCATAAAGAAAAATATCAAGTCATGGGAGGAGTGTCTACCTCATGTTGAGTTTGCATACAATAGGGTTGTGCATAGTGCTACACAATTCTCGCCTTTTGAAGTTGTGTATGGTTTGAACCCCTTAACTCCCTTAGATTTGTTGCCATTACCTTCTTCTGAGCATATGAACTTAGATGGCAAGAAGAAAGCTGAGTTCGTGAGATCATTACACGACAAGGTTCGTACCAACATCGAGAGGAGGACGGCCCAATATGTCCAACAAGCTAATAAGCACAGGCGCAAGCTTGTCTTTGAACCAGGTGATTGGGTCTGGTTACATTTGCGCAAGGAGAGGTTTCCAAAACAACGGCAAAGCAAGCTGTCACCAAGAGGAGATGGGCCTTTTCAAGTTATTGAGCGCATCAACGACAATGCATACCGCTTAGATCTGCCTGGTGAGTATACTGTTAGTGCTACATTCAATGTTGCTGATCTAAGTCCATTTATTGCAGGGGACGAGTACGATTTGAGGGCAAATCCTTTTCAAGAGGAGGGGAATGATGCGGTTGAGCACGAGGCCCAAAGTGTACAAGTAGACCCTGTGAAGGTGCCCCAAGGCCCAGTGACACGAGCACGAGCCAAGAGATTCAAGGAGTCCCTTCAAGCCTTGGTACGTGCAGTCCAAACCCAAGAGAAACCGGTCATTGAAGGAATTGAGTTGGAATATCCTTGCACGACTACTAAAATGCTGCTTACAATTGAAGATGCAAATGTTCAAGCTCCAAACGGCGGGCTTAGCCGCAGTTAAGTACCCTCGCTGAGCCGTACGGGGGTCTCGCTGTCCGATCAGCGAGTCGGGGGTCCAAGGGGGCGACGCGCCCCTGGCTTGGGGGCCCGGGGGCGCAGCGAAGCCCCCGGTGGGGGTTCGGGGGCAACGCCACCGAAGCTTATGATCTATAGTTAGTTGGGCTAGCTTTCGGTCAAGTGAAGGCCCAAGGGGCTGGCCGAACTTTCCTTGTTATTTTTCCAGTTTATTAGGTCTTAGTCACGGCTATTAATAGCCTCAAGCCGCATGTTACATTCAGTTTTTGAGAGTATTGAATAAAATTTCCAGAATTTCGTCCATTCCTTGTGGGAAATTCCCTTAGCTTGTAAAAGCTAAGTTGAACATCCTAGAGTTGATCCTAGGCTGTTCTTGACTTATCAATCAAGCACACATACTTGATTGTGGCGTCCTCTACCGTTAAATCTGTTCTTGAGTGGTCCAAGTTCGGGTTCAACTCCGTCAAATCTTCATCGTGTTCCTCTAGATCCGAAGTAGCTTCCGCGTCTCGTATCAGCTGGTATCAGAGCTAGTTAGAGGTATCACGAATATCCTTTTTATCGTTTTTAGATCTATTTTAGTCTTCTAAATTCGTAGCTCAAGTGCTCGGGTTTGTCAAGTCCGAAATCTGTCTTTGTTGTTTCCTTGTCAGAAATCTGTCTTGGTTGTTTCCTTGTCAGAAATCTGTCTTTGTTGTTTAGTTGTTGTCCGAAATTTTCTGTCCAGTTTTGTCTTGTGTTTATGTTCTGTTTAAATCCAGAAAAAAAAAAAAATCTCTTGTGTTGCATACCTTATTGTCATTCCCTTGAGTCGTTGCTGGAATTAATTGCTGGGTTGCCGAATCTGTTTGCACTTGTTTCTTGAACCTTTGTGTTGTTGCTTTGCAAAACTCGAACATCAAAACCTTATTGGGGAAGTCTTGAGCTTCTTGGATCAAAGAGGTTAATCTTGGCAGTCTTGAAACCTGAAATAAACCTTCAACCGTGTTCTTGTTTTCATGGAACTTTGATCTTGAAACCAAATCTGTCCAAGTTGTTTACGTTAATTGCTGTGAAATTGTGGTCTAAGCTAGCTGGCTATTGTGTGAAAACACCCCAACAGAAGTCAAAAAAAAATTTCAAGAAAGACGGCTCTAGTTTCCAATTCTTGACCAGCCTTCAAGTTTTACCAAATCTGATTCAAACTTGGACTTTCAAATCTGAACAGCCCTAGTCTTGGTCAGCATTCAAGCCACCAAATCTGATTCAAACTTGGACTTCCAAATCTGAACAACATCCAATTCTTGACAGCCTACAAGTTTACCAAATTTTGTGCAAAATCTGACTTCCAAATCTGACCAGCCCCAAAATTTCGAATTTGGACCACTTGGGACTCCCAAATCTGACCAAACTCCAAGGTTTCTAATCTTGGCAACCCCAAGTGTCCAAATCAGATCACGGACCAAAAAGACCACGGACCAGCAGCTCAACACATTCCAGAAATTTGGGTTTCGGGTAGAGTTTTCTAGGATTTTCAAAATTTCAGCATTCAAGTTAATTGTCTTACTTTCTTTTGAGTCGTTAGTTATTGTCCAGCTATATTCTGAGTCTTGAGTCGTGTCTAGGTCTTCAGTCATTCACCTCCACTTATTGCTACTAGCTTGTGTGTCACTTGTTGACTAGTCAAGAACGTACACTGCGGTGACGCCTCGTTTGTTCAACTCGAGCAACTAGCAAGCCAAGGAATTGCTTGGTAAGATTATTAGAGAGTGATACACTTGAGTGAAACACGAGTGTGAGTGACCTATACATCGTATTAAAAAAAAAAAAAAAAAAAAAGAGAGGAAATCGTTTTTGTTTATTTGGCACTACTTATCCAGCTGGAAATTGGCGCACTTCTCAACCAAAAAGGGAGGAGAAAGCCGCAGCTCCTTCTTACCCTCCAAGGCCGAATGGCCTCCCTTCCAAGGCAACGCCCAAGCCTGACTTTAAGGCTAATAATGCAGCTACCAAACCGCGTGGTCGAGACACCAAGTGTTTTAAGTGTCAAGGATTTGGCCATATCGCTTCTCAATGCCCCAGCCAAAGGACCATGCTGATGTTGCCAAATGGGGAAATTGTATCAGATGAGGAAGAGGAGTACGAGGGGATACCGCCTCTAGAAGAGGAAGAGAATGAATCGAGTGAGAAGATACCTACGCATGAGGAGATTGGATGCCTAGTGGTTCGAAAGGTCCTCACTACCCGCGCCAAAGAGGAGGAACTGGAGGTACAACGGGACAACCTTTTCTACACAAGGTGTCATATCAAGGATAAGGTGTGTAGTGTTGTTATTGATAGTGAGAGTTGTGCCAATGTCGCTAGTCTACTCATGGTAGAAATGCTAGGGCTCCAAGTTATCAAACATCCAAGACCTTATCGCCTTCAATGGTTGAACAATGAAGGGGAAGTCCGCGTGTTTAGACAAGTAAAAGTGCCATTCCGAATTGGCAAGTATGAAGACGAGGTTACTTGTGATGTCGTGCCAATGCAAGCAAGTCACCTCATTCTTGGACGGCCTTGGCAATATGATCGCGATGTCGAATTCAAGGGAAGAGCTAATAAATATGTCTTTACTCATTGCAATAGAAAGGTGACACTTGTACCTCTCACCCCAAAACAAGTGTATGAAGATCAAATGAGGCTCCAAAGGGAGTATGAGCTAGAACTTGAGAGGAAAAAGCGAGAGAAAAGTGAGGAAGAAAAAGGAGAGAGTAGGGCCGAAACCCTAGGGAAGAAAAAGGCAACAAGTGGGTCGGCTATGAGAGAAGAAAATAAGGGGAAGCTAAGCTTGCTAGCAAAAGCCAAAGATGTAAGGCGAGCTTTGTCTTCCAACCAACTCTTACTTGTGCTTGTGTGCAAAGAAGAGTTGGTCACTTCATCCATACCCACTGACTCCTTGCCTTATACTATTTTACCTCTCTTGCAGGAATTTGAGGACATATTTCCTGAGGATGTACCTGATGGACTACCACCGCTAAGGGGAATCGAGCACCAAATCGATCTCATTCCTGGAGCACCATTGCCTAACAAACCAGCCTATAGAATGGGTCCTGAGGAAACAAAGGAATTGCAAAGGCAAGTGGAGGAATTGCTAAGGAAAGGTTGGGCTAGAGAAAGTCTAAGTCCATGCGCTGTACCAGTGATTCTCGTGCCAAAGAAAGATGGAGCGTGGAGAATGTGCACCGACTGTCGAGCAGTCAATGCAATCACGGTAAAATATCGTCACCCTATCCCTAGGTTAGATGATATGTTAGATGAATTGCATGGTGCCATTATATTCACTAAAATTGATTTGAAAAGTGGTTACCACCAAATAAGAATGAAAGAGGGAGATGAGTGGAAAACCGCTTTCAAAACTAAACATGGTCTATATGAGTGGTTAGTAATGCCATTTGGCTTAACTAATGCACCTAGTACCTTCATGCGTTTGATGAACCATGTTTTGAGACCTTTTCTTGGGAAATTTGTAGTGGTTTACTTTGATGATATTCTGATTTATAGTAGAAGCTTAGAGGAACACTTTGAGCACCTCAAAGCCATCTTTGCAGTACTTCGAAGGGAAAGGCTATATGCCAACCTTAAGAAGTGCACATTTTGCACTGATCGTGTTGTGTTTCTAGGATATGTTGTAAGTGCGCAGGGCATTCATGTAGATGAAGAGAAGATTAAGTCCATCCAAGAGTGGCCAACACCTACCTCTGTAAGTGATGTGCGCAGCTTTCATGGATTAGCAAGCTTCTACCGTCGCTTTGTGAAGGATTTTAGCACCATTGCTGCACCTCTTACCGCGGTCATAAAGAAGAACGAGAAGTTCTTTTGGGGGGAAGCCCAAGATAAGGCTTTCCAATTGCTGAAACACAAACTCACACATGCACCACTCCTTGCAATACCTAACTTTGATCTCACTTTTGAAGTGGAATGTGATGCATCAGGTGTAGGAGTAGGAGCCGTACTCATGCAAGGAGGGAGACCGATTGCCTACTTTAGTGAGAAATTAAATGGCGCGGTCCTCAACTATTCAACTTATGACAAGGAGATGTTTGCCCTCGTACGTGCTTTGGAGACATGGCAACACTACCTACGTGCCCGGGAATTCGTCATCAAAACTGACCATGAGTCTCTCAAGCACCTAAAAGGACAACAAAAGCTGAGCAAACGGCATGCCCGATGGGTAGCCTTCATCGAGTCTTTTCCATACGTCATCAAATACAAAACAGGTAAGTCTAATGTAGTAGCTGACGCTTTATCTCGGAGACACATTTTGCTCACTGCCTTAGATGCTAAACTCCTAGGCTTTGAACTCATGAAGGAGTTGTATAAGGATGGCTTGGATTTTGCCAACGCTTATGCGAATTGGGGAAAATCTGACTTTGAAAAGTTCTTTGTACATGATGGGTTCTTATTTTATCTTACCAAGCTGTGCATTCCTCGAGGGTCCATACGTGACTTACTTATTCAGGAGTCACATAGTGGTGGACTAATGGGACACTTTGGTGTCACCAAGACATTAGCTGTATTGCAGGAACACTTCCATTGGCCTCGCATGCGCAAGGACGTGGAGAGGATTGTTGAAAGATGTGGTGTGTGCCACAAAGCTAAGTCTCGGGTCAACCCAAACGGTTTGTATACTCCTTTACCCATACCTCACCACCCTTGGGTTGACATCTCCATGGATTTCGTGCTTGGTTTACCTCGTTCAAAGCGTGGTCATGACTCTATATTTGTTGTGGTAGATAGGTTCTCCAAAATGGCTCACTTTATTGCATGTCATAAGACGGATGATGCTTTACACATTGCTGATTTATTCTTTAAAGAGGTTGTTCGTTTGCATGGCATACCTAGGACAATAGTATCCGATAGAGATGTCAAGTTTTTGAGCTATTTCTGGAAATCTTTATGGGGTCGGTTGGGAACCAAACTGTTGTTCTCTACCTCTAGTCATCCTCAAACGGACGGACAAACTGAGGTAGTCAATAGGACTTTATCCACACTCCTACGTGCAATCATAAAGAAAAATATCAAGTCATGGGAGGAGTGTCTACCTCATGTTGAGTTTGCATACAATAGGGTTGTGCATAGTGCTACACAATTCTCGCCTTTTGAAGTTATGTATGGTTTGAACCCCTTAACTCCCTTAGATTTGTTGCCATTACCTTCTTCTGAGCATATGAACTTAGATGGCAAGAAGAAAGCTGAGTTCGTGAGATCATTACACGACAAGGTTCGTACCAACATCGAGAGGAGGACGGCCCAATATGTCCAACAAGCTAATAAGCACAGGCGCAAGCTTGTCTTTGAACCAGGTGATTGGGTCTGGTTACATTTGCGCAAGGAGAGGTTTCCAAAACAACGGCAAAGCAAGCTGTCACCAAGAGGAGATGGGCCTTTTCAAGTTATTGAGCGCATCAACGACAATGCATACCGCTTAGATCTGCCTGGTGAGTATACTGTTAGTGCTACATTCAATGTTGCTGATCTAAGTCCATTTATTGCAGGGGACGAGTACGATTTGAGGGCAAATCCTTTTCAAGAGGAGGGGAATGATGCGGTTGAGCACGAGGCCCAAAGTGTACAAGTAGACCCTGTGAAGGTGCCCCAAGGCCCAGTGACACGAGCACGAGCCAAGAGATTCAAGGAGTCCCTTCAAGCCTTGGTACGTGCAGTCCAAACCCAAGAGAAACCGGTCATTGAAGGAATTGAGTTGGAATATCCTTGCACGACTACTAAAATGCTGCTTACAATTGAAGATGCAAATGTTCAAGCTCCAAACGGCGGGCTTAGCCGCAGTTAAGTACCCTCGCTGAGCCGTACGGGGGTCTCGCTGTCCGATCAGCGAGTCGGGGGTCCAAGGGGGCGACGCGCCCCTGGCTTGGGGGCCCGGGGGCGCAGCGAAGCCCCCGGTGGGGGTTCGGGGGCAACGCCACCGAAGCTTATGATCTATAGTTAGTTGGGCTAGCTTTCGGTCAAGTGAAGGCCCAAGGGGCTGGCCGAACTTTCCTTGTTATTTTTCCAGTTTATTAGGTCTTAGTCACGGCTATTAATAGCCTCAAGCCGCATGTTACATTCAGTTTTTGAGAGTATTGAATAAAATTTCCAGAATTTCGTCCATTCCTTGTGGGAAATTCCCTTAGCTTGTAAAAGCTAAGTTGAACATCCTAGAGTTGATCCTAGGCTGTTCTTGACTTATCAATCAAGCACACATACTTGATTGTGGCGTCCTCTACCGTTAAATCTGTTCTTGAGTGGTCCAAGTTCGGGTTCAACTCCGTCAAATCTTCATCGTGTTCCTCTAGATCCGAAGTAGCTTCCGCGTCTCGTATCAGCTGGTATCAGAGCTAGTTAGAGGTATCACGAATATCCTTTTTATCGTTTTTAGATCTATTTTAGTCTTCTAAATTCGTAGCTCAAGTGCTCGGGTTTGTCAAGTCCGAAATCTGTCTTTGTTGTTTCCTTGTCAGAAATCTGTCTTGGTTGTTTCCTTGTCAGAAATCTGTCTTTGTTGTTTAGTTGTTGTCCGAAATTTTCTGTCCAGTTTTGTCTTGTGTTTATGTTCTGTTTAAATCCAGAAAAAAAAAAAAAATCTCTTGTGTTGCATACCTTATTGTCATTCACTTGAGTCGTTGCTGGAATTAATTGCTGGGTTGCCGAATCTGTTTGCACTTGTTTCTTGAACCTTTGTGTTGTTGCTTTGCAAAACTCGAACATCAAAACCTTATTGGGGAAGTCTTGAGCTTCTTGGATCAAAGAGGTTAATCTTGGCAGTCTTGAAACCTGAAATAAACCTTCAACCGTGTTCTTGTTTTCATGGAACTTTGATCTTGAAACCAAATCTGTCCAAGTTGTTTACGTTAATTGCTGTGAAATTGTGGTCTAAGCTAGCTGGCTATTGTGTGAAAACACCCCAACAGAAGTCAAAAAAAAATTTCAAGAAAGACGGCTCTAGTTTCCAATTCTTGACCAGCCTTCAAGTTTTACCAAATCTGATTCAAACTTGGACTTTCAAATCTGAACAGCCCTAGTCTTGGTCAGCATTCAAGCCACCAAATCTGATTCAAACTTGGACTTCCAAATCTGAACAACATCCAATTCTTGACAGCCTACAAGTTTACCAAATTTTGTGCAAAATCTGACTTCCAAATCTGACCAGCCCCAAAATTTCGAATTTGGACCACTTGGGACTCCCAAATCTGACCAAACTCCAAGGTTTCTAATCTTGGCAACCCCAAGTGTCCAAATCAGATCACGGACCAAAAAGACCACGGACCAGCAGCTCAACACATTCCAGAAATTTGGGTTTCGGGTAGAGTTTTCTAGGATTTTCAAAATTTCAGCATTCAAGTTAATTGTCTTACTTTCTTTTGAGTCGTTAGTTATTGTCCAGCTATATTCTGAGTCTTGAGTCGTGTCTAGGTCTTCAGTCATTCACCTCCACTTATTGCTACTAGCTTGTGTGTCACTTGTTGACTAGTCAAGAACGTACACTGCGGTGACGCCTCGTTTGTTCAACTCGAGCAACTAGCAAGCCAAGGAATTGCTTGGTAAGATTATTAGAGAGTGATACACTTGAGTGAAACACGAGTGTGAGTGACCTATACATCGTATTAAAAAAAAAAAAAAAAAAAAAGAGAGGAAATCGTTTTTGTTTATTTGTTTTGCAGGTGAACTAAATATGTCTAGTGGAGTGGGTAGCCAAACCATGGACATCAAACTACAGTTGGAAGCCATGATGGGGGAGTTCAAACGATTGCTTAAGAATGAAATTGAACCATTGCATGATCGAATTGATCAGTTGGAGAACTCGAGACCTCCACCTACCCCGAGTAAGGGCAAAGAATCGGCATACTCAAACGATGAAGAGGAAGCGTTTGAGGGAAGGTACCAAAATGATCAAAGGTTCCAACGTCGAGGAGATGACACCATTAAAGGTGTCAAACTCAAGATTCCCTCATTCCAAGGCAAGTCGGACCCCGAGGCGTACTTGGAATGCGAACGAAAAATTGAGTTAGTCTATGAATGCCACACCTATACGGAGGAGCAAAAGGTGAAACTAGCAGCCGTAGAATTCACTGACTACGCCTCCATTTGGTGGGACCAACTTAGACTAAGCCGAAGGAGAAATCGTGAGAGACCTGTGGAAACTTGGGAGGAAATGAGGAGTCTGATGAGAAAAAGGTTTGTTCCGAGCTACTATAGTTGAGATCTACACCGTCGGCTACAAGCTCTCAACCAAGGGTCCATGTCAGTTGAGGATTATTACAAGGAGATGGAAATGGCCATCATGAAGGCGGATTTGCGTGAAGATGGAGAGGCCACTATGGCTCGTTTTCTACATGGATTGAGGCCCGAGATTGCCGAAGTAGTGGAACTCCAACACTACCTCGACATGAATGAAATGCTCGAGAAGGCGGTTACAATTGAACGACGCCTCAAGAGGAGGGGTACTGCGCGACAAAGCACTACTTATCCAGCTGGAAATTGGCGCACTTCTCAACCAAAAAGGGAGGAGAAAGCCGCAGCTCCTTCTTACCCTCCAAGGCCGAATGGCCTCCCTTCCAAGGCAACGCCCAAGCCTGACTTTAAGGCTAATAATGCAGCTACCAAACCGCGTGGTCGAGACACCAAGTGTTTTAAGTGTCAAGGATTTGGCCATATCGCTTCTCAATGCCCCAGCCAAAGGACCATGCTGATGTTGCCAAATGGGGAAATTGTATCAGATGAGGAAGAGGAGTACGAGGGGATACCGCCTCTAGAAGAGGAAGAGAATGAATCGAGTGAGGAGATACCTACGCATGAGGAGATTGGATGCCTAGTGGTTCGAAAGGTCCTCACTACCCGCGCCAAAGAGGAGGAACTGGAGGTACAACGGGACAACCTTTTCTACACAAGGTGTCATATCAAGGATAAGGTGTGTAGTGTTGTTATTGATAGTGAGAGTTGTGCCAATGTCGCTAGTCTACTCATGGTAGAAATGCTAGGGCTCCAAGTTATCAAACATCCAAGACCTTATCGCCTTCAATGGTTGAACAATGAAGGGGAAGTCCGCGTGTTTAGACAAGTAAAAGTGCCATTCCGAATTGGCAAGTATGAAGACGAGGTTACTTGTGATGTCGTGCCAATGCAAGCAAGTCACCTCATTCTTGGACGGCCTTGGCAATATGATCGCGATGTCGAATTCAAGGGAAGAGCTAATAAATATGTCTTTACTCATTGCAATAGAAAGGTGACACTTGTACCTCTCACCCCAAAACAAGTGTATGAAGATCAAATGAGGCTCCAAAGGGAGTATGAGCTAGAACTTGAGAGGAAAAAGCGAGAGAAAAGTGAGGAAGAAAAAGGAGAGAGTAGGGCCGAAACCCTAGGGAAGAAAAAGGCAACAAGTGGGTCGGCTATGAGAGAAGAAAATAAGGGGAAGCTAAGCTTGCTAGCAAAAGCCAAAGATGTAAGGCGAGCTTTGTCTTCCAACCAACTCTTACTTGTGCTTGTGTGCAAAGAAGAGTTGGTCACTTCATCCATACCCACTGACTCCTTGCCTTATACTATTTTACCTCTCTTGCAGGAATTTGAGGACATATTTCCTGAGGATGTACCTGATGGACTACCACCGCTAAGGGGAATCGAGCACCAAATCGATCTCATTCCTGGAGCACCATTGCCTAACAAACCAGCCTATAGAATGGGTCCTGAGGAAACAAAGGAATTGCAAAGGCAAGTGGAGGAATTGCTAAGGAAAGGTTGGGCTAGAGAAAGTCTAAGTCCATGCGCTGTACCAGTGATTCTCGTGCCAAAGAAAGATGGAGCGTGGAGAATGTGCACCGACTGTCGAGCAGTCAATGCAATCACGGTAAAATATCGTCACCCTATCCCTAGGTTAGATGATATGTTAGATGAATTGCATGGTGCCATTATATTCACTAAAATTGATTTGAAAAGTGGTTACCACCAAATAAGAATGAAAGAGGGAGATGAGTGGAAAACCGCTTTCAAAACTAAACATGGTCTATATGAGTGGTTAGTAATGCCATTTGGCTTAACTAATGCACCTAGTACCTTCATGCGTTTGATGAACCATGTTTTGAGACCTTTTCTTGGGAAATTTGTAGTGGTTTACTTTGATGATATTCTGATTTATAGTAGAAGCTTAGAGGAACACTTTGAGCACCTCAAAGCCATCTTTGCAGTACTTCGAAGGGAAAGGCTATATGCCAACCTTAAGAAGTGCACATTTTGCACTGATCGTGTTGTGTTTCTAGGATATGTTGTAAGTGCGCAGGGCATTCATGTAGATGAAGAGAAGATTAAGTCCATCCAAGAGTGGCCAACACCTACCTCTGTAAGTGATGTGCGCAGCTTTCATGGATTAGCAAGCTTCTACCGTCGCTTTGTGAAGGATTTTAGCACCATTGCTGCACCTCTTACCGCGGTCATAAAGAAGAACGAGAAGTTCTTTTGGGGGGAAGCCCAAGATAAGGCTTTCCAATTGCTGAAACACAAACTCACACATGCACCACTCCTTGCAATACCTAACTTTGATCTCACTTTTGAAGTGGAATGTGATGCATCAGGTGTAGGAGTAGGAGCCGTACTCATGCAAGGAGGGAGACCGATTGCCTACTTTAGTGAGAAATTAAATGGCGCGGTCCTCAACTATTCAACTTATGACAAGGAGATGTTTGCCCTCGTACGTGCTTTGGAGACATGGCAACACTACCTACGTGCCCGGGAATTCGTCATCAAAACTGACCATGAGTCTCTCAAGCACCTAAAAGGACAACAAAAGCTGAGCAAACGGCATGCCCGATGGGTAGCCTTCATCGAGTCTTTTCCATACGTCATCAAATACAAAACAGGTAAGTCTAATGTAGTAGCTGACGCTTTATCTCGGAGACACATTTTGCTCACTGCCTTAGATGCTAAACTCCTAGGCTTTGAACTCATGAAGGAGTTGTATAAGGATGGCTTGGATTTTGCCAACGCTTATGCGAATTGGGGAAAATCTGACTTTGAAAAGTTCTTTGTACATGATGGGTTCTTATTTTATCTTACCAAGCTGTGCATTCCTCGAGGGTCCATACGTGACTTACTTATTCAGGAGTCACATAGTGGTGGACTAATGGGACACTTTGGTGTCACCAAGACATTAGCTGTATTGCAGGAACACTTCCATTGGCCTCGCATGCGCAAGGACGTGGAGAGGATTGTTGAAAGATGTGGTGTGTGCCACAAAGCTAAGTCTCGGGTCAACCCAAACGGTTTGTATACTCCTTTACCCATACCTCACCACCCTTGGGTTGACATCTCCATGGATTTCGTGCTTGGTTTACCTCGTTCAAAGCGTGGTCATGACTCTATATTTGTTGTGGTAGATAGGTTCTCCAAAATGGCTCACTTTATTGCATGTCATAAGACGGATGATGCTTTACACATTGCTGATTTATTCTTTAAAGAGGTTGTTCGTTTGCATGGCATACCTAGGACAATAGTATCCGATAGAGATGTCAAGTTTTTGAGCTATTTCTGGAAATCTTTATGGGGTCGGTTGGGAACCAAACTGTTGTTCTCTACCTCTAGTCATCCTCAAACGGACGGACAAACTGAGGTAGTCAATAGGACTTTATCCACACTCCTACGTGCAATCATAAAGAAAAATATCAAGTCATGGGAGGAGTGTCTACCTCATGTTGAGTTTGCATACAATAGGGTTGTGCATAGTGCTACACAATTCTCGCCTTTTGAAGTTGTGTATGGTTTGAACCCCTTAACTCCCTTAGATTTGTTGCCATTACCTTCTTCTGAGCATATGAACTTAGATGGCAAGAAGAAAGCTGAGTTCGTGAGATCATTACACGACAAGGTTCGTACCAACATCGAGAGGAGGACGGCCCAATATGTCCAACAAGCTAATAAGCACAGGCGCAAGCTTGTCTTTGAACCAGGTGATTGGGTCTGGTTACATTTGCGCAAGGAGAGGTTTCCAAAACAACGGCAAAGCAAGCTGTCACCAAGAGGAGATGGGCCTTTTCAAGTTATTGAGCGCATCAACGACAATGCATACCGCTTAGATCTGCCTGGTGAGTATACTGTTAGTGCTACATTCAATGTTGCTGATCTAAGTCCATTTATTGCAGGGGACGAGTACGATTTGAGGGCAAATCCTTTTCAAGAGGAGGGGAATGATGCGGTTGAGCACGAGGCCCAAAGTGTACAAGTAGACCCTGTGAAGGTGCCCCAAGGCCCAGTGACACGAGCACGAGCCAAGAGATTCAAGGAGTCCCTTCAAGCCTTGGTACGTGCAGTCCAAACCCAAGAGAAACCGGTCATTGAAGGAATTGAGTTGGAATATCCTTGCACGACTACTAAAATGCTGCTTACAATTGAAGATGCAAATGTTCAAGCTCCAAACGGCGGGCTTAGCCGCAGTTAAGTACCCTCGCTGAGCCGTACGGGGGTCTCGCTGTCCGATCAGCGAGTCGGGGGTCCAAGGGGGCGACGCGCCCCTGGCTTGGGGGCCCGGGGGCGCAGCGAAGCCCCCGGTGGGGGTTCGGGGGCAACGCCACCGAAGCTTATGATCTATAGTTAGTTGGGCTAGCTTTCGGTCAAGTGAAGGCCCAAGGGGCTGGCCGAACTTTCCTTGTTATTTTTCCAGTTTATTAGGTCTTAGTCACGGCTATTAATAGCCTCAAGCCGCATGTTACATTCAGTTTTTGAGAGTATTGAATAAAATTTCCAGAATTTCGTCCATTCCTTGTGGGAAATTCCCTTAGCTTGTAAAAGCTAAGTTGAACATCCTAGAGTTGATCCTAGGCTGTTCTTGACTTATCAATCAAGCACACATACTTGATTGTGGCGTCCTCTACCGTTAAATCTGTTCTTGAGTGGTCCAAGTTCGGGTTCAACTCCGTCAAATCTTCATCGTGTTCCTCTAGATCCGAAGTAGCTTCCGCGTCTCGTATCAGCTGGTATCAGAGCTAGTTAGAGGTATCACGAATATCCTTTTTATCGTTTTTAGATCTATTTTAGTCTTCTAAATTCGTAGCTCAAGTGCTCGGGTTTGTCAAGTCCGAAATCTGTCTTTGTTGTTTCCTTGTCAGAAATCTGTCTTGGTTGTTTCCTTGTCAGAAATCTGTCTTTGTTGTTTAGTTGTTGTCCGAAATTTTCTGTCCAGTTTTGTCTTGTGTTTATGTTCTGTTTAAATCCAGAAAAAAAAAAAAATCTCTTGTGTTGCATACCTTATTGTCATTCACTTGAGTCGTTGCTGGAATTAATTGCTGGGTTGCCGAATCTGTTTGCACTTGTTTCTTGAACCTTTGTGTTGTTGCTTTGCAAAACTCGAACATCAAAACCTTATTGGGGAAGTCTTGAGCTTCTTGGATCAAAGAGGTTAATCTTGGCAGTCTTGAAACCTGAAATAAACCTTCAACCGTGTTCTTGTTTTCATGGAACTTTGATCTTGAAACCAAATCTGTCCAAGTTGTTTACGTTAATTGCTGTGAAATTGTGGTCTAAGCTAGCTGGCTATTGTGTGAAAACACCCCAACAGAAGTCAAAAAAAAATTTCAAGAAAGACGGCTCTAGTTTCCAATTCTTGACCAGCCTTCAAGTTTTACCAAATCTGATTCAAACTTGGACTTTCAAATCTGAACAGCCCTAGTCTTGGTCAGCATTCAAGCCACCAAATCTGATTCAAACTTGGACTTCCAAATCTGAACAACATCCAATTCTTGACAGCCTACAAGTTTACCAAATTTTGTGCAAAATCTGACTTCCAAATCTGACCAGCCCCAAAATTTCGAATTTGGACCACTTGGGACTCCCAAATCTGACCAAACTCCAAGGTTTCTAATCTTGGCAACCCCAAGTGTCCAAATCAGATCACGGACCAAAAAGACCACGGACCAGCAGCTCAACACATTCCAGAAATTTGGGTTTCGGGTAGAGTTTTCTAGGATTTTCAAAATTTCAGCATTCAAGTTAATTGTCTTACTTTCTTTTGAGTCGTTAGTTATTGTCCAGCTATATTCTGAGTCTTGAGTCGTGTCTAGGTCTTCAGTCATTCACCTCCACTTATTGCTACTAGCTTGTGTGTCACTTGTTGACTAGTCAAGAACGTACACTGCGGTGACGCCTCGTTTGTTCAACTCGAGCAACTAGCAAGCCAAGGAATTGCTTGGTAAGATTATTAGAGAGTGATACACTTGAGTGAAACACGAGTGTGAGTGACCTATACATCGTATTAAAAAAAAAAAAAAAAAAAAAGAGAGGAAATCGTTTTTGTTTATTTGTTTTGCAGGTGAACTAAATATGTCTAGTGGAGTGGGTAGCCAAACCATGGACATCAAACTACAGTTGGAAGCCATGATGGGGGAGTTCAAACGATTGCTTAAGAATGAAATTGAACCATTGCATGATCGAATTGATCAGTTGGAGAACTCGAGACCTCCACCTACCCCGAGTAAGGGCAAAGAATCGGCATACTCAAACGATGAAGAGGAAGCGTTTGAGGGAAGGTACCAAAATGATCAAAGGTTCCAACGTCGAGGAGATGACACCATTAAAGGTGTCAAACTCAAGATTCCCTCATTCCAAGGCAAGTCGGACCCCGAGGCGTACTTGGAATGCGAACGAAAAATTGAGTTAGTCTATGAATGCCACACCTATACGGAGGAGCAAAAGGTGAAACTAGCAGCCGTAGAATTCACTGACTACGCCTCCATTTGGTGGGACCAACTTAGACTAAGCCGAAGGAGAAATCGTGAGAGACCTGTGGAAACTTGGGAGGAAATGAGGAGTCTGATGAGAAAAAGGTTTGTTCCGAGCTACTATAGTTGAGATCTACACCGTCGGCTACAAGCTCTCAACCAAGGGTCCATGTCAGTTGAGGATTATTACAAGGAGATGGAAATGGCCATCATGAAGGCGGATTTGCGTGAAGATGGAGAGGCCACTATGGCTCGTTTTCTACATGGATTGAGGCCCGAGATTGCCGAAGTAGTGGAACTCCAACACTACCTCGACATGAATGAAATGCTCGAGAAGGCGGTTACAATTGAACGACGCCTCAAGAGGAGGGGTACTGCGCGACAAAGCACTACTTATCCAGCTGGAAATTGGCGCACTTCTCAACCAAAAAGGGAGGAGAAAGCCGCAGCTCCTTCTTACCCTCCAAGGCCGAATGGCCTCCCTTCCAAGGCAACGCCCAAGCCTGACTTTAAGGCTAATAATGCAGCTACCAAACCGCGTGGTCGAGACACCAAGTGTTTTAAGTGTCAAGGATTTGGCCATATCGCTTCTCAATGCCCCAGCCAAAGGACCATGCTGATGTTGCCAAATGGGGAAATTGTATCAGATGAGGAAGAGGAGTACGAGGGGATACCGCCTCTAGAAGAGGAAGAGAATGAATCGAGTGAGGAGATACCTACGCATGAGGAGATTGGATGCCTAGTGGTTCGAAAGGTCCTCACTACCCGCGCCAAAGAGGAGGAACTGGAGGTACAACGGGACAACCTTTTCTACACAAGGTGTCATATCAAGGATAAGGTGTGTAGTGTTGTTATTGATAGTGAGAGTTGTGCCAATGTCGCTAGTCTACTCATGGTAGAAATGCTAGGGCTCCAAGTTATCAAACATCCAAGACCTTATCGCCTTCAATGGTTGAACAATGAAGGGGAAGTCCGCGTGTTTAGACAAGTAAAAGTGCCATTCCGAATTGGCAAGTATGAAGACGAGGTTACTTGTGATGTCGTGCCAATGCAAGCAAGTCACCTCATTCTTGGACGGCCTTGGCAATATGATCGCGATGTCGAATTCAAGGGAAGAGCTAATAAATATGTCTTTACTCATTGCAATAGAAAGGTGACACTTGTACCTCTCACCCCAAAACAAGTGTATGAAGATCAAATGAGGCTCCAAAGGGAGTATGAGCTAGAACTTGAGAGGAAAAAGCGAGAGAAAAGTGAGGAAGAAAAAGGAGAGAGTAGGGCCGAAACCCTAGGGAAGAAAAAGGCAACAAGTGGGTCGGCTATGAGAGAAGAAAATAAGGGGAAGCTAAGCTTGCTAGCAAAAGCCAAAGATGTAAGGCGAGCTTTGTCTTCCAACCAACTCTTACTTGTGCTTGTGTGCAAAGAAGAGTTGGTCACTTCATCCATACCCACTGACTCCTTGCCTTATACTATTTTACCTCTCTTGCAGGAATTTGAGGACATATTTCCTGAGGATGTACCTGATGGACTACCACCGCTAAGGGGAATCGAGCACCAAATCGATCTCATTCCTGGAGCACCATTGCCTAACAAACCAGCCTATAGAATGGGTCCTGAGGAAACAAAGGAATTGCAAAGGCAAGTGGAGGAATTGCTAAGGAAAGGTTGGGCTAGAGAAAGTCTAAGTCCATGCGCTGTACCAGTGATTCTCGTGCCAAAGAAAGATGGAGCGTGGAGAATGTGCACCGACTGTCGAGCAGTCAATGCAATCACGGTAAAATATCGTCACCCTATCCCTAGGTTAGATGATATGTTAGATGAATTGCATGGTGCCATTATATTCACTAAAATTGATTTGAAAAGTGGTTACCACCAAATAAGAATGAAAGAGGGAGATGAGTGGAAAACCGCTTTCAAAACTAAACATGGTCTATATGAGTGGTTAGTAATGCCATTTGGCTTAACTAATGCACCTAGTACCTTCATGCGTTTGATGAACCATGTTTTGAGACCTTTTCTTGGGAAATTTGTAGTGGTTTACTTTGATGATATTCTGATTTATAGTAGAAGCTTAGAGGAACACTTTGAGCACCTCAAAGCCATCTTTGCAGTACTTCGAAGGGAAAGGCTATATGCCAACCTTAAGAAGTGCACATTTTGCACTGATCGTGTTGTGTTTCTAGGATATGTTGTAAGTGCGCAGGGCATTCATGTAGATGAAGAGAAGATTAAGTCCATCCAAGAGTGGCCAACACCTACCTCTGTAAGTGATGTGCGCAGCTTTCATGGATTAGCAAGCTTCTACCGTCGCTTTGTGAAGGATTTTAGCACCATTGCTGCACCTCTTACCGCGGTCATAAAGAAGAACGAGAAGTTCTTTTGGGGGGAAGCCCAAGATAAGGCTTTCCAATTGCTGAAACACAAACTCACACATGCACCACTCCTTGCAATACCTAACTTTGATCTCACTTTTGAAGTGGAATGTGATGCATCAGGTGTAGGAGTAGGAGCCGTACTCATGCAAGGAGGGAGACCGATTGCCTACTTTAGTGAGAAATTAAATGGCGCGGTCCTCAACTATTCAACTTATGACAAGGAGATGTTTGCCCTCGTACGTGCTTTGGAGACATGGCAACACTACCTACGTGCCCGGGAATTCGTCATCAAAACTGACCATGAGTCTCTCAAGCACCTAAAAGGACAACAAAAGCTGAGCAAACGGCATGCCCGATGGGTAGCCTTCATCGAGTCTTTTCCATACGTCATCAAATACAAAACAGGTAAGTCTAATGTAGTAGCTGACGCTTTATCTCGGAGACACATTTTGCTCACTGCCTTAGATGCTAAACTCCTAGGCTTTGAACTCATGAAGGAGTTGTATAAGGATGGCTTGGATTTTGCCAACGCTTATGCGAATTGGGGAAAATCTGACTTTGAAAAGTTCTTTGTACATGATGGGTTCTTATTTTATCTTACCAAGCTGTGCATTCCTCGAGGGTCCATACGTGACTTACTTATTCAGGAGTCACATAGTGGTGGACTAATGGGACACTTTGGTGTCACCAAGACATTAGCTGTATTGCAGGAACACTTCCATTGGCCTCGCATGCGCAAGGACGTGGAGAGGATTGTTGAAAGATGTGGTGTGTGCCACAAAGCTAAGTCTCGGGTCAACCCAAACGGTTTGTATACTCCTTTACCCATACCTCACCACCCTTGGGTTGACATCTCCATGGATTTCGTGCTTGGTTTACCTCGTTCAAAGCGTGGTCATGACTCTATATTTGTTGTGGTAGATAGGTTCTCCAAAATGGCTCACTTTATTGCATGTCATAAGACGGATGATGCTTTACACATTGCTGATTTATTCTTTAAAGAGGTTGTTCGTTTGCATGGCATACCTAGGACAATAGTATCCGATAGAGATGTCAAGTTTTTGAGCTATTTCTGGAAATCTTTATGGGGTCGGTTGGGAACCAAACTGTTGTTCTCTACCTCTAGTCATCCTCAAACGGACGGACAAACTGAGGTAGTCAATAGGACTTTATCCACACTCCTACGTGCAATCATAAAGAAAAATATCAAGTCATGGGAGGAGTGTCTACCTCATGTTGAGTTTGCATACAATAGGGTTGTGCATAGTGCTACACAATTCTCGCCTTTTGAAGTTGTGTATGGTTTGAACCCCTTAACTCCCTTAGATTTGTTGCCATTACCTTCTTCTGAGCATATGAACTTAGATGGCAAGAAGAAAGCTGAGTTCGTGAGATCATTACACGACAAGGTTCGTACCAACATCGAGAGGAGGACGGCCCAATATGTCCAACAAGCTAATAAGCACAGGCGCAAGCTTGTCTTTGAACCAGGTGATTGGGTCTGGTTACATTTGCGCAAGGAGAGGTTTCCAAAACAACGGCAAAGCAAGCTGTCACCAAGAGGAGATGGGCCTTTTCAAGTTATTGAGCGCATCAACGACAATGCATACCGCTTAGATCTGCCTGGTGAGTATACTGTTAGTGCTACATTCAATGTTGCTGATCTAAGTCCATTTATTGCAGGGGACGAGTACGATTTGAGGGCAAATCCTTTTCAAGAGGAGGGGAATGATGCGGTTGAGCACGAGGCCCAAAGTGTACAAGTAGACCCTGTGAAGGTGCCCCAAGGCCCAGTGACACGAGCACGAGCCAAGAGATTCAAGGAGTCCCTTCAAGCCTTGGTACGTGCAGTCCAAACCCAAGAGAAACCGGTCATTGAAGGAATTGAGTTGGAATATCCTTGCACGACTACTAAAATGCTGCTTACAATTGAAGATGCAAATGTTCAAGCTCCAAACGGCGGGCTTAGCCGCAGTTAAGTACCCTCGCTGAGCCGTACGGGGGTCTCGCTGTCCGATCAGCGAGTCGGGGGTCCAAGGGGGCGACGCGCCCCTGGCTTGGGGGCCCGGGGGCGCAGCGAAGCCCCCGGTGGGGGTTCGGGGGCAACGCCACCGAAGCTTATGATCTATAGTTAGTTGGGCTAGCTTTCGGTCAAGTGAAGGCCCAAGGGGCTGGCCGAACTTTCCTTGTTATTTTTCCAGTTTATTAGGTCTTAGTCACGGCTATTAATAGCCTCAAGCCGCATGTTACATTCAGTTTTTGAGAGTATTGAATAAAATTTCCAGAATTTCGTCCATTCCTTGTGGGAAATTCCCTTAGCTTGTAAAAGCTAAGTTGAACATCCTAGAGTTGATCCTAGGCTGTTCTTGACTTATCAATCAAGCACACATACTTGATTGTGGCGTCCTCTACCGTTAAATCTGTTCTTGAGTGGTCCAAGTTCGGGTTCAACTCCGTCAAATCTTCATCGTGTTCCTCTAGATCCGAAGTAGCTTCCGCGTCTCGTATCAGCTGGTATCAGAGCTAGTTAGAGGTATCACGAATATCCTTTTTATCGTTTTTAGATCTATTTTAGTCTTCTAAATTCGTAGCTCAAGTGCTCGGGTTTGTCAAGTCCGAAATCTGTCTTTGTTGTTTCCTTGTCAGAAATCTGTCTTGGTTGTTTCCTTGTCAGAAATCTGTCTTTGTTGTTTAGTTGTTGTCCGAAATTTTCTGTCCAGTTTTGTCTTGTGTTTATGTTCTGTTTAAATCCAGAAAAAAAAAAAAATCTCTTGTGTTGCATACCTTATTGTCATTCCCTTGAGTCGTTGCTGGAATTAATTGCTGGGTTGCCGAATCTGTTTGCACTTGTTTCTTGAACCTTTGTGTTGTTGCTTTGCAAAACTCGAACATCAAAACCTTATTGGGGAAGTCTTGAGCTTCTTGGATCAAAGAGGTTAATCTTGGCAGTCTTGAAACCTGAAATAAACCTTCAACCGTGTTCTTGTTTTCATGGAACTTTGATCTTGAAACCAAATCTGTCCAAGTTGTTTACGTTAATTGCTGTGAAATTGTGGTCTAAGCTAGCTGGCTATTGTGTGAAAACACCCCAACAGAAGTCAAAAAAAAATTTCAAGAAAGACGGCTCTAGTTTCCAATTCTTGACCAGCCTTCAAGTTTTACCAAATCTGATTCAAACTTGGACTTTCAAATCTGAACAGCCCTAGTCTTGGTCAGCATTCAAGCCACCAAATCTGATTCAAACTTGGACTTCCAAATCTGAACAACATCCAATTCTTGACAGCCTACAAGTTTACCAAATTTTGTGCAAAATCTGACTTCCAAATCTGACCAGCCCCAAAATTTCGAATTTGGACCACTTGGGACTCCCAAATCTGACCAAACTCCAAGGTTTCTAATCTTGGCAACCCCAAGTGTCCAAATCAGATCACGGACCAAAAAGACCACGGACCAGCAGCTCAACACATTCCAGAAATTTGGGTTTCGGGTAGAGTTTTCTAGGATTTTCAAAATTTCAGCATTCAAGTTAATTGTCTTACTTTCTTTTGAGTCGTTAGTTATTGTCCAGCTATATTCTGAGTCTTGAGTCGTGTCTAGGTCTTCAGTCATTCACCTCCACTTATTGCTACTAGCTTGTGTGTCACTTGTTGACTAGTCAAGAACGTACACTGCGGTGACGCCTCGTTTGTTCAACTCGAGCAACTAGCAAGCCAAGGAATTGCTTGGTAAGATTATTAGAGAGTGATACACTTGAGTGAAACACGAGTGTGAGTGACCTATACATCGTATTAAAAAAAAAAAAAAAAAAAAAGAGAGGAAATCGTTTTTGTTTATTTGTTTTGCAGGTGAACTAAATATGTCTAGTGGAGTGGGTAGCCAAACCATGGACATCAAACTACAGTTGGAAGCCATGATGGGGGAGTTCAAACGATTGCTTAAGAATGAAATTGAACCATTGCATGATCGAATTGATCAGTTGGAGAACTCGAGACCTCCACCTACCCCGAGTAAGGGCAAAGAATCGGCATACTCAAACGATGAAGAGGAAGCGTTTGAGGGAAGGTACCAAAATGATCAAAGGTTCCAACGTCGAGGAGATGACACCATTAAAGGTGTCAAACTCAAGATTCCCTCATTCCAAGGCAAGTCGGACCCCGAGGCGTACTTGGAATGCGAACGAAAAATTGAGTTAGTCTATGAATGCCACACCTATACGGAGGAGCAAAAGGTGAAACTAGCAGCCGTAGAATTCACTGACTACGCCTCCATTTGGTGGGACCAACTTAGACTAAGCCGAAGGAGAAATCGTGAGAGACCTGTGGAAACTTGGGAACTTGGAGCTTGCTGAATGGCTATTGGATGAACTTGTTGTTGTGTGTGTACCTTTGGGTTGGAATGAGGAAATAATGAAGCCATGATGGCTGGAAAAGTTAGCAAATTCAGGGGAAGTGCTGTCCGAACTTTGAAGGGATTTGTTTGCATTGAGTTTGTGATCTAAGACTTGGATTTGAGCAAGGCAATGTTATATGATGGATGATTTCTGAGCCGTGAAGGTGAGTGACCTCAAACTATTTCTAAAGTTATTTATGAACCGTTTCCTGCATTATTTACTTTTGAACTGTTTCCAAAGTTACTTTTGAACTGTTTCCAAAGTTATTTTTGAACTGTTTTCTTGCATATCATGCGTGCTTATATGAGAGTGTTCCTTGTTTGATATATTTCCTTGACTTATTGGCTTGTTATTATGGATTGATAATGTGTTAAGTGCTTTCAATGATTGTTAAAACGAGTTTTCTGGGTGAGTGTGTACTTTATCGCACTCGACCTAAATAAATGTGAAATTTTCATGCTTAATGATTAAATGCTACTTGCGCATGAATGTAAGCCTTTTGGGCTGAACTGGCCATTGCCCCTTGTTACCGGTCGTCTCGAGCCAGAAGCGGACTCGGTCGGGCGATTAGGGACCTGGATGAACGTTTGGTATACTCGAGTATTACCTTTGTAGGTTGGTGGAGGTTGGTGGAGCTTGGACGATGTTCGGGAAAGGTTGAATGAAAAAAATGCAATTTCAAATGAAAAAAAAATAAGGAAATGGCAGGAGAACGAACGTATCCTTTTCATGAATGTTACTATCGCTTTCCATTGTACATGTTTCTTGAATTATTGATACTCCATATTTAATGTTTTGTAAATGTTGTAATTGTTTCTGGACTTATCATTTGATTTATGACATCATTGAAATGAACTATTGTTAAACCGATTTGATTACTGATTTTACTGGTTACTCGCTGAGCTTCTAGCTCACCCCAAAAATATTTTATTCCCCTCCACAGGGTTCAAAGCGAAGGAAGGACTTGTTGTGCTTATTCATGTGTCTGGATGGCCTATATCTTGTACAGTTTGGATTTGGAATCATTTTATGTATAGTTGGGAATTGTTTCCGCATCGCTTATGAAATGTAATTTTTGGAGAATTTGATGTATATTGGAGATTTATATTGTAATATTTGAGTTTTATCTTGTAATCTGTTTGAGGAATGTAGTGAACGACTGAGTCCCGGCGAGAGCTGGGCAGGCGGCCCGCCGAACCCTCTGGTTCGCCTTAGGGGGAGGTGGGGCTGTCACATGATTCGTACAAGTTGGAATGTCGAGGACGACATTCTTTTAAGGAGAGTAGATTATGATACCCCGACTTTTAGGACAATGTTTTTCCCTCGTTCTTTTAAAATTTCAATTTCTTTCCTTTGTCTTGTTTTAACACATTTTTTTTTAATTGGACAATTTAAATTTAAATCAAAACCCTAGTTTTACTTGTGACTAAAAGGTTTTTATGTAATTGAGTTTATGTATGACAATACATATTTTATTATAGGCAATTATAGTGATTGAGTGATTAGTGGAGTAATTGAGGTGTAATTAGGTTTTTGGAATATGTCAAGTATGTAAATTGTGGAGTAAATTGGTAGGATTGTGAATTTAATTGGGCCATAGTGTGACTTTTGGTTAATTACAAGTTGCTAGACTTCCTAAAGGTTCCATGATATTCCTAAGCTTAATTGTGATTGGCTAATCAAAAAGGTAGTGGACTTTGACCAAGGGACTTAGTATTCATCTTCTTAGCAAGACCAAAGCCAAAGAAACAAGTTAAGTTTCGGCCAACACTTGGGAGAAAAGAAGAAAGGAAAAACCGAGAGAAACAAGAGGAAAAACAAGAGAAAAATTCTGGTTTTGTGCAACCCATCCAACAAGCTTGGGAGTTAGAGCAAAAGAAAGCTAAGGAACTTGGTTCTTGAAGTGCAACCTTGTGAACCCACCTTTGGAAGGTAAAGCAGCCTTGAACTCTTGTAAAAGCTTATAGCAATTGAGTAGAAATGTTGATTTTAATATTGTAAGATGCTAATAAGGGTTAATGATGGTTTATATATCACTTTTGTGGGTTTGTGTGGAGGATTTGGTGATTTCTATGGTGGTTTGAGAAAATTCCAGAATTGAGACTTCTTATGGTTCAGTTCTGCCCGTTTCTGTTTGAATATGTTAGAGATCGAATTAGCCTTAGTTCAAAACATGAAAGTTGTAAGGAATGACGTTTTATAGTTGCCTGTAAAACTTCAGCTCAATCGGAGCAACGTAGCCTATGAAAAGACGGAAATACCCCTGACTACCATAGGTTTGGACCAGTGGACATTTGCAACGTTTCACCAAACTGATCGTATCTTTTCAACTTGATACGTACTGAACTAGCTTTTAGCCAAAACACAAAAGTTGAGGGATACTTGTTGATCAATAAAACCGTTTAAGAAGGCACTTTTAACATCCATTTGAAACAGTTTGAAACCTTTGAAGCAAGGAAAAGCAAGGAGCATTCTAATTGATTCTAATCTAGCTACGGGAGCAAATGTTTCATCAAAATCAATACCTTCTTCTTGAGCATACCCTTTTGCAACTAATCTGGCTTTATTTCTTACAACTACACCTTTATCATCCAGCTTATTTCTAAATACCCACTTAGTGCCAATGATAGGGTGATTTTGAGGTCTATCAACTAGTGTCCAAACCTCATTTCTTTCAAATTGATTGAGTTCCTCTTGCATTGGCAAAATCCAGTTTTCATCCTTTAAGGCATCATTGATACTTTTAGGTTCAAAAAGAGAGACTAAAGCAAAGTTATCTATCAAATTCTTAGATGAGGAACGAGTCTTTACCTTCTCGGATGGATCACCAATTATAAGCTCTCTTGGATGATTTTGGCTAAAATTTCAAGCTTTGGGAAGGTCTTTGAATGAATCATCATTATTGTCTTTATCTTCCTTTTCTTGATCTTCATGAGCTTCATCCTCTATTTCCTTTGCTTCCGGATTAGAGTTTCCTTCATCTTCAATTGTTATCTTTTTCATTCCTTCACGAACACCTACATCATCATCCTCATACGAACTTTTGGAATTATCATCATTAGTTTCATCAAATGTTATGTGTATAGCTTCTTCTATCACAACAGTTCTTCTATTAAAGACTCTATATCCTCTTTTGTTCTCACAATAGCCCAAAAATATTCCTTCATCAGATTTTTTCTCAAACTTACCAAGATGCTCCTTTAAATTTAAAATAAAGCATTTACAACCAAAAACTTTGAAATATCCAACCGTAGGTTTCTTATCAAAAATCAGTTCATAAGATGTTTTATTCAAAATAGGTCTCAAGAGGACTCTATTCATCACATAACATGCGGTGTTTACCGCTTCAGCCCAAAGATATTTTGGCAAACTACATTCACTCAACATAGTTCTAACAGCCTCTTGGAGTGTCCTATTTTTCCTTTCTACAACACCATTTTGCTGTGGAGTCCTTGCAATAGAAAACTCATGTGTTATGCCATTATGATCACAAAATTCTGAAAAATCACAAAACTTGAATTCCGTCCCATTATCACTTCTAATCCTAACAATTTTTAAACCAAGCAGATTTTGCACTTTAGCAAACAATGAAGTAAAATTCTTGAAGGCATCATCTTTATGAGCAAGGAATATCACCCAAGTATATCTAGAATAATCATCAACAATCACAAAACAATATCTCTTACCTCCCAAGCTAGTAATCTGAGTAGGACCAAATAAATCAAGATGCAAGAGTTCCAAAGGTTTAGAAGTTGATACACACTTCTTTGGTTTAAAGGAAATTTTTGTTTGCTTCCCAAATTGATGCGAACCCGAATCCCCAAGCTCCCGCTCTTGAAGAAACGAATTGCACAGGCAGCGGAAGGATCTATCTTGATCAGGCTGTGGACAAAATTGGTGGATTCTAAACCAATCAAGGACAACTCGAGATTGATTAGAAGGGTAGAAGGCGCCACAATTCAACATGGTCTTGAATTGATAAGCCGGTTTGAACCCTCGAGACCAACTCTAAGGTATTCAAAGTCGCTTCAAAGAAGCCAAGAGAAAACTCTCAATTTTTAATTCATAAAATGTCTCCCTAAAACCTTACAAAGCAAGCCTATTTATAGGCTAAAGTGACTGAAACCCTAAAGGGACTAGGAAAGGGAAAAGTCGGCCCATGGTCTTGGGACAAGATGGGCCGGCCCATGCTCTTACTTAAACACTAATTAATTGCTAAATAACTACTAAGGCCTAAGGCCCTATTCGGCCAACTCATTTGGAAGCCCACTTGACTCTTCATGGGCTTGGGTCATGGTGTAGATAACTCGATTAAAATCCTTCAAGGCTTCGAGGTCTCTATGAGAGTCTCGAGTTAAAGCCGCTATCCATCTCGCCATCCGTGCACACATCAGTCCCCTCCTCTTAAGAAGGATTTGTCCTCAAATCTGGATGGAGATGAATGATACTAACAAGAGTTGCTGGTATGACGCCTCAAATCTCCACATATTGGCCCTCTTTGATTGAATAACACCTGCACATGTTATGATTAATATAATTCGGTGCACATGTCTCTTAGTCAGCTTCAAGGGCCTCTCGAACAAGGACATTCGCCAAGGTAAGAAGGAACGTGTGTAAGGCTTGTGAACGTTCCAGATGCATTGGATTTGCAACATGAATTCCTTGTTTTTGACTCTATTCATTGGCCCCCAATGAATCTTTGTTGGATCTAGAAATAGAGCATGAACACCTCCTAGGATTTGTATCATTCCCCTCCTCTTAAATAGATTTGTCCTCAAATCGTCGGACCGCTTAAATTGCAATAATGATGGAAACACGTGGATGATCACAATCCTAGTGGCATGGTGTTTGGATAACCTCTTGATGCTCACCAACTCCAATGATGCATAAAACTCAACTTTCGGTGGTAGCAACGTGATGGAGTCAGCAATCGTGTCTTTATGTAGGCAAGGAGATGATGGCAACGAAGAACGTAAGAGCATCGATTGGTTGGAAACCATGGATGAATGGAAACTGAAAAAGTCGTGGACTGATGCTGGTTTTGGAACATCAAACTTGGCTGGAACAAGCACAAAATCTGGTTGTATTCCTTTAATCAATGCTGGAAAATTTCGGACAGCTTTACAACCTACAAAAATCAAATAAGTTTCATCTTGTTTTGAACCAGCAATTGGATAAAGAAGCAATGGAATATCATTAGCTAAATGGTAAGAAGGTATAGAACGAGATTTAAATGTGAAAACTCCCTTTGACACTTCATTATCCCTTCCTTCAACCAATTCAACTAGACAAGTCATTGCTGGCTCTTTACACTTTCCATCAAAATCTACATAAGGATAACAAGAATGAGGACTAGTCACACGCTCAAAATAAGGCAAAGAGGATGAATGAACCATAGGTGAAGAATGGGAAGTAAAATCTGGAATTCCTCCTTTAAGATAAACTCGAGTCAATCCTCTGCTGGTGCGGACAGATTTGAAGTGACATTGTTCCATGAATTGATACCAAAGAGATTTAACTCCTAGATGACAAACTCCATGGAAACTCGCAAAGTGTCCAAGTGACTTTGGAATGGAACATGCCATGACCAACTCTACTTGACTTTGTTTAATCTGCACCAAAGAAGAAATACTAAACAAAACACATGTTAGCTTGTTAGAAAACAAAACGTTCACACTCTTGACTTTTGCAAACATGGCCAACTCTCCCTCTTTATTCTTCACTAAGGCCGAATCACTCCCCCCTTTTCCCACACTATTGCCTTCGGTTGACACTTGATTAAGTTGCTCAAAATATGACCTCATCACTTTCCTGATTTCTCCCATCATAGAATCGACCAATTCTTTAGTCTGACTTCAAAAATCTTCCTTTGGTCCACGAGGCTTTGAATCAATCCGAGAATTCTTAGACTCCTTGACTCGATTGTCATGACACTCCTTAGATGAATCTCGATTACTTGAGGATGACCTTGACTTGGATGCTCGGCACAAACTTCTTTGCTCCTCCTCATACTCATTACAAGTGCGCTTATATCTTTCATATACACACAAAGCACGGTCACGTTCCATCTCCTCCCGAAGGGAACGAAACTCATGTTGTGAACTAGATTGCATGGAACTAGAGTACTTGGAAGTAGCTCTCTTGGAACCCCTCCTCTTAAGAGGCTCGTTCTCTATAACTTCTTGATTATATGAGCAAGGCACAACTCCGCTAGGCATGATTACGTGTCCTGCAAAAATGGTTAGCAAAGAAAAGAATTTCCTCACAACACACAAGCTCACGTATGTACACTCAACTCTCGTGTATCATTCAAGTGTATAATACTTTAATAATCTCACCAAATTTCTCAAGGCCTCTTATTCACGTTCCTTGAATAAATTAAAATTTACTCAAGAATCGCAACCAACTAGTCAATTAAAAGTCACGAAGGTAGCAAGAAGTTCATGGATTTTGAAGGATTAGAGCAAACTGACTTAGAAAGATTTAAATGACTCAAATACTGTAGGAGACAACTCTAAGATGATCGACACAAAAGACAACTCAAAACTCAAAAAAAAGCTGAAATTTTGGAAGCCTAGAAAGACTCCTACCCGACAAACTTGGATTTTGGGCTGCTGTTGTTACCGAGTTCTGGTCAGTATTTTGGATGGTAGATGGTGCTTTTGGGAAGCTCAAATGACGTGAGAATTGGCCCTCAATTTCCAGCCAATTCGGTTCACGAAGTGATACTCAACCGACTCAAATTGTGGGCTGGGTTGGGCGTTCCAAGGTGTAGCAGTGTAGCGGCGAAATTTCCAGGTTTCTTTGGGATTTTGGGACAAGAATGGTGGCTGTTTTGAAGGGTTTCTACTGCCACAATCAGATTTGGGTGGATTGGGATTTGGGGTTGTTAGAGTTGTTTATAATCCCAAACCAACTAGGATTCCCAAGCCCAAGCAACTTCTCGATCCGAATCTGCTTTCTCTTTTTTTTTTCTGTGCGTTTCTTTCTTTTGTTTTTTTAACTTTGGATCAAGAACTCAAGATCAAACAATGGTTGGGACTTGTGCAAGCCAGCCGCTAATTTGGTTTCAAGAAACAAGAACTTATATCAAGAAACCTTGTCTTTCTTTTGTCAATTCGGATCAAGGTTTCAAGAACAAGAATGATTGGGCAGTCGCTAATTAACCTTGCAAGACAGCCGCAAGTTCCAAGCCAACCTTGTGTCCAAGACAGCAAGTTCCAAGGCAGCTGCACAACAAGACTTGGTTCAAGCGGTGGTCAGCCTTGGTTTCAAGATTCCAAGAGCAAGAGCCGGTTGGTACTTGTGCCAATCAAGACCAAAGGTAAGCTTTTCCAGGTTTCAGCATTTTTTGTTTTTTTTTTTTGTGCAAGAACGTGAAGAATCTGGTTCAAGAAATTCAAGGACTTCCCTAATTATGTTATGGCACCAAGGTTTGCACTAACATCAACCAAAACTCACGACAATAGGCAAACAGAAATTCAGCAATACTCAAAGCGAAATTCCAGCAACTTGACACGGAAACAAAACTAAGGTGCGTGACTTTTTCTTTTTCTTTTTGACTCTGATGATTGGAACACAACACCAACAGACTTATGGATGAAACTTGGACAGAAACAACCCACGAAAATACTAAAACAATTCTGGAAACTTGCGGACAGGAACAACTCCTATTTGCGACAAGAAGAGAGAGAAACCCTAGGGGCTGCGGTATTATTATTATTTTTTTTCGGCAGCCTCAAACAACACAAACGTAACAAGAAGACACGACCCAGACACGACCAGAATTTGACAAATATGCGGCAAGATTAGAAACACAAACAGAATTTCGAATAACTAGACACATGGATAAAACTATGGAGATTCAAACCCTAAGGTGCAAACCCCTTTTTTTTATTTTGTATTGGGTAGGGTTTGGTAGAAAAATAATGAGTAAAACAAGAAAAGAAAAAGGATATTGTAGACACCAAATTTTTGGTGTAATTTCTTTTACTTTTTATTCTCATTTGTCGTGGTTGCTTTTAGTTTTTTTAGTTTCTAGTTTCTATTTTAATTTTTAAGTTTTAACGTAGAAAAATCATGGAAAAAGAGAAAAAAAGGAAAATTGTTCACAAAAATACGTTCAAATTTAATTTTTTGGCATTTTGGTTTATTTTTGTTAATTTATTTTGAAAAAAAAAAAGAAAAAAAAATGATGAGAAATGATGAAAAATGAAAGAAAAGATCGAAAATGGTAATTTTGTTATTTTTAGTTTGTTTATTTCGATGTGTTTGTAATTAAAATTGTTGTTTTTATTATTATTTAGTTTTACTATTATTTTTGTTAAATAATTAAGGTGAAAAAAAAATAAAATAAAAAAAACATCTCCATAACCACGGCACCACTTCATTCATTCCACTTCACATATCAAACCACAGCTGCACCTCACCTTCATTGTAGCGTCCGAGAGCAAGTGAGTGAGAGCTGCTCCTCGTGAGTATCGACCAAAGGAAGCCGCGCGAGCTGCAACCTTTATATTCTGTCCGAGCAAGTTAAGTGAGAGAGATAGAGAGAGAGAGAGAGAGAAAGCAAAAGGCAGTTGCGGGAGCTGCTGATCATCACCACCTTCATGAGCTCCAGCCATCAAAACCACAGCTGCAACCATCCGCAACCAGGACCAACACCTGCAGTCCTTGCGCGAGCCGAGAGGAGGAGAAGTTGACAGCTTTCTTGTCGCGTGTATAAGCTTCAATTTAAGGTAATTTCCGAGCTAAGATAACTTGATCAGAGGTAGATTAAATTGTTTATGGCCATGCATGTGAAGTTTAGGCGTTCGGATGATGAATTGAATAAGAGGGAAAATCTGATTTTGAAGGAAATGGGTTTGCTGAGAAGCTGAAATGGAACTGCCGCTTAATCTTGTTTCTCTGAAGTAATCTAAGCTCATAAATGTGATTAGTTAACTAAAAAACTAAATGATTAAGTCTTGCATGAGGTTAGTTAGCTCGGATTAAGCCAGAAAAATAAGAATGAAATGGATTCTGTTGCATGCAAGATTAGCCGAGAAGAGCTGGACAAATTTCTGGAATTTTGGATGAATGTGGCTGTTGTCCGAATCTGATTTTTGAACTAGAAACGTTAATTAATTAGTTAAGGAGTTGCATGCTGGATTTGAGTGCCAAATACAAGGCTTTGGCCGAAAAAAAAGCTGGATTATGACCAACTAAGTGCTGGAAAAATTTCTGTTGTGCCGAGGGAGTGAAGCTGGAATTGCAGCTTGTTTTTGGAAATTTTCTTTGGAAATGATGTTTAGAAATGCCTGAAATATGTGTGTCTTAAGTCTTGTAAGCTATATAGATGTGAAACTCTTGATATGCTGGGAGATTGAACTGGAAATAGTTAAATGAAACTGCTGGAATTTTTCCAGTATAGCCGAGTGAAGAAGAAAAGATTTTTCCAGTTTTCTTTAGGAATTTTGGGATTCCAAATTGTTCCATTTAAAGTTTGACAAGCTGTAAAATATTCCACACTTGTTGATTTCACTCTAGAATATTTTAAGAGGGTCATGCATGCGATTACTGTTAAGATGATATCCGGAAGTCTTGTCTGAAATAAGAAAAGCTGCGCTTCATTGCTCCTGTTTTGTTCATTGGCTTTGCTTGCGTCTATAAGAAATTTCATGTTTGGGGACATTCGATGGTAATGGAGGGCAAATTCCTTGCATTTGGTCTGTAAATGACATATTGGTAGAGCTTGTTGGAGTGTTTGCACGCAAATAAAAATTGCTGCATCTTTCTTCTTACTGTTTCTTTCCATGGTTGTTTTCTGAGCTTGCATGCTTAATTCTGTGTGGAAGGGAAGAAGTGGAAAGTTTAGTGTTGAGTTCATGTCTTTGGGTCAAAAAAGTATTTGAATCATGCCTAAGCACTTGCTGGAAAATGCATTTCAATTTGCCAAATCAGTTTTATATGTTCCAGATTTTTCAACTTGCTGAACGTATTTTATTTTTGTTTGCACTGGATTTTGCTCAGTTTTTTTTTTTCTATTTGTTTGGATGATGGCTTGCTGCCTAGTTTAAAGCCTTGTGCTTGGGTTTGAAATCTGAACTGGAAAACAAGTTGTGTGTTGGGCTTTGTTTAGTTGCTGAAGGCTGAATAAGAAAATTGCAGAAACGTTTCTCACATCATTTTTGCTGCATTAGTTTAATGTTCCATTCGGCAACAGCTTACAAGTCGGTTTCATCACTTTGTTTGTACATTTAAATCTTGGGTTTGATTTAGTTGATAATTGATAGTTAAAATCTGGGTTTGGTGAACTCGTTTGCATGATGAAATCTCGACTGAAATGGTGTAGAAATCGCAAAGAGATTGCAGCAGCCTTTTGTTTTGTTTTTTTTTTTTTTTTTTTTTTTCCCTTGACATGTTTTGCATGATTTTCCAGAGTTTGGCATGAAATATTTCTAAATTTTCTACCTGATTGGATGGTGGTGAGTATGAAGTTTGGGTCTAGATTAAAGTTGTGTGTTTGGGTTTGAAATCCGAGCTTGAACAATAAGCTGTGCGTTTGGTTTTGTCTTGGAAGCAAAAGAGAGCATGTTGCATTTTAGTTGCAGTAGTTTAAGTCTCACGTAGCTTGCATGAATTTGCATGGAAAAATTGTTTCAAAATTGCCTCTTAACCCCCTCAAGTTTCCCCTTATGCCAGTATGACCCAAAAAATTGGGAAAATCAATCAAATTGACCCCTCAAATTTCTTTAGTTTTTGCAATCAAGTCACTACTTGTTTTAAATTTTACATGGGCTGTTCACCTTCCTTTAAATGCCTTGGATTGATTCAATTTCATGTTTACTTTTATCTTTTGTGATTATTTCTTGATTAAAGTGATGCTTTGACTCTTTTATTATTTTTGAGGGTAAATAAGTGGTTCCATTCCATTTGGGCCCAACTCAAGGGAGGTACACCCTAATCCTTCATTTCTTACTTGATTTTGACTCTACGTGCTCCTATGTGTTATGTGTGAATATGCATGCTTTAATTCGCTTTTCATTTCATGTTTAATTGCCTATTTCGCTTTCTTTTTATTTCATTTTTCTTAATTTGCAAGTGATTTGAAGGCACTTGAATGCCAAGTTGTAATAGCTAGGTTATTATTTTTATTTTTATTCCGTTCCCCCTCCTAGATTGTATAGGCCTTCTTCCCCTAAAAATGTGATAGTTAGGGCCTTAGTTGCCTTATGTGTCTTGCATGTCTATGTGCTATATGTTTCATCGCCTTCTTAGGTTTTGGCATCTAGATATGCATGCTAAATGTTATGTGCTACGTGTTTATAAGTGTTTGGCATGTCTACTCGCTTTCCATGGTCATGAATGAATGTGATGGACGAATGTACGTTTCCACTAGTCCAACGCTAGTCGGAATTCATAGAATGGGCTAGTCCAACGCTAGACCCTTAGGGGTTTCCCCTCGTTAGTACATGTTTGTATGTTCATTACATGTCATGCATTCTTTTTAGTTTTGTCATTTTTTGCATGCCCCCGATTCCCTTTCCCTTCATTTTAGGCCTTTGCATTTCATGCTAGTTATAGGGTCCATTTGCCTGAGAAACCCCCTTGGGTAAGGGAAACGAGCGAGTGTGGCTTCAAAATAGCCTTAGCACGCTAGTTTTTCCTTCTAATCAAAGGGAAAATTAAAATCACAAAAACTAGAGGTCATTCCCGTACCCGACCTGATGCATTCCTCTAAGTTATATTTTCCTCACTAATTATATATTTTAAATCCACATGTCATATTCACACACTTATTCACTTTCTTTACTTTTCACTTCACACATTGCACCTATTTTACTTATATATTTACTATTTTCATTCACTTGCACACGAGCATTTATATTTCATTCATTTGCACACAAACACTTTCAAATTGCACACATGCACTTTTTTCTACACTTTGCACACTTACACTCTCATTTGAGTCCTCATTTGCATCATTCATGATTTTCTATGAGGACTTTCCTTATTGGCCGTCACGACTCGTGTGAATGGGACCAAAAGCCTCATAAGAAACATTTCTTAGACTTAGGATTGCATTTCTCATTCATTAGTCAAATCCAATTTGCAATACATACTTTGGGTAGAAAATATAGGAAAATAAGGGTTAAATCACGCAACTAGCCTTGGTTAGGTCGAAGGGGTGCCTTGGATTTTTATCCTTGCCTTCCCCTTCGTCAAATGTGACTCCCGAACCTTTTTCTTTGTTTTACGTGGACTAGGAGTCGTTTAAAAAGGGTTTTCTTACTTTTTTCTTTAAAAAATTCATTTTTTGGGTGACTTGGTACACCCTAACTCTATACCAAGTGGCGACTCCATTTTTCATATAAAAACCCTTTTTGAATTATTTTTCTTGGGTCAAATCGTCGCATTTTCAAAAGTCCCATTTAGACCCATTTTTGTTTTTATCAACAAAATTCATTTTTCCCAAATCAATAAAATTCAACAAAAAAACAATTATTTTATTTTTTCCAAAAAAAGTGGGGCGCGACAGTTGGCGACTCCACTGGGGACTTCCTAAGTGGGTCCAAGCATTTGACTTAGCCATTCGTTTCCTTTTTCTACCCTTTTTATGCATTGCATTTGGATATTAGGCTTGCATTTTCCATTTTTAGGGCCTTTTTGCCTCGCGCGCGTATCCAACTATTCCCTCACTCACGTATGTGTGATTGGTTGATTGGATGTGTGTTTACTTGTTATCTCGCGCTTGCATTGCATTTTGGGAGGTATGGGTCACCCTAGAGCCTCGCGCTGGTTCTTGACCCTTCCCCTCCAAACGAGCACTAGCATACGAGCATACGCTTTACTTCTTTTATCCCTTTTATTTTTCTTTAGTGGCTTGTCACGCCACTCCACCCTATTAGGATTAGGTGACTCACTTGGGCATGTGATCACGACACGATGTGTGTGTAGCATGTTCCAATGGGTCACTCAATCTTCCGCTTAAAGCTATTGGTTGATAGCCTTTAGCTTTTGGTCGAAGATTGAGGTTTTGATAGATTCACTCAAACACGTAGCCGTGACACGATGTGTGCGTAGCGGTGTTTGGGGAATCGCTCGAGCCACCGACAAAGAACCTTGGGATTGGTGACCCTTGGTTTCTAAGTCTGAAGGCTCGGGGACCTGAGCTCATCGAGTCTAGATGCATTAGTGAACCCCAACCTCATGCATCCATGATAGCTTGCCTAGGGTAGAGTCGGCCTTATCCTAAGCTAGGGACACTATTCACGAGGGGAGGGGTCCAACCTTTTTTTCCTTTTTATTGCTTTGATTGCTTTATCTTGTTGTTACAATGTGTTATGTGTACTATCAACTGCACTAACCATTTTTTTTGTTTTCTTGGCCTGCATTCATGTGCCATAGCAATAAGGGGCCTCTTTGGCACTCTTTTAGTGACTCATCCACTAGATAGCTCACATGTCTAAATTTCAGTCTTTGCACTTACCTTTCAGTAAATACATTTCATGTTTAGACCTTTTCCCCCGTTGCATTATTTATATCCTTTAGGCCATATTTGTCACATATTTATATCGCTTTAATAAACTGGCATCATGCATAAACCCTAGGAAGGGAATGCCATTTAGGGGATCCCGTGTTAGGAATAAACCACCCCATGTCTCGGATATATAATCCAAATGAGACTTGCACGTTTACCTTTCTCGTACCATCCGAAGGGGTAGTGCACAAGGTAAGGTAAGATCCGATCATTTTCATGAAGCAATTTTTGGAATATGAGCATCTAATAATCACTTTTTGGCCATTTTCTCAAAATTGGTAAAATTCCCTTGCGTAAAAGGACATTAATTCGAAGAAAATTCACAAATGATTCCTCATTGTTGAGACGATAAATATAGAGGCCAAATTTTGATTTTAGAGGCTCATAGACCAAGGCATTGTAATGATTTCTTGAAACCACCCAGTGGGCGAATAATTCAATCGATTTTTGAACAAATCATCCATCTTATCCAATCCATTTTTTTCAATTCATTCAATTTTAGTACAATCTAATCATTTTTGAATAAATTCATTTCATCCAATTCATTTGACCAATTTACCCTTTTTAGGGTCTTTTGACCAATTTACCCTTTTTTAGGGTCATTCGGTCGATTTTGAATAAATCGTCAATTCATTTGACCAAATTACCCTTTTTAGGGTCTTTTGACCAATTTACCCTTTTTAGGGTCATTCGGTCGCTTTTGAATAAATTATCAATTCATTTGACCAAATTACCCTTTTTAGGGTCTTTTGGCCAATTTACCCATTTTTAGGGCAACCGAGCCGATTTTTGAATAGATCAAGTTTCGTTCAATCTATTTGATCGATTTACCCTTGTTAGGGTGATTTGATTAATTTTGGATAAATTAAATTTCATTTAATTCATTTGACCTGTTTCCCTTTTAGGGTAATCCAGTCAATTTTTAATAAATTGTCAATTGACCAATTAGGGTTTCGATATCAAATTCCAAATTGGGAAATCTAGTCAATTTTTGAGAAAACCATCCATTATATCCAACTATTTAATCAGTTGGGTTTTTGACTCATGCTTCACTGAGGAAATTTGTCGACAAATTCCAATCTCTTCGATAGGAGTTCGTCAAGGTCAAACCCATGCGTTTTGCAAATCAAAGGTGATCAATCTATTCGGACTTGTCCTCATTTTGACAAATCCCTCGTCACTCCAATGGTCAAATTTTTCAAATTATTTTTCACTCAATGAATTGATCAGATCCGTCAGGTATGGTATAGTGCTTACCCTAGAGGATTGCATTTTCATGCTAGGCCTACCCTTGGCATAAAAAGGGCTCCCCAATAGGACATGCATCCGAATTTTTTGGATAGTTACTAACTCTTGCCTTTTTCTTTTCCTTTTCTTTATTTTTATTGGAATAACTAAGCAAGGGTTGAATCTAAAGACAATTCCTTTCAAAATTCTCAGGTAATATTTAAATATAGCTTCTCGTCGAAGCCCCATCATAACGCGGTCCCGTAGTCAAGCCCAGAGGAGTCGTGTAAACATGAGTTCACAACCGGAACAGTCAGATAGGTCTGCTACTACCGCTCAACCCGAGACTGCAAGTTCGGGGATTCAGTTGACTGAGATGCTTACCAAGTTTGGAGAGATGGCGTCTGAGATGGCCGCCCAAAGGAAGTTGAATGATGAGCTAATTAGCAGCGGAGTTCAACCCGAACCTGTACCCGCCAGACAGCCTGAGCAAGAGCCGTTTGTCCTACCTTCGGCCCATGCCACTGTTACTCCATCATTTCCTATTGCACCCGAAGAAACTTTCACCTATCCCACCACAAATTTGCCATACACTTACCCTCCTCATCCTTCATTTTTTCTTACTCACACGCGAGGTCCACCACCCCAAATCACTTCAAATGTACCACCTGAGCCACATACCTTTTATTACCCTGTTGCTGAGCCATTCCTACCAGACCATATTGTTCAAACCAAGGCAGAAATGGGGGAATCTTCTGCTCCCGTTGATATAAAGCTGCTCAAACGCCTTGATCGTTTCGATGAGTTTATGAGGAAGAGTCAGGGGTTGAACAAGCAAGGAGTCCTGGATTACGATGAGCTTTGCCTTTTTCCCAATGTGAAATTGCCTGAAGGGTTCAAAACCCCTAAATTTAACAAGTATGATGGGACGGGTAATCCCAAGACACACCTCCGACTATTTGTTAACAAGTTGGGAAAGCCTGTAGACGACGAGAACCTGCCTCTAAGGTTGTTCCCGGAAAGTCTGGAGGGGGATGCCCTCGACTGGTACTCAAATTTGAAGTCCGAAGAAATAAAAACCTGGATTGACTTGTCCAATGCTTTTGTAAGGCAATATGAGTATAACTGCGAGCTGGCTCCGACACGAACCACGTTGGAAGGAACAAAAAGAAAACCCTCCGAGGATCACAAGACTTATGCCAAGAGGTGGAGGAAAATAGCTGCCAAAGTCGAGCCACCGATGACTGAGGACGAAATCATACACACTTTCATTAAAGCACATGATCCCCCGTATTTTGAAGAAATTTTCCGCATGACTGGATGCTCGTTCGCCGCCATTGTCAATAAACTTGAGGAGTACGATGACTTCGTGAAAGCTGGGAAGATTGTTAATGTCTCTGCCCTCAAATCCCAGTTGGATGCTTTGCAAGGACAGGGGACTAGTGAGAAGAACCCGCAATTTAAAAAGAAAGAGGGGGAAACTGCCTTCACCTGGAATCAAAACCCTGTCCCAAGATCCAGACCTCGACAATACCCTACCTACTCAAACCCTTACCCCTACTACTCAAATCCTCATCCTGTTTACCACACCAATATCACTCATCCTCGACCTCGCCCAAATTATGCCAACCCGCCTACAACCCCTTTCCAAATATCTCAACCAAGCTTTCAACAAGCTCGTCCTCGGCCTCCTTACCACCAAAGATTTCCCCCACCAAATAGACCCACCTACAACTATCCCCGACCCACTGAAACCTACAATCAAAGCCGTACTCGAACCTTCACCAACCTAGGCAGGCCTTTGGACCAATTGTATGAGCAATTGAAGGTTGCCAACAAAATAGGCGTGATTCCCCCTCCAACTTACCTTCATGGCATGCCTGCTGGGTACAATCCACATGCTATTTGTGCCTATCATTCGGGAGTACCTGGCCACTCAACCGCCGATTGCAGGGCACTTAAGCACAAAGTCCAAGACATGATCGAGGCAGGAGAAATAGTGCTAAGGAAAAGAGGTGAACAAGGGCCGATCATAAGTACAAATCCTTTTCCTGAACACCAGGACACCTTCGAGGCATCCACCTCCAACGACGAAATTTGAAAATCCTGAAGGAGCTTTGCACAATTTGGATGGCCGAGTATCTTCTCTCACGAAGGGAATTTCGGTAAATCTAGGGGTTGTTATTTACTAAAGTTCACAAAAACCATTTCTTGCATATGTGAATAGCTTCATGAAAACATCTTTCGCAATTAAGTTTTTGTCTTGTTTTCGCTTTGATTAGTTTTTCCATTAAATGCACAATTTGTTTATTTGATTATTGTCCTGAATTTTAATTCTTTTAAATGGCCAAAGATGAAATTATTTGACCCTTTGAATATCACTGTTCTGGATTCCGATAATACCATTCATCTAAAAATCCCTTCATTAAGAAATCCTTTCATTGAAAAATCCCTTCTTTGAGAAGGTCAGAAATCCCTTCGTTGAAAAATCCCTTCTTTGAGAAGGTCAGAAATCCCTTCGTTGAAAAATCCCTTCTTTGAGAAGGCCAAAAATCCCTTCATTAAAAATCCTTCATTGAAAAATCCCTTCATTAAGAAAGCTCTTCATTGAAAATCTTTTCGTTAAGAAAGCCTTTCATCAAGAAATCCCTCCTCTGCCAAGTTCTAAGCTGATTGGTTAAAGCAGCGTCACCGACGATTGATTTTGATGGATGAAAAGCAGTTGAATGTCGTATGGCCTGTATTCATAACAAAAAGGTCCGCCACCGGTCCTTTAGAGAAGAAGGACAATGAGTTAAAGCGAGATTTGCCAATGCAAGATGAAATCAAAGACGAATTTGGCCTAAACTGGTAAGGCCATTTGTCATTCAAAAAGGTGCTACCGAGTGAAGCACTTATCCTTGAAGAGATGGACGGACAAACAGTCTCTCAACCTATCAACTCAGACATGTGTAAGAAGTTTTATTTTTGATTATGCAAATTTCTTTTGGAAATCATGCAAGGGACGAGGCAAAGGTCAGGCCATCTTCCTTTCCAATCAAAACATTTCATCCCTAGTCATCCCTTTTGAGCTATCAGAACAATAATTTTCGTTTGGCAGCCCCTGAGAATTGCAAACCCCACACTGGGGCAAATTCATTTTGAAACGAGATTATCAGAGAGGGAAAAGGAAAAATCCCCATACTGGGGCAAATTCATTTTGAAAAAAAAGGATAAAGGAAAAAGAGGAAAAGAGAAAAGAAAGAACCCCACACTGGGGCAAATTTAGCTTTGAAGAAAAATGCAAAAAGTGAGGAAAATGCAATGAAAATGCAAGGAGAGAGGATTCAATCGAACTGGGGCAAATTTCCCTCAGTTTCGTTCGAAATTGAAGATGATTTCAAATGATGCAATCTCAGGTTATTTCACCTCTCATAAGAGCAAATTGTTTTCAAGCCTTAACTTTTCTTGACATACCCCACCTGACCCCATTACAAAAGCCCAAAGTCCTGGCTTTCGTCACTTGCAGTATTTCTATTGGAAAGTTTGCTAATCAACTGACAAGTGATGTCCATAATGCCTTCGCCTAAACTTCTAAGGGAAGTGCATTTTACTGATGCCAGAAATCTTCAACTCATACTCCTGAGTCGATCATGGTTGAGCTCTTTCATTTGCGTCTTTAGGTGAAAACTCGAAAGGGCACCTCAAAAAAAAAAAAAAAAAGAAAAAAAAAGAAAAAAAGAGAAAAGACAAAACGAAACAAAAAAGGGGGGGCAACCTTGGTAAAAACCCGAAAGGGCACCAAGGTAGGATTTTGCAGCGAGCGAGCACGAGGAAGAACAGCTTGTGATTTGGTTCATTTGGATTTCTCCTCATTTTGTCATACTTCTGTCAATTTTGAATTCCAGAACAAAGATATCCAGAGAATTGAATATGACATTTGTTGGCCAAAACTGTGTCATTTTGTAAAACATTCTTTTGCAAATACATTCTTAGGAAGCTCATTTTTCCAAATTACTTGAATTCATGGCATTTTTGTAGAATTTAAGCACAAATGGTTATGTGTGCATTCTTGTGCATATTTATTCTTTCATGACATGTGAATTTTCTTGCATACTTCATTCTTTATCTTTGAATTTTGGTGAATAACAATCCCCGTGGTTTATTCGAAGCATACTTGGGTTCAGTCATCTTTTGAAAAGGGTTAAGGTTCAACAAAGTCAGTTACGCAGACTTCACAATATGGCAAAGCACATACCTGATCAGTTTGTAAATCGAAAAAGCCTTAGGGTGAAAAATCCAACTCAATCGACTGCCGCAGCAAAAGTTGATAAAGGCGTTGAAAGACTCATGTTTACACGATTCTCAAAGGAAAACGGATCAAATGATGGTGGCAATTTCTTTGTTTTTTTCTCTTTTGCAGAAAAATTGCATACACAGATGAAAGTAAGCACACCTCGCACTGGAATAGGTGTCGGAAAGAGTCCTCCGGTGAACAAAGGCAGATTGAAAATGTCGCAAGCAAATTTCATCAAAAAATGCAACAGCATGGCGATACAGAATCAACTCTGGACTCACATTGCAAAAATTCATCATACTGAGGCAAATTAATTTTTTGGAAAGATTTTCAAAAGTCAAAAAAAAAAAAAAAAAAAAAAGGGAAAAATCATCAATCAAAAAATCAACACAGATTTTATCACGGCAGGCTCGGGTTTAATCCCACTGACCGATTGTCAAAAGCATTTTCGGGTCAGTCCCATGATCAAGAGCTTATTCGGGTCAGTCCCATGATCAAAAGGATTTTCGGGTCAGTCCCATGACCAAAAGCATTTTCGGGTCAGTCCCGCGATCAAAAGCATTTTCGGGTCAGTCCCATGATCAAGAGCATTTTCGGGTCAGTCCCATGATCAAAAGGATTTTCGGGTCAGTCCCATGACCAAAAGCATTTTCGGGTCAGTCCCGCGATCAAAAGCATTTTCGGGTCAGTCCCACGATCAAAAGCTTATTCGGGTCAGTCCCACGATCAAAAGGATTTTCGGGTCAGTCCCATGACCAAAAGCATTTTCGGGTCAGTCCCGCGATCAAAAGCATTTTCGGGTCAGTCCCATGATCAAAAGCATTTTCGGGTCAGTCCCACGATCAAAATGCTTTTGGTCAGTCCCGCGATCAAAAGCATTTTCGGGTCAGTCCCATGATCAAAAGCATTTTCGGGTCAGTCCCACGATCAAAAGCTTATTCGGGTCAGTCCCACGATCAAAAGCTTATTCGGGTCAGTCCCACGATCAAAAGTTTATTCGGGTCAGTCCCACGATCAAAAGCATTTTCGGGTCAGTCCCACGATCAAAAGCTTATTCGGGTCAGTCCCATGATCAAAAGTTTATTCGGGTCAGTCCCACGATCAAAAGCATTTTCGGGTCAGTCCCACGATCAAAAGCTTATTCGGGTCAGTCCCACGATCAAAAGCATTTTCGGGTCAGTCCCATGATCAAAAGCATTTTCGGGTCAGTCCCGCGATTAAAGCTTGTTCGGGCCAGTCCCATGATTTGAATTTCCTTCTCTAGTCAGTCCCAATTTTTAAATTCCTGTTCGGGTCAGTCCCGCTTTAAGTTCCTGTTTGGGCCAGTCCCGTCTTTAAATTTCGTTCGGGTCAATCCCACTTTAAATCTCCTGTCTAAGTCAATTCCATTTTAAAAGTTTTGCCAAAAGGGGTCAGTCCTTATCTCTAAAACGTCCACCGTTCGTGACGTTTGCCACCGAATAAAGCAGGTAAGTATTTGGTGTCTACTTCTTTGTCTCAAGTTTTTCCAAAACTCAGACAAAGAGGGGCAAACTGTAGACACCAAATTTTTGGTGTAATTTCTTTTACTTTTTATTCTCATTTGTCGTGGTTGCTTTTAGTTTTTTTAGTTTCTAGTTTCTATTTTAATTTTTAAGTTTTAACGTAGAAAAATCATGGAAAAAGAGAAAAAAAGGAAAATTGTTCACAAAAATACGTTCAAATTTAATTTTTTGGCATTTTGGTTTATTTTTGTTAATTTATTTTGAAAAAAAAAAAAAGAAAAAAAATGATGAGAAATGATGAAAAATGAAAGAAAAGATCGAAAATGGTAATTTTGTTATTTTTAGTTTGTTTATTTCGATGTGTTTGTAATTAAAATTGTTGTTTTTATTATTATTTAGTTTTACTATTATTTTTGTTAAATAATTAAGGTGAAAAAAAAATAAAATAAAAAAAAACATCTCCATAACCACGGCACCACTTCATTCATTCCACTTCACATATCAAACCACAGCTGCACCTCACCTTCATTGTAGCGTCCGAGAGCAAGTGAGTGAGAGCTGCTCCTCGTGAGTATCGACCAAAGGAAGCCGCGCGAGCTGCAACCTTTATATTCTGTCCGAGCAAGTTAAGTGAGAGAGATAGAGAGAGAGAGAGGGAGAGAGAGAGAGAGAAAGCAAAAGGCAGTTGCGGGAGCTGCTGATCATCACCACCTTCATGAGCTCCAGCCATCAAAACCACAGCTGCAACCATCCGCAACCAGGACCAACACCTGCAGTCCTTGCGCGAGCCGAGAGGAGGAGAAGTTGACAGCTTTCTTGTCGCGTGTATAAGCTTCAATTTAAGGTAATTTCCGAGCTAAGATAACTTGATCAGAGGTAGATTAAATTGTTTATGGCCATGCATGTGAAGTTTAGGCGTTCGGATGATGAATTGAATAAGAGGAAAAAGTATTTGAATCATGCCTAAGCACTTGCTGGAAAATGCATTTCAATTTGCCAAATCAGTTTTATATGTTCCAGATTTTTCAACTTGCTGAACGTATTTTATTTTTGTTTGCACTGGATTTTGCTCAGTTTTTTTTTTTCTATTTGTTTGGATGATGGCTTGCTGCCTAGTTTAAAGCCTTGTGCTTGGGTTTGAAATCTGAACTGGAAAACAAGTTGTGTGTTGGGCTTTGTTTAGTTGCTGAAGGCTGAATAAGAAAATTGCAGAAACGTTTCTCACATCATTTTTGCTGCATTAGTTTAATGTTCCATTCGGCAACAGCTTACAAGTCGGTTTCATCACTTTGTTTTAAACTTTAAACTTTAAACTTTAAACTTTAAACTTTAAACTTTAAACTTTAAACTTTAAACTTTAAACTTTAAACTTTAAACTTTAAAAACTTTAAACTTTAAACTTTAAACTTTAAACTTTAAACTTTAAACTTTAAACTTTAAACTTTAAACTTTAAACTTTAAACTTTTAAACTTTAAACTTTAAACTTTAAACTTTAAACTTTAAACTTTAAACTTTAACTTTTTAAACTTTAAACTTTAAACTTTAAACTTTAAACTTTAAACTTTAAACTTTAAACTTTAAACTTTAAACTTTAAACTTTAAACTTTAAACTTTAAACTTTAAACTTTAAACTTTAAACTTTAAACTTTAAACTTTAAACTTTAAACTTTAAACTTTAAACTTTAAACTTTAAACTTTAAACTTTAAAAACTTTAAACTTTAAACTTTAAACTTTAAACTTTAAACTTTAAACTTTAAACTTTAAACTTTAAACTTTAAACTTTTTAAACTTTAAACTTTAAACTTTAAACTTTAAACTTTAAACTTTAAACTTTAAACTTTAAACTTTAAACTTTAAACTTTAAACTTTAAACTTTAAACTTTAAACTTTAAACTTTAAACTTTAAACTTTAAACTTTAAACTTTAAACTTTAAACTTTAAACTTTAAACTTTAAACTTTAAACTTTAAACTTTAAACTTTAAACTTTAAACTTTAAACTTTAAACTTTAAACTTTAAACTTTAAACTTTAAACTTTAAACTTTAAACTTTAAACTTTAAACTTTAAACTTTAAACTTTAAACTTTAAACTTTAAACTTTAAACTTTAAACTTTAAACTTTAAACTTTAAACTTTAAACTTTAAACTTTAAACTTTAAACTTTAAACTTTAAACTTTAAACTTTAAACTTTAAACTTTAAACTTTAAACTTTAAACTTTAAACTTTAAACTTTAAACTTTAAACTTTAAACTTTAAACTTTAAACTTTAAACTTTAAACTTTAAACTTTAAACTTTAAACTTTAAACTTTAAACTTTAAACTTTAAACTTTAAACTTTAAACTTTAAACTTTAAACTTTAAACTTTAAACTTTAAACTTTAAACTTTAAACTTTAAACTTTAAACTTTAAACTTTAAACTTTAAACTTTAAACTTTAAACTTTAAACTTTAAACTTTAAACTTTAAACTTTAAACTTTAAACTTTAAACTTTAAACTTTAAACTTTAAACTTTAAACTTTAAACTTTAAACTTTAAACTTTAAACTTTAAACTTTAAACTTTAAACTTTAAACTTTAAACTTTAAACTTTAAACTTTAAACTTTAAACTTTAAACTTTAAACTTTAAACTTTAAACTTTAAACTTTAAACTTTAAACTTTAAACTTTAAACTTTAAACTTTAAACTTTAAACTTTAAACTTTAAACTTTAAACTTTAAACTTTAAACTTTAAACTTTAAACTTTAAACTTTAAACTTTAAACTTTAAACTTTAAACTTTAAACTTTAAACTTTAAACTTTAAACTTTTTAAACTTTAAACTTTAAACTTTAAACTTTAAACTTTAAACTTTAAACTTTAAACTTTAAACTTTAAACTTTAAACTTTAAACTTTAAACTTTAAACTTTAAACTTTAAACTTTAAACTTTAAACTTTAAACTTTAAACTTTAAACTTTAAACTTTAAACTTTAAACTTTAAACTTTAAACTTTTAAACTTTAAACTTTAAACCCTAAACCCTAAACCCTAAACCCTAAACCCTAAACCCTAAACCCTAAACCCTAAACCCTAAACCCTAAACCCTAAACCCTAAACCCTAAACCCTAAACCCTAAACCCTAAACCCTAAACCCTAAACCCTAAACCCTAAACCCTAAACCCTAAACCCTAAACCCTAAACCCTAAACCCTAAACCCTAAACCCTAAACCCTAAACCCTAAACCCTAAACCCTAAACCCTAAACCCTAAACCCTAAACCCTAAACCCTAAACCCTAAACCCTAAACCCTAAACCCTAAACCCTAAACCCTAAACCCTAAACCCTAAACCCTAAACCCTAAACCCTAAACCCTAAACCCTAAACCCTAAACCCTAAACCCTAAACCCTAAACCCTAAACCCTAAACCCTAAACCCTAAACCCTAAACCCTAAACCCTAAACCCTAAACCCTAAACCCTAAACCCTAAACCCTAAACCCTAAACCCTAAACCCTAAACCCTAAACCCTAAACCCTAAACCCTAAACCCTAAACCCTAAACCCTAAACCCTAAACCCTAAACCCTAAACCCTAAACCCTAAACCCTAAACCCTAAACCCTAAACCCTAAACCCTAAACCCTAAACCCTAAACCCTAAACCCTAAACCCTAAACCCTAAACCCTAAACCCTAAACCCTAAACCCTAAACCCTAAACCCTAAACCCTAAACCCTAAACCCTAAACCCTAAACCCTAAACCCTAAACCCTAAACCCTAAACCCTAAACCCTAAACCCTAAACCCTAAACCCTAAACCCTAAACCCTAAACCCTAAACCCTAAACCCTAAACCCTAAACCCTAAACCCTAAACCCTAAACCCTAAACCCTAAACCCTAAACCCTAAACCCTAAACCCTAAACCCTAAACCCTAAACCCTAAACCCTAAACCCTAAACCCTAAACCCTAAACCCTAAACCCTAAACCCTAAACCCTAAACCCTAAACCCTAAACCCTAAACCCTAAACCCTAAACCCTAAACCCTAAACCCTAAACCCTAAACCCTAAACCCTAAACCCTAAACCCTAAACCCTAAACCCTAAACCCTAAACCCTAAACCCTAAACCCTAAACCCTAAACCCTAAACCCTAAACCCTAAACCCTAAACCCTAAACCCTAAACCCTAAACCCTAAACCCTAAACCCTAAACCCTAAACCCTAAACCCTAAACCCTAAACCCTAAACCCTAAACCCTAAACCCTAAACCCTAAACCCTAAACCCTAAACCCTAAACCCTAAACCCTAAACCCTAAACCCTAAACCCTAAACCCTAAACCCTAAACCCTAAACCCTAAACCCTAAACCCTAAACCCTAAACCCTAAACCCTAAACCCTAAACCCTAAACCCTAAACCCTAAACCCTAAACCCTAAACCCTAAACCCTAAACCCTAAACCCTAAACCCTAAACCCTAAACCCTAAACCCTAAACCCTAAACCCTAAACCCTAAACCCTAAACCCTAAACCCTAAACCCTAAACCCTAAACCCTAAACCCTAAACCCTAAACCCTAAACCCTAAACCCTAAACCCTAAACCCTAAACCCTAAACCCTAAACCCTAAACCCTAAACCCTAAACCCTAAACCCTAAACCCTAAACCCTAAACCCTAAACCCTAAACCCTAAACCCTAAACCCTAAACCCTAAACCCTAAACCCTAAACCCTAAACCCTAAACCCTAAACCCTAAACCCTAAACCCTAAACCCTAAACCCTAAACCCTAAACCCTAAACCCTAAACCCTAAACCCTAAACCCTAAACCCTAAACCCTAAACCCTAAACCCTAAACCCTAAACCCTAAACCCTAAACCCTAAACCCTAAACCCTAAACCCTAAACCCTAAACCCTAAACCCTAAACCCTAAACCCTAAACCCTAAACCCTAAACCCTAAACCCTAAACCCTAAACCCTAAACCCTAAACCCTAAACCCTAAACCCTAAACCCTAAACCCTAAACCCTAAACCCTAAACCCTAAACCCTAAACCCTAAACCCTAAACCCTAAACCCTAAACCCTAAACCCTAAACCCTAAACCCTAAACCCTAAACCCTAAACCCTAAACCCTAAACCCTAAACCCTAAACCCTAAACCCTAAACCCTAAACCCTAAACCCTAAACCCTAAACCCTAAACCCTAAACCCTAAACCCTAAACCCTAAACCCTAAACCCTAAACCCTAAACCCTAAACCCTAAACCCTAAACCCTAAACCCTAAACCCTAAACCCTAAACCCTAAACCCTAAACCCTAAACCCTAAACCCTAAACCCTAAACCCTAAACCCTAAACCCTAAACCCTAAACCCTAAACCCTAAACCCTAAACCCTAAACCCTAAACCCTAAACCCTAAACCCTAAACCCTAAACCCTAAACCCTAAACCCTAAACCCTAAACCCTAAACCCTAAACCCTAAACCCTAAACCCTAAACCCTAAACCCTAAACCCTAAACCCTAAACCCTAAACCCTAAACCCTAAACCCTAAACCCTAAACCCTAAACCCTAAACCCTAAACCCTAAACCCTAAACCCTAAACCCTAAACCCTAAACCCTAAACCCTAAACCCTAAACCCTAAACCCTAAACCCTAAACCCTAAACCCTAAACCCTAAACCCTAAACCCTAAACCCTAAACCCTAAACCCTAAACCCTAAACCCTAAACCCTAAACCCTAAACCCTAAACCCTAAACCCTAAACCCTAAACCCTAAACCCTAAACCCTAAACCCTAAACCCTAAACCCTAAACCCTAAACCCTAAACCCTAAACCCTAAACCCTAAACCCTAAACCCTAAACCCTAAACCCTAAACCCTAAACCCTAAACCCTAAACCCTAAACCCTAAACCCTAAACCCTAAACCCTAAACCCTAAACCCTAAACCCTAAACCCTAAACCCTAAACCCTAAACCCTAAACCCTAAACCCTAAACCCTAAACCCTAAACCCTAAACCCTAAACCCTAAACCCTAAACCCTAAACCCTAAACCCTAAACCCTAAACCCTAAACCCTAAACCCTAAACCCTAAACCCTAAACCCTAAACCCTAAACCCTAAACCCTAAACCCTAAACCCTAAACCCTAAACCCTAAACCCTAAACCCTAAACCCTAAACCCTAAACCCTAAACCCTAAACCCTAAACCCTAAACCCTAAACCCTAAACCCTAAACCCTAAACCCTAAACCCTAAACCCTAAACCCTAAACCCTAAACCCTAAACCCTAAACCCTAAACCCTAAACCCTAAACCCTAAACCCTAAACCCTAAACCCTAAACCCTAAACCCTAAACCCTAAACCCTAAACCCTAAACCCTAAACCCTAAACCCTAAACCCTAAACCCTAAACCCTAAACCCTAAACCCTAAACCCTAAACCCTAAACCCTAAACCCTAAACCCTAAACCCTAAACCCTAAACCCTAAACCCTAAACCCTAAACCCTAAACCCTAAACCCTAAACCCTAAACCCTAAACCCTAAACCCTAAACCCTAAACCCTAAACCCTAAACCCTAAACCCTAAACCCTAAACCCTAAACCCTAAACCCTAAACCCTAAACCCTAAACCCTAAACCCTAAACCCTAAACCCTAAACCCTAAACCCTAAACCCTAAACCCTAAACCCTAAACCCTAAACCCTAAACCCTAAACCCTAAACCCTAAACCCTAAACCCTAAACCCTAAACCCTAAACCCTAAACCCTAAACCCTAAACCCTAAACCCTAAACCCTAAACCCTAAACCCTAAACCCTAAACCCTAAACCCTAAACCCTAAACCCTAAACCCTAAACCCTAAACCCTAAACCCTAAACCCTAAACCCTAAACCCTAAACCCTAAACCCTAAACCCTAAACCCTAAACCCTAAACCCTAAACCCTAAACCCTAAACCCTAAACCCTAAACCCTAAACCCTAAACCCTAAACCCTAAACCCTAAACCCTAAACCCTAAACCCTAAACCCTAAACCCTAAACCCTAAACCCTAAACCCTAAACCCTAAACCCTAAACCCTAAACCCTAAACCCTAAACCCTAAACCCTAAACCCTAAACCCTAAACCCTAAACCCTAAACCCTAAACCCTAAACCCTAAACCCTAAACCCTAAACCCTAAACCCTAAACCCTAAACCCTAAACCCTAAACCCTAAACCCTAAACCCTAAACCCTAAACCCTAAACCCTAAACCCTAAACCCTAAACCCTAAACCCTAAACCCTAAACCCTAAACCCTAAACCCTAAACCCTAAACCCTAAACCCTAAACCCTAAACCCTAAACCCTAAACCCTAAACCCTAAACCCTAAACCCTAAACCCTAAACCCTAAACCCTAAACCCTAAACCCTAAACCCTAAACCCTAAACCCTAAACCCTAAACCCTAAACCCTAAACCCTAAACCCTAAACCCTAAACCCTAAACCCTAAACCCTAAACCCTAAACCCTAAACCCTAAACCCTAAACCCTAAACCCTAAACCCTAAACCCTAAACCCTAAACCCTAAACCCTAAACCCTAAACCCTAAACCCTAAACCCTAAACCCTAAACCCTAAACCCTAAACCCTAAACCCTAAACCCTAAACCCTAAACCCTAAACCCTAAACCCTAAACCCTAAACCCTAAACCCTAAACCCTAAACCCTAAACCCTAAACCCTAAACCCTAAACCCTAAACCCTAAACCCTAAACCCTAAACCCTAAACCCTAAACCCTAAACCCTAAACCCTAAACCCTAAACCCTAAACCCTAAACCCTAAACCCTAAACCCTAAACCCTAAACCCTAAACCCTAAACCCTAAACCCTAAACCCTAAACCCTAAACCCTAAACCCTAAACCCTAAACCCTAAACCCTAAACCCTAAACCCTAAACCCTAAACCCTAAACCCTAAACCCTAAACCCTAAACCCTAAACCCTAAACCCTAAACCCTAAACCCTAAACCCTAAACCCTAAACCCTAAACCCTAAACCCTAAACCCTAAACCCTAAACCCTAAACCCTAAACCCTAAACCCTAAACCCTAAACCCTAAACCCTAAACCCTAAACCCTAAACCCTAAACCCTAAACCCTAAACCCTAAACCCTAAACCCTAAACCCTAAACCCTAAACCCTAAACCCTAAACCCTAAACCCTAAACCCTAAACCCTAAACCCTAAACCCTAAACCCTAAACCCTAAACCCTAAACCCTAAACCCTAAACCCTAAACCCTAAACCCTAAACCCTAAACCCTAAACCCTAAACCCTAAACCCTAAACCCTAAACCCTAAACCCTAAACCCTAAACCCTAAACCCTAAACCCTAAACCCTAAACCCTAAACCCTAAAAACCCTAAACCCTAAAAACCCTAAACCCTAAAAACCCTAAACCCTAAACCCTAAACCCTAAACCCTAAACCCTAAACCCTAAACCCTAAAGCACATAAAAATCAGCAGGAAAAATTAATCCATCTACTTGCACTAAAACATCCTCAACTATCCCATCCGGATAAGCACATGTACGATCAGCCAATTGAATTATTATCCCCGTTTCTTTTAAAGGTCCTAAATTTAGGGAATCATAGATTGATTTAGGCATCACATTAATAGAAGCCCCTAAATCTATCATGGCATTCTTGATACTATAATGACCAATCTTACAGGGGATAGCAAACATACCTGGATCTCCGCATTTGGGTGGGAGTTTCCTTTGAAGTACAGCTGATACATTCTCTCCTACCATCACTCTTTCATCACCCCTTAGTTTTCTTTTGTTAACGCACAAGTCTTTCAAGAACTTTGCGTACTTGGGTACCTGCTTGATCGCGTCCAATAGGGGGATGTTTACTTGAACTTTGCGGAACACATCCAGGATTTCTTTTTCCTTTTCTGCCCTCTTTGTCTTTTCCAACCTGCAAGGAAAAGGAGCTATATTAGATTTAATAGGGATCGAAGGAATAGATGTTACCTTAGGCTCTTCGCGAATGCGCCATTCCTCTTCAATCTCCTTTTCTATCTCCTCCTCACTTTTGCTTTTCGAATTTACCACTTTAGGTCCATCCACCTCTTTGCCACTCCTTAATGTCATGGCACTTACATTCCTGGGATTTACCTCGGGTTGTGATGGCAATTTCCCATAGACGTGGGACTCCAGGCGGTTAATGGCAGTTGTCATTTGACTCATTCGAATCTCCATGTCCTTCATGCCTGCTTTGGTGTCCTGTTGGAACTGAGTGGTGGTCGTGACGAGTTGAGTGGTAGTGTTGGCCAAACTCTTGACAATTTCTTCCAAAGAACTCCCTGAGCTTGAGGACGAGGGTTGAGACTTATGTTGCCAAGGTTGCTGAAATCCTGGAAGCCGATTGGAGAATGCATTTTGTGGCCTACTACCATAGCTGAGATTGGGGTGATCTCTCCAACCCGGATTGTACGTGTTGGAATACGGATCGTATTGCCTACGAGGCGCGGGCACGCCTCCAGCCATATTCACTTGCTCAGCCCCATCCTCTTGCAATATAGGGCATGAGTCAGTATGGTGGCCCATATTTGTGCAGATTCCACAGGCCTTTATTTGGGGCACATTTCCCACCACTAATTGTCGAACAACGGATGTTAGCTCCGATATCTGCTGCTGGAGGGATGACGTCTCCACCTCGTTGACTCTACGGGGAGGGTTGCTCTCACGTAAGCCAAATTGTTGGGAGTTCTCTGCCATGGCTTCGATGAGCTCCCACGCTTCCCTCGGTGTCTTGTTTGCAAGTGCTCCCCCACTCGCAGCATCAATGATACTCCTATCTGTTGGTTGGAGCCCTTCATAGAAGTATTGGATTAACAGTTGCTCACTAATTTGATGCTGCGGGCATCTAGTGCACAACTTGTTAAACCTTTCCCAATATTCATACAAGGACTCACCGGGATATTGCTTAATGCCGCAAATCTCCTTCCTCAAACTCGCAGCTCGGGATGCAGGGAAGAATTTTTCCAAGAATTTCTTTTTCAGCTGCGCCCATGTGGTAATACTACCTGCTGGTAGGTAGTACAACCAATCTTTGGCTGCATCCTTGAGAGAGAACGGAAAGGCTCTCAGTCTAATTTGCTCTTCAGTGACCCCAGGAGGTTTCATACTAGAGCAAACCACCTCGAACTCCTTTACGTGCTTGTGGGGTTCTTCGCCAGAGAGACCATGGAAAGAAGGTAGGAGGTGAATCAACCCCGACTTCAGTTCGAAAGCAGTATTCTCAGCCAAGGCGGGGAATGTGATGCATAACGGATGGTGAGTCAGCTCCGGGGCAGCCAGCTCCCTCAATGTTTGGGTGTTGGCCATGCTTACTTCGTCTTCCGCTGACTCGTTTGCAGTAAATAAGTGCCCTCCTTTTTGCCTCTTGGTCTCTTGCCTCCGCCTACGCGCTGCCTTCTCAACCTCAGGGTCGTATACTAATTCACCTGTGCGAGAAGAACGGGGCATAAACTAGCAAAAATACCAAGAAGAACAGAATAAAATAAAAATAAAAATAAAAATTGAATTTGAAAAGAAACAAATAATCCAAACGTCAGCTCCCCGGCAACGGCGCCAAAAATTGACAGGTGTCGAACCTGTGCAATAATAATTACTTAAAAAGTCCTAATTACCACCTCAATTAAATAATTATAGAACAAATCCAAGTACTGGAGCAGGGACCCTAGGTGTGCAATGGGTTACTTGATTCACCCTGTTCCCGAAGAGTTTGCTTGATCCGATATACCGGGTTTGTCTATAAAAATACTAATTTTGCGTACAATGGCAAGTAGGGTCGATTCCACAGGGAGCAGGTAGGAAATTATTTCTTTCCAAATCAGCAGAACAAAATTGGGGGATTTTCAATGAGAGAGAAATAAATAAAATAAAAGTAAAATAAAAACAAAGCGAACTAAATTCAAAACTAACTCACAAAGCACAATTCACTAAAAATAGCAATTAACAAAAGTTCTACCCAAAGGATCAACTGCTCAGGCACGGTCCAAGTAAATGTTCATCGATACAAAGATATTACACCCATTCATCACTAGGTTGGTTATAGTTATCAATAAGCTCTGACAACCAGTTCTTCCTTACCTTTTCGACAGTCAAGATACGACCATTAACTGCTTCCCTAACCAGATAACAACCCTAGGTATGACCATAGGAATTTAATTACCCAATTGCATTAAAGTTAGAAGAACCCAACCCTAACCAATAAACACGCTAAGAGGGTTTATTTAAATTAGATCATGCGTTTCCCCATCATAAAGCCAATTATGGTGGTTGCCACGGGGTGTCAATTAAATGAACAATTACGGATTCTATTTAATTAACGTGGCAGTAGGCTAGTAAATTAAATCAAATACCCGGCCGTTGATATTCAATTAATAAAATACCCATGAACAATTAATTCAGGAAACACACGAATAGCAATAAATTGGAAGAAATAATGAAGATTCGATTAGATCTCACAGATATTATGGACCGCGCCCTCGCGTCAACCTTTGGGTAGAGGAGGAAATTAGCCGCTCCTCATCGTGTCAGTCCCGCGTGATTTAATTGAATTCATTCAATTAATTGCCGAAGAATTGGAAAAGATGAATTAATGAAGGAACGGCTGAAAGACCTTCGCTTCCCTTTGTTGGGTTACGCGTTCGTATCTCTGGGGCGAAAGTAGAAGCAAAACTCGAATAGGAAAAATTGTACAGAAGCCAATAGCAAAAGCTACAGCCAAGGAGAAAGTCTCCAATGTCTGACCCAGAGCCGCAGAAGAAAACAAAAGAGAAAACAAAAGTGTCTGACAAGTCTTTTCCCAAAAAGTAGAAAAAGAGAGCCTAGGCTAAAAAGTACTGTTTCTGAATCTTGCTTTTCTTTCTCTCTTATAGCCGCCGCAGGAAAATTCTCTCTTCAAAGCAACGTAAAAGCTATTTCCCTTTTGGAGCTTTGATCCGATGCGCCTGGTCCACATGGACCACGGTCCGTCTTTCGGTTTCGTCCACCTTCCAAGGCGTGGCCACGCTCTGAAATGAAAAGTCTTCTGGAAAATTTTCCCCGCGATATCATTTTAATGCTAACCACCTACAATTCACACAAATGTCAAATATGAGTGAAATCCCCTTTCTTAGCACCATGAATGGCCAAAATTAGGACAAGATAACAATGCAAAACGTGCCAAATAACGGCTCTATCACATATCGTACGGTATCAAAACCGAAAAAGTCACGGGCAGAAGCTAAACTAAAAACGCACAGAATCTGATGTTCAAAACAGGCTTGAGTGTTTGTCTATAACTCAGGATACACTAATCCGTTTGACCTGAAATTTCATAGGCATATTCAGGACTTAAGGGGCTACAATATTGTAGAAGGCCACTCCATCCAATTTTGAGTGTAACTACATCAAAAATGTAACATACTACACCAGAATCGCAAAATAGGTTCACAAACCGTATTCTAGTACAAACATCATAAAACAGCCTACATAAGTCCAAATCCAGAAATTCCAAAGCCATACGAAAGCTTAGAAACAGGGCTACATTTCATCAGAAGACCTAAACAACCCATTCTGAAACATTCCAAACCAAAATAACCAATTACAATCGCAGTTCTCAGGTTCGGGTAGAAACAGGACAGCAAGGGTAATTCCATCTTTTCACAAGCTACGCTACTCCGATCGACCTGAAATTTTGTAGGCACCTCTAAAATATCATTCTCTACAATTTTTATGTTTTAATCTAAGGCCAAATCGACCTCTAACTATGTGCTACAGAACCGGACAGAATGAAGAACAATGAAACCCTAACTTGCTAATTTATCTTCCAAACGAGAAATTTGCTGCAATTAACTACCATTCACACCAACTAGCTTCATTCTCAATCATTTCCAATCATCATACATAGCCACATAATATTAATCATATGCAAACAGCAAAAATCCCAAATAAATAGAAAACTTCATCAATCTTAACAAAATCAAGAAATAGTCCACCAAATCACACTTGTAACAACCACAAGTCATTAATTAAGCATCTTTAGATAGAAGAGAGAGGTTCCATAGTCACTCACCTTAGAACCAAAGAAGAGAGACCACTTAGCACCTTAAGCTTCCAAACAACTTCACTAAACACCTCACAACCACTCACTTAAGGGATTTTATGGAGTAACTTGAAGATTAATCGGTTTAATTGAGAAATTGGGCAAGATTGAAGACAAGATTGTGGAGAGTTTCTTTTCTTTTTTTGCTTGGAGAAGGTCGGCCAAGGAGAGGGAAGAAATGGTGAATTTTGTGGTCAATTTTGATATTAATTTGGTGAAGGCATGAATAGTGGTCAAAATTGTAAGACCTATTCTTATGGTGACACTTGTCACCCTATTTAATACATACATATCCTTTTGTCTCTCTCCACTCTCATCCATATAACAACCTTTAATTATCTCATAACACCCGATAAATTAAATTCAGTATCCAAAACTTAACCTAACTGGCCGAATTTTTCCGAACTTACCGCACTAGTGGGTCCCACGTCCGATATACGTTCTTAATTTCTCAAAAACTAACCGATACTAGAAAAATCATCTAAAACCTATATTTATTTATAAAAATTATTTGGGGAATTTTTCTAATAAAGAAAATGTGAAAAAAGGCGGGCGATAAATAAAACTCCACTTAAGCTTTCTAATATTGTAACACTAGAGGTTTGCTAATCCAGAGTTTGCCAACCATTTTCAAACTTGTTAAACCTCTGTAAACTATAACGAATCCTATTTTTACTTGTGCCAAAACACACACTAGAATACTGCATATAAACTATAGCTCGAACTTACGAATAATACATAAACTAGGGTTTTATCATAAGCAAATTAGGGTTTTCAATCTTAGCCGAGATTAGGGTTTCTCCTTAGCTCTAAAACCTTAATTTAACCGTACAAAATAATGAATAACCCTAATATCAACTTACGAACGGACTGGGGCCTCACATATACGCGCATGCACGCTGTGTTGAACAGGTGCACGTTTAATTTTGAAAAAAAAAAGAAATTAGATATGTGTATTGATAAATTTTCATTAAAATCTATACTTGAAAACATCTTTTTTTTTTCAAGTAGGAGATAAAATAATAGTGTTATCAACTTCAAAACTTTTGGCTGGTCCACTTTAGACATACAATGCATGTGTTTACATGTTTTTTGATGCATGCATTTCATCCTTAGTTTAATAATAATATGTATGTGTATAATGTGTTTTTCTTTGGAATTAATAAATAATATATGTTATGTTGTTAATTGGTAGTAGTAATTCATTTTAACTTGCAGGCACTGCAAATGCTCAAGGATGCTCTCTATCAAGTCTGATCATATTGCAGGCTCCAACAGCAGCAAAGGTACAATCCAAGCCGGAGTTCAAACTCACCATCTTTAACGATTGCACTTGCACTCAGACCCAGGTCAAGCTGTCCTGCTCCGGCTTTCAAAGCGTTGAAAAGATTAATCCCGCTGTCTTGTCTCAAAATAGCGGTGGGTCTTGCCTCGTTAACGGTGGCCAACCAATCTATTATGGTGTTACACACGGCAATTTCAGTTTCAATTATGCAGCAGATAATCAATATCCCTTTAAACCTATTAGCAGTCAAATATCCTGCTCTTAGATTGTTCTTGAAGTGGAATCCATGATTGAATTGTGCCTGGTTAATTCCAGTTTTCATTTAATGTTAACTGGTAGGACATGATCAACATGCAAATTAAATAAGATAAGTTTTTTAAAATTATATAAAGTTCTTGTTATATATATGAATGGCTTATATATTACGTAATCTATTACTTGTTTAACAAACAAGTAATAGAAAATGGATACTTGAATATCTAAGGTCTCTTTTTTCCTTGAATTTCTTTTTTTTTTCTTTTTTTTTTCCTTTTGGAAAACCAGAACTAAACGTAGTATGTTGTATTTAACGTACAAAACTGTACAACACTAGCAAACTTGTAACCTGTGTACCAAATGTCGACGGGTCTGTTTAGAATATAAGCCTTACAGTTGAGATGATCTGCTCCAGAATAAATAAACCCATTTTGTTGGGCTATCCGAAAGTGCTACGCTTTGATTGGGGCGAACATAAAATGTTGCAATCATGTACCAATTATGTCATCATGTTTCGATTGTTAGTTTTCACAAAAAAAAATTTTATTTCAAAATATATCTCTTAAAAATAGTAATCCAAGCAATAGAGACGAGTCCTAACAACAAAAACCCAAGTCTTCCATGTCAAAATAGAACCATTGTCAAACAACAACTTCATCTCGTAGTATCCGACACTTTCTTCTTCTTGGGCAATATATATATATATATATATATATATATATATATATATATATATATATATATATATACGTATATCAAAGTTGCCAACCTTTCGTTGGTATTGAATTCAGAATTCTCATATATTAATTCATGGCGGAGGATGATAGCTCAACCCTGTAATGATTTTACATCGGCTAGAGAGGAAGCCCTGGGCTGCTTTAATAACCTGTTGTGGTGTCCCCTACGTAGCCGAGGCCTTTCGCTGAGGCATTAGTCTGTTGTGTTATCCAGCACTGCTAGGAACAAACCTCACGGCCCAATGGGACGGCTAACTGTGGGACAATATTGGTTAGAGGTGTTAGAAATCCTCATTCCCAAATTGATCATTTGCTTCATAGCAGTAGCTTCAGCAGCAGAAGTAGTCACCATCTATCACTGCATAACCGCAGGTCACATAAGAGCCCTACTACGCTTAGGCCCCAGCTATCGCACCACATTTGTCCTCAGGCACCACCCCCACCAACCGAAAATGCCCCAAAGCAGCATGGAGAATTCCTTGGCGGAGCTCATCCTATCCCACAAGTATCAGAAGGGCTCCGGTTTGGTCTGTGAAAGCTTAATAATGGCATGTTATCAGTGCACTGATCTTGAAAGCTTTAAAAATGTAAGCCTTGAAATGAAACAAGGGAGCATCTTTTTCTTAATTGGTTGAGAATGTTGCTAGCTTTGCTGATTAGATGTGGTGTCTAGTAATTCAGAGGAATTGGTACGTCAGTGAAACTGAACATGGTGTTTTTGGTTTGGATAAAAAACCTATGGAACCTTTAAACTATTGTGGTTGCCTATTTTGACCCCTCATCTAAATTTTATTTTTGATTGGCCTTTAAATAATTAAATCTATACACTTTAAGGACTTCCAGTGACTTTAGACATAAATTTAGCTGAATTTAAAGGGCATTTTTATCCATTCATAACTGAAGCATCGAGACTAGCATCGAAAACTCTAAAAAAAGGTAACCCTTCAATTTCTTAAGCACATCATTAGATTTTTCTTCATAAATCTTCTGAAAATCGAGTTTTACCCATAAGAATAAAGTTTTGTACCATGCCTCGCATGTGGTGTTTTTTTCAATCATTTAAAAGCTTTACTGTCAAAATCTTTTGGGTAAAACTTGATTTTTAGAGGATTTGTAAAGAAAAATCTAATGATGTGTTTAAGAAATTGAAGGGTTACCTTTTTGAGGGTTTTTGAAGTTGATTCTGAAACTTCAATTACAAATGGACAAATATGCCTTTCAAATCAAACCAAATTTATGCATAAAGTCACCGAAAATCCTTAAAGCGTGCAATTTTAATTGTTCAAGGACTAATCGGAAACAAAATTTAGATTAAAGGCCAAAAGTAAATAACAGCAATAGTTTAAGGGCTCCCTAGTTTTTTTACTCTTTTGGTTTCATTGGACTCAATGTGCATCACTTGATATAGTAGGGAAGAGATCTTTTGGGAAATTTTTATGGGATTTGGGTTGTATACAACAAAACCATGTCTGGTATTTATGGCATCAATGAATACCTTGTCTAGTATTCATTGATATAGTTTAAGGGCTCCTTAGATTTCTTACTCTTTTGGTTTCATTAGACTCAACGTACATCACTTGATAGAGTTGGGAAGAGATCTTTGGGAAAATTTTTGTGGGATTTGGGTTGTACAGAACAGAACCATGTCTGGTATTCATTGGATCTTATTTGGGAGCAGTTTTGCTCCTGGAAATTGTGTTTAATTGATTTGCTTTCTAGGTATTTCTTTTCATGCTTATATACTAAGCTAATCTTTTCTAATTGTTAACCGTTCTCATCAAAATTAGGAGTTGTCAGTCGAATAATTAGTCCATTTTGAGGCCTAAATGATGGTTTGTCATAGTTATATGTTAGATGATAGTTGATAATATGATTATCTTGCATTTAGCTTTTATACAATTGTTCAAAGCTTCCATTTTGGGACAGAGGTTGAGGTTGATGATGAAGATGAAACGGAACTAGGCCTGTGCATCGAATTCAAAATCGGTAAATCGGAAGCTGAAATCAGAAATTTTGAAATTTGGACATGTATTTTTCCGACCGCTTTCGAATTCGAAATGGTCAATTCCGATTTCGAATTCAATTCCAAATTCACCTGTTTTACCTTTTTTTTCTTGTTTTAATGTCTTCTCACAAGTCTGCTACTTCATACTAGAATACAAAACCAACAATGGGGGAACCCCAGTTGGTGCTACCAGCCCACCACCAGGCATTTGTTCCTACGGATCCCATCTTTCTTCCATCCAGAAAGGCAAATCAACAGGCCATGAAACATAAATAAGGAGAAGGCTCGCAGCTTCTTGGATTGAAATAACAATGTCCGGAAAGCTCAGTGCTTGCGAGTGTTCCAAGTTGTGGCCGTCAATACGGTCATCATCCGAGTTTAAGCAGAAGCAGGGTCAAAATAGAAACTCTCTAATCTCTATAACTTTGAGGGTGCATTTTTAAATTAACCTCTCTAGTTTGTGGGTTTAATCACAATTTGCATCTTTTACGAACTGAAGAACAGATGCCAATTTCCATACATTCCTATATGTGGAAACTCCCTCAATTCTCCTACTCAGAAGCTGTTTGATGAAATGCCTAAGAAAAATAAACTAGAAACATAGATGAAGGTTAAGTAAAATCACCTGCGTACCTCAATTTGTCCTTGAAGATGAAGGCTGATGATGGCTTGAAGATGAAGACTGTCGGGCTTGAAGACGGCTTGAAGATGAAGGTGAAATCTGACAGGTTGTCGAAGCCTGTGCAATAATAAAAAACCTACTCAAACTAAAAGTAATTTCTGTAAATAGCGGTGAGTAGGGTCAAATCTACAGGAACTGGGAGTAGTTGTTTTTTTTCAAGTTCACAGCGACAAGAGGGGTGTTTTTATCTCAGGGGTGACAATTTAAGCAATTCAACTAAAAGTAAAATAATAAAAATAAAATAGCCAACTAGAAATTAAATAACAATTTACTAAAATCAAATGAGTGATAATTAAGAATCTAGCCAAGAAATAACTTCAGTATTGGTGCACCTAATTAATCATCGAAGCAAAGGCAATGCCAATTATTTATCAATAAATATGTTATAACTGCCAAACAAGCGATGACAGTCAACTCCTCCTTACTGTGTCGGTGATTAAGGCACGCCCGTTAACCACTACTCTAATTGAAAAATAATCCTAGGTACGCCCATAGGATTTAATTTCCCAATTGCCTTACGTATTAGAGAAGTCCTATTCTAACCAAATAACGCACTACCAGGGTTATTTTAAATTAGCCCACGTATCCCTCTGACACAAATCTAATTATGCCAGTTGTCACTAATTCAGAGCAATTAGACAATTACGGATCTAACGCCCTGATTGACAATAGATTCTCAAATTAACTAATTATCCGGATCCAAGACAATCAATTAATTGAACAATCATAAGCACTGCAATCAAGGAATATGTGAATACCAATAAATAAAAGGAAAAAGGTAAAATTAAATCGATCTCACAATTTTTAGGCGAATCAAAGCCTCCATTATCCCTTGACTAGAGTGAGAAAATTAGTTCATGTTCGATGCAAAAAAACCCATGTAAAGCTGAAGCAATACTCGCGGCCATCATGCGGCAGGAGCAATTCACCACAGACCACAAGGAAAAGTCAAAAGGAAAAAAACTACAAGGAATCATTCAATTGCTCATATTTGCCTCTGACATACGAGAGGTAAGCTACTTGAGCCCACAAGGAAAAGTCAAAAAGACTAAGCTAAAAAGTTATCTGCCATTGTTTGCTCTATTTCGTATCTAATGCTCTCAAGGCTGTGCGGCGGCTCCCCCCAAGGGAAAGGAACAACCCCTCTTCGGTTCAGCCATTGCCAAAACAAAGGGCAAAAGATTTTTTTCTTTGCCAACAATGCCCTTGGGCTAAGCTCTATGACTTGGACTCCTTTCCTGACAAATTGGCACCTGTTATCATATTTTCGTTCTACTCCCTGAAACAAATGCAAAATACTAAAAGTGAGTAGAATCTAACAATTAATTCACATCGGGTCAGGTAATAGAGGAAATTAATAATAAAATAAATGATAAAATTGCAACCTATCAAAATCGAGAGTGAGAGAGAGTGAAGATGAAAGCCCTAGAAGTAGGAAAACTGAAGGCAAAATAGTTGAGTTCCTTCTCAAGTCTTTACTCTCGACTGAAGAGAGAGGTGGAAGCAGAGAATAGGAAGGTCTGAAGGTGAGACACTGAGACTGGAGAGACGAATTGAGGAAGAGGCGGACGGAAGAACAGATTAGGTTTTTCAATTTGCACTTTTGCTTTTTTGTCCTTTTGAAGGTTGTTTTGTGATTTTTGTTAATTGTTAGATGTATCAGTGATTCAGTATTAATGTATTATTGTTATTAACTTATTATGTTATATAATATAAATTATATATTACATATAATATATTGTTAAAAATATTATATTATATATATAAATATTATAAAACGAAATCGAAATTATATTTTCGAATTCGATTATCGATTTCAAATTGGAATTCGAAATTGGAAATTCCGATTTCAAAAATTATATCTTCGAATTTGACCCAATTTCGATCAATTTAAAATCATAATTACCGAATTCCATTCGGAATTATCGAATTTAAAATTCCGAATTCAATTCGAAATCGGTCGTTAAATCGGAATTTTTCGACTTTGCACACCCCTAAATGGAAGATTAAGATTGGAAGATGAAATGGAAGATGATGTTTCAAATAATGATGGTGGTGAATATGCTATTAATGAGAATCAATTTCAAACAATGCGACCTACCAGGGAGCGGACACAATTTAGAAATGCTCTAGCATGAGCAATGTTTGTCGACTATGAAATTATACGAGGCCATCGTGGAAATTGAAGTTTGATAGGAAATTATTCAAACTTAATTTAATGTTAGAATGGCCATTTACTGAAGAATGGTAGCAATATATAATTATGCTTTCTTTCCCATTTTCTTTGTGCTTAAATTACTTTATTTGCATATTCATCTACTGGAACTTTCTTGTAAGATTTTTTTTTTCAAAAACGTTTGTAGAACTTTCTTGTAAGATGCAACGCTCGAACATTTATAATAGGTACAAATTATGACTTTCCTCCCCCTTCGTATAACAAAGTAGTCTTTTGGTTTTGTAAACTTTAAAATTTTTAACTTAAAAAAAGTATTAGGATTTAACTTGATAAATATTGGCTACTTTTAAGTTAGAATATATAATTAGTTTTTTACTAACATAATTTAAGTAAGAAAAAAAGGAAGCAACCATAATATATCGATTTCTTTTTCTTTTTCTTTTTTTGCAAAAAAGGAACTATTTGGTGTTTTGCTTTAAAGCTTTGGTAACAATTAGCTAAATCGAAGAAAAAAATAAATTATTAAAGGCACTCATTGGTTTTTTTTCCTTTAAAACTTTAGTAACAATTAGCTAAATGTAAGAAAAAATAAATTATTATATAGCGAAAAAGCAAAAAAGAAAATTTTTATAAAAACAAATGTTACATGGAAACAATTCTAACTCCTAATGAATTCTTCTCTCATTCAAACAAAGAATTTAGAATTTCAAATGAATTATGTATCAATTTTAAGCATTTCCCAAACAAAAAAATTTGCAATTCTAATTCATAGCATTCAGATTCTATAAAATTTCAATTCCAATTCTATGGAACCCAACGCAACCTTAGAGTCTCACTTGAAGAATTGAAGTACAAAATTTTTTTTATTCTTTTATTTATTTATTTTGTGGAGCTCTAACTTCCTGTACATCACACCCCATTTTTCTTAAAAAAAAATAAAAAAGATATTTAAGAATTTTATTTAAGATGATTTTTTGGGCTTTTCAAAATTAAAATAAGAAAAATTTAAAAAAGGACCTATAATGGGACTTAATCAAGGTGAAGAATTTGGATGCACAAGTCTAGGAGAAGGGCTTCTAAAAATTTGAAGTCAATATTGGATATTGAATTTAGTATACCTAATCACCTAAAAAAGTAATTTTTTGATGCCAAAATACAAAATTAAAACCCTTTAACTAGATAGCTCTAGATCTTTTGAAATCAAAGAAACGTATTCTAGAGCTACATTTGTGACTGGAAAAGTTCGAGGTTTTACCCTTAAGCACCTCCTTACACCCAGCAAAACTAGTTGTGAGTTTAATTTTATTCTTTTAATTTTAAGGCCAAAATTGAGTTAATTTAAACTAAGCATTATTAATATCTGAACACATAAAACGTGCGCAACACATAAATGGGAATCAAAACGCGATAATTAATTCCAAGATTTCCATTGGAAAAACCAAGGAATAGTGCACTCTTAGCCCACTCGATCACATGCAACAAAATAAAAAGTAATTAAAATTAAAAGGAAAAGGAAAAAGAGAATTACAAAACTCAAATGCCCCTATGTCCCATATAGGTTACATCACTTCTAATAAGAGAAAATAAAGTAAATTGCAACTCGACAAATTGGATCTTTTTCAAAAAAAAAAAAAAAAAAACCTTGACAAGTTGAAGCATTAATTAATTAATAGTCACCTAATCTAGTCCTAAGGCCTTAATTCAAACTGCCAAAAATATGTTCTGGAGTCAAATTACAAACTATCTCCTATTCTGCTTTCTTCTGGTGAACCATGCAGAGTTTTGTCCTTAATCGGCAAGTATTGAACTCATATGCAATTGGGTCACATCTCACGCCAAAGATAAACAAGGCCCCCCATTCATGGATAAACAAATAACAATCATGCCGACTTCACCAAGGTCTTCTTCTTCGGCAATAGCACTGGAGGTAACATTGCCATGACATCGCAGTGAGAGCAAGTCGAGATGGGCTAGGCGACGGCGTAAAGCTCAAGGGAATGATTTTGATGCAGCCCTTTTTCGGTAAACTTTGGGAGCTTATTTGTCCAAACTTTAAGGGATGGGATGATCCAAGGCTGAATCCGATGGCTCATCCGGGTTCGTTCTCGAGCCTTGTTTGAAGCAAGATTCTGATTCGCATATCCAAGAAAGATATGCGGCGGTGGTGGTGGCAGATGATAGTGGCAATGAGAAATTATTTTGGATGCTCTAACAACCATCAAGCTTTTAGAGTGTTATGTCACTGCTTCTTGAGTTTTTTTTTTCCCTTCAATTTTTCTTCTTATCTTATGGCCCCCCAACAGTGAAGTACACGAACTACCCTGCTTAGTTGCTCAATTAGAAATTTGATCAAGCTCAATTAAAAATTTGATCAAAATTACATGGTAATTGGAACCGCTAAATAAGTATAGGAATTAAGTTGGCCAAAAAATTACATAGGGACCACATTGACATTAAAAAGAAGTTTATGAACGAAATTGACCATTTAATCTATTGCTACAGCAACAAATGGGTAGCTTTGGATGGATTTTGGGCTTGTTAAAACGGAACTGGATGTTGTAAAAGCCGTTTCAAAAAATGGGTGGGCCAAAAACATCCCATGTTGTGATAGCAAAAAATGTCCAGTCTGAAATATGGCCAAACTTGCTGTCTAGAAGAACTTAGGTTAAAATATAGGGAAAAATTGGGAAATGAAAAGAGATCTGCAAATGAGGATACAAATCATTGCGGGAAACAAATTAATGAGAATCAAATATAAACAGAAAGCGATTGCCTTTTAAATACAAAAATCAAGGGAATTAATGTGCTAATGAGAATCTTCTTTTAACATTTAAAACAATTCAATCTGGGACATTTTAAATAGAAATGATATGAAATCACAAGAACTGGAATTTTGGGATGTCAATCAAAGGTACATTAATAACTCTCCATCTTTTAAAGGATTTTCCTGACAATTGTATCTCATTTGCTATATAAATGCACGCAATCACATTAATTCCACTATCTGCGTTTAGTCACTTTAACATACATAGAAAAAAAAAAAAAAAAACACCAAATTGATCACCTAATGCCTCTCTTAACGAGTCCTCCCGTTAAGAAAAAATTATATCGGGTTTATTTTTCTTATTAAAGAAAAATAAATGGAATGTGTCAAATACACCGTTGATATAATAAAATCTCTAATTTAATGAAATATAATCAGGTTTATATGCATGGAGAGATTCTTTCTTTGTTTTTTAGCAAAAATCTTTGGCGTCTTAATTGTTTCATTGATAACGAGACAGACATCTTTGAAGCTAGTCCACTATGAATATACCATCCCATGTATATGGATTCCCCTTCGCATGCAAATTAATTCTTACCCTCCAATGCTCGTTTTTCCATATACATTTGAAAGTCTTGCATGTATAAATTCCGAAGTTCTCTTATGCATATGCAGATAAAAGTAGCACACTTTAAGATTCAGAATCTTTGAAAAGAGACGAGAACAAAGAAGATGGCAGCCATTTTCAAGATCCTTTGCTTGCCTCTCTTTCTTGGTCTATTGAGCGCAGGTACAGTTTCTAAATGCATCACTATATCAACTGCAGTAGATTTCAAAAAGAATCATAGAAACTGTACATATACATATATATATACACGTGTGCACGCTGTGTCGAGCAGGTGCACGTTTAATTTTGAAAAAAAAAAAATTAGATATGTGTATTGATAAATTTTCATTAAAATCTATACTTGAAAACATCTTTTTTTTTTATTCAAGTAGGAGATAAAATAATAGTGTTATCAACTTCAAAACTTTTGGCTGGTCCACTTTAGACATACAATGCATGTATTTACATGTTTTTGATGCATGCATTTCATCCTTAGTTTAATAATAATATGTATGTGTATAATGTGTTTTTCTTTAGAATTAATATTAATATGTGTTATGTTGTTAATTGGTAGTAGTAATTCATTTTAACTTGCAGGCACTGCAAATGCTCAAGGATGCTCTCTATCAAGTCTAATCATATTGCAGGCTCCAACAGGAGCAAAGGTACAATCCAAGCCGGAGTTCAAACTCACCATCTTTAACGATTGCACTTGCACTCAGACCCAGGTCAAGCTGTCCTGCTCCGGCTTTCAAAGCGCTGAAAAGATTAATCCTGCTGTCTTGTCTCAAAATGGCGGCGGGTCTTGCCTCGTTAACGGTGGCCAACCAATCTATTATGGTGTTACACACGGCAATTTCAGTTTCAATTATGCAGCTGATAATCAATACCCCTTTAAACCTATTAGCAGTCAAATATCCTGCTCTTAGATTGTTCTTGAAGTGGCATCCATGATTGAATTGTGCCTGGTTAATTCCAGTTTTCATTTAATGTTACCTGCTAGGACATGATCAACATGCAAATTAAATAAGATGAGTTTTTGAAATTTATATAAAGTTCTTGTTATATTTATGAATGGCTTATATATTACGTAATTTGTTACTTGTTTAACAAACAAGTAATAGAAAATGGATACTTGAATATCTAAGGTCTCTTTTTTCCTTGAATTTCTTTTTTTTTCCTCTTGGAAAACCAGAACTAAGCGTAGTATGTTCTATTTAACGTACAAAAGTGATGTTCTATTTAACGTACAAAAGTGCACAACACCAGCAAACTTCTAACTAAACGTAGTATGTTCTATATGATCATTGCCGTAATCCTTGAAAAATGGTAAGAAAACTCCGCACACTGCTAGTAGCAAACTTCTAACCAAACTTAGTATGTGTTCTATTTAATCATTGCCTTAAGCCTTGTAAAATGGTAAGGGGAAAACCCCTCAAAATGAACAATTTTTCAGGAACGGAAGGTTGAGTTTCTACTTGACCTTTTTGCTCCTGTACAGTACTTATCTGAAATCCACTCACAATATTCCAGATTTTTAACAAGCCTAGATCTATTCCAAGTGACTCACAAGATTAACCAGAGTCCAAGAAAATCTCTAAAACCAATGAGATGCGCATATAGTTTGTTCAACTGGTGGCCCATTACACTATTCAAATCAAATGCTACAGTACATGAGAGTCCAATATTTGCACGCAAAGGACAAAACTCTACACAATTCACCTAACTTCTAAGCCTTGTATGTACTGGTACTCTTTGCTTAAACCTTGTAGAATTACCAAAAGCAACCCCTAATGAACCTTTCTTGTAAATCTCTATAATTTCTAGAAGCTGAGACTCAGATTTGAATACCAGCATCATTTCCTATAATTTCACCACAAAATTAATTATCTACCATGCAACACTCAAAAATTAGTAACAAGCCCATAGATAAATCCCAAGTAACTCGTCTAAATTAGATAGAACTTAAATCCCAAAGTACAACATCCTTGTATATGAGTCATCTAATTGCCTGCAAAGGAACCATACTCTGCACAAAACCAGCAAATTTCTAAGCATAATTTAGTATATTCTGGTTACCCTTTGCCTAAAGCCTTGTATAATGGTGAAAATACAACCTCCGAGTGAATCTTCCTGCAAAAGGCTTTCTTGTAAGTCTTGGGATTTCTAGAACCTAGGTTTTAGTTACTAATTGGCCTATTTTCTTTTCTCTGGAAAGGTACTTATCCACCATAATATACATTAACAATATTGAAGATTTTTAATAAAACCAAAACAGATTCCAAGTAACCCATCTAGATTAATTAAAATCCAACCAAATCTCAATATTCAAGAAGACATGCGTATAATATTTTTGGCCCGCCATCCATTTGAATACTCAAATAAAACTCCCGCAAAAGGAATTCTTTTATACTCAATATCCCCCATACCATTTTACTTTCTCTGTTTATTTCACCCCAGGGCTACTTATTTACCATAAAATCATTGACAATTGCCCAAAATTTGTAAAAGAAAAAGCCACAGATATATCCCAAGTAATTCACCTAAAATTAGATAGAATCCAAAAAGGTGCAATACGTCCTTGTATACAAGTCCTCTAATACCGGCAAAGGAACCAAGCTCTGCGCAGCACCAGCAAACTTCTAAACAAACTTAGTATTAAATGGTTAATCATTGCATTAAGCACTGTAGAGTGGTTAAAAACAAAAAAACAAAAAACCACCTCCAAATGAACCTCGCTTACTTGCAATTCTTGGGATTTCTTAAACCTAAGTTTCTATTTTAAATGCCTTTTTTCTTTTCCCCATTTGTTTGACCAGAACACAGCTCATTTATCACAAAATCAATTGGCAATATTCCAAGTATTCAACAACCCACAATTAAACTCTAAGTAACCCACCTATACTAATTAGAATCACAACAACATGCAGATACTCTGTTGCTTCTTTCACCATTTGAATATCCAATAGACACCCTAAAGTCCAGCATCCTTACCTATGAATCCTAAAGTGCAACATCCTTACCTATGAATCCTATATTTGCATGCAAAAGGGCAAAACTCTACAAATCCACCTAACTTCTTACTAACCTAGTATATTCTGAGCACTCTTTGCCAGAAACCTTGTGGAATGGTCAAAAATATCCTCCACTTGAATCTAAGCGCAATATGTTTTCTTGCAAATGTCTGCAATTTCTAAAACCTGAGTTTCAGTTCTAATTAAAATTTATTTCTTCTCCATTTATTTGACCGCAATGCCACAAAACTGTAACAAACTCACAGATATAAAAATCTCAGAAATCCAAAATAATGCTCTACTTAGTTCCTCATATCATATTCAACTTAAACACTAAAGTGCAACGTGCTCGCCTAAGAGGTATCAAAGGCCTGTCCAGTTGACCAGTGAAGTCCTTCCAAGAATCAGAACACACAAGAGCAAACTCTTTAGACCCAAACAATATAAAAAACGAAAGCCTTTGCCTGTATCCATGGCACCCTCATTTTTAGAGAAGTCAATTGTGCACCTATCTCCTCTTTTCTAGAATTAAAATCCAGCATTTTTAGGCTCTCACTACCCCAAGCATCACCTACTTCATTTCAAAAGTTCATTTGTCTCTGACAACAATCTACAGCCATTTCTAAATCAGAACTAAAACTTTCTACTATGTCATTATTCTCTCTATCGGGTCTCAATCTCTACTGATGAGCAGCATAGTTCAAAAAATATAAACTGACCCTAGTACTGATTGTGTAGTTAGCTTTCATGTTTCAGTTTCAATATGTCTAAAATCATTAAAAGTATAACAAAAGATTTTAATGTAGGCAATAAAGAAATTATTCACTGAAGAATTTTGGCCGCAGATAGCATACTTGAAAGACTTAAAGACTCCATATGGTACCATCTATCCCTTTTTGGCTTACAAAAAAAAAACCCATTCCCTATATAATAGAAATGTATATGAGTAGATGAAATAAGCCATATAGGGCAAACGGCAGGTCATTTAAACCATAAGGTGTCTTGAGTTAAGCAACTACACTGTCTGAGGCCCAAATATTTAGTAAATAATTACATGAAGCCCATTTTAAATGCTTTGATTAATACTTGAATTGATTTTAATCATTTTGATACTGAACTATGAAACAAAGTGCACACTCGGTCCATGAGATCAATTTATGTTTTCAAACTATGCCACACAACATTAAAGGCCAAAACCCAACGAAGGCAATAAAAAATCACACTAGACAATTTGAAATCTGATTGGGAGTTAGCTGTAGATTGTTGATAAAGACTAATGAACTTACTAGAATTAAGCGGATGATGTCTACAGTAGTGAGGGCCCAAAAAATTTCTAGATTTCAATTTCCAGAAAAAAAAAAAAAAAAAAAGGAGATAGGCATGCGCTATTGGCTCCTCCAGCACTTAAGAGGGTGCAATGGATAGTAACAAAATGAAGGGTTTTCAATAGAGCCAAAATTTAAATTACAAGAATCAAGAATGCAAATTTGAGATTGATGATGTTTTAATCTTAGGAGTTCATTCTTATGCGCTTAGAGGATTGGAGGGACCTCATAGATCAACTAACAGCCTTTGTATGCAGCTTTGTGAATTCTTGGCCCACTAATATGGAGATGAGACATAAATGGGAGAATGGGATATCACCTAAATAGTGGGAGCTTTACCTAAAACATGAAACCAAACGACAGGGCCATGAAATGAGTTCTTGGTCCATGAAAAAATTTGAAGAAAATTGAAGAAGAAAATAGGACTAGTAGACAAGTCGTGATGGATAGAAAGGCCCATCCCTCTGGGCTGTCAGGAAGCTGAAAGTTCTTCCCCGAGATATGATTTGCAGACGCTATGTCAAAGAAAGTACAACAATGTCCAATAGTCCAAATGAACAGCATAGAAAATCGCTAAGTCAGATCAAAGCATTAGTTATATCATTGAAAGTTGAAATTGAAGAACTTACCAGTAATAACTGTTTATCCTATTTACCAGTAAATGAATAATAAATCAACTATGTCCATTTTAAGAGATCCAGAAGTTTCTTTTGTTCTGTTTAAATGATTTCGGCATAACCAGAAAGATATATGGATATCCAGAAAAATGGGTAAAACACATTCTAAACCTACAAGAAGAGTTCAAAAATCATGTTCTCCAAGGATTATATCTTTCTATTTCAGTTTCTAACATGTATTTATTGACCATGGACAATCGAATATGAGAAGGAAAAGCAGGACAAAAAACAAAGCCATAAGAAGACCTACTCCTACCTTGAAGTAGAAGACAACCATGCATATAGAACCACTATACTATGAAGTTACAATTTTCAGAAACAGGGCATACCTAGATTAACTCCTATTTATGTATGAAGAACAAATGGGTAGCAAATGAAGAACAAATGGGTAGCAGATGAACGGAAATCAAGGTATAATAGTCAAGAAAGCAAGGATTCCAAAAATTATAAAGAAAAGCAAATGACACAAGTTTATCAACATAATTCCATGTAAGGAAAAAGTGGGAGAAAATGTTAGAATTAGCAATAAAGCCAGAATCTGTGTGACCATCTGAAAGGAAATCTGGAGGGAAAAGAGCGGCCTACTCATTTAAGATAGGCAGTAAGATTTTCATTCAAAAGTTCCTAAGTGATAAAAGATATAAGAGACAAATGAGTAGAGACACTGTTGACTTGCAAACACACACTGTTAAACCAACAATTCTAATAAACAAAAAGAAAATAGAAATGACCCAGACCTCCAAATGAAGGCAGATGGTATACAGTGAAACTAAAAGCAGGTTATGCGTCTTGTCATTAGGAAAAAATCAAAGCCTAAATAAGGGACAGTAATAATTGTTGCCAGTTAATAACTGAAGAAATTGTTAGCCATCAATTTTAAGTATTTAGTGACTTAGGCAAGTCCTTTTTTCTTTACTAGAATCCCTATACAAGCATCAACATCAATTAGGTATCAACTACAATATGACAGAGAATACCATCATTCACAAAACAAATTAAAATAGAACATGCCTGAGCAGCATAACTGAATTAAGCTACACGTCTATCACTAAACATTCTAAGCATAATGAAAGACAGCTGATGCAAAAACATACTTTGAAGAAAATCTAAATTTTTTCATACTTAGTCAAACTAATCAAAGTGCTAAATGTAACTTCTCAGAATTTCTAAGTCAAGCAGGAAACGAAGTGTTAATCAAGTCAATCATCATGGCCTTACCCTCCTATACTATGTCATGCTTCAAGCTTCCAAGGAGCCTGTGTAAGGAGATCTGTAAAAGAATTGCAAATTTTTAGTGGGGAAATGGTGAATACGGACAAAGAATGCACTGGGTGAGTTGGAACAAGATCACTGAAACTAAAGGAAATGGTGGACTTGGGTTCAGGGACCTAGAAAACTTTAATGAAGCTCTCCTGGCCAAACAATGCTGGAGGATTTTAATTCAACCAAACCTGCTGATGAGCAAAGTAATCAGAGCCAGGTATTTGAGAGATAGAAACCTTTTTGAAAGCAAGGTAAAGAACAGTGATTCTTGGGTATGGAAAAGTATATCCAATGCAAGAGAATTGCTAGCCAAAGGAATAATGAAAAGGATTGGAGACGGGAATACAGTGGATAAATGGAATAATAAGTGGCCACCTAATACAGAAGAGGGCAAGGTTAGAACGGAAAACCTACAGTTTGTAGAGTGAAAACAGTTTATCGGCTTTTATCAGGTGGCAAATGGAATATGGAGTTACTGAAGGAAACTTTCTGTCAGGAAGATGTAGAGCAAATACAAAGCATTCATATCAGTTGCTTCCAAAGAAAGAACCGGATGTACTGGAGACATTCCAAATCTGGGGTGTATACTGTGAAAACAGGCTATGCTCTAGCTAAGCAGAGGAAGAAGAAACCCCAGTGTGAAAAAGGAAAGCATGAGGAGGCTAGTACTCGACCTAGGAAGGATAAAGTTTGAAAAGGTTTGTGGAACCTGAACATTAAACATAAGCATAAACAATTTTTCTGGAAATGCTTACAAGAGTACTCCCGATTCAAGAATGCATATTCCATAGAACAAAAATGGGTGATCCTATGTGCAGATGTTGTGGAGAGGAAGTAGAAACTCTTGAACACGTGTTCTTTTCTTGCACCAATGTGCAACAGACATGGAAATTAGCACCATTGAAGGCTTGAATGATCTAAGGTTTAATTTTTGGAGATAGTGGGAATGTCTTATAGATGCATGCAAAGTGGAGAATAGAGAGGGGCACTTGGAACTCACACTCAATATACGTTGGCAAATATGGAAAACAAGAAACAAATTCATGTTTGAGGGCAAGAGAATGGACAGCAACTCAACCATCAGGAGAGCTCAGAAAAAATGGACGGAATACACAGAGGTAAACAAGGGGAATCTGGAGAAAATGGAGGACCAACCAAGACAACAAATGATGAACCGAAGATGGACTTCCTCTCCAGTGTGATACAATAAGAATTAACAGGATGCTGCTGTGTCTACAAAGAAGATCAGAACAGGACTTGGGATAGTTGCAAGAAACTGGAAAGGGGAACTAGTAGAAGTGAGGGCAGTGCAGGAACTAAAGAAAGGAAGAGCAATAGTGGAAGAAGCGGCAGCAATTAAACAAGCTCTGCTGATGGCAAAAGATGCAGGATAGGCGAAAATTGAATTGCAATCTGACTGTAAAAATGTGGTAAACATGATAAAAGAAAGAAGAACCGAGAACCACACAGTGACAACTATAGTGGAAGGCATCATTTCGTTAGCAGATTGGTTTTCTGTTTGCAAGTTCAAGTTTGTTAGTGGGAAAAGGAATTGTCTGAGTCATTATGTAGCAAAATTTGCATCAACATTAGTGAAGAATATAATGTGGAAGCTTAGCTTTCCCCTGTGGCTCAAACAGATGGCACAAGATGATCTGATGGGCAGTACCAAGTTTGGAAGCTTAGAACTTTTGTAGTACCAAGTTTTATTAATACAATATCGTTTTGACAAAAAAAAATAAAGAATTTCCAAAACCTGAGCATCAATTTCTAATGACACCCTTTTTATCACCAATTTATTTCATCAGAAGACCACTTATTTCACATAAAAATTTGTTAAACAATCTCCCAAATTCGTAATGAGCCCACAAATAAATTCCAGGTTACTCAACCAGATTAACTTTAATTCCGTAATACTCTACCAAAATCCAGCAAGATGCAAAATACTTTTCTTCCTTATTGTCACCATCTAAATAGTCAATTTAAAACCCACACTGTGACCTCCTTAGACAATAGTCAAATTTCTGCCTGCAAAGGAACAAAACTCTGCATGATTCCACTAATTTCTTATTACTCTTTGCCTTAAACCATGTAGACTGGTCCAAAAAACAACTTCCAAATGAACCATGGGATGCAATATGCTTTCTTGTAACTCTTCAAATTATCTAGACCCTGAGTTTCGGTTTCTGATTAACATTTCTTTCTTTTCTGCATTTGTTTCACCAGAGCACTACTTATCTACCATAAAACTATTTACAATAGTCCAACATTATAACAAACCCACAAATAAATTCCAAATAACTCATTTTCATTACATACAATCCAACATAATCTCAATATCCAAAAAGATGCAATACATGATTCCTAGTATCCTGATCTGAATATTCAATTTAAATCCTAAAATCCAATGCATTTACATAAGGATCCTATATTTGCAATCAAATGAACTAAGCTCTGCACAATCAAACAGACTTTTTAATAAAATTAGTATGTTCTTGTTACTTATTGCGATAAACCCGGTAGAATGGTAAAAAATAACCTCCAAATGAACCTTGGGTGTTATATGCTTTCTGGTAATTCTTGGGATTTTAGAAACCAAGAGCCAGTTTCTAGAAGACCTTTTTTTCTTTTCTCCATAACACTACTTATCAACCATAAAACAAACTGACAATATTCCAGATACTTAACAACCCAAATAGATGTAATTCGCCATCATGAGATAGAATCCAACTAAATCTCAGAATCTAACAAGCACATATAAACCATCTGAATATTCAAGTTAAACCCTAAAAGTGCAATGCCCTTACATAAGAGTCCTATATTTGCCATAAAGGAACTCAACTCTAGATAAATCTACCAACTTCTTAGTAAAGTTAGTATGTTCTTGTTACACTTTGCCATAAAGGCTGTGGAATGTTAAAAAACAACCTATAATAGAACCTTGCTGAAATATGCTTTCTTCTAATTCTTGGGACATCTAGAACCTAAATATCAGTTTCAAATTGACCTTTCGTCTTTCCTGCAGAACACTACTATGTTTTTAACAATATTTCAAGTCTTTAACAACCCAAATAGATTCTGAGTAACTCACTTAGATTAATTAGAGTCCAAAAATGTTTAAGAATCCAACAAGATGTGCATATACTTTATTCCACCTTCCATCCATTTGACTGCTCAAATCAAATGCTAAACTTCAACAACAATGCATAAGAGTCCAATATAGGAAGAAACTCTGCACAATTTACCTAAGTTTTTAGCAAGCCTAGTATGTTAAGGTTTGCTCACTGCCTTAAACTGAAAACAACCTCTAAATGGACCTTGGAATAGCTTGCTATTGTAAATCTCTAGCATTTATAGAAGCTGAGTCCCAAATTTGAAATACCAGTTTTATTTTATCCGTTAATTCCAGCACGATACTAGTTATCTGCAATAAGTCATTGACAATACTTGAAATTTGTACAAACCCACAGATAAATGCCAAGTAACTCACCTAAATTACATAGAATCCAAAAAGATGCAATACTAGTTCCTCATGTCACCATCTGGACATTCAAGTTAAATCCTAAAGTGCAGTTTCCTTGCCTCCAAGTCCTCTAATTGCTTGTAAAAGGACCAAACTCTACACAACACCAGCAAACTTATAATCAAACTCAGTATGCTCTAAAAACTATCTTAAGCCTTGTAGAATGGTAAAAAGACAACCTCCAAATGAACTGTGCTACAATATGCTATCTTGTGATTCTTTAAAATTTCTAAACCTTTAACTTTCAGTTTCTAATTGACCTATTTTTCTTTTCTCCAGTAGACTACTCATCTACCATAAAATTCCTTGACAGTATTCCAGATTTTTTATGAATTCAAATAGATTCCAAGTCATTCACCTAGACCAATTAGAGTCCAATAAAATTTTAGAATCCAACAAGATGCACCATACACTTTGTTTCAACTGTCGCCTATATGAATACTCAAATCAAATGCTTAAGCTAACATCATTGCATATGAGTCCTATACTTGCCGACCAAGGACAAAACTCTGCATGGTTCACCTAACTTCTTACTAAGCCTACTAAGTTCTGGTTACCCTTTGCCTAAAACCTTGTTAAAAAAAATCTCCTGAATAGACCTTGGTATAATATGCTTTCTTGTAATCTCTGGAATTTCTAGAAGCTGAGTTTCATATTCGAAATGCCATAATTATTTTCTCTATTTATTTCACCATTGTACTACTTATCAACCATAAAATCATTGCCAGTATTCAAAAGTTGTAATAAACCCCCATATATATCCCAAGAAACTTGGATAGAATCCCTAAAGATGCAATACATAGTTCCTTAGTCACCATCTAGACGTTCAATATAAATCCTGAAGAGCAATGTCCTTGTGTATCAGTCCTCTAATCGCCTGCAAAGGATCCAAACTCTACACAACACTAACAAACTTCTGACTAAACTTTGTCTGTTCTATTTGATCATTGCCTTAATCCTTGTAAAATGGTGAGAAAACTCTGCACTAAGCTCTATTTGATCACTGCCTTAATACTTGTAACAACACTAGCAAACTTCTAACCAAACTTACTATGTTCTATGTAATCATTGCCTTAAGCCTTGTAAAATGGTAAGGGCAAGAAAACCCCCCCTCCAAAAAAAAAATTACCTTTTTCTTGCAATTTTTGGGATTTCAGAAACTGAAGGTTGAGTTTCTAATTGACATTTTTTTCTCCTGTACAGTAATTATCTGAAATCTATTGACAATATTCCAGACTTTTAACAAGCCCAAATACATTCCAAGTGACTCACCAAGATTAAAGAAAGAGAGTCCAACAAAATCCCCAAATTCAATGAGATTGCACATATACTTTTTTCAACTGGTGGCCCATTAGAAAATTCAAATCAAATGCTATAAAGTACAAAGTCGTTAAATGAGAGTCCAATATTTGCATACAAAGGACAAAGTTCTGCACAATTCACCACCTTCTTACTCAGCCTAATATGTACCAGTACTCTTTGCTTAAACCTTGTAGAATAGCCAAAACCAACCCCTAATGGACCCTGTTACAATATGCTTTCTTGTAAATCTCCATAATTTCTAGAAGCTGAGACTCAGATTTGAATACCATCATCATTTTCTCCACCAATTTCACCACATAATCACTTACCATAATATCATTGACAACACTTAAAAATTAGTCACACGCCCACAGATAAACCCCAAGTAATTCATCTAAATTAGATAGAATCAAGAAGATGCAATACTTAGTTCCTTGTGTCACCATCAGGATTTTCAATTTACATCCCAAGTAACTCATCTGCTAAGGAACCAAACTCAGTACAAAACCAGCAAATTTCTAAGCATAATTGTTTCCTTAGCAGCAAACTCGGTGCAAACTGGTAACTCTCTACCTTAAGCCTTGTATAATGATGAAAATACAACCTCCAAATGAACCTTCCTGCAAATGCTTTTTCATAATTGTTGGGATTTCTAAAACCTAAGTTTTAGTTTCTAATTCACCTATTTTCTTTTCTCCAGAACAGTAGTTATCACCATAAAATTCATTAACAATATTGAAGATTTTTAATAAACCCAAACAGATTCCAAGTAACCCATCTAGATAAATTAGTCCAACAAAATCTCAACATCGAAGAAAACATGCATATACTATTTTCAGCTCGTCGTCCATTTCAATACTCAAATCACACGCTAAAGTGCAACATCACTGCATGAAAATCCTGTAAATGCTCACAAAGGACAAGTCTACACAATTCACCTAACTTCTTACTAAGCCTAGTATGCCTGGTTACTTTTGCCTTAAACCTTGAAGAATGGTCAAAATCAACCTCTAAATGGACCTTGATGGAATATGGTTTTTTCTAAATCTCTGAAATTTCTAGAAGTCGAGCCTCAGATCCCCTATACCATTTTAACTTTCTCTGTTTTCTTCACCCCAGTGCTACTTATTTACCATAAAATCATTAACAATGCTCAAAATTTGTAATAGGAAAACCCACAGATAAATCCCAATTAATTCACCTAAATTAGAATGGTTAATTCACCTAGTATTATTTGGTTAATCATTGTCTTAAGCCTTGTAGAATGGTTAAAAAGACTCCAAATGAACCTTGCTGACTAGCAATTCTTGGGATTTCTTAAACCAATCTTTCTGTTCAATATGCCTTTTTTCTTTTCTCCATTTGTTTGACCAGAACACAGCCCATTTATCAAAAAATTAATTGGCAATGTTCCAAATATTCATCAACCCCCTTAAGTAACCCACCTACACTAATTAGAATCTAACAACATGCAGATATACCTTGTTCCTTCTTTCTCCGTTTGAATATCCAATTGACACCCTAAAGTGCAATGTCCTTACCTATGAATCCTATATTTGCATGCAAAGGGCAAAACTCTACAAATCTACCTAACTTCTTACTAACCTAGTATATTCTGAGCACTTTTTTGCCAGAAACCTGGTGGAATGGTCAAAAACATCCTCCACTTGAATCTAAGCGCAATATGCTTTCTTGCAAATGTCTACAATTTCTAAAACCTGAGTTTCAGAGTTTCTAATTAAATTTTATTTCTTAACCATTTATTTGACCACAAACCTCAAAATTGTAACAAATCCACAGATATATTCAAAGCAACTCATCTAGACAAGACAAAAGCCACAAAAATCTCAGAAATACAAAATGATGCGCTACTTAGTTCCTCGTGCATATTCAACTTAAACACTAAACTACAACATCCTCACCTAAGAGGTATTCAAAGCCCTGTCTAGTTGACCAGTGAAATCCTCCCAAGAATTGGAACACACAAAAGCAAACTCTTTAGACCCAAATAATATCAAAAACAAATTTGCATTGTTGATTCTTAAAATTGAAACTTTGGTTCTAATGAAAACCTTTGTCTGTATCCATGGCACCATCATTTCTGGAGAAGTCAAATGCGCACCTATCTCCTCTTTTCTAGAAATTAAAATCCAGCCATCTTAGGCCCTCACTGCTCTAGGCATTACCCATTTCATTGACACAAGTACTAATTGGGCAGTTAGCTTTCATATTTCAGTCTCAAAATGTCTAAAATCATTAAAAGTATTAGCCAAAGATTTTAATGTAGGCAATAAAGAAATTATTCACTAAAGAATTCTGGCCGCAAATAGTGTATTTGGAAGACTCAAAAACTCAATATGGTACCATCTATCCCTTTTTGGCTTACAAAAAAAAGAACCCATTCCCTATCTAATAGTAGAAGGGTATATGAGTAGATGAAATAAGCCATATAGGGCAAACGGCACGTCATTTAAACCACAAGGTGTTTTGAGTCAAGCAACTACACTATCTGAGGCCAAAATATTTAGTAAATAATTACATGCAACCTGCTTTAAATGCTTTGATTAATACTGGTACTGTTTTTAATCATGTTGACACTGAATTATGAAACAAAGTGAACAATCAGTCCATGAGATCAGTTCATGTTTTTGAATTATGCCACATAACATTAAAGGCTAAAACCCAACGAAGGCAACAAAAAATCACACAAGACAATTTGAAATCTAATTGGGAGATGGCTGCAGATTGTTGATATAGACTAATGAAATTACTGGAATTAAGTGGGGGTGATGCCTATAGTAGTGTGCGCCTAAAAAAGCACTAGATTTCAATTTTCAGAAAAAAGGAGTTATGCATGCATAATTGGCTCCTCTTGCACTTAACAAGGTGCAACGGATAGTAATAAACTGAAGGGCTTTCACTAGAGCCAAAATTTAAATTCGAAGAATCAAGAATGCAAATTTGAGGTTGATGTTGTTTTAATCTCAGGAGTTCATTCATTCTTAGGTCAACTAACAGCCTTTGTATATCACTTTGTGAATTCTTGACCTACTGATACGGATATGAAATCTTTGTAGGGGTACAAAAGTGCTTGTGATATGCTATTCTATTCCATTATGTCTCTAGGAAATACTCAGAGGTTTACAAGAAGAAAAGCCATAAATAGGAAAATGGGATATCACCTACTAAATAGTGGGGGCTTTACCTAAGACATTAAACCAAAAGACAGGGCCTTGGGAAAAGTAATTAGTCCATTAAAAAATTTGAAGAAAATTGAAGAGGAAAATCAGAGTAGAAGACAAGTCATGATGGATAGAAAGGCCCATCCCACTGGGCTGTCAGGAAGCTGAAAGTTCTTCCCTGAGATATGACTTTCAGAAGCTATGTCAAAGAAAGCACAACAATGTCCAAGAGTCCAAATGAACAGCATAGAGAATTGATAAGTCATATCGAAGCACCAGTTATATCATGATACTTTTTTGCCTCCAACATGTCTTCTGAATTCAAGTTGTAAAGGAATTCTAAGAAACAAGGACTCCTGTAGGAGGGAACAGATCGTGCAGGAATTTGAAAGTCGAAATTGCAGAACTTAACAGTAATAACTGACCATCCTATTTGCCAGTAAATGAATAATAAATCACTTATGCCCATATTAAGAGACCTGGAAGTTTCTTTTTTTTTTTTTTCTTTAAATGATTTCACAATAACTAGAAAGATATATGGATATTTAGAAAAATGGGTAAAATAAATTCTAAACCTACAAGAAGAGTTCAAAAATCAGGTCCTCCGAGGAGTATATCTTTCTATTTCAGTTTCTAACATGTATTTATTGAGCATGGACAATTAAATACAAAAGAAGCCCAACTCCTGCCTTAAAGTAGAAGACAACCATGCATATACAACTATACTATGAAATTACACTTTTCAGCAAGAGGGTATACCCAGATTGACTCCTATTTAAGTATGAAGAATAAATGGGCATCAGATGAACGGAATTGAAAGTATGACAGTGAAGAAAGCAAGGATTACAAAAAAAAAAAAAAAAGAAAAGGAAAAAGGAAGGAAACAAGTTTGTTAAAATAACTTCCTGCAAGGAAAAAGTAGGAGCAAATGGAGAAATCAGCAACAAAGCTAAAATCTGTTAAGTCATCTGAAAAGAAACCTGGAGGGAAGAGAGAGGCCTATTCATTTAAGAATGGCAGTAGGATTTCCATTCAGAGTTCCACATTGACAAAAGAGGGAAGATAGAAATAAGTAGAGATACTGTTGACTGGCAAACATATACTTTTTACCCAACAATTGGGTAAAACCAAAAACGAAACCAAAAGAATACTTTTTACCTAACAATTGGGCAGATGGTATACAGTGAAACCAAAAGTGGCTCATGCGTATTGTCACAAGGAAAAATTCAAAGCCTAAATGAAAGACAGCAACAGTCTTGTTGCCAGTTAACAACTAAAGAAATTATTAGCAATCCATTCTAAGCCTTTACTTACTCAAACAAATCTTTTTCATTTTTTTTTCCTAGAATCCCCATACAATCACCAAGATCAGTTAAATATCAAATGCAATATGACAAAGGAATACCATCATTCACAAGACAAATTACTACAGAACATGCCTGGGCAGCACTATTGTAATCAAGCTACATGTCTTTCAGTAAGTGTACTAAGCAGAACAAACGACAGCTGATGCAAAAATAAAGCAAGAAATGACAAATTGTACAATTCAACAGTGAGAACAGACCATGCAACAGAAAATCCAAAGTTCTCCATACTTCAATCTAAAAATGATTAGCAGTAGTCAAACTAACCAAAGTGTTAAAAGTAAGCAATATGTATTAAGTTAACTTTTCGGCCCTGGATAGTCTAGTTGCGGGACTCAAAAGCTCCATTTGGTTTAAAAATATACCTTCTACCCTTTTGCAGCTTACGAAAAAAAAGTACCCATTAACCCACCAAATGGATAGATTTACGAGTAGATAAAATAAGCCATGAAGGGCAGATGGTATAGTATTTAAACCATCGGAGCTTTGTGATTGGAGCACCTCCACCATCTGGGGCCATAAAATCTAGTCAATCTTTTACTAGTTGCCAACACTATATTCCTTAATTCATATTTCACTGGATTTTGTTAATTGTCTTGATATTATAAATACCAAAAAAAAATACATTAACAAGCAGTCTACGAGCTAAATTTATGTTTCTGCATTATGCCGTTTACCATGAGATATCAAAACCCAAATGAGAGAATAAAGAACCACCATACGGAATCCCATATGACTACCCTTCAAGCATGAAACAACCATGGAGAAACAGCTGCTAACTAATATCATTTTATTTTCTCTTTTTTTAAATTTCAAATTGCATCAACATAAAAGATTATGGTAATTTTGCTTAAACCAGAACCAAAACAGAGAGGTAGACAGAACACTCTAAGACCTTCAGTTTCTAACATACAATGTAAAACGTAGACACTACAATTATTAGTCTTCAAACAAACTTGAAAAAAAAAAAAAAAAAGCAATCAACAGCCATTTCATTCCAAAAATTTCATTTGTCTCTGACAAAATCTACAGCCATTTCTAAATCAGAACTAAAATTTTCTAGTGTGATTCATTATTCTCTCTATGGGGTTTCAATCTCTACTGATAAGCAGTATAGTTCAAAAATATAAACTGACACAAGTACTAATCGCGCAGTAACGTTTCAGATTTCAGTCTCAATATGCCTAAAATCATTAAAAGTATTAGCCAAAGATTTTAATGTAGGCAACAAAGAAATTATTCACTAAAGAATTCTGGCCACTGATAGTGTACTTGAAAGACTAAAAAACTCCATATGGTACCATCTATCCCCTTTTGGCTTACAAAAAAAAGAACCCATTCCTTATCGAATAGAAAGGTATATGAGTCGATGAAATAAGCCATATAGGGCAAACGGCACGTCATTTAAACCACAAGGTGTTTTGAGTCAAGCAACTACACTATCTGAGGCCAAAATGGTTAGTAAAAAATTACATGCAGCCTGCTTTAAATGCTTTGATTAATACTGGTATTGATTTTAGTCATTTTGACACTGAATTATGAAACAAAGTGAACAATCAATCCATGAGATCAGTTCATGTTTTTGAGTTATGCCACATAACATTAAAGGCTAAAACCCAACGAAGGCAACAAAAAATCACACAAGACAATTTGAAATCTAATTGGGAGATGGCTGCAGATTGTTGATATAGACTAATGAAATTACTGGAATTAAGTGGGGGTGATGCCTATAGTAGTGTGCGCCTAAAAAAGCACTAGATTTCAATTTTCAGAAAAAAGGAGTTAGGCATGCATAATTGGCTCCTCTTGCACTTAAGAAGGTGCAACGGATAGTAATAAACTGAAGGGCTTTCTCTAGAGCCAAAATTTAAATTCGAAGAATCAAGAATGCAAATTTGATCTCAGGAGTTCATTCATTCATAGGTCAACTAACAGCCTTTGTATATCACTTTGTGAATTCTTGGCCTACTGATATGGATATGAAATCTTTGTAGGGGTACAAAAGTGCTTGAAACAACCATGGAGAAACAACTGCTCACTAATTTCGTTTTATTTCTCTTTTTTTAAATTTCAATTTGCATCAACACTCTAAGACCTTCAGTTTCTAACATGTAAAAAGTAGACGCAATAATTATGAGTGTTCAAACAAATTTGAAAAAAAATAATAAACAATCTACACCATCAGTACTAAATTGGAAGCATAATTCAATATAACTAGGTCTAAACCCCACTGAAAGCAAAGACATGAATCGGACAAATTCGCTGAAAATTTGCCATTAGGTCAAAATTGAAAGCAAATAATGGATATTGAAAGCAAATATGCATAGCAAGAAAGCACGGAATTTGAAGAATCTCATCTCCAGGGAAAGGAAACAAAAAATAGAAAGGAGAAGAGAAATAATACTTGCCTGAAATCGTTTCTCCTCAAAAAGCTTTCTTCACAGCTCCAGAAAACAGCCAACTCTGGACAGAATCAAGCCCCAAAAAAAAAAGGCAACTCTTTTCCCAAGAAACAAATGCGTCCCCAATTTTCTGATCTTTCTCCTCACTTTCCCTTCCCCTTCCCCTTCCCCTTCCCCTCTCCCTCTCCCTCTCCCTCTCCCTCTCCCTCTCCTATCCCGCTCTCTCTATCTCTCTTGAATTTTTGGAAAGTAAGAATACAGACACGAGCATATATATAGCGTCTACTGATTCCTGGCAAACGGCTAGTCTTGGCTTGCGAGTGTGACCCGAGTTCCAACGGTAAATTGGAACGGGTCGGTTGGAAAATGTGAATTGGGAAACCAAATATGGGAAGGATTAGTCGTCACAATTTGGCAACTTGGGTTGAGTTACTTGTAATTCGTTTATCACAGTTATTAATTATGGTCAATGATATATTTTGAATTTGATTTGTCTAATTGGTGCTTGTAACACTGTAGTATAACATTTGGACAAATTATTTAGAATAACATTGTAGTATTTTTTTTTTTTTGTAATATAATGTATGTGAGATAAAAAGAATAGTTGAGAATATAAAAAATTGGTTGACATTTTTGTTTATGATGCAACTCAAATAATATTTTTTTTTAAAAAAAAACTACATTCCTAGTAGGATGAAGAATCAAAATTTTCGCCAACTAGTGCATGTACAACTTAAGTTATAATAATTAGGATCTACTAATTCGTGTGCACAAATGAATATTAGTTCCAAAATACCTCCATTAAAAATGTCCCTTTGTTATTATGTCTTTCTCATTGTGTAATTTGATCAATCTATCTCTTAAATTTTTCAATATTTCTGGACATGAAACAATTAATCAAGCAGTCTGAAATTTATTATGATTTTGTCATTTTACATGGAGATTTTAACTGAAAACACAAATATACACTCAGTAAAAGTATTTATTTGCAACGTGGTTTGGAAAAATATGCACATGGGTCATATTTGCTTATAAATCATTGATTTTCTCGGAAGCATATAGTATTCATCATTTCAATTTTCTAAAAGTGGCAATTACGTTTATAATCAAATCATTATTTTCAATAGGGCATGTCTTTCCTCTTCTTCTACCATCTCATGTGACAAAATTCAAATTGATTTGCAATTGTCAAATTGGTTGTACTACATCAGGCAAAGTCGAGAAGTGCAAGGTCAGATTTGTCCAATTAAATTACAAAATGGGTTGATGTGAGAAAGTAAACATGTATTGAGGATATCTTCTACAATGCTTAACATTTGGTGCTAAAATAGATGTGTTTAGGGAGTCTTCCATGAAGAATCCTCTTAGATTTGTCATGTATTATTTTGCTCTCTGCGTTCTCAATTTAAGAAAGTCTCCTCATCTAAAATTCCGTTGGTTCTGCTTTCTGGCTGGTTCCATCAGCAAAGTAACATTTCCCTAATTTAAATTTTACTCCTTATTGTCAGATCACCTACAAGCAAAATCACTTAAAGAGGGGCAAAAAAGCCCCCTCACCTATACGATATTAACAATTAAATAGTAATAAATATAGGAGTGGTGTCACGCTAGCTAAATTGCACGTTTCGTTTGTTGCATTGTTGGTGCCAAATAGCATTGCCCATAAGCAAGGCACCTGAAGCAGTGAGAACTGATGGCATTGCTCTTGCCTCTGGTGTCAGCATTTATGTCATAATTAAAGCTAAACCTAGAAGAAGAAAATGATTGTGATCATAGTGCATCAACCACAGCAAAATTCTGCAATTTTTCTATTCACTGAAAAACACACCTGATGCAACCATAGGATCCATGGTTCATGTTCAAGTCATTAAAGTGGTTGATTAATTCAAGATGGTGAGTTTGAACTCTGGCTTGAATTGTATCTTTACCCCTGTTGGAGCCTGCAATGTGATTACACGTAAAATCGACTACAATTTTACCTCAATTTTACTTCTATGAAAAAAAAAGGACCAAATTTTCTTCCTTTCTTTTGTGTATTCAAAGATAGCCCCGTCAAAAAGTTCTGTCAAACTCCCTTTGTCAGATTCGGAATATCCTAACGCTGTCACCAGTAGTGTCTGATCAAAAGATGTCGTCATCTCACTAGAAAACAAGGTAGGAGCATGGCTATTCCTTCCCAAAACAATCAAACCAAATGAGAAATGTCCCCTCTTCATCTACATCCATGGTGGTGCCTTCGTCATCGAATCAGCCTTCTTCGTTCAATTCAATACCATAATCACGTTAGCTCTCTTGTAACCAATATTTTAAAACTCGGACCGTTAATTGAACTAGTGCACAGGGGAGGCTAGAGCCTCTTAGCAAGAAATCAAACGAGGCGTAGAGAACCCTAGTACATCAACTCCTAAGATTTCTCTACGAGATCAGGTGGTTGACTTGGCCTTTTCATATAAAGAGGCAGTACGACGATTTTTGTGGGATGAATGTTGCACCAAGCTCGTGAAACTGTGTTTTGGTGAACAATGCAGAGATGATGAGGGGTTTTAAACATAGTTCCATGGAGTGATGTATTTATTTTATGTTTTATGTTATTATGTAGAATCTCTGAGGGCAAGTTGGCTGCACTAGTAGTTGGTTGATGTAGTTGACCATATGACTTCGACCCTGCAGGTGCCCAAATTCTGATTGTTGGATATTGTTCAGCCTTGGTTTGCAGTATGTTGTTCAGTTGTTATGCTTGGAGCCGTTCTACTGTAGTAATATGAATTAGTTTGTGGGATTGACCACTTTGTGTGAACTATGGAGCTGTGGCCGGGTACCTTGTAGGTAGCTTTTGGTGTTGTACTTTTCCAAATTTATCGAAGGCATGTAAAAGCCACAAGGAGCCTAATACTGGAGAATTCGATATTAATCTTATTAGAGGTTGCTATCAATGACCATATCGATCAACTTAGTTGCATCCAGCTGACCACAGGACACGCCCAACAGAGCCGAGGTGTAGTAACTCTTTCCAATAACCTAGCAAAACCCTCCTTCCTTACCTAGTGAGCACACACTGCAAAACAAATGTGTGCTCAGCATTTAAGTTCGTCAAAGCTAAGCTAAGATGTGGCAGGAAATTTTATGGGGGGATAACTTGCACAATTTCTAGACCTTTGGTTCTATAATTCCATGTAATGAATAAGATGTATGACCCATGAGTGTTTTAGTTCCCTCCGATTCCTAATAATGCAATTGGGTCTGTCCTCTCTCGCATAGTGTAGTATTGCAAATGTGAGAATTGCGTTGGTAGGTAATCTATAAATACGATTGATAGTTTTAGGGCATATCTTGACTTGTGATAATAAACGGAGTTGAAGGCTTTCAAATTTTTTAGTATAAATAAAATAGTAGCCAAAAAAAAAAGTGCACATATTCTATGATAACATTGGTTAACATTTGTTGTGAAAAGTATCTAAATGGAAGATAAATTCGGGAAAAAGAGCCTGCATATGATCACATTGGTTAATAGTTGCCGTGAAAATGATCTAAATGGAAGGCAAAAGATGAAAAAAAGCAACATAGGAAACAGATCACAAATGAAAAAGGGAAAAATTTATTCGAGGCCAATGTTAATACATGCATTTAACTGCCGATCTCTCCTGTTCCATCCCCAGTATTACAAATCCTGTGGTCCTCTTGAACGCTCTCCCTATTCAAATCAATGAATGCCTATTTCTATTCATAACGAGATTAAGCTGTGTATGGAGCGGGCAATGGCAACTTCTCCACAATTCCACCGCACAACGGCTGGTTGTCAGGAAGGTTGTATTCATCTCTCAAGGAGCGTGCAGGGGATAAGACACTGAAATAGAGTTGCTGGCCTAGGTAAGCTCTATGCTGCATTTCTGACCTCAAGTTCCACATTCCAGCATTATCAAGAGTTGTCATGATGGCTGCCCAGGATCCTGGGTAAACTTGAACGTTGTGCCTGCTTATGGCATCAAGGAGGTTGTAGTTTTTCCTCTTCTCCGGGCTCCATGTTCCCGGTTCAACTGCCACTGCAAAGAAGGAGTAGCCATCAAGATTGTATGTCTGGATGGTCTTCTCGTGGTTCTCAAAGATGATCTCCACGAAGTTGCGGAAAGTAGCGTTCACCACACTTGGGGCGATGATCGGCGCTGGGGTGTTGACTGCCGATCCGTCATCCTTGACAAGGTTATATTGGAACAGCTTGTCAGCGACACCAAAATACTCTGCATGCTTCAATGGAGTTGGGGTGTCTATGTGGGAGACACCGTTGATCGCATAACGAAGCTTTCCCCCAACACGAGACTCAGAGTTGACGAGCTTAATGGTGCGAGTGATGTTGATTTGGCCATAATGGTAGGAGCCTTGAGGATTGGGACGAGCAGCACTGGCAGTGAGATTCCATCGGAATGAGCGGAACTGATTCATGGACCATGCAATGCCTGCTGAGCCTACCGGTGGGGAAGGTGGGAGCTCAGGAGAGGCAGGGCCTTTCCCGTTGGTGTAACGGATGATGCCTACCGAGGAGAGTGGCGCCTGGATGAACCTGCTGGAAGCTACAAAATAGTAGTCCTTGGGCTCTTTGTCGGCGGTGACCAAGACAGAAAGGCACTGGCCAACGTGAACGTCAAGGGAATCGAAATCATACTGGACGGTGTGAGAACCCTCTATCTCTACGAGTTTCAAGGGGTGGCCTTGGATCCTGAAGTTGATGGAGGTTTTCAACCCTACGTTGCACACCCGATATCTGTAGGTCTTTCCAGGCTCCATGGTGAAAAGGGGCTCAACATTGTCACCCACCTTGGCAGATTTGCCATTGATTTGAATGCCGTCGGGCCTGCCAAGTGATCGACCGCTGTCCAACATGTTCTTCAAGGCCTTGTGGCCTTTGGTGTACCAGTCGCCAACTAGAACGTTGTACTCATCTGCAGGCCAGTCAAAAGGAACGGGGATGAGGTCACGACTGTGGACGTTCAGAGGACCCATGCCACCGGCCGCCTTTTGCAAGCCTACAGTAGGGTAGTAGAAATAGCTTCCAATCTGATCCTTGACTTGGAAATGATAGGTGTAGTTCTGTCCGGGCAAAATTGGGCACATTGTACCCAAGGTGCCATCCTGCCAAGAGTTCTTCCTCTGCTGGACTCCTGCCCAGGTCAAAAGCAATGGCTCGTCTAGTTGATTGAAGACATTGACGACAATGTTGTTGTTGGAAGTGCAATTTATCCTAGGCCCTGGGAACTGTCCATTGATAAGGATACCCTGTTGAGGGACACCCAAAGGAGCTATCGTGCCGTATGTGACCTTCCAATCGAAGAAAAGATACGGATCTTCTGCTTGCACCAACAAGGCCCCAGCAGAGAGGCAGAGCAACAAAGCCACCAAGGTCACTCTTTCCATGGCTTCTCTCTGCTCTCCCGACTCTTGTACACTCCTTTTTTTTTTATTTTTTGTATTAGGAAGAAGAATGAGATATTTCTTCTTCCTGCTACAGCTTGGAATGTTTTGATTTGCAAGTAAACAATAATGCCTTATATAGAGACCAATGCACAAGTTAAAACCGTTGAAGTTTTACGTAAAAATAAATCTCTTGGTCCAGACTCATACTGTTTCCGAATGTCACGCCTTGCCTTTCACTTTTTCCGTTCTTTCTTCCTTTTTTGGGTAAAATTTCCATTCCTTCTTTCACCCTAAAATTACTCTCCTTCACACAAAATCATTAATCTCTCACCTTTGCGTCTTTTCTCTAACTTTCGCGCGAATGGACTGGGTCTATAACCAACTTTGGTAACATTGCTCGCCTTCTTCCTCGAATTTTTGTGAATTGTAGTTGTGGTCTCTAATGTTTAGACCGTGTAATAAATTAGCCCCAATGTTTCGTTTCGATCAAAATAAATTTAGTTTCTAAAGTTTGTCATTTTAGGAAGATTTAGGACAACTAACGAAAATATAACAATGACTAACGGTCAATAATCAAGTTGCCATTAGTTAACAACTTTGATTTTGCACTTTTGGTCTCCGATATTTTGATTTCAAATTGTTATATTTTCATAATATTTAAATAGTGATAGTATTAAATGGATAATAAGAATTATAATTAAACTTCTTCTCTTCATTTTTTTAATTTTTATTTCATTTATTCATTGTATTAATATATCATATGTTGCCTTTCTTTTGCATGGTTAGTCTTAAATTTGGCATTTTATATATACATACATACATACATGTTTGCATTAAACTAAATTGGCGAGAGATAACAGAAAATGTAAATCTCTATAAACAGCAGATATTTGCATTAAAATATACCTTACTTAGAAAAATACAATCTCCTCAAATTTGATGGAAGAAAAGGTATCTATGGCCTTTAATTTTAGCAAGCAACATGTTGACTAACTGCATTAATGACTCATGTGTTGCTTTGGATTTTTAAGATAGAAAATTTTCTGGAAATTAAAATTTCACCCAAGAAGAAACTAGACAAAATAAAGAAAAGTATCCATCTATTTCTTTTTTGCATTTATGCAAAGTAAATTTTGCTACCACTTGTTTAAAACTATTGACATAGGCAGTGTGTCTGGATTGTAAATTATTTGAGATAATTTTGTGAAAAAAGTACTGTAGCACTTTTTTGATATGTTGTATATGAGATAAAAAGGCGATTGGAAAATGTGTTAATGATGCAAGCAAATCAGTGTGTATAAATAAAGTGTAAATAAAGTGTAATTTTTTACTATCCAATCTTCCTGTATTTGGCATTGGAAAATGTTGCTTTGAATCCAAAATTGTTGTTTCATCAAACTATCCTCAATTTAGGAATTTAATGGCTTGAATTTTAAAAACAAGGAATATATGGATTCATGCTGTTACACTTATAAGCAATAAAATCACATTTAGCCATGCAAGAGCTTTGTCATGCTTTGTAGCAAGTAATTTTCTCTCACGTTCTTTCTTTAGAACCACATTTGTCATATGAAGAAATGGTTTGATAAGCTGGCAGTTTTGAAAATGAAGGGCCGTTTGGTAACGTCCATATTTCTTAGTTCCCCTTTTTGCTTGATAATAATAGAACGTTTTCTTCGTTGTCAAAAGCGGAACAAAAGTGTGTTTGTATCGGTGTATCATTTCGCAACAAATTGGAGTAAATGTGTTTGATTAATCATAAAAAGTTATCGCACGGCCCCCCAGTTTTGTCTACATATAAACTTTTTTTTTTTTCACAGAGCAGGTAAAACTCTCACGACAGGGAAATACTCAGCTATACCATGGTTCTAACATCTAAAATCCTTTCACGGAAAACAACAGCGTCATACGCGCTTGAAGAAGGGATTTAAAATTCACTTGCTTTAACATCTAAAATCCTTCCAACCCGATGGGTCAATTTGAGGTCGAACAAACTAGGAGGACAATGAAGCGCTTTGACTTACAAAGTGGCTAAATGTGTGTGTAGTAAATAACAAGTTTACGGTTCTTTCTTTGTTATTCCCCATCAAAATCAACCTCATTACAAGTGCAAATGAGCTCTATTTGCAATAGATACCCAATTATTCAGAAATTTTATGACATAAAATGAAAGAAGAATTCAACAAAGACATCACAATGCAACCCTACCTAACCACAAGATGAGATCACACAGAATCCCCAGTTTATCGGGACTCGCCAGCTTCATTCTGAAATCCTCAAGCAATCTTCATTATCTTTGAGGTGGGTCAACTGTCCGAACGTTTGCCCCAGCCATACCTTCAATGCGATCCTTTGTGATCTCCACAAAGTGACCAACCATTTCATAAAATTGTTTCAATCCTGACAGAGGGAGGATGATTGAGGAGCGATCAGAACCTGCCACCTGCGGTTTAAAAACCAGTAATGGAAAGGCACAAGACAAACAAATCAGACCTCCTGAATGTAAGACTCAAACTTTTCAGGCAAGCGGAGAAACTTCAAAAGCAATACCTCAGATATTCTTAAAAAATGGCCTCTGTTGTTGCTTCCAAGATCAAAAAAGAATCTCTTTTGATCAGCCCTGATCACTTTTGAGACACCTAGATTACCAATTTCATCAGGTGGTGGCAAATCTATGGTGCGGTCCACAGTCAAATCAGATGCCGTAGGTTGAGAACTGTGGCCAGATATAAAGCCAGCCCCAACATCATCTGACAGCCCAACAAGACGTTCTGAGGCTTCAGAATTTTGCTGCTTTAAGACGTGCCACCGAAAGACAAAAGGTAAGTTTCTCAACACCCAATAATGCAATAACATCTTGCTAAGAAAAGCACCCATGCGTGAAAACCACCTGATTCGGCAGGATAAAAAGCCTTGATGCTTCATTTATCTCAGCTAAAATGTTCCTAAAAGCCGCCCAGCCTTCATCTCGAGCACTTCCAGCAGGAACAATTATAGTACTACGGTTTCTGCTTACAGAGGCTTCAGAAACCTGCAGATATACTCCCATAAAGCAAGAAAGTTTGGGCAACATGACATCCAGAAAAATAACTTGTACTTTTAGTTACAACATATTCACAACAGTACCAGCCAACTTACGAACAAAAGTGTGATCTAAATTCCAAAAGCACACAACATAGACATTACATTACCCATTACAATTACTGAAGGCAGCAATAACAACCATGCAGCCGAAAGGAAAGCAAAAACTACACATGTTACATGAGAATGACCTAGAGTTCTCGTCCAAAAACTAGGCACACAAAAAAATTGTAATTTGAGGCACTAACAAAAGTAACAACTAAAGTATCATACTTTAGTAAGAGAGATAACAGGGCTAACAGAATAAGTTACTTGTGTCCAACAGAGCAGGAAACAAAAACCTGGGTCCTTGCTAATATAGAATATTAAGATAAAAAAACAAATTCAGCAAAAAATCCATAGATTGGATGCTTAGGCTATCCTTGGTAACTGATACATTATCAAATAAGTCAATCACAGTGATTAGATTAAATTCCATCATGTCAAGAGTCATTAGAAGGATACATAGTGACTTCAACATCCTGATATAGCAAAACCATTACACAAAATTTACCCTACCAGTACAATACCCTTGACACAGAAATATGTTTGTATAGATAGCTTAGGGACCATATGATTCATAGTTGGGAATGGGATTTTGAATAAAAACCATATGTTAGAGAAATGTAAGAGCCAAAACCCTACATGAGTATGATAAAAGACAAGAAAAGTCAATTCCTCCGAGTTCAGTACACTTTTATCTATGACTAGGAACAGACATTGTATTGACTTCAGAATAGGGGGGGTTAAGTTAATTTTTCTTTCTTCCTTCTTCCACATTCCCCTTAACTGCACCTTAACTGAATCCCTTAATTAAATCAATAAGAAAATTCATATTATAACGCGCGCCTTAATGTCCTGAATTTCTTGCAACTTCAGATTTGCTTAAAACTAATAAGAATTCATGAATATTGAATTTTCAACCAGAAAACTCATCTCAAACATGTCAGAGTATTCATAGTGTTAAGCCCTTCATGAACCTGATAATTTTCCCCTTTGATTCATTCAAAATCGAACCCAACACACAACACTGTGACAACCGCCAAATCCCCACAACTTCGGGGAGAAAACTGAGGAGGAGAAGGACAAGAAAGTTGATTTCCTTGTCTCTTACTTTGAAAAATTCATTCCTTTTCCTTGTCACATAAAATTAGCCATAAAAGTGAATACAATTTGGGACCCAACTAAAAGCTGGGGATCCCTGAGCTCTACCAAATGACAACTGATTGCCATATGTCACTTACAGGCACAAACAAATGAAAGGCATCGGTAATGTTCTATTTCGATACCCAATTACCATGCATCCTCTTAATAGTTCTACCACTAGCCCTTCTACTCTTCTGCACATACATCACTGACAAATGATACAGTGGACATCATCCTTTCATAAAGTAATTGCAATCTTAGAGAAACCATACATCCAGTTCAAGCTTGACTTGGTTTGTCTGATGTGAGATTTAAGTGATGCAGTCAACAAAGAGATCAAGAAATAGGGGCCATTGGACGGTTGGAAAAAAGCCTGGGCCTGCTTACAGAAAGTGGAAATGGACACAGATCAATTTCAAGTGAATGGATACTCAAAGCGAGAGAAGTTGAAATTATTACCTTCTAGAATTTTAGGTCTAAAAGGTTATTTAGGTTTTTTAATTGTTAGCAAAATTCAAAAAGTACTTTGCTATGTATTTAGAGTAGGAGGTAAAAATTTATACATAACAGCATTATATATTGTAGGGAAGCTTATAGCTTATATACTCTTGTTACTAAGTTTGCAGACAGACAAGTCAATAAGAATTCAGTTGTTTGCTTAGAAGTTTGATTTGTTTTTCTTCCTTGAGATTCCCTTACATTCCTTACTTCCAGTGTCCCCACCCCCAACATTACATGCATATTACTATCCAAGGGCACTGTTAACAGCCCTGAAATAGCCCCAACATCTTCTGAATATCTTCTCACCCCTATCTTGTCCTACATCAGTTTGTACCGACAGCCCAAAATTTCTTCCTCTTCATCCACCATATTTCTTCTTCCTATACAAATATGCTTGTGAATATCCTGATTTTTCTTCTAGCACATCATCATGATTTTTTCATCTTTTGATGAATTAAGTCATCCTAAAACATTCTATTAAGTGGCTCACTTTTCTGGAATATTACTTCAAATGCGATAATCTCACAGATTATGACAACTAATTGCTAATACAAAACTGGTTGGAAGGGCTAAGATCTGGTGGTTTGCCATCAAACAAGATGTAATGCAAAGCAGACAATATAATCATACATGTACTAAGAAAAACTACTCTCAGAGAGTATCTGCCTTCTCATCCTCATCGAAATCTATCAGAAGAGTTTTATGATCTCACAGGACAGAATATGCTGACTAAAAAGCTATGTACCAAGGTTTACTCCACTACTACACTCAACCCAAGTTGTTCAGGAATGTCATCAAGCTCGCAGTTTTGCAGTCCATTGTGCCAAACTAGGTTGTGATGCCATTAACATAACAACAAGAGCACTTTTCCCAATCATTCAACAAGCAGAAAGGGCAGACTGTGCAAATTTGGTTAATGATCCTCCTGTAGAAGCTGAGAATTCTAAACTTTTGGCTGCTGGTTTTGAATCAATAATGAAAGCCTGAACTTTCAGAATTGATTGTGGAATTTCCCAAATCTGCAAGGGTAACACTGAAGTGGATTTCAAAAATTTCAACAAAGAATAGGATCCTTTAGCGAAGGGAAACTACGCCAGCAAAAGGCCTTGTTTCAGCAAAGGAGGATGAAATTGATGGAACAGAACACAGGAAAGAGGTGGTGGTAGCATGAACGATTGAGCGACTTCAGGAGAAGCCAAGGATGGCAATCTATTCTATTTGGCTCAGAATTACATTGTACATAGACAGCTTCGCAATATTCAACCTATGAAGTCCCAGCTGTACTTGTTGCTCTGTCGTGTGAACAGCAAGAGCAGTTTTAGGGTTTCGGTCCTCCTTTCAACATGTTTCAGACCTCGGCTCATTTAATTCCTTCCACTAGTTTAGGCAAAATCACCCCTATGTTGTCCTACATCATGGAGTCAATCTCAAGTCAATTCTTAAGAGATAAACTGAAGTCGAACTTAGAAAGTTTGGAACTCATCAGCTTCTTTTGCAAGCATCAGCAAAGCTTGAAAGGTAAAAGGTTTCTTGAATTGCATTAAATTTTTTCGAGCTTGGCTCATTTGTCATGTAGGAAGAACTAAAAGCTTGATTTCACAATTTTGAACTGCTTTTGTCACTATCTAACCACAGACACCTTGGAGGATTTTGCTAATACGGTAAACTTATGACCACAATCAATTTGTAGTCATCTTCCTATCTCAATCAATCTCCAAAAGTTTGCAGGCGCCTAGAAATTTTTTGTGTTGGAGCGGCTTCTAGATTTAACCAAGGCCCCAGATAATCAAAACCTAATAATACATTAGATTCCAACTGCCTACCAAACTAGTCAAAGAATGTGGAAGTTTTATAACAACTCCTCAACTACTCAGCTTTTCAATTAAAAATAAACAGATATTTTTTTTTCGCATTACATCCAAGCATCAGCAGATAAAATAAAAAAATGGGATCAATTCTTTAGGACGCATTCGAAAAATGATCTAGTTCATGGCTTACATTTAAGTACCTCGGAAGTTGAATCTTGATGATATTAGTTTAAAATTTATTACTTGATTATCGATGCTGATGAACTGATTTAAAATGAGAATCAATCATGACTGTTCTTCATGAATGCATTACACACTTCTGAGCAAAAACACCTAAATGAACAGTTCTGCTCCACATCAGAAAGATAAACTCTCACTTCAATTATGAAATGGTATATGAGAGGAGTACACACTGAAAGAAAATACTGCAAGAGAGCTGATCCAGAAGCACATGCAGGCAACAACAAAGAGGTTTCTCAGGGGTGACTGGACTCATGTTTGTTGGCTAACAAGAAAATAGTGGCTCTAACCAAACTTGAGATGTCAAATTTTGGAGATCTACAGTAAGAGCTTTGAAAAGCAAAAAGTTTTGGAGGTCTACAGTTTAAACCTGAAAATGGCAAAAAGGATTAATTACTAAAAGACAGTTAATCCCACAATTTTTTTTCAACAAATTGATCCTCATACTTATGTTTTAGCACTTACTTTGTCATTATGGGGTTGTGCTGTTCAAAAATATAATTTGATATTCTTTTTCCTGATTGTGTTAACCCATTTTGTTACAAAATTGCAATCCAGATTCACAAATTCAAACATTTCCAATGCCCGTTATTCTTTTCAGCACAATCACAATCACCTCCCTTTGCCATCCCATTCACTCCACAAACACATAACTCACATTTTCAAAACGCACAAAATGCATTAATCAAACACTAAATGCTCTCTTCCCTAACTTTCACCCTCCATCATTGCCACAATCTTAAACCCCTTTGCCTCCCATTTCCTATCACCTGCAAAGTGCATGAGTGAATACTTAATAGAACAACCCTTGGTTTCCAGATTAGGGAAAAAGTGTTCTGCAATATGATGTATATGCTTTTGCTTTTGTAATTAAGAAAGGCTCACCATATGATGAATTTTCGAGGAGAAGCAGAGCTCTAGATAACTTTAAATCTCTAAATCTTTCACCATGTATGCTGAAATAGCTGTGCACATTTACGACCCATGTCTATATGATTGCTATTTAATACGGAAGAAGAGTAAATAATGGGGTTGTGTGGTCGCTGATGGGAGCATGAAATCATTTGGGCCCATTGGGGAAGAAGGCACAGAGGAGGGGTCTAAGAGGACCCAAGAAAGCGGAGAGAACAAATGAATTGTGAAGGTCCATTTTTCTCCTTTTGAATTGAGAAATCATTTGACAATGGTGGCGATGTTAATTTTCCGGACAGCACAACTGTAGAAGGACTAGAAGTATAAGTACCAATTTAGTGAAAAAAATTCAAGCTGGAGGATTGAATCTATTGCAGTTAAACAGTGAGAGAGCAAAATAAACCATTTGCTGCTTGAAAATTATCAAACAAAACAGGGGAAGAAACCTGAATTTGGCAACATTCCACAATGTAGCAATCTCCACTATCACAATTTCATCTAGTTTGCTGTTTTAGCTGGGTTTTATAATTTTGGGACAAGTAACATAAGAGTAGGATTAACAAAAGGCTGATTCCTTTTAGAAGAGATGTACATTTAGAGCTTAAGTCCACATAAAAAGTTCATCCAGGGTGCTATGCAGGTAAGAAGAATCTGCCTACTCCAAGAAAACATATAAAAACAAAGCTGAATTGCTGAAGATCCTTGCTTAGCAATTGCTATACATACAGCTAGTTAGAGTAGTAATTATCAGGAAAGACTTGCAGCAACTCTTTATGGACGGAAAATGATTTTCGAACCACTCATGGTGCTATAATATATAAAGCTACATAATGATTATCAAAGGTGACTTCTAGGCAAACAAAGGCATCAGCAATCCCAATTCTAATTCGGATATACTAAAGATTCATGTTCAAAGGCAAAAGAATAATGTAACTGCCAAAGCTCATGCTTGCAACAAAAAAGAGAATTCAAGGAAGTAGTAGAGACAGGCTAAACAAGGCAGGTAAACCAGCCGCACCTCTAAATTCATTGCTATCCCCTTGAAAAAAGGAAGAGAGGATGCGAGGAGAGGAAAATGACATGTAAAAGAAACAAAAATGGAGGTCCAGAAGAAAGAAAGTAACCTTGAGAAAGCGTCCCCTCCTGTTTTCTCCAACATCGAAGTAAAACACCTACAAACAAACATTGCAAAGAATCCGGAAAGATAAAATAGGGAAAATGAGACATAAAATAACAAAGAAAAGAGAAAGAGTTATTAAAGAACGGTGTATCTGCCTTGGAATCGAGCTGGAGCTCTTTGCTGAAGACGTCCTGTTTGTCAGAATTGACGTAGTAATTAAAAAGATCGAGGAACCAAGAGATGCCGTCGAAGGGGACGATAATAGTGGACCTAGTGGCTGACGTCTTTTCAGAGATCTTGAGGTAGCGTCCCCGTGGATTCTCCTTGAGATCAAAGTAGAACAGCTTGTGCTCCACCTGTAAAGTCTTGCAGAGAAGCTCAACATCATTACCACCGCCGCCGCCGGTGCCGCCTGAATTGCCTTCCATCAACCTGACCTCACTTTGGCACCTGAATTTTGTTTTACTTTTATCTCACCAACAAAATTACTACCTTAATTTGCAGAAAAAGGGCCTGTTTTTGGCCCCAGGGGTTTTTTGGAGAGAGGGGGCGGGGGGAATGCGAGTGAGAAAGAAAATGAAGGGCGTCCCACTGCCTGTAGTGAACGCTGTGGTATGATACACCACCACTATGCACTAGCAATTATGTACCAAATACTAGTGTTAGCAACAAGAATTATCAAATTGCTACCGACGAGTCAACTGAAATTGCTGGCAATCGTAACCGAGGAATGTTATCTGGTAATTGCAAGGAATGGTAGGCAAGCGTATAGAAGATGTTTAGGGTACAAAAGATGAAATAGTGCGATGGGTAGCACAGCAGGAAGCGGTTCTGCGCTTCTGCAACTTAGGGCATGACGAGAGAAGAGGTCGTCGGGTAAGGAAGAACTACTACAGTAAGTACATAATCAGTACTTTGACCAAGTCCTGTCATCATTTTTACGTTACTCTCCTCCTCGCCCAGCCTTCTAATTTTTAAAATCCCACACCGGACCTAATCGCCAATGGACTCGTGTCGCCGAGGGATTCCATCCAAGTCCAGTCGAGCCCATTAGCACTCTCCATAAGGCCGGAACGCGACTCGAAATTCTACAACTCTCCCCCCGTAGGCCCGTTCGAATGGTAAGTTTCTTTTTTTTCAAATAGGAAAAATGATCGTTTCATTATTCACATTTCACAAAAATATTCTTTTCGTCCCTCACTTTTAAAATGAAGAAATTTCATCCTTCATATTTAAAAATTGAAATTATTATATCTCTGAACCCAAATTTCAATCTAAATCAAATCACTAATTAACTTAATTACAAATTTTGGGGGTATAATTGGTAGATTACTTAGTTAATAACTTGATATTCATGTGAAATTTAATGAATCTAAAAAGAAAAAAAAATTATAACATAAAAAAAGAAAAATTAATCTTTTCTACATTATCATTGTATACACTGACAGTTTTATGTACCGCCATATCATTTTAATTTTAATTTAAACACCAAATTTTATATTTATGATACACATCTAGATTCACAAGCGGATATACTAACAATGCATGAAAAGATTTATCAAAACAAAAAAAAAAACTCTACTATTCCAATACAAAGAATGACCTTTTATGTTATAATTTTTATTTTTTTTGGTTTAATAAATGTCATGTGAATTATGATGAAGTTGATCGAATGATCTATCAATTCTATTTTCGAAATTTATTACTGAATTATTGGATGGTTTGATTCAGATTGAAAATTAGGTTCAGGGATATAATAATTTTAATTTCTAAATGTCATGATCGAATTTGCTCCATTTTAAAAGTGAGAGGTGAAAAGAATATTTTTGCAAAATGTGAGGGATGAAACAGATCACTTTCCCTTTAAAATATATAAAAGAGAAAATTGCAGTTTTGGTATTCAAGCTTTGACATGTGTACGATTTAAATCCCCAACTTTTGGACAATAATAAATCTGGTATCCTATCTTTCAACTTTTGAACATATTTAGTGTGACAACCCCACCTTCCCCTAAGGCGAACCAAAGGGTTTGGCGGACCGCCTGCCCAACTCTCGCTAGGACTCGATCGCTCTCATCAAGTGAAATAAGATATAATCTCGAGAAAAAGTGAAATAACAATTCCCAAACTTGAAACATATACTTACATTCATTTCAATTTTAACCAAATATACAGTCCCAGATATAACAAAAGTTTTAAATTCTCAATACATCCAATCCTATCCGAGCACTAGCGCGAGAAAATTTGAAAAAACAAAATTCAAAAGAACTAGTCTAGGTTAGTCTGTACAAATCTCACGCCCTCGCTCGCAACCCCTGTAAGGAAAACAAAACTAATAGAATGAATTAAAAATCCAGTGAGGTTCCATACACATAGCCAAGTAATTAAACAAAGACATTAATCATGTAATAACAAGTAATCCAGAAAATATTTACAATATAAAGCAATGATAACACACTCATTAAAAGAATACATGCTCATATGGATCCCTTCGTTCATTCATTCCACCAATAATTTTCTTATTCCTCCAGCATTAAAATAATTTCATTTGTTAGTAAAAACCCCTCCACTGTTCCTGCCATTAATTTATTCATTTCATTTCCTCCTACTGGACATTGGCCAGTCTTCACCAATTTTCGTGGTCATACTCGAGTATACCAAACATTTTTTTCAAGGTTACCAATTGCCCGACCGAGTCCGCTTCTGACTCAAGTCAACCGGCAATGAAGGGCAAGGGTCCAGTTCAGCCAAACGGCTTACATTCATGTAAAAGTAGCATTTAATCATTTAATCATTATAAATTCCACGTTAATTTAGGTCGAGTGCGATAAAATACACACTCACCTAGCAAAATTCATTTTAGAAATCTTTAAAAATATTTAACATTTAATCAAATATGCACAAATAGTCATATAGTCACAACAATCCACATAGTTATTGAAAACATAACGTACAAAGAACACTCACCTATTTAAATAAAATAACGTCCAAAGTTTCTTTCCGAATAATACCTTTAATCACCAAAGAACCCTAATAATAACCAAGAGAAAATATTACAATTAAACCATCAAAAATTTAGGTGAATCAAAGAAAATCTGAATAACTACTAGTACAAAGTATAAGCATAGTTTTGGAAGTGAAAAGAATACATTTAAACCAAAGGACATGAGTAAAATATTTGTAAAACTTATGCTCACTCGTAAAACTTTGAAATCTCCATTTGAGTCGAAGAAACGAAGAAAACGTATTTCTATTAGTCGTAAATTTCATTTTTCTAAGGATACAAGTTTCGGTCAGATTCTAACTTATATACCTCTAAGAAAGAAAACTTGAATATCTTAGATGATTCAAGTTAGTTTCATCATCAACCCTTACTCAAGTCGCGAGTACATCTACCTAACCCTCGAGTGCAAATTTGGGCAGTCCTTTGTATTTACCTATTTTCCAACCATTTATAACTTTATTATTTTTCTCAATCAGCCCCGAAAATCACACATAAATAATCTCATTACAATAGCCACTCAATAGGTTAAAAGTCATTCCATTACAAAATCAAGCTAGAAAAGTGACTGGAAATAAGGTTTAAGATAAATAACAAAATGACAGGTTTGACGTTTCTTAGCGTATCGGTCACAACCGAAACTACGCTTATAGAATTGGGGTAAAATTTATACCGTTTCGAAACTAAGTCAAAAGGCTACAACTTTCATGAAGACAACTCAGCCTGATTCACAGTTTATCCAGGTCGAATTTACGGATTACAGAACCAAAATTTCACTGTCAAACTGGATAACAGCACTGGGTTCAAATGACAACAATTCAGGCTACACAAGTCCGATTGAGGCATTTTCAGATGCGTTGGAAAGCTAAAACATAAGAATACAACTTTTATGTTTTGGCCAACTGCTAATTTAATACGGATCAAGGTGAAAAATGAAACAAGAATGATGAAATGTCAAAACTGTCTGCAAAACTCTACCTATGGCAGTCAAGGGTATTTTTATCATTTCACGTGATGCAATACTCGGATTGAGTTGAAATTTTACAAGCAACTATAAAACATAATTTTCTACAACTTTCATGCTTTAAACTAAGCCCAATTCGTCTTCCATAATAGCCGAATGAAACTAGTCAGAACAGGGTATATTACTACCAAATGGAAACCCTAAACTGAAATTTATGCACACCAACCAGAAATTTCTTTAGGCAAAGTACACTAGTACCTAAATACAAGATTTTCTATACATCAAATCTAGTAAATCATGGCCAACCGTTACACTTCACATGTGAGCAGAAATTACACCATAAAACTGAAAATTTTCATATCACTATCTAAACTCATGAAATATTGCATAAAATTATCAAAATCTCAACCATAAGCTACTAGTTTGCACATATTGAAATGAGGGAAAAGTTACTAGCCAAATATACCTTGTAACCTCAAGAAAGATGGTAGCTTAGTTTTTCCCCCTCCAAAATAATTCCACCAAAACCTTTAAACTTCCTTAGTGAACACTTGTATGGAATAGTTTCAAATTTGGTTGGCTAAAACTCAAGATTTGAACAAATTTGGAAGATAAAAATTAAAGAACTCTCTCTTGTTTTTCTCCTCAAAACAACCAGCCAAGAAAAGGAAAAATGAAGGAATTTTGGATCAAAATTTGTTTTAGTAAAGTGAAGAAAATTAGGTCAAAATCCAACCTCCAATGATGTAGTGACACTTGGCCTTTCTAGTGTTTTCTCAAATTTTTTGTCTTCCAATGGTTACATCATATAACAAACCTCTAATTATCCTCTAGCATCTTGTATAATAATATCACTTAATACAAAAATCACTTAGTCACCAAAATTTTATAGCATTAGCGGGTCCCACATCTATAATGCACTTCAAATTTAACGTACACTAATTTATACTAGAAAAATAATTTAAAATTGTATTTACTTATAAAAATGTATAGAAATTTTAATATTTTAAATGACAATATAAAAATGTAGGCAAGGAAATAAAATAATACTTAGAAAATGTGAAAATTTTCGAGTTCTCACATTTAGTACCTTTGATTGATTTTTCCTAAATTACTATCGAAAAAAGTCACGTGACAGTCACATGTCTAACAACTATTGTATAAAAAAAAATGTCAAAAAAACATAAATATCCTTCTGACACTAAGTATTAAATTTAAGGACTAATAATTTTATCAAGTAAAATATCTTTCTATCACTAAGTGTAAAGACTAATTTTAACAAAAAGCATATTTTACATTTTTTGACATTTTTTTATATAATAATTGCCAAACATGTGACTATTACGTAACTCTTTCTGGTAGTAATTTCGGAAAAATCATCAAGGATACTAAATGCGTTAACAGGTTGAAAGTTTGTGTATGTGTTTGTATGTTTGTGATAGAGAATAATGAAACAAATTAGAGGTGGTGATTAGGTGTGCATATTTATATGTGACAATGTATATTTGCATGTGTGTGTGTGTATAGGTGTGGACAAAAAGAGAACTAATGTGTATTGTGTGCAAGAGCATGTATCATAATGTACTATATATGTAAGAGCCATAGTTATATGAAAAATTTTCGCTTAATAGTTTATACACAAATTAAGTAGTGATTAATATATCACGTAGTAATACGTTCCTATTATCAAACATTCTGACAAGGTTTTTCTTTCGTACCAAATTTTAAAAACCTAATTCTCTATTTTTTTTACAATTACACAGATCATTTATTGAGTATATGAGATATTATGTGTCGATCCCATAAAGAAAATTGTCAATTATTAGTGAATTTTTAATTTCTTCATTATTTAGACAACCACAAGCTAAAGCAAGTGTATCTAAACTGCAAACATGAAATAAGATGAAGGAAAAATGACAATAAAAAGGTCTTATGATTATGAAATTCCTAACTACTCTTACAAGTAAAATTATGAATTAATTGAATATTATTATCTTAGTTAATTTATGACGTAATTTTCTAATATATCTAATACCCGTTCTCGCCATTGTACCAACCATACCACCATGCCTATATCTAGTCCATATCTACTCTCGTGATTATAAAATTAACTATAAGTTTATTAAATTCTATAAAATTATATGCAACAAGCTACCAAAGCCACATATGTGCATATTTACTCTCTGAGTGTATTCTCTAGATTTAGTACTTCTTTAAACAAATGTTAAATTTTAATTTTCATTGCAAATTTAACACTTTGAGATTATTATAATTAATGATCAGTTAATCATAATTATAAAAGCAAAACTGCTAGATATATTGCTTAAAATAATAATATCAAATAATAGAGTAAACATCACAAATAAAATATAAAAAGTTCATTCATAATTCTGCGCATAAAACTTTAGAAACACATAATGAACATAAAATTCTCTAAATATGAAATCCAATACAAGAAAGAAAGTGGTAGTAGCAATATCACCATTGTTACATTAGTTCAAAATCTTCCTCTTTGCTCCTCAATTTTCATCTAAGTTTAGCTATAAATAAGAGACGATGAATCTAACTAATTTAAACTGTTCTACACTAACCTAAATTAAAGAACTAGGAAGCTGGTTTGGTTCTATATTTTTAGTGGTGCTTCTTCCCCTATTCTCTTCTCTCTTTGATTCTTCCCATCTCCTCTTCTCTCTTTGATTCTTAAAGCAAATTGTATTTATATAGAGAGAAAATGATCCAAAAGAGAATTATAGAGTTTCCAATCTTCAGCCATAAGTTCTACAACTCGTCCCTCAAAAGAAGTAAAATAATTGAGCAAATTACACAAGTTGAGCCGTACTTTTTGATTGCAATCCGGCGCATAATGCAACCTTGGATTGGTTACTTGCAAGCCGTACTTTGAAAGATGTTCGAATCAGCTTTTCGTGCAAAACATGATAACTAGTCAAGTGCAAAATTATGGTTAAAATACTGATAACTGGTCAAAAGATCATTGCAGTAGAAAAACGTTTCAATAATTTAGATATTTTGCTATGAAAATGTGAGAATTAGACTTTAATGCCTCTATTAGCTTTGAAACTGTTCAAGAATCATTTCAATCCAAACTGTGTAACTCAAGTTATAGCCAAAAATTCGAAATGTGTCATTGCTACCAATACTTTTCTGCCTTGTTTCTTGATTGCATTTTATTCTTTGATCCTTTCATGTCACATGAAATCCACTTGAAATCATCAACAATCATGCAAGTACCTTCGCACTTCACTTTAATTGATGATTAAATTATTAAAACCGATAAAAATATGAAGTTTCTACACTTTAGTCCATTGAAAAGCAACATTCCATACTTAACCATAAAAATGCAAAATTCAACTTGAAACCTAGTTATTTAGTTCCTATAATGACTAAAACACACTAAAAACTAAATAATAAAACACATTAAAAAGATGTAAAATAAACACTTATCACATGTTGAATTCATAAAGTTGTAAATGAATTAGTTTTCAGCATTAAGTACAGTTATCAAACAAGCCCCAACCTTAGTAGATAAATAAGGTCAGATATATGAATTAATCTTGTATACTAATAATATATACACTATCACGATTAGATATATAACATATTTGTAAAATTTGAATTTCAAGTTCAAATTCAAATTAGGTATTATGCAATTAATGGTGATAGTGTATAAACTGTTAGTGTATATAAGTTTAATTTTAAAGATACTAGCATTCCTTAAAAAAATTTTTGAGACACTCTCTAATAAGGCCTTATTTAGATTGTTTCTTCTACACATCTTCTAATTACATTTTTATCTCACATACGTGACATCCTACAAAAAGTGACAAAGCCTATTCATAGTGATTAAGAATGTAACCCATTCCTTAGTTAGACTCATACCTTTTTACCAAATGGCCTCATAAATTGTCACATTTATTCTCTCCAACCAGTTTCATAGAGAAGGGTGAGAGAAAAAAGAAATTTGTCACATACTTCATTGGAACAAAACCCCTATTTTTTAGTCTTTCCACTTTCATGCCCTCCATTCTTCCCTCATTACCTTTATTCAGTACAAGGTTAGGGTTGCAAAATTTACCAGACAAGTCGATACGCTTTTCCCCTTAAAATCTAACTAGCTGTCTAAAATTGTCCTTGAGTTACTAATTGTGATTATTGGTCTGTTTGCAAATGGTTGTTCTGCCAAATTTTTCTTTTCTAAGTTTTTTAACAACTTTAATTATACTAGCTTCAAAAGTTCTCAAAATATTTAAAATATACACTTCCAAATACTAAAAAACATACAAAAAATTTTCTGTTCTTTCTTTTCTTCTTCTTCCTCTCTCTATCTCTACCCACTACCACTAACCATCACTGGTTAGTACCTTTATCGGTGCCAATGCCAGCCTCCTTTTTTTTCCTTTCATTCTTTATTGTCTCTCTATCTCCTCTTCCCCTCTTCTCTCTCATTCTCCTCTTTTTGCTCTTACCATCTCTACAACCAAATCACACATGGGGAAGAAGTGAAAGAAAGAGGTAGCAAGAGAGAGGGTAAGGGAAAGAGAGAAAGGAAGGAGAAGAGGACATGGGAAAGATAGAGAAAAAAAGGAAAAAACGAGTATTATCAAAAATGGTCGTCGATGGAGGTGCCGAGACCAGCAGCCAGTAGTAGGAAGGGAGCGATGATGAAAATAAGTAGTTGAGTGGAAGAAAATAAGAGAACAAAAAAGAAAAGGAAAAAGAAAAAGAAATAAATAAAAAGAAAAAGTTTAACCCATCCTAAAAAGTTGAGCAAATTGTGCGAAATATCATTAAACTATTGCGAGATACCGATTTTGATCACTAAACTTTTTATTAGCAAAAAATGTCACTGAACTAGTAAATCTATACCGTTTTGGTCACTCCGTGATCTTATTCCATTAGGAGAGGCGGAAAATAACTTTTTGAAAGGCAATTTCGTCTAACAACTTTTGTGTGAAAAATTTCGTCTGGTAAATGAAGGGAAAGTTCACCTTATCCCAAGGTACTTGAGTGATAATAGTACCAAATTCATCATCTGCAAGCCCTTGATTATACTCTCTTTGAGAACTAGCATTTGCTAGGGTTTGACAAGCAACTTGAAGGATCATCCTTCGGCTGACTAAAGCATCTTGGCTATAGCCATAATGGGGCGGTCTGGAAACCTTAGCTTCGTAAGCTCTTCTGATTCCATCGCCGAGGAAATGAGCCTCAATGCCGAGAATCCTGTAAAAATCAATGGGCATTTTTACGGAGCGCTCGGTCGGGGCCAATGTAGGAATAGTAAATGGAGGAGTGAGAGTGGCGGTGGCAGAATTGTTGTCGGAATGGTCGGCAGTGACGATGGTGGAAAGGAGAAATTGGAAGTCGGCGAAAAGTCGTTCGGCCCATTTATTGGTGGCGGAGGAGAAGCTATTTGGGATACTGCTGGTGTTGGTGCTACCGCTGATAGCATTGAGTTTTGGGAGCTTTCTGGTGATCAGTAGCGGCAACAGTGACGGTGATAATAGCGACGGAATACAGATGCCCATGTTGCGGTGTCTCAAAACTTCCATTTGTTTTGGAGGTTTTAGAGAATTTACAAAATATCTTCGAAATTGAGTCGAAGCTGGACGTTGCCTGATCTAATTCAGAAGAAGAGTAAAGTCTCCCCTATTTCATGAACAAAATATACAATTCTTTTAAAGGAATTCTCCAATTTCCTTGTAGTCAGAAAAAATTTTCTCACTACTTCTAATTCTCCCTTCAACTTGTCGAAATGATCCTCCTAAACGAAGAAAACACCCTCAAAAGTTGCAATATTGTCCCTTCATTTACCAGACGAAATTTTTTCCACAAAAGCTGTGCAGATGAAATTGTCCCTCAAAAAGTTGTTTTTCGTCTCTCCTAACGACACAAAATCACGGAGTAACCAAAACGGTACATATTTACTAGTTTAGTGATATTTTTGACTAATAAAAAGATTTAGTGATCAAAACCGGCACCTCGCAATAGTTGAATGACATTTCGCGCAATTTGCTCTCCTAAAAAGTTTTATTACAAATTCTGACACTAAGTAAAATTGAAAATACTAAACAAACACCGGTTCCGTTTGAATTAGCTGTTTTAAAAATATTTTACTGTAATAATATATATAAAAAACTTTTATTGTATATATTTTTGATGATATTTTAAAAATATATTTTAGTGTATTTTTAAAATTTTTAATATATTTTTTAAAAATTCACACACTATCACCCACCGACACCCGCCACCGTCGCCGCCCAGAAAACGGGGAATTCAAACAGAGCCACCATTTCTCTTAACACAGCGGGTACATATTTTGCTTGTCATCTGGGAAGTGATACTCTGCTCTCTGGGGAACATTCCCGCCCAAAAATTTCGCCGTCTTCAACCCAGACTCAAATAAGAGCCCCAAAATAGTCTCTAAGCTACTCATCATCAAGAGGAGAGGATCATTCGTTTATTTACTTCGGAGCTGTGGAGATAGGGTGGCGTACCTCCAGTGTCTTCTGCTTTAGAGATGACGACGGAGAAGAATTCGGAAGGTCCGGGAAAGCCAGCTATTCAGTTGGACCAAGAAATCGAAGGAGACACTATTGGCTCCAGAAACTACCGCTTCGTGAAAGTTGGAGAATCTGTGCCGATTAAACCTCCTGGAAAAGATGATTCCCTGTACGATTCCCATAATCCTCCGTCGAAGCCTTTGGCTGTCTCGGAACGATTTCGCCTACTCTTCATCGCGCACTCTAATGGTCTATTTTTTTTTTAATTTTCTTTTATTTTTCAATTGCTCTTTCACTAGTATTATTTTTTGGTCGACCAGTACTCGTATTGGCAATTACTTATTTAATTTTTGGTGCATGTTTACTCATCACGATTCTCTCTCTCTCTCTCTCTCATATGGGTGGTCGGTTAGGTTTTTATGTAGCAAGGACAAAGGAAGTCATGGGTTTGGCAGAGGAAATCAAAGACAACGGGAGTAGCCAATCGATTGACGAGTTGAGCATCCTGAACCTATCTATTGGAAGAGTTTCCATATTGGCACTGTCTTCGGGTGATTCCTTGCTCGCTGCTTCTGTAGCAAACCAACTCCATTTCTTTTCCATTAGCGCTCTACTTCATAAGGTAAAAGCTGTAGCATTCATTCTGTATAGTCATTATGGCATTGTTCTTATTTCGGTCTTAATGCTTTTGATGTAGCATACTACCACATTGCACACTTCGTGCGTGATATTATATATGAAAAATATATTTATTTGTTACTTGTGAACCGTGTGTGGCTCTTATCATGTACCTAAGCACAGTCTTAGACCTCCGTCATGATTTTTCACATGAAGATGAACTTTAAAGTTTTTGCTTCTAATAGAATTCTTACCAAGGGGAACTTGATGGAAGATGGAAATTGGGGTAATTCCAATGGTGTAGGGGTAATGGGAGCTTTGTTTATGAGGGCAATAAGTGAAGTAGGTAAAATTGTAGAACCTTATTCCTAGCGGGCTCACAATTCTCGTTTAAGTGGAATTTAGGTTTGCTGAGAATTTAGGCTCACTTTCAGCAGAATTCATTTTACCAAGTGACGTCACTTTAAGAGTGAATTGCTTTTGAAACATGGCAAAAGGGGTTGTCACAATCCCCGTTTTTCCTTTTCCAAACTAAAATATCTTTTGAATTTTTTTATAATAGATTTTTAAGGACCTTTTGCCATGGTGTGACCCAGCTTGCTCATATTCCACACATTTCCACTTCTACCTTTGTTGCTTCGTCTCTTTATTCCTTATGTCATATAGTTGCACGGAACAAGCTTAAATTAACTGAGTACCTGCCATAGCTAAAATTTCGGGAAGCTTAATACCTCTGCTCGAGTTCCTGCTTCTTTTACTATTTGTCGGCTGCATCATATGGTCTGTGAGTTCTTTAAGCTGTTAAATCACTTGCAGTTTTACCATATGAAACTTCATTTTTTTCCCCTCTGATTAACAGCATGAGTTTTGAGGTGTTTCAACTCTCCCTCACTCTATCACACATGCACTTTAACAGGAACAAAAACCAGCTTTTTCAGTTTGCCTCGATGACTTCAGTTGCATCAAGGACATGAAATGGGCTAGAAAAGCGGAAAAGAATTATGTTGTTCTATCAAGTGATGGAAAGTTACACCAGGGAATTGGTCAAGGTTCTCCTATGAATGTGATGGACAATGTTGATGCTGGTATGATTCTGTTCTTCAGAGTATCCTTTCATCTTCTATTCCACTTATAATTGCTTGATCTCACAAAGATTCAGTATGTCTGCTAATTTGCAGAAGAAACTATGCTGTTTTCTTGGTCCTTGGCATCTTTTTTATTCCTATGAATAGATTGAATATTATGTTGTCTGCTAAACCTATCTTAATTCTGGAGTTGGAGTAGTCCCTCCATTTATTGCTTTTACAATCTATATAAAGACTTTGTTTTCTGACATAGTGGAATGGAGCCCGGACGGTGCTTTTGTGGCTGTGGCAAGAAAGAATGTTCTGGGTATCATGTCATCCCAGTTCACTGAAAAGCTCAGCTTTTCACTATCTTCCACATCGATTATAGGTACTTTGTATAACTTTATTCTGTCTTAACTGACTTGATTAATGTAGAAGATATACTAGACAATCAGCAAGGCTAAGCAGATCTATACTTTGGAGTCTTATTCATTGTCAGTTCAATATTTTTGAGTCATTGACCTTTTCAATACTAAGGTTTGGCTTTTAATATCGATGAACTAATAGTTTGTGTTTCATTGGGTGATTGTTCTTGAATGTGCTTTTTTAACTATTCATTAGTTAAGATCTTCGGTTTGTATTATCATGACATTACTTGATCTGGCATGAAAAACATTTTAACAAATTTAGTCAGTTACTGCAGTTAGTGGCGTCTTACATGTTTATGTTTATGTGCAATAGTAGGAGATAAATTTGCTGATTTAGGGTTGGAAGAATGCAAAACTAATCTATATCTCTATTATCTCCTTTTGCTGGATATTTTCCTATCAGTGGATTCTATCAGATGGCTTCGTACAGATAGTATCGTTTTAGGATGCTTGGAAGGAGGTGATGAGTCTGAGCAGGGAAGTTACTTTATTCAAGTCATCGCGACCCAGAGCTTGGAAATTACAGATGTCAGTAAACAATTTCCATACAGTTGACTTGAACTTTTCTTATGCTCTTATTTTGTGGATATTTTCTTGTTGATGCACATTTTAGTACAAATTGTTGCTTGGGTTGTGAGCTGTGCCTTTTTTACTCTTTCTCATTTTTACTAACTTGTGGTCCCAAACTTTATATTTGTCATAACTGGTTTCTATCATTTTGGTAAAATAAAATGGATTCAAAGTGCCATACTCGACATATGGAAGATACTTTTACCTTGTTAACATTGTTAGGTGCTGTTGTTAATTAGCTGCTTTATCATTCAGAGGGACTACAAGAAGTAAATTTTCTTCTCTTCATACCCAAAGGTGCATATAATCCCTAAAAGCTTGTAAGATCTTGTATCCTATTAGAGTCAGGATCTACCATCAAATCTTCCCTAGGTCACTGGGTCCTGAGATATTAATTTCTATTGTCAAACTTGCCTTCGTCTTTAATGTCTTGCTAACAGCAGTCTTGTTTCATCTACCTTAAGCCCAATATCTATTATTAGAGTTCCTTTGATGCCAAGTGTATGTGCATGGTATTTTGGTTACATTGGCTGTTCCCTGACAACACAGAGTGTAGGTTCAACTTTGGGTGGTTAGTTGTTCTTCATTTATTCTGTAATGGTGCTTTGTGTTGTACCATTGGAGTGTCTCGTCTTGAGCCATTGATTTATTAATTTGGGGATTAATTCTTTTAACTTTTTGAGACGTGGATTGCCATCACCTATAATTTTTTCCAAAGCCTTGTGCTTTGTTTTTAAGAGGCCATTAATCTGATAGAGGATAGTTATTTTGAAAACGTGGTGAATATATTTTAATGCAGAAACTGAACCATGATTATGAAATTCTCCTCAAGTTTATGAAGTATGGTTCATAAGTAGCGGAGGACGATTTATCTTTCTGAGACTGAAAAGAAGATATGTCTGATGAGTTATTCAAGATACATCACACACTTTTGGGAGGTCATTCGTATGACTGATTATTTCAAGCATATGGTGAGAGATCATCTCATGTCATCGGTTTGGCATTATTTTGAAAGCATAACATTTATAATCACTATGAGTAAGCTGGGAAAAGAAAATGCAAATAAGTACAACAATGATAGTTTGTTACAGGTGTGTCCATATTTCATGAACTTGGATGAGTATCATGCGACACCAGAATGTCTATTTCCTCTTTTCTATGAAGTAATTTGTTTTGACTTTTCATTTACTCATCTAGCCTTTTCATTGTCTTCAAAGGATGATTAGGTTAGTATGTTTCGTTTCAGTTCTATTTAAATTTGAATCAAGATATCTTATAGTCTTCCATTCTTGAATCTTGAAAAAAAGCCATAATAAATAAAAAGAGGAGGTATGAAGAATCTGGTAATTAAAGATGGTGAAAATGAAAAGCGGGAGGGGGGACAATCAATATTTATGCAACTATTGCAAGAATTTCATTTGGAGTTACATTTGGGTGAGTAGATTTACATGTGATGGGGTTGCTTTTGTTTCTGTAACATGTGAGCACAAACAATTAGACTGGGAATCATGCCATGTCCCAATTCTAAGAAGAAGTTTCTCTCTAATTGAGGCTTCGTACAATATAGTATGAGGCTGAATCTCCTCATGTCAAAGACCAGTGAGCAGTTTAATCTGCATATTCACTTCCTCCCCACTCTGCAAGTTTGTGATATCACCTTAATACATACTCCTTTTTATGCAGCATGGCTCCTAAATGGTCTTACCAAGTTGGTCATTGATTTGATAGTCAGTCTTTGAGTTGTGGCTGTGTCTGTTACATTGATGTTGAGATTTGTGCAAACATCTTGAGGTCTACTTCTTCTTTCATCTGACGATTAAGTGAAAGGGGTTCATGTGGGGAAATGGAAAATATCTAGGGTGCTCTGTCTCTTTACTGTTTCAAAACCACCCTTGATGGCTATCTGATGCTTGCCAATATTTTGCTCAAGTATCTTGTTTAAGTTCCATAGTGATTGAGGTTAATATTTCTAGTTTGACTAGTTGATCAAGTTAGTGCTTGATTTATTTTTCTTGTGATAAGTGAAAAAAAGGTGTTCATCTCATTATGCATTGGATTCTGTGTTGGCATACGCACTGAACTTAATTCAGATCTGAGAGTGATTGGAGGAAGCTTGATGGAAAATTCTCAAATTTCTAACAGCTTGTGCCTTTTATCCCTGTATTGGGAGTTTAGAAAAGTAACAAGTTTTATCTTCATTAGGTTGAAATATGACTTTGTAGATAAAGGTTTTACAAGCATTTTAACTTTCTTGTAGATGTTCTCCAATTATCACGTGGTTTGGCGTTTCCATGATTTTGAATTCTAGTGATATAAAATCTATAGAAGTCATTGAATTGTAATATTGTATTTTAATTGTTTCTAGTGTCATCGACTGATCTTGAATGCTGTTATCTCCTTTTATGTCGCTTAGGCCTGTTCAAAGCCAGTTGTGCTGTCATTCAGTGATGCATTTCTAGATTACCAGGACAACGTTGTGCCCGGTGCGACTGGACCAAATCTGTTCGTGAGTTATCTAGATCATCAGTATGTGCCTTTAACTGCATTACAAGTGGTTCCGCCCTTATTGATCAGTTTGGTTTGATGTACATGCTATGGCTGTTTGTGTTTTTGTCCTGGTTACCTTTACAAACTCCAAACTGAGAATAAGTGCTTTGCAGTATTGTGTAACCCATGGATTTGAAATTTATCGCTCCGTGAAATGTTTTGCCAGTTGGGAATGTGAATTGAAATGGTTTGTGATTTCTTCAGCCTTCTCTTAAGCAGTGTGATTGACATTAACTTTTATCTTTTATTTAAAAAATCCCAGCTTGCCACATTTGTTATCAAGGGAAGTCCATTTGAAGCAGGATTGAAGGTGTTATATAGTATTTTCATAGAGTTATTGCCAGTTGTAGCTCTCTGCTTACTTAACTCTTTATCATTCTTCTTTCTGTCAGATACTAGATTATTGCGGGCTCACTATTTGCAATTACTCCAGAATATCATTTGATTCTTGCATTTCCGTAATCATAAAGTCCCAGAAGTAATTATATTTAATAGGAAATGTTGCATTATGTATCCCACCGAAGAGATTTTGCAAATCAAAACTCGTTTTTTCCCAAAATCATTCCAATATTTTGGTGGCTTCTCAGCGTACCAACGCAAAGGTATCTATAACCTATTAGTGATTGATCGTCCTTAGCAGCCACACTTGCTATTTACTGTTTCTCTGCACCTCTTTGGTATACAACTATTTTTGCTTCATTTCTTGTTAGATTTCCATTATTTCCTGTTATGTGACTTCCTCTTAACCGACATGCATAAAAATCCAGACAATTAAACAATTTTTTAGTCATTTTTTCTTGTCTCCTTACCAAAAGCATATATTTGAATGTGTTCACTCTTTCCCACAATTGCTTCTGGGGCATTGAAGATTGCAAAGCCAAAAAAAGAAGTTAGGTGCCAGGTGCTTGATTAGGATGCTACTTCTGCATTTTAAGCAATGCCCAAGCTCTTTTAGTGCTGTATGGCCGCAGAAGCAATTAGACCACTCTTTCGAACATCTGTTTATTTTCCTGGAAGAGCAGCATTGAAAATTTTGTCTGCCTAGTACAAATGCCTTCTAAATTCTCAAACCAATGTTATTTAGTAATTTAATTTGGGAACAAGTGCCTGGATCTGATAACTGGGATGACCAAAGATCATTTTCTTTATAATTGTGTTGTTGTATTGAAACTAATGCATCGCTATCATCACCTCATCAGTCAACACCTCATCTTATTCTTATACCCCATGGTTTCTATAAGACTGGCACTTTGTATATATCTGGACCCAGAGCATTGTTACCAGGAGTGGAGTTAAGGGCTTCATAAATTTCTGTCTATCAGAAGGAATATGGAGAGGATCTCTTTGCACAACATGTTAAGCCTCGCAATATAGGTTCAAGTTTTGGCTTCCATTAGTAAACTCTCATTTTTTATCCATTGAAGAGAAAGTCCCTCTCATTTCTTCTACATCGGGAACCAAATGCATCCAGTCTATTCTTTTGGAATTGACATGAATTCTATTCCTGATAGAGAATTTACTTTTAGCGCATTAGCATCCTTGTCCTTTGCCAAAATGCTCATGATATTTGCTTGTAGCTGTCCACTTATAGATGATAAGCCTGTTTGCATCCAATCAATCTATTATCAGAGTTTGTAAGTTTTGCTGCTGATAAATGTGTTATATAGCCTTACGCCTGAACTAATACACACTAATTTTGTAACTGTTGAGAAAAACCCCTCTCTTTTCCTCTATGTAGTAATTGATATGATATTCTTTAACTAATGCAGTCATTTTAATCTTCCATGGCATTGGACATCCCATGCATTCTATTCTTTCCAAAGAAAGTTCAGTAATTAGTATTGACTTTTACTATTTTATTTTATATTATTGACTTTCCCATGTTACTCATTTAATTTTATATTTTAAATCAAACTTGTGGCAACTGTATTATTGACTTTTACTTTCTGAATTGCTTGATGCATCTAGATGGTGGCATTGGATGGTCTTACTGATCAAGTTTTATTTGTTTTTGTTTCCAGGAAGCTTGCGTTCATTGCTAACAGGAAGAATCTCTCTCAACACATTGTGATACTTGATTGGTCACAAGATGGCAATAAAAATGAACCTGCAATAGTTGAGCTATTAAATGATGCTTGGCGTGCATACATTGAATCTCAAGGTGCACAAATTTCTCATTTACATTACAATTGTGCCATGATTTTCCGCTTTACTTTTTGCCTGCTTCCTATTTGCATGTATGAATTTGTTTTTTCAGTTTTTCTATGCATGTATCCTGTGCTGATATATGGGTTATGCGTTTCTTATCTTTCTGCAGACGTGTATATGTACAACAAACCCATTTATTTCTGTTTGCCATCTAAGTAGATATTTGAGTTAGCCAGAACTTCATTCTTGGAGACCTAGGGGAGAGTAAGAGTAAATTTTAACATTCATGCTGTGACAATTTGTTGTATTTAGAAGCGCTAAAATTTATAAGGATCTAATAGTTTCAGGCTACAGTGTATATCTCTTTATCTAGGAAATGTGAATGGGCTGGTTTTACCCAGAGTCCTCATATATGTGGGTTTGGCTTCATTGTTGGGGACCCAGACCCTGCTGAGACCAGACCATGCAAGAGCAGTATGGATCTGGTTAAGGCCTGGTCTATATAATCTAGAACACTGCAAAACCAGTTTAGTGTAATTATACTTAATAAGGTTTGCTTGTGTTTAGAAATATTTTTCTTATTTTACTGTATTAACTAATAAATCTGGATCTAAGTAAATTTAATTTTTTTGGGTCTGGGATTAGAGGTTCCATACCTATTGAGTTGCTTACCATTAGCCCTTTGCCTAATTGCTTGGCATAATATAGATGTTACATAGGAGGTTGATATAGAGATACAAATAATTGATTCTGCATCTTCAATTGTATTGTGGAAAGGAAAAATCAATCTTCTGTGTCTTTTTTATTTTGATTCGCTGTTGTTGGTGCTCTAATTTCATTTATAGTACCAACAAAAAGTGAAAGAGTCTTCCGATGCTTTCCTTTTGCATTATATACACTAGTCGGAAGAAAGGGGGTGCAAATTAAGAAAGAATGTTGTTTTAATTAAAATCAATAGAAATTATTATTTTTTTCACAAAAAAAAAAGAAAAGTTATGACTTTTTTTGACAAATAAATAAAAACGAATAGAAGTTATTGGGTGTGGAACTTATTAGAAGTTACTAACTTAAGTAGTTATCCTTAGTAAATTTTTACTTTTTATAGGGGTGAAATTGGAAAATCTAAAAAGTGACACAGAATTTTAACACAAACCCCTCCTCTTGCTTTATATATAGAAAGATATGATGGCATTTTTCAAAAATTCTGATCACTACTGTATGTATGTTTTGATGCATGTACTTACCAACATATCACTATTGTTAGTATTAAATTCTTACTGCTGTTGTTCCATGAGTCTTTGGCTATTATTTCTTTTTTGTTAAATGGTCCTGGCGTTTAGAGTTAAGACAAGGGAATGAGATCACGTTAGTACAGTTTAAGATGGAATTGGTATTTCAGCTGGTGAGGATTATTTGATGGCTGAGGCTGATGGTTCTAAGGCTTGAAAAGCCAGGGTCAAGATTGGTTGTAAGATGGCTTCTCTGTAACAGGGACCTCAACAAGCACATACTGTGATCCTGTGATTGTTTGAGATCATTAAGTGTTTGAATTCCTTCAGTTTCCCATGTGTTGTACTGGTTTTGCTTAGAAGTGGACAAGTGTCAAATCTCATGGACAAAGGTGTAAAACGGTTGTGCGGGAGAGTATAAGTTTTGAAAGGGTTTCATTTTATTTTGAGCAGTATAGCAACCATTGAAGCCCTGTTTCCAAGTGGTAACTAGCTATTCTAGATTTATAGACCAAGCTGTACTAAGAGTAACTATGGGACTGTCTTTCTTGTTCGAAGGCTTATCTTTCTCAACAGAATGAAGAATGAAGTATAAAATGATCCAAAGAAAAATAAAGAGGACCAGCTCCACTTCTCCTTGCAAGTGGAGTTCTAAATGGTTTCCTGTGAATACAAATATACACTTTTGGAGTTTTGTATTAAACTTGTCAGTAACCATTATTGTTAGGGAAGACAGAAAATTTATTTACTTAAATATTTGTGTTTTTGTTTGTAACATCCTGACAGTGGTTCGTCTGACAGCATTGATCATTTTGCTTCAGGGAATGGTGATGATAATTTGATCTTGGCATCGTATGTTGACAAGGTTTCCCAGAATCATGAAATTAGATGCATTGTTGGAGAAGCAGAGACTGAACTCTCTCCTTGTTGCATTCTTCTTTGCCTCACCATTGATGGGAAGCTTTCCCTATTCCACTTTTTCAGGTATCTTGATTTTATATTGTGTGATCTCCCAAGAGGCATCCACTTATTTACTGCTGATACCTACCATATTCCCAAGGGGCATTCAAGAATTTGAACAATTTGTCATGTAGTGCTACAGGTGCTTTGGGTTCTCCTGAGGTTATTGCTGACTCAGATGGAAAAGAGGATGGTTATGCCGTCATGCTTCCAGAACATGGCTTGTCTGAGATTTCTTCGGAAGTCAGGGAGCAAAATGTGCAGCATGTATCTCTTCGCTTGGAACCTGATGATTCTGGGATGGTTGAACCTCATACAGTTGATGATGTTGTTACAGGAAACAGCAAACTATCTGCATCCTGGGAGAGCAAAAAGCCTGATAAACAAAGTAGTTTTGACAACCTGGAGCAGAAACCTCCTATAAGTTTTGAGAAACTAAATGGTGACAATGAGGAGACATTTACTATTCCAATGCCAAACCAAGATGGAGGTAACCAGGAGCTTTTATCAGCAGAAAAGCCAGGTCCTAAATCAGAAGATTTGCCTTCCAAGACTTGCCACCTTGAGGCTCCTGGAATTAGGGATAGAGATTTCTGCAAGACAGAAGCATTTTCTGTAGCCAAACCTCATGTAAATTCCTTTTCGGTTTCAACTGATTTGTCCAGCCAGTCTATTAGCAAAAATCTACAAGCATCTGGCAGTCTGGAATTCCGAGAAAATTATGTACTAACTGATCTAAGGACTGCATCACCTTCCTTCTCAATTGCTAAATCGACTCTGTTGGAAACTTCTGATGAAAAGTCATTATTATCATCTATTGGCATTATCGATAAGAAATCACCCGGAATTCCAGATAGAAACACGTTACATTCTACTGGATGTCTATTTCAATCTCCTCCAAAGTCAAAGGAGACTGCTGCCCCTGCAGTTACAATAGATTCTTCAGGACAGAGACCTATGGCCAAGATGGGAGATATAGGCTCGGTATCTGCCTTTGGCAACTCACAAGTTATTTTGCAGGAAAGCTTTGCTTCAGGATTGTCTTCGGTGCCTCGAATCTATGAAGAACATTTGTCTGCTTCCTCCCAATGGCCCAATAATGAGCAAAAGTTATCAAAACAGATCTGCAATGTAAATCTTTTTATTAAATACTGCATAGTTTTCCTTTTTCCTTTTTGCAAAGGTTCTTGCACACCTTTTCTGTTGTAAGATGATTCATATTTATAGTCACATACTTTTCTTGGAATGGTTTGAAAACTTTCAAAATTATGCTTCACGAAATGCATGAACACCCTAGATAACGGGCAGAGGGATGGCTCGCATAAGTGCTTTTACGCTTGTTTTCTGATGGTTTAAAATTATTCACATTGACCATACGGTTTAGACTCCAAGTGCTGTCAAATTATTCTCATGTATTAGGAAAGTGCTTTAGTCTAATACTAAATCCTAATTGGACATTTTTTTTTGTTCTGTGTCCTTGAAGAAAAAATAGAAAAATTTCTCTTGCAGCTTTGTAGTTATCATGTAAATGGAGATCTAAGTGTATAATGTCCTACAGGTTGAAGTAATGGCCAGAAAAATGGATAGCCTTCTAGAAGCTATTGGAGGAGCAGGCGGTTTCAGAGATGCTTCAACTACTTCACAGGAAGACTCAGTAGTAGCATTGGAGGAAGGCTTATGGACAATTTCAGAAAGATGCAGAATGTGGAGGGTAAGCCTTTGTAATCGGTCACATCTCTCTCTCTCTCTCTCTCTATTTTGTATACCTATGCACTTGTCTGGATCCACACATCTTGTTTGGCGAGCTTATCGTTTTTGCTGTATGAAGCGTCTTTATCTTACAGCTCCTTGGCTGTATTTAGGCCTACCAAAGTCTTGCCTTGATTTAAAAATTTTTTTAATTGAAGTATTGGTGTCAGATGGATGTGGTACATTGACATGTAGATTTAAGGATAGTAGTATACCTTGGAGGTGAACTGGAGGAGGTATGGTTCAATATTGAAAGAAGATGCTATGCTTTCATGTACTTGCCTTATCGAAGCCCTTCATTTGGTTTGTTTCAGTGAGCTGACTTGGCATTTTATGAGAACTTGACATTTTTATATCTTTTCTTTTGAGTTTTTGTGAATTTTTAAGGTCTAGTGGTGTTCTCTGCCCAGGAGAATGCTACGACCAATATTTGGGTCCTAATTTTAAAGATTGTTTTTAATATATGGGCTTCCTAGATCTTATTTATTCCTTTAAAAATGTGCATCTAGGGTGATGTTATTTTGATTCATGAAATAGCATATCATGCAAACACTTCATGTTCTTATCTAAAGGTAATTTTTATTAAATAACTTTTCGAATGAGGGAAAGTGGGGAGAGGGAACTATCTCATTCTTGCTTTGTTATCTTTTAGCAGCAGTGCTTACTCTGGTCTTTAGTGCATTCTTTACATTATTGACCATTAAAACGTTGAAAGCTTTGGTTTGCTGGTTCCTTTTACCACATGTACCCTGGAATAAATCTCCATTTTCATATTCTTTCTAGGGAGTACTGGAAGAGCGATTGAGGGAGATCCAGCTGCTCCTGGATAAAACAGTGCAAGGTATATTTTGATTTTATACTGTTGCTATAATTGAGAACTTGGAAATTGCTGTTAACCCATGAGTCAAACTCTCATCCATCGGTTTATAGTAAGTTTCTGATCAATCTTGGATTATCTGTGTCATTTATATCATGTTACCCGGACATTTTTCTTGTCTTTGTCAAATGAGTTGAAAGACAAAGTACCACCCATGTTGCTTTTGAGTTGATTGTTACCTTCCTTTGGGATGCAAACTCCTCAGCAACCCTATTCCTTTTTGAATATTTTGCATACAACTTGATTGTTTAATGAACCATCCAATTTATTGAAACTAAGATACTCCAGGCACAACTTGCATTGGACAACTACTGTTTCTGATGTATTTTTCAACGGACTAGGAAGGAAATCTCATTCTAACTGATTTGGGTAACTTTCCTATATCAATAGTTATGGTACAAGATCAAAGAGGGTTGCTGTATACACCAATCAATGACCTATAACAGTTTTTTCTAAGACAATGGGTACAAGGTTCCCGACCAGGATGGACATGTAGATTCAGTAATGGATGTTGGAAGTCGGACAATTAAAGAATGATAGGATGGAGATAAAGGGCTTTGAGTTGCAATGTTAGAGATGGGATAGTTTACCTATACTTTCCTCCTCTTGTTCAGATTCATGTGCTCCTTTTTATGTATAACGGTATTTAGGTTCAACATCTTGCAGCTCTGCTTCTAAGGAATGGGCCTTGATTTTGTTTCCTCATTATATACTAGCGGTCTTCACTAGAAACTTCTCTTTCTGATTGCTCCCTCAGAACAGCACTTATACCCCTACAAGAGTGCCAACTCCAGCTTCACATTTGCACTCACAATGTTTTTGTTCTCTCTTTTGACTGAGAAAAGAACATGTTTTATGATTAGTAGAATAAATTACGAAGTCAGGAAACTGCACTGCATTAATTTTTTGCATCTCATCAATTTCCCAGTCCATCAGGTACCTCGTAAACTTGGGTGTTTGATAACCCCATGAAGTACTTGACGAATCAAGTGCTTATACTATTAAGTTTGTTTGGTTACAGAATTCTCCTATCTCTGAGTACATTGAGAGCCACTTAGTTTGTGTACAAAATTTTGAGTGAAAGTTTTATAACTTAATTTGTTGAATTTTTATAAACTTACACTTTCATGTACACACTTTACATACATATACACACACAGTTTCAAACATACACATCTCTCTCTCTCTCTCTCTCTCTCTCTCTTTCGCTATTTGTCTCTCTCTCCCTCTCCCTCTCTTGCACAGAAATACATATTTTTCACTAACACACACTTAAAACATAATCTCTCTTGTACAAACACAAGAACTACATCTTTCTTTGCTCAAACATGGAGTATTGCACAAAACGCACTCTCTCACACATACACAAGCACACTTTCCATCTTAGTAGTTTATCAATGTTAAAAGGTGATACTTAAAAAACTAATTTCATAGGAAAATAAAACATAAGTATTGCTATTAAACTATATGATACACATAAAATTAGAATATTTCAGTTCAGTGCTCAAAATCAGCTGATTATCAATCACATGACTTTTATGAGCTCAGCAAATCAAGAGTTCGACACTTAATTTTCAGTTTTCAGTTTTCAGACGTCAGCTTTCAGACCCTAAAATGCAGAAAGAAACATTTTACTATTTTCTTGGTATCTACCAAACCTTAACTACTTTAAGTGCCCTTGAATGTCCATGTTCACAGAGCTAAGCACTCCTGATGTTTGAGCAATATCTGTTATCAGTTCCTCATCATCATTTGATGCAGTCTTATTGAGACAGTTTTTGCGATGATATTTCAGTTTCGGCAAAGAGAATATGTATGCAGGGCATTTTCCAGCAAGCTACTGATAAATGGTATTGGGATCTTTGGAATTGTCAGAAGCTGAGTTCTGAATTGGAGTTGAAGAGAAAGCATATAATAGAAGTTGATCAGGTTAGCACCTATTGGGTTCATGAATTCTCTCTTTTACTCTTGCAAGTTACCTGGATTTTATTTCTATTTTCAGGATTTAACCAGTCAGCTGGTTGAACTGGAAAGACATTTCAATACCATCGAGTTTAATAGGTTTGGTAAAAGTGAAGTAGCTCAAACAAATCCAAGGGCTATTCAAAGGAGTCATGGGAAATCAAGGTATTCTGAATGGCTATAATTTTTTTTTTTTTAAGCCAGAGTAATTTGTTCCTTTTTGTTTCTGCTTATACTGTTCATGCAAACTCCCAACTGTGCCACATGAAAGTTTGTTATGTGGAAGCCAACCTCTGGTAATTTAACTGTTTAGTTGTAGTAGTGATTACCATGGATTTGTTATTGAAGATAGAGTGATCTATAATGTCAAATTGTTCGGTGCTGCAGGCAACAGTCTTTTTATAGCTTACAGAATACAATGGGTGCACAGTTAGCTGCTGCAGAGAAGCTCTCAGAATGCCTCCGGAAACAGATGGCTGCACTTAATGTGCAGTGCCCAGCTAAAAAACAGAATCTAAGAAGGGAGCTGTTTGAAACACTTGGGCTTACATATGATGGTGCCTCTTACAACTCTCCAAGTAACCAAAAGGCATCAGACACCCTAACAAAGCAACTTCTGAAAACGTCATGTTCTTCTGTCTCTGCTAAGGAACTGTCTTGTAGAAATCAATATACTCCTGTGAAGGCTTCTGAATCAGAAAGTTTGAGGCGGCGTCGAGACTCATTGGACCAGGTAATAACCTTGTGCCTTTGGATGTGTCTGAGCATAATGCTTGCAGGGCCCTGCTGATATGTTTCTTCCACTTTTGTCTTGAGGCTCTCCTTTTCGTTTGCTTTTTTTTTTTTTTTTCGATAGAAGGTGGTAGTAAGTGTGGTGACATGGACAGTAAGAACGATGTGCAGTATGAAAGGTAAAATGTGACGTGAAGATGTGCATAGTGGAAGAATTGAGTTTCTGTTTCAACATTCTGTATATCATTTAGGGAAGAAAAGGAATTTTTTACAAATTTGTGCTCTTTACCACCTCAATCTCACAAATAGTTGTTGTAGTATGGGTAATTTACCTGAGTAGGAGCTCTATCCATATGGCCTGAAGTTAGTTTAACATGCATATGCAATGGTTGAAGGAATTGGGAATTCAGAAGTGTATTTGGAGTTGAAAGCTGGCCTCTAAAAAGCTGAAGTTCACAAACTGGTTTTTAAATGCACAGTATATTGGCTTTTATTATTAGTAGTATTGTGTATTTACTCATGTGCTAACAATTTATATGGAGTTTTCTGCTGCATCGTTTGCAAAATTTTTAGCTCTCACAGTACTTGTTATATTGCTGCCAACCACTTACTTTGCAATAACATAGTAGTGTTCTTTATCAAATGTCCTTGTGCCAGTGTGCATTTGCATATATTTGTCTGTCTGGCTAGGCAATAGGAGTGTAGTAATTGAGAACATATTTATTTAGGTATATGTAACAATTGTTGTTTACTCACGATCCTTGTAAATAATGCATTTTGGGTATCTGAGGATACCAGCTGATGCTTTATTCTGATGCCTTGGTTATAGATCTGCGAAGAGAGTGCATATCTTTATTGAATTTGACACCATTTTTTTTTATTTTTAGTCAAACTATTTGTACGTCTGAATTTCTTCACTGCTTTTGTTTTCAATCTTACATAGCAGAGTAAAAGGTCCAAAACACTGTCCTAAATTCAATCATGCATTTACTTTACCCAAATGTCTTGTTGCTGACAATGGGCCATAATCAATCTCCTTCCTCTTGTGTTCATTGTGAATTTCATTCATGCAAGGTATGTATGCTGTCATGCTTCTTTGAGGAGATCGGCAGCTATTTCATGCATTATATTTTCCCTCTCTATTTTCACTATCCAATAGAGAGAGATTGAGAGCTGTAGGGCGTCAATGCCAGTGGATCATTCTATTTTTGGTTTCTTTCTAGTAGAAATATTGCACTTGAGTATACTACAGCTCCAATTTCTTGTGAACTGTTCTGAATGTGGAGGAATTTTTGAATGTGCTATTGTGCTATGTTCAATATAAACAACCAGAGAAGCAATACAGTGTAGTTTAAAGGATTGGAGCTACTAAAAAACATGAAAAAGGTAGGTTGATATGATAGCTTAGTAGGCAGCAACAGCCAGCGGGTTGACTGGCATTGCAGAGTTAGAGTTTGCATTCTTCTTCCGGTTTTTTCCCTTTTGCACTGGCAGCAACTAAACTTTCCAATACACTGTTTCCATGTGTATGTAAATTAGATGATAGCCAACATAGGTGGAGGCAGACACATCTATGTGAAGTAATCTGGAACATTAAGAGGAGCTAATGCTTTTATCAAATGCTCCTCCGAGACTAGAAAACATATTGTGAAGAAATGTGTATGAAAGGCTCTTTCTGGGTTTATCTGTTTATTCAGTGTGCCTGAGTCCCACCAATTTGCATGGGCTAATGCAGAAATGGTCTAGCTCCGAGGCTCCAAAAACAACTCTGAAAAGGATAATCGTGCAAGGAGAACATGAAAATAGTAGTACAAATAGATTGCCCAGTAAAGCGGAAGAGAAACATCTCAAACTACGTCCACCAAAGGGATCCGCAGCTGCTCATTCAATACTTTCTGATAGCTCTGCAACATCCACCCTCCAATCCAAAAGCCCAAGTATGAACCTTAGATGATTGAAAAGAATTTTCTCAGCAGCATTTTTTCAGTTTCAGTTATTCAATTCAATTAGTGATGGCTTTTCTTGGACCAAATTTTTGCAGTTGTTGCTGAAAAACACGTAAAGCAATCTATTGAATATTCCATGGCTCCATCTCAGTCAGCTGATGCTCTTGCAGACCCTGCAAAGCAAGTATCAAGAGAAGGTTCGCCTGCAGTGTGGCAACTGTCTGCATCAACAGCTTCTGCAAATCTAAATGGTACAAGGGAAAATCATACTTCATTGTGGAAATCTAAAAGTGGCTTACCATTGGTTAGAACTTCAGAGTCACTGTCAGGAAGTGATTCTAGATGCATTCAGCAGTCTAAATTACCCTGCTTTGATGCTCCATCCATCCCTGAGAGGCTTCCTGGTGTGTCTATGACATCAAGTAAGAATGATGTTGAGATTCCTAACAATGAAGTTCCAAGAAAAGAAGTGAAAAATACTTTAACCACCACCAAAAGCTCACTATCTGATTCCAATAGCAGTTATAAAGGTTCAGTATCCCCAGCAGAGCCCATTGCTTTATCCCCCAGTTTCTCTCAAAAGAGTGTAGACACTGAAATTGCAAAAAGCAAAAGTAGTCCTGGTGAAACAACATTGCTTTCTCCTGCAAGTTTGACTCCTCAAGTTAACTTATCATCAACAACCTCATCTTCATTGTCTAAAGCAAGCGCAGCTACCTCATCATCTGCCATGTTATCTGGTAAATTTTCACCATCTGAATTCAGAACCGAAACACATCAGAACGCATCTAACCTTATAGTTTCTTCCTCTCTAACATCCGCATCTTCCCTGCCTTTTTCAATTCCAAAACTGGACGGATTTTCATCTACTACCCTGCTTTTTAAAAATGGGAATGCTGGTACTCTAGAAACTGGATCTCAGCCTCTTGTTTCTGTATTTGGTTCAAAAAGAGATGGAGATTCCACTAAGGGAACTAGGCTATCCAATTCTAGTTCAGCAATAGGAGAAGCTTTTGAATTACCGGTTTCAGTTTCTCAGCTTGGGCTTGCTAATGACACATCCAATTTTGGTACTGAACGTACCACACAATCAACACCAGTTACTGAATTGTCTCCCAGTTTAAAATCTGAGAATCAGCCCAGTATCAGTAGCATGTCAGATGCTACCACAGAAATGGCACCATATGGTAAACTTCAACAGCCTTGGCCCTCCACAACAAATTCACCAGCTGCCACAGTTTCTGGGATGCCAAATGATGGGAAAAATGGGAGTTCTGCTGTTAGTGATGAGGATGAGATGGAGGAGGAAGCCCCTGAGGGTAGTCTGACAACTGAACTGGCACTGGGAAATCTAGGTGGGTTTGGTATCGGATCAACTCCAAATTCAACTCTCGGGAGACCAAATCCATTTGGTGGGGAAATGCTGCATAAAGCTGCAACTTCGCCAAGTTCACCATTTACATTGCCAACTCCAAGTGGTGAGTTGTTCCGACCCGCATCCTTTAACTTCCAGTCTCCATTATATTCCCAGCCATCTCAGTCAGCAAATATTGGTGCTTTCTCGAGTGCATTTAATACTGGAAACACCAGTCAAGGTGCTACAGCAAGTGGATTTGGCCAGCCAGGACAATTTGGGTCAGGTCAGCAAGCTCTAGGATCGGTGCTTGGTGCCTTTGGACAGTCAAGACAGTTGGGTGCTAGCCCACCTAGAAGTGGTATTCCACCTCCAAGTGGTTTAACTGGCATGTCCACCGGTGGTTTTGGAGGTGGTTTTTCAAGCGTTGCCTCAGCTGGCGGTGGATTTGCTAGTCTGGCCACAGGTGGTGGATTTGCAGCTGCTGCAATGACTGGGGGTGGGGGTGGGTTTGCCGCTGCTGCTACAGCTGGAGGTGGATTTGCTGCAGCTGCCCCAGCTGGTTCTGGTTTTGCAAGTAAGTTACCTAACTACATATAGTTTTCACTGGTTTGCGTGGTTCTCCCAGGACCTTTATGATTTTTTTAAGCAAAATTTTCAGGTGGAGGGTTTGGAGCTTTTAGTACCCAAGGCGGTGGAGGCTTTTCTACATTTGCTACTAGTTCTGGAGCTGGAAGACCTCCGTCTGAACTCTTCACGCAAATGAGAAAATAACTGTTACAAAGGTCGTACTAGGTCCAGTTTCTCTGGCCGGTGTCTGCTTTTTCATTTTAGATACTGTGACATGGGGATGCGTTGCATATAGTATTATTGGTTAATTTTCTTTTGCTCCTACTTTTCGCAACAGCCTCTGCTGATGAATGTGTGTGTGCGCGGTTGCGGTTTGTGCAAGAGAGTTGTAACTAATCATTGTTGAGGCCCTTTGGTTGAAAAGGAGAGGTCTTGCATATTCAGGGTAGTGTTTTAAGGTGTCAATTATTTACTCAGAGCCAAAGCGAGGCATAGAGATCAATCCAAAGTTTGAGATGTTAAATAATCATGCAGTCGATCAAAATTCAGACGAAGAAAGTTCTCGGAATGTGTTTTAAGTGGCATTCCTCTTAACAGGAAAAAGCAAAGCTGTGATAACCGTAAGTTCTAAATCAATATCTCGACGTCGCACCGAAACCTGGACAGCTCTAATTATAGATAGGTGGAGATCCTCAAATTTTCTTGGCTGTAGCTTTGGCTGCAGAAAGGTGGAACAAAGTTATGGCTATTAATCTAGCATCAGTACCTAGGTCCTGTTTGGCAAAAGAATTTTTTGGATATTCGTTTAAAATTTTATTGTAAAAGTTGTAGGAAAATTTTGTTTCTTTTCTTTTTCTTTTTGTTTCTTTCTTTTTTCTTTTCTTTCCTATCTTCTTCTTCTTCTCCCTTCCCCCTCCCCTTCTTCCTCCACTGCCACTTCTCCCTTCCTGTCGGAACCAAGTAGCAATAGAATCATTTTTTTTGCTGTTTTCTCTCTCTCCATCTTCTCCTCTCTCTCTCTCTCCCCCACTCTCCCTCCCCGCCCGGTTGGCACTATCTGGTTGCGAGACCAAATCCGGTAGAGAGGGAGGGGGAGGGTGGCAGGAGAGAGGGGAGGGGAGAAGGAGAGAGAGAGGGAGAAGAGAAATGAAGAAAAAGGAAAAAAAAAAAAAAAAAAAGAGGTGGTCGGCGGCTGTGGTGGAAGAAAAAGGAATAAAGGGAATTTTTTTAATGTATTTTGGGTATTTTGAAATGTGTAATTTAAAATTTTTGAATAGTTTTTTGAGATTATTGTAATTAAAATTGTAAAAAAATTAGTGGGAGACAAACTAGATCAAAAACTCCTTTGCCAAATAAGACCTTAATGTTGGGGTTTGTCATCACAAATAATCATTCGGAATCGTCTACTTCAATGGTGAGGAAAGTAAGTTAGTAGTGGTTAAGGCCTTGAAGGCATCTTTATGACCTGTTAATAGAAATTAAATTTACTCTTTATTGGTTTGCCAAAGTTATAGTGTAAACCACAAATTATATAGAGCAAAAATTATATAGTGTAAACCACCAAATTTACCATTGAGCTATTTCTTGACCATCAAACTATTTTTTGTTCTAATTAAGTTATTCAATTAACTAATCAGTAGACCCCTAGTCATTTGATCAAATTTTGCTCTCAATTTACAAAATAAATCACACACATGCTACTCACTTGTCAAAATCCAAGAATAAACACGCCCACTAAACTTCTCAACTTGAAGGTAAAAAGTTCCAACAACCATTAAACTATTATATTCATATACTTTAAGCCTCTCAATTATTTTGTTGATTCAAAATGGCCACTCAACTTACAAATGTATACATTAGTGGCAATTCCGTCCAAATTCAGTGTTAATTCCAAGGGTAGTGTTTTGAACCAATTGAAGAAAAAGGAATGTTTTGAACCAATTACATAATCTACCTGCTAAACGTTTGAGGAATAAAATGCGAAAGAATTGCTATAAAATTTCCTCATGGTTCTAATTTTGATGATATAAAAGCTGGGTAAAATACTTTGTTTAGCACAGCATTAAATGTCCTTAGCACAATTTCTTTTTTTTTTTTCAAAAAAACAATCACCCTTGACGAGCTTAGTCAGTCCGACAAGGACAATAGCATTTTTTCGTATCATTGCTATCGAGCTTAGTTAGCCTGAAAGTCTTCCATTTTTTTTATAAAAAAAAAAAAAAAAAAAAACCAGCAGGCTGCTGAGGTGACTTAGCTCGACGGCCAATTTTTTTAAGAAAAAAAAAAATTGCCAACCTGCCGTGCTTAAACATTCCCCTATCGGCATTTGTGTGAATTTTTTTCACCAATAAACAAATGTATTACCTGGGAAATTAGCTAAACTCTGCTTGTATCCACCAGGATTGCTGGTACATGATTTTTTTGTTTTTTTTAGCAAAATTTGAGATTTTATTAAGAACTGGCACTAAAGCTTTGTACGCAAAGAATAAGTCTCATATCTACACAATAATCATGCACTATCAATTTGCAAGAAACCATACTTTACTGTAGCATCCAAAAGAGGAAAACTCACACTCCAGCGCCAAGCTCCAATTTTCCTGTATTATGGGAAAAGTACCCCAATCCATAAATCTAAATTTTCTTAACCGTGATAAATGTGTTATCTAAATTTGCCTTCTCCTTTCTATCTTCTCTAATGCTTTTCTACCCTTTTTTCCTTTTCTTCTTTCTTGAACTTATATTTCCTCCCACATTTTCTTGCCATCAAACTTGGGTATATTTGTTTTACAGGGCTTTTATTCACCCAAGTTACCTGTTTTTCTCTTGCCTCAAATATATTTTGCACTCTTTCTGATTGGCAAAGATGAACTAGTTTCACAATTACTCTGTTGAAGGGAATGCTTTGCAATACGTGGGTGATGCTTACCAGCTGCAAAAAGGGCAGCCATTCACCCTAAATTTTCCGCAGCATCATAAAGGACATTTCCAGAAGAGGAGTGTAACAGGAGCTAATTGAGGTGCAGAAGTTTTGGGAAACAAATTTTAAAAGAGCAGTAGGCCTCAGAGATCTTGGTGGATAGAAAATCATCAGGTGGGTAGATAAATTACCCATCAAGAGTAGCAAATATCTATTTCTCACATCACAGGCCTTGTCTTTTAATTTCTGAAAATTTGCCAGAATATTCTACTCAGATGCATCATGTCATCTGTTCAACGCTAATATAGAGTGGGGATTAAAAAAAAAAAAGTAAAAAAAAGCGCAGAAGACGATGGTGGTGATTTGGAGGTCAGAAATAGGTGGTTGTTTTTTATCATTCTTACGGAAGGTAATCAATGGGAATCCGTCTGATTTTTTCATCATTCCCACAAATCACTACCATCACCCAACCACGGACTCAAATCTTTGCCGAAGCAACACATGGTTGCAAATCAATTTTAGTAGGAAGAGATAGCTTTGTACGTGTTATTTTTCAAAACTACAGATCAAAAGATACAAAAATTAGTAGATAGAAAAACTTTTTTTCCAAAAAAAAATGTATCTACCTTGTCACCAAAAAATCCTAAAAGATCAGAGGAATGATTCGGAGCTAAAGGTAGACAACACACTTACGTGCGCCAAAAACGTTGAGTTTTGCCTAACGATAGATTCCTCAATTCACTTGAGATACCACAGAGCAGTCGGAGGAACGAGGAATTGCAATATTAGGCAGAGAAGCCATAGGAAGCTCTTTGAATCCCAAAGAACTACTTTCCAGCAAACATATAAATAGTTTCAAACTTTCAGGCTCAGCATCTGATCTATCATCCAGAAGAGAATAGTCTATCTACAAACAAACAAACAAACAAACTCAGAAAGCAGTCAAAACCCGCGGCTCCTCAGTCCCTAACCTCTTTTTTGAGTGTCTGTCGTCTATTATTATTACTCTTATAAAGGCAGACGCAGCGGCAACCCGTTCCCCCAAAACCCTAATTTGCCTAAAGGACGCCTTCTCCGCACGCTAAATACTCTGTCAACGAATGCTAAATTACATTTTACTCCCTTTATTTTAGGCATCTTGAACGTAACTCCTCTCTACTTTCCAAAATTCTACCGGTACTTTGGATTTTTCCTTTTCTTCCCCCCCAAGTCCCAACCTTTGAGTCCAATGGAAGACTTGGGTTCCTATTCCTTATTCTAAATTAAAAAAATGTTTTGCTTTTTGAGTTTCATTTGATATTATTGAGTAAACAATTGAATGTCAAATTAAATTTGAAGTGTTAGTTTAATGTGCCCCCCAACATGATGCGATACCACATTTTACGTCTTAATACTCTAATTCAAATGAAGTCCTCATTTCTACCAAATAAAATAAAAAATACAATTCTCATGAACCATAAGGATATATTTTTTGGATAATTTTTTTTATACATTGACAGTGTATGCATAAACGAGTCTAGATATATGACACATATGTAAAATCTGATGTTCAAATTCAAATTCAGATGATCTGACATTTATCTAACCCCGTTGATGCATATACTAACAATGTAGGAAAGATTAACTCTGATGGGCAGCAAGTTTTATGGCTGGACAAGCCACCAATATACGCGCGTGTGTAAATGTATAGTCTTGACTTGACAGCACAAATGCCAACTTACGGCAGTGGTATATTGGTACAACTGCGGAAAACAACATACACATCAATCGTCGGTCTGCTCTCCCGTTCAACTACATTGTGTGTCCGTGGAACTCGCCACCGGTTGTGATCATTTTGTGTGGCAGTTATACTCTCCATATGGCTTTCCAATGCAGATGGTTTGGGCACAGAGAAGTTCTCCTCTTTGGGATTCTGCAGTTATCACTACTGTTCTTACAGCTCGCAGAAGGCGAAAAGATGGTCATTCTAGCAGCAGACCGTCTTTAATGCGTCAACTACTGCGTTTCACTGCACTAGTCCCCTGGAGATCCTTGATGAAAGTCCTGAGGCAACCATTGATGATACGGGGAGCTGCTCCATCACAGAACCGTTTTGCTAGATCGACAGCCTTCAAGAATAGCTACATATTACTGGAGTTCATGCAACTGATGCAGAGAAAAAGATTAAAGGAAGAATGATCCTACAGGAGGAGTGCACACAAGCAATGTGAAAGATCTGTAACCATCAGATACTTTTGGATATTGTTCAGATGTGAGAACCATTTAGATAGCTTTTACCACCCTTTTTTCTCAGGTGTATCATACATCATTCTGAGAGTCGGCAATCAGCAGATCACCTTATCTCTTCTACAGTTTAGTTTAGATACCTACTTCCTGTGAAATACATATCTAATCCACAACGGAAGGAGCAAGAATATACCTCGTTGATGACGATCTGATGCCTTGTCCCTAGAACTGCTATTTCTGACATAGCTAAGTGAAGAATTGAAAGCTCCAAAATTCTTGCTGCCGGTTCATTCTGGAGAAAACAGAATAAGTATATAATGGCATTGCCACAGAGAATACCATCAGCTCAGTATGTCAAACATCAATTTAAATGCATCTAATTCCAAAAGACAATTATGATGATAAACATTGACTGTTCTGAGAAGCTATAGTTATGTCAATCAACTAAAATATAGGAACAGGTAGATTTCTAAATAAGGACTGATAAGGAAAATTAAAGAGGCATCATCATGCTTCCTCCATCCCAAAAAACCAAAGCAAGCTTCAATAAACAGTGATATCTCATAATTCCCTATCAGTCTCCAGAATCTAAATTTTATCATCAAGCCTACGGGGTCTAGATATAAGCAACTCCCAGGAACAACGCTTACTTATTCTCGTTTGTTTTCTTTCAGTGCAGGGCTATGAAGGGAAAGAGTAACGGCTTAGAGGAAAGGACCTTGAAAATTTTTATTACCCAAACATAGTTTGTAAAATTAATCAGTGAGAGTGGATATAAAACAAAATGCAGAAGATCATTAACTACATACAGCTTAAATGAGCTGAAATTTGAGATCACAATACTGGAAGAACTCATCAAGAACAACGCACGGAGAGAGGGAGAGGGCCAACATGGGATCGGATATCCTGGGGAGTATGCATTATTCAGAGCGTTGGATGCTCTAAGGGGGCCCATTAATTTTCAGGGCACCCAACAGCCCTGCTGCACAGTCCCTAGGATAGATAAACATGATCTTCCAAGGTCATCAAGATACTCCTACCATAACTAGGAGAAAATAAGGGAAGAAAGACTGATCTTTTAAGGTGGGAAAGGAAAAGAATGTTATTGCAAAAGGTGATCAGTATCTTATCTATTTAAACAGTTTAAACTGACTCCCAGCATTTTATTGGGATTGGGAAATAACAGTTTACAAGCAACACAAACATCAACGTCTCACAGGAGTTTAGGGATCTTAGAACTTTAAGTTTCTTATTCGAGTGATGACAGTTATCCAGCTCTTTCTTTCTCTGTGTACAGTTTCATTGTGCAAATAAAATACAATCTTGCCCTATCAGCAATAAAAGTCATTGTTAAGCAAATTAAAACCGCTCCCTTTTGCCTGTGGAGAAAACTCGTAAAGAATTTAGAATTTATAAACACCAATCTACTTGCTAGCTCCAAGATCATCTAACAAATGGTATATCTAACCTTCCAATTAGGAGGTGCAACTTTATCAATAACAAAAACATGACTATCCCACTTCTCTGCAACTGCCACCAAAAGTTTCCTTGTGAAGCTGGAACAGAATTTTCACATTAAGAGAAAACTTAAACTACCTGGATTACTTAAAGAAGGAGAAAATTAAGAGGCATACCGCAGAATTAGTTTACTGTACACCAACTTTGGAGGTGCTGAAAGAACTTCTGCTTCTGAGAAATAATGAGCAGGATTAGCCAATGCACCAGGAAAGAATTTCATGCCAAACAGAAAGTGAGAAGAATGGTAAAGAGGGGAACAAAATGGGATAGTCATCAACAGAATGAAATTAATGCATCAGTAAACTTGTGGTAGTATCATGTAACTACAATCCTGCAACAGTGACATTAATTCATAAGGAAGCCTGCATGGTTAAGAGGTGTAACAGATTTCATCTTGTCATAGTAATCTTTTTTGAGAAACTTGAGAAAAAGGAAAACCAGGGATGTTGATGCTTTGGCTATAGCCTGATTTCAACCCAATCTTCTGAGTTTAAAGGTTCGAGCCTTTGAGATACAGGTTCATTTTTCTCAGACTAAACTGGAAAGCTATAAATCTGCCATGTAATTTCTTTCTTTAGGAGGTTGACTAAATGGTAACTTCATGCCAATGTAGCTTTGAGCAGGCTATGTTAGTATATACACATGTTGTGAGATACAAAATAATGATCTTAAGATGTATCTGCAGGTTTCCCTGGTAAATACTCTTAGTTTCTCTATTGCATCTGGATAACAACTTTTTCAGCCCATGCAAGGAAATTTGGGAGCTGTTTACGTGCCACCCATTATAGATATGACATACAGAGGATCAGAATGAGACCACTAAGTTTTCTTTTCATCTGTTTCTCAACACATAATGCTATTATCATACAATCCAACAATTCAGATCAAGTTTATATGAACTCAGTTACCCTATGACTGTAATTAAAATTAACCTAAACAGGTGAAAACATTGCTGAAGGGTATGACCAATTGAAATTTTGAGCCCTGTATTCACTGCCTACAAACTCCTATCCCCATCTTATTTGCGACTGTGACTTTAAAAAAAAAAAAAAAAACTACTAAACAAAGCCAGAACCGAGAACTTAAAAAGATCTGAATGCCAAACCTTCTTTTTTTTTTTTTAATGCCAAACCTTATGCAAAGTACTTCTAACTAAGTTGCAGGTGTCATGACTCATGAGTAGAAGAAACCTGATGTGGACATCAAGGTCACGATGGACTCGAGGATCATAGAGCCAACTCGCTTCAAGTTCAAGTTCAAATTCAAACTCAAGAACTTGTTGGATAAGCCGTTCAAGTCAAAGAAAGCTCGTGCTAAATGGATTAAGGAGCATGGAAGACATTGGCGTATCTTGAGAAAGAAGATTAAATTTCTGGACTTAACCAGTGGCATTTAAATCTAAACGTCCACAGTTTTTTCCTGTCCTTTATTTATTGTTTGGTTTTCTACTTAATTATTTAGATAGTTGTTTTAGTTAATAAAAGGCCAATTTTGTGTTAAGCCTTTGAGCTTAATGGCCCAAATGATTGAGTCAGTGGTTTGTTTGGTTTGTTAGGGTCCGGCCCATGGGGCTTAGTCTAGGTTGCTGTCTTCTTTAAATAACATTGTAAAAAATGATAGTTCTACAGTTGAATGATTTTATGACATTGAACCTTTGAGGTTTTCTATGGGCTAGTGGAGACTCTTGTCTTTCAAATCTTGATTCACTTTGAGCGAGCGTATTCTTGAGTGAATTGAGTATTGTATCAATTTCATATTCACCCAAGTTCCATCCAAATTTCATTCAAACCTGTCTCCTTACGAACTGGGGCTTTCCCATAGGAGAATTCGTATCAAAAGCATGCAAGATCAAGATCCTTGTCGAAAATCTAGTGCCACACCAAACTCATTTACCTACATGAATCTAGAATAATATCCATGTATTCAACATTTCAAATTCCCCAATCTTTCTGCTCTCGCTAATTTCATAGTTTTTGACATTTTTATCTCTCAGTAAATGCGAGAAACGAAGGTCAGATATTTGAAACTAACTGTCCTAGATGCCCACTTCCCAAATGTGATGATGAAACAGGTTTGAAAAATGTTTACTATGTGCTCAGCCATCAATGCCAGAAAAACAAAATTGTGCACAACTCCCAAGTGAGAGAAAAGAAGAAGAATCACAATAACTAGACATGGAAAAAGGCCTCGAAGAAGCCATGAATCCGACATTTGGAGTTGCCCATAGTCAAGTAGGTGCAATGCACACATAAAGGAACTACCAGTCAAATCATTCCAAAATTGTGAATGCAAGATGAAAGACAGCCAGCTGAGCGCTAAGGGATAGAATGAAATAAGTATAGCTATATTTTCAAAGAATCAGACAAGTGGGGAGCTTACCAATTTCAGATTCCTTTTGATCGTGGAGGAGAAGCTCATCAGCTTCTTCAAGAGTGTTTGCGGTAACAGGTGGCCCTGCAAAGCTCATGTGGTTGTATTCTACCAACGACTCCTTGTCAAAATCATAACCCGGCTCTGAACACCAACACAGTAACAAAATTGGAGTTGATAAATCAAGGAAAGGCAATTAACAAGCAAAGGAAAGCCAGCAGCATTTTACGGGAAGTAGTTGGAATTAGTAGCGAAAAGAGTTGAAGATAAGAAAGCACGTATGATTTACCCCTTCTGGCGTTAATTCTCTTCTCAAAAAGACGAACAGGGTCGGACCCTTCTAAACAGGAAGCATAAAGGATCAACCTATGCATAATCAATGTACAATTGACTTAATCTACAAGTATGCTACATAGTAGTATATCCCTAATCTTGAATAACAGCAACAAAAAAATAATAAATGAATAAAAGGGGCTTGCAACACAAAGACCACGAATGTTGTAGAAGATAAAGAATAATGAAAAAGGAAATGCATACAGAGCTAGCTCTCTGGCGGCTCTGGGGCTGCAGAACCTTCCGCTCTTGTCAATTTTGGGCAGCATATTATGGGTATCCCTGGGACTGGTGGCAGTACCAGAAGGAGAAAGCGAGGTGTTGGAAGATTCCTGAATGAGTTGGTGGTCGTCGAAGTCGATAGCGAGGGCGGAAGGGGAGCGAAGCGCAAGAAGTGGATTGGGGGTTCGGGAGCAGGCGGGGCTTGAGGAGATGAGACGGACTAGTTCTGGAAAGTAGCAGTAGTTGAAGGTGGGATGAGGTTTAAGAAATGATATAGGGGTGAAGGAGGAGGAATTTGTAGTGAGGGATGGAGGCGAGTAGCAAGACAAGTATGGAGTGGCAGAGGTGCCGAGCAGGAAGGAGCTTAACACCATTTCTATTTCTCCGATTTCCCTCCTTATCCTTGCTTCCTTGTTCAGTTTTCTTCCCCTGAATTCGACAGTGTGGACTGAGCAGGATACACTTAACGGACCGTTAAAAAAAATTAAAAATGTGCAAGCGCTGCAACCAGGACACAGGCTCTGCCGGAATTGGGTAGTGTTCAAGTGCGTGCAACTAATAAAAGATATTTATGCCAAAATTTTTGACAATATTTGAAATCATTTTCAAGAGAATTAGTTTTATGTTGTAATAGTAAATGTGTAGAAAATTTACTAAAATGAAATACATAAACAATAATTTTAAAAGTGAAGGATGAAAAAATGTTTTGAACGATTTTCTCTAATTCAGCGTTATATTGTTGGTTCATGAAATTTTTGTCCTGCCTTTTTTCTGATTGGCTAAATAAGCACTCAAGAAGTATATGAACGGACAATTTTCTCTAATTCAGCATTATATTGTTGGTTCATGAAATTTTTTGTCCTGAATTTTTTTGATTGGCTAAATAAGCAGGCAAGAAGCATATGAACGCTTTGTTGGGATCGATTTTGTGCATTTTGTACAATATGTAATTTAGTTTATATACGATGTAATTTATTTTGCATAACATATAAGTATAAAATAAAATGATATGGACCTCACACATGATATGAGAAACAATGTATAAGATGAAATTTGGACCTTGCATTTTTTTTTTTTTGTCAAATTTTTGCCATCAACCTTTGGGACGGTTGCTTCCTGCAACCATGCCTGCCTCAAATCTGTGTTTTTCTAGGCCAATTCAATTATTAAACCCGTAAATGGTTCGAACGGTTCAATCACTAAGAGTTGCAATGGAGCTTCTTTTTTTTTTTTTTGAAGAACTATCTGGGCGAAAAAGATATTTGCTCTTGCTTGAACACAATAAATTTGAAGGGGAAATGCACGTAATATAATACTATGACTTTTGGTTACCATGCATCCTCTTATTGGAAATAAGTGTTGTTTACCAAAAATTTAACTTTTATCAAAATTGCATATTTTTTTTTTTTGCAAATTTTAATTAGTTTCATTGTTTTTCCCCTTTCACACTTTGCTCTCTTTAGTTTTATTTTTGCTGTATTTAAAATTTTTGCTTCAATTTCGTTCACATTATTTAAACTATTTGCACTAAATTACTAAAGATAAAAATAAAATAAATTGGTAACTTTATATTTTAGCTAATTATTTTTCAACTTTTAAGAGTTGCAGAAAACAAATTCTGCAATTCAGCCGCTCAAAGGCTCTAACAACTTCAAAACAAAAATTGACTAGACAATTTTATCCCTCAAACCCGAGGCAAAAATGACATTTCCATCGATATACTTGAAGCAAACACGAGACTAGAGGTGCTGTCGAGTCAAGTCGAGCTCGAGTAGTGCACTACTCGAGCTAAAAACTAAGCTCGAGCTCGTCAAACTTTTAAAATTCGAGCTCGAGCTCGAGCTCGACCTCAATTTATGGAACTCAAGTTCGAATTTAATTAAATGTAATTAATTCAAATCAAGATCAATCGAGTTTATTCGAACTCAATCAAGTCTAATCAAGCTCAGGTAATAAAAATTAATATTTTATATATAATTTTAAATAAATGATATTATTGACATTTCACAATAATAAAAATTAAAATATATATTATAAAAAACTCGATAGAGCTCGTCGAGCTCTCGAGTATTATATTTCCAAAATCGAGCTCGACTCGATAGCTCTAACGAGCAGCTCGAGCTCGAGATCGAGCTTGGTCAACCGAGCTCGAGCTCGAGCTGCTGACCAAGTAGTTCGCGAGTTCGAGGCGAGCTACTTGGTTCAGTTCCAGCCCTACACGAGACACTCTCGTATGCAAGGGTGCTATTGGGCTTGATGGAAATTGAGTTCAACTACTACCGTGACATGGACTTCTGGTCTACTACGACAACAAAGAATGTAACTAAAACTATGAACAATTTATCATGAATTCCCATAAAAAATATATAGTGAATACATAATTTGAAAAATAAAAAATTGATGTTATTGGATGTAATAAGTGGGAATAAAAGAAATAATGGCAATTAAAGAAAATTGCAATGTTATAACAATAAATAAGCAAAATACGGAAGCTATGATGCCATTGATACGTCATTTCAAGTCCATTTCTTCCAAAGGTTAACAAAGGAAGAAAATTCCATATGTTATAACAATAAATAAATTAAAAGTGGAACTTATGGTGCCTCAAATATATGACTTCACGCCCATTTGTTCCGAAGATCAAAACAGTAAGTGAATTACAAGATTGAGGTATGAAGAAAAAGATTCCTCATTCTTGAAGGTCATGATCAACAACAAAGCATTCCAATTTTGATGAAATTTTTTTTTTGTCATTCCAATGTTGTATATCTCGTTTCCGCTTATTAATACTATAGATGGTATCTTGGATTCTTGTAACTTGAAACTTACATAATATGGAATTTTCTATCAAAACAATTAACTTATAAGAACAAATAATTTATAATATCAACAAGAATGGAACAAATAGGAGACGTACACTGAAATTTTGAACAATGGTGTTATATACTTTTCAATCCTAAAAACACATATCTATACAATATATCAAAAATAATTTTAAATATACAAAAAGATACACCACCACCACCACCACTATCACCAAGTACCAAAAACACACCATGTGACGATCCCACCTTTCCCTAGGGCGTACCCTAGGGTTTAACGGACCGCCTGTCTAACTCTCGTTAGGACTCACTCATTATTTGGGATAATATTATTCACAACTTCTTAACATAAATAAATCAACAGTTGTCAAATTTGAAACATACAAATACATTTATTTCTGTCTCAAATTTTCATACAATCCCAAATACATCAAAAGATTGAACGACTAGTGTGAGTACAATTACAAAATTTTAAAAAACTAGACTATGTTAGTCTGTACAAGTCTCACGCCTAACTCGTACCCCTTGTAAGGAAAATAAAACTAATAGAGTGAAGTAAAACTCAGTGAGATCCCAAATAGCAAGTTGACCAATAAGTACAAGTGACAATATCGTAATAGTAAAGTAGCGAGCGTTAACAAATCAAGAAAATGAGCAATAACACTTCGGATGATCAAACATTAAATATTCAGCATTTCATGTAAAATGATACAGTTGCTCTTGTAAACTAGGTCCACCATAGCTTGATTATATAGTAGTTGACACTCCGTCAACTTTCAAATAAGGTAACTAGTCCAGTAGTACACCATTTAACTCCAATCTCCATCCACCAACCAAATCCCTTACCAGGGCCGAACGTCAAAATAAACACTGGTGGTAATACTCGAGTATACCGATTAATCGAGAAGATAACACTTCACTCGACAAAAATTAAAGACCCAGGGTTCGTTATCGAATCGATCAAACCCTTGCCGGCTCGACTCGATTAACTAGCCACAGGGTTTCTGGAATTCCAGACAAAATACGAATCATATGCATATACATCAAGTCACTTTCAATCAATGAACAAGAATATGGCACATTAGGACAAGTGCGATAAAGTACACTCTTACCCGATCAAACCAATCGCAATATCATTCGATCACATTGGTCAAATATTGAAAATAAGTATTAAGTTCAATCAGGTATTTGGAAGCACTCACCAAAGATTTAGTACTTCTTCGAATTACGTTCAGGTGTTACTCCTAGTTTGGAGTCCAAATCTGCAATAAAACATCGTTTAAGAGCTTTGAAATCAACTAAAGTTCAAAACTTAAGCTTCTCGTTTAACGAACAACAAGTAATTGAAACTCATTTGGTTTCATGTCCTAGAAAACTCATGCTCGCTCTTTTAGTTTTGATAATAAAGTGAGTAAAACTTTGAAATTTCCATTTGAGTCGAAAATACGAGAATAACATATTTTTATTGGTCATTACTTTCATTTTTTCCAAGGGTACGAGTTTCGGCCAAATTTCAACTTATATATTTCTACGAAAGTAGACTCGAATACCCTAAATAAATCAAGTTCAATTTGTCCTCAAATCTTCGCCCAAGTCGCGGGTACACACACCTAACTCTCGAGTGAAAATTTGGGTACATCATTTGTATTTCACTATTTTTCAGCCCTTTATGACTTCATTATTTCCTCAATTCAACCCCAACTTCACATATAAACAATCTTAACACAATAGCCCTTCAAATAGGTTTAATGTCATACAATTACAAGACAAGTCTAGTAATGCGATCGAAAACCAATTTTAAAGGCAAATAGCTAAACAGCAGATTTGAAGTCTTATAGCATTTTGTTCACAAATGAAGCTACACTTATCAGGTTGGCATACACTTTATGCCATTTCGAAGCTAAGACATAGACCTACAAGTCTTATGAAAACATCGATAGCCAATTCATTTATTTTCAAGGTCAAAATATGCAATTTCAGAGAAAACAGAACACTACGTGTGCAAAAAGGGCATTTGGCAGTTAGGGGTAGTTCTATCATTTCACATGTTATAGTGTTTCGATTGAGCTGAAATTTTATAGGCATCTATATAACTCCATTTCCTACAACTTTCATGTTTTGACCTAGATCTGATTCAGCCTCTATCATACTCGAATATACAGGTCAGAAACAGGACAGATTGGCCTACAATTTCTGGAATTTGATAATTCAATACTTGAAAATTACATTTATGTCTTGAATCACTATCCCAAGTCCCTATCCAAACTCATCAACATCATATACTAGATAAAAATAATAATCACAACTGAAAATATCAAAACCCTAGCTAAACATTACACCGTATCATACAAAACTTAATAATTAACCGTTATAAACCAAGATTAAGAGTTTCTATCCAAACTTTAGCAAGATTAAGAAGAGAAAAAGGAAAGACAGCTAAGATACCTTCCAAAAAATGCTTGTAGGTGAGAATCACACCCCTTTCTTCCACAATTTTTACCATACAAAACTTTATAAGTACTAAAATGAAAGTTTAATAGGTTTGGATTGGGTGATTTCTCTCAAACTAAGATGATTCAAGGTGGAAGTTGGAGTTTTCTCACTTGATTTATTCTCTCCTCAAGCTCGGCCAAAATGTGCAAAAATGAAGAGGAAATGAAGTGAATTTGGTGATAAAAATGAAGGAAATTGGTTGGTCAAACAACCCTTGGATGGTTGCCACTTGTCACTCTAAGATTAAGTCTTAAAGTTGTCTTCTTTTTCCTTTATTTTTAGTCAACAATTTCGGCCCTCTCAACGCTGATTAAGGGGCTGATATTTATGAAATAATAATAAGGATATTAAGGTAATAAAGTGGTGGTCAAGTGGTGTATTCAATCGGTAGCGAACGGTACATGTCGGTTCAAACTGATTTTTCTTAAATTGCGTGTACTAGAGTTTTAACTTATGATTCACTCATTTATGATTATTACTTCTAAACATACATTTTCTCTTATCTAAAACCCACTCTTAATCACCAAATTGAGTACACACTCTACACCGATTATTCACTCTATCAAAAGACGCAAAACCCTAATGTACGATAACAAGAAAACGAAAGGAAAAACCCTTGATTTTATGTTTGATTGCAATTATTGAGAGAGTGAATGAATAGTAAGGCTATTATAAAGGAATAAAATTAAAATAAAAGAGAATTTTAAGAAAATATGAGAGACTTTACAAGTCCTCACAGCCCACCGCTCCTTCCCTCTCCCTCCTTCCTCCTCCATTCCCCTTTTCCTCATCTTCCTCCCCTCCCATCCTCCTTCCTTCCCATGCCTCTTTTGTTGCCTCCCTCGCCCTAGCGATGCCTTTTCCCTAAAGGAATAAAATTAAAATAAAAGAGAATTTTAAGAAAATATGAGAGACTTTACAAGTCCTCACAGCCCACCGCTCCTTCCCTCTCCCTCCTTCCTCCTCCATTCCCCTTTTCCTCATCTTCCTCCCCTCCCATCCTCCTTCCTTCCCATGCCTCTTTTGTTGCCTCCCTCGCCCTAGCGATGCCTTTTCCCATCGCGACCAATTTTGGTCACGAGCAAGGATCATTTTCTGGTCGTGACTCACGACTAGAGAGAGAGGAAGGGGAGAAGGGTAGCGGGAGAGGGTGGGAAGAAAGGAGTAAGAGAAGGGATGGTTAGGAGAGGAAGAGGGAGGAGAGAGAAGAGAAAGGAAGAAAGAGAGCAGTAAGAGGAGGGAATGAGGGAGGAGGAAGAAAGAGAGAGAGGGGGAGGGAATGGGTGCTGGGGTAACGGTGGATGGTTGTAAGATTTTATAAAATTTTAAATATATTTCAAAAATATCATTAAAAATATATACAGTAAAAATTTTTCAACTATATTATTATAATAAAATATTTTCGTTTGGATTAGTTGTTTTTGAGGTATTTTTAAAAAATTTTATTATAACAGAGTTTTTAGAGTATATTTTGGGATATTTTTTACAAAATATTTCGAAATATTTAAGAGTAATAGAGTTTTTAAAATAATTTTGAAATATTTTTTAAATATTAAAAAAATTTTAAACTATTTTTTAGAGTATCTTTTGGAGTACTTTTTAAAAATTTTAATATTTAAAAAAATAGTTTTTGAAAAATTGAAGAATCCAAATTGTAGTACCTTTTAGAGTAATTGAAAAATTGAAAAATTAGTTTTTGAAGTACCTTTTAGAGTAATAGATTGTGCTTATTAAAGGGGAGCAGAGTTTTTCGTTTGCTTCGTCCAAATTGTTGCACCACTGCACCAACAGTGTAAGAAGCAGTGATACTGTGTACGCACGCCTACAGGCTAATACGCTGGGATTAATAGCTGGTCCCACAGCTAAAACCCACGAAGGAGAAAGAAGTAACATCAGAATTCACCACCGAAGAAGAAGAAACTGAGAGAGATAGAGAGAGAGAGAGTGGGGAAAATATGCATTCAATCGGGTATAGGGCCAATGCGCTGCTTACGTTCGCCGTCACCATTCTGGCGCTAATGTGCGCTATCGTCTCTCTCTCCGACAATCTCAACTCTCCCTCTCCCACCGCCCAAGTTCAAGTAATTGTGGCTTACCAAATCATTCCGATTTTTACTTCTACCTTTGCCGTTTTTTTTGGGGTAGATCTGATCTATCCTGTAGTTATAAGACGGCAATTGATAATTTTTTTCCTCGAATTTCACCGTTTCTGATTATCTGATTATTCTGTGGCGTTTTAGGTATTGAATATTAATTGGTTTCAGAAGAAACCCGACGGGGATGACGAGGTATTCTTCTTTGTATTTTTCCCTCTCTCGTCTTGTTCTCTTCACCCTACATATGTGTTTGCGCAAGTCGATTGGGAAAATCTATTCTATTCTTTTGAGGATTTAGTTCTAAATTTCTAGTCACCTAATGACCTGAATCTTTTCGATTGCTTAATTAATTATCGTAAATATACTTCGTTTGTTTATTTGAGTGTCCACTTGTATTCTATTCCTACCATCAACTTGTTTTCTGATTGGATGGGTTTTTAATTTTGGCTAGGGTTTTGGACTACACTAATTGAACGCTATCTTATCTTAGAGGGCCTCTTTTCTCAGGGCAATGAATTTGTGGAACATTTGAACTGGATTTCATGAACGTTTAATCTATATCTTTATTTATCGATAAACGTGGGGTGGGCAGGTTACATGTGCAGACAAGCTTGTGAACCCATATATTATCTAATGTTCGTTCTATCTTTCAGCAATACCCTAAGGTGATCATCTTGGAAATGATTGTTTCGTTTAAACCAAATTGATCACATGTTAACCGTGATCTCACTCGTCTTCCCTGTCCTCACTCCTAGCTCCTATAAATGCTTAACAGAGTTGTCTGTCAGGTTACATACAAATTTGAACCAAAAAGAAAAAATTGTCGGGTTATTTTTTCTGATTATTTTCTTACGATGAAAAGTTTTGTTTGCTACTAGCCAATTTCACAATTCAGTGACAGTTGCATAGATGAGTAAAATTTCTTTTCTGTCGGACAAATTAAATGGGCCACTAGTTTTGAGCCCTATGAAATAGAGAATAGCAAATAGAATTAACATTATTGATGACTGATGGAAGTAAAAGATAGAACATCTTCAGTGTTGCCTGTCTCATCAAGTATCTGATCTTGGGTGTAGCATAAATCTTAAGGAAGCTGTTGAGATCATTAACAGAACAAACTTATGTGAAGGAAGGCAATCCTTTAGGTTCCTGCTGTCTAATGTGTTTGCACTTTCATATTCTGCAGGTCAGCTTGACATTGAACATCTCTTCAAATTTACAGTCATTGTTTACATGGAATACAAAGCAGGTTTGCCAGCTCTTTTTGTTCTAGATCCATAATTTTAATCTGGTGTTAGCATCATTGAGCCAACAAGCATTATTTCTCAACATATCTTGTGTCTTTTCTGCCTTTTTCAGTATATTATAAGGGTTCTAATTTTTGGAGGAGAAAATAATTTAGTTAGGATTGTGCTTGAGGACTGCAATAAGGTATTTATCAGGGGTAGAAAGGATGGATAGCCACAGTAGAATGGGGGAATATTGACAAAAAAAAAAAAACTAATTCTAGGAATTTCTTTTAGTAAACTTAATGGATACCCACAATGGTGGATCTGACCCAACCTCAAAAGCACTCAAAAACCCTTCACAACTTTTATCAGATTCACATATCTCTATTTGAAGATGTACATATTTCTTAAAATGTTTTCCATTGTTGTCTAGAATCTCCTCTTACTGTGAAAAGTTAGATTTTTCGAAGCATAAGATGATTCATGCTGTGACTCTCAGACAAGGTACGACATAGTTAGCACTGCAATCAAACAGGTGTCTGTGCACTGAATTCCTTAAATATGACTAAAAAATGATAAAGCTAAGTTTCTACTCAAATAGACTTCAGCAAGGCCTCTTATATTATGATCAAGTGCACTGTGAGTTAGATGCTTGAGCAATTTTTGAAAATCTTTAGTTGCTGTTAGCATCATGGATACTGAGTTAAGTTCCTGTTTCTTGTATATATATATCAGGATGGTGTTTTCACACTGCAGCTACATGTGATTTTTATTGCCTAAATAAAAAGAAACTTTATTGTTTATATGCAGGTTTTTGTGTTTGTGGCAGCTGAATATGAAACTTCAAAAAATGCATTGAATCAGGTACCCATGTTTATATATATGTTAAGCAAAATAGTACCGATATGTTTCTCTTGCGCTTGCAATTTGGCATCTGGAGTATGCCTTGCATGTTTGTAACAAATTCGTGTAACAGTAATATCCATGCAAAACTGGTTTTAGCAATTTTGAATGCCACAAATTTGTGTTATGATCATAAAGATAAGTTAATTTCTGGCTTCTTGCATCTGTCATAATGCCATTTAGTGCATCTCCTCACCTAATTCTTCTGCTTTAGTAATCTTTTTGCTATCTTCACTCTTTCCTGTGAGTATTCTTTGTCTTACCCTATATCTAGCTTAATGGGATGAAACTACTGCTTCATTGCTCGTCCAAGCATTATATGTTCAACCTGAAAACTTTAAAAGCTGCCCCTTGTGACTGATGGTGGTAGTTCTCTTTCATGCTCTCTCATGTTATCTGCTTTGAGCTAATTAGCACCATAAAAATATTAAACTTTGATTGTCTTAATCGTTTTGCTGCAACCATCAAATCGAAAATTTGCTACTGGTGAGTGCGTATTCTGATATAGCCTCTTGTCCCGCTGCACCTTTTTCCTGAGTATGAATAAACCCATCCACTTCCCCCAGGGCTCAATGTAAACTTGTCTCAGTCATCTCCACTGTTGTTTCTTGGAAACTGACAGGGTCTGGCCTTCGTGTTTTAACTATTCTTGCTTATATGAATCCTTTAACCGGCTTGGAAATTTATATATATATATATATATATATATATATATATATATATATGATGAATGATGATGACTGATTTGAATGCTACAACCGAAGGTATCTTTGTGGGATGGTATCATACCTTCCAAAGAGCATGCAAAATTCTGGATTCATACCACAAACAAGTATCGTTTCGTTGATCAGGTATTGTTGTGCTACTTTTATTGGATATTTGAGTTTATTTCCCGGATCATTTGTTAACTGAATGTTGTTCGTATTTGTATGTTTAGGGAAGCAATCTCCGGGGTAGGGATTTCAATTTGACATTGCATTGGCATGTGATGCCAAAGACGGGCAAGATGTTTGCTGAAAAAATTGTGATGTCGGGGTACCGGTTGCCGGAGGCTTATAGATGAGGAGTTACTCCTATTTGACTTGCTGTACCTTTAGCTCTCCCTTATTGGGAGGTACAAGTGCCCAAAACAAATCAACAAAAGGGAAACAGGGTCGATTTTGAACACAAATCTTCTAGAATTTGATTTCATCGAAACTAGATTGTTAGACTTAATTTGATTTCTATAGTCTTGTAAGCAACCCAATTTAGGTCTTGTTATTTGTTAAAGTAAAAAAAAAAAAAGGAAAATGAAAAGTAAATTGTAAGGCTATGGGGAGAATTAAAATAAAAAAAGGACGTGACGTATTACATCATTGCTAGAATGCTAAGATCAGTCTCTGCACCGTAGCATCAAAGTAAATAAAATCTCGAATTCCGAACATTCGACCAGAGATTATTACCATCTTACCAACAAAGCCAAAAAAAGAAAAAGAAAAAAAGAGTTCACTGCTTAGCATGAATGAGATACGAATTGCATGACCCAATAAAAGCCAAATCTTGGAACGGCTGCTAAATAGCAAGGTTAAGCCATAAAGAGCGAACGGCATTTTAAAGGGGGGCTTGCGAAGTGAAGTAGTAACAATTCAAGAAGGAAAATCATGCCGGATGTAAACTAGTTTGCTCCATGATAGAGGAGACAGGGAATGAGTTAATTTGGTTGCTTTGTTGCACTGAAATTATTTTCATCTTGAAAGCATCTCAACTTTACAAGAAAATGAAAAAAAAATTATTTGTTGCTTTGTATCTTTGGTTAGGATAAGAAGTGTTAAATTACTTAAAATTATTGAATGATTCACAATACTTTTTTTTTTTTAAAAAAAAAATAACTTGCGATAATCTACAATCATGAGAATACCTTTTCGCACCAACTTAAAAATAATAAAAACAAGATTATACATAATTTTTAGCATGTTGTATCTTTTGAAAATTCAAAAATATGTAACTTATTTATATAACTAATTTATAAAATTTCTTATATTAACTCAAAACACTTTACAGTAAATAAAATATTATCTTTGTAACTTGCAAAAATTTCACATAAACTTTCAAATATTAACTCTTGGTATTTTGAAAATACACTATATTCTGTCCACTTAGAATAAACCTTCATTTGTTATTAATATACTCACGTTTTAAAATTATGTTTAAATTGGGTTGTAAATGAAACAAAAAAAGTTAGAGTAAGAGTGGTAAGTGAGAATTTTCAAAAAATATCTCAAAATATATTTTAAAAATTCTTCTACTCTTAAATATTTTAAAATATTTTTAAAATATTTTTAAAAATATTTTAAAATATACTCTAAAAACTCTGCCACAATAAAATTTTTTAAAAACACTCTAAAAATAACTAATCCGAAGGGAAGGAGGGGTCCGGTAGAGTATATACTATGTAATCTATAAGACAAGACAAATGCTACAACCAATAGAGCGGACAGTGCACGGTGGCTTGGGGTTTTTGACCGTCGTGGCCAGTCGCGAGAGGCAGAGGGAGTTTGGAGCGGGAACTCGAAAGGTTTCATTCTTCAATTAAATCCTTTCAATTCAAACTGTATGCTGCTTTGCAGTAGTTGACGGGAACAGCAACATAATACTACTGCTAGTGATATCTGTACTTTCGAGTAATTAGTCGAAGAGCGAATTGGATCGGTCCAAATTTAGGCGCTGCCATTGGCCGGATTAGCATCCCTCTCTGTGTATATATATATAGTACAAGTAAGAGAGAGAGTGAGTGAGTGAGGGCAGCGCAGTGGGAGTGACGAATTAAATAACATGAACAAGAAGAAGAAGATAGGAGGATTAAGAAGATTGTTTGAGATTAGTATTGTTATAATTATTGGGTGTATATGTGCGATCACCAGATCCGCTGCTGCTGCCGCCGCCAAGGACGACCAATTCCTACTCCTCCTCGGAGTTTCCCCACAAGGTCCGCCGTCTTCTACTTCATCTGCCTCCTTTCCTTTTCCGCAATTGATTGATTGATTGATTAATTAATTACTACTTGTCCATCTGTGTTAGTACGTTATCATTTCCCGGCTTTCTGTGTGTGTGTGTGTGTATGAACGTGTCGATGCGTGTGTTTGTTGCAGATGAGGATTATTACAAGGGATTGTTGTCTTCCCCTTCCTCTACCATCAAATGCAAAGACGGATCCTTCAAATTCTCCACCTCTCAGCTCAATGACGATTTCTGCGACTGTCCTGATGCCTCCGACGAACCTGGTCTTTCTCTACTTGCCTTTCTCCTCCTTCACATGTTCTACTGCATTATTCATATCTCACCCCTTATTCCTTCCTTACTGCTACTACAACCAATATCTGTGCTGCTTTTCACAACTGTAGGTACATCTGCTTGTCCGAACGGCAAATTCTACTGTAAGAATGCTGGACATATTCCTTTCTCTTTGTACTCTTCCAGAGTCAACGATGGCATCTGCGGTTAGTTGACTATCTATCTTTTCTTATCCTTGTTTATGCTGCACTAGTATGATTTTTCTACTTGTTATATTTGTTCCCAAGTGCAGTGTTGTACCCAATATTTTCTGTAAGTTGTATGGTGGATGATGCCATGTGAGAAAGGTCTCATGGATTCGGCATGTAAAAATCTCCATAGTGTGTTATTACCAGTCATAGTCGCTGCCATATGATTGCTGTGCTACCTCATTATCCTTGCCTACGACTCTATTAAATTCCTTGTTTCAACTCCTAACGATTGCCACCTTAGAGCAGATTGCTGTGACGGCAGTGATGAGTATGATGGTAAAGTTAAGTGCCCAAACACTTGTTGGGAGGCTGGCAAAGTAGCTAGAGAAAGGCTGAAGATGAAGATTGCTACCTATCAGCAAGGTGTCACCGTACGTAACCGGCTAGTTGAACAAGCCAAATTAGCAATAGCCAAAGAGGAGGCCGAGTTATCCAAACTAAAAAACGAAGAGAAGATACTCAAGGGTCTGGTTGAACAACTTCAGGGTATGAATGCTCTCCTTTTCGCCTGATACGCTTATCATCATCCCATCCACTTATCCTTTCTTATCAGTCACATCCCCTAATACTCAACCGAGTCTGCTAGTTACGTCCATTTTTGTAGTTGATCTTGTAATTACTTGTTGAAGTCTTGAAACATGATTTATTGAATCAAGCATGTCTTTAAGGAACCTGTAGCGTTTTCCCCTTTGAAGTTAAAGAGCGATGGATGTCCAACTTGAAAATTTTTTCACTACAACCAATTTGATGAAGACCTCTCAGTTGAAACAATTGACATCAAAGCCAAAGATACTGGATATGCATGGTTACTGGATTTTTTAGTACGCTTGTTTAGCTGTATGGCTTCTTTGTACATTTGGACTTTTGAGCAACTCCTTTTGGGTTGAATTCGGTCCTGCATGATATTTTCAAGTATTGTGAATGAGAAAAAGAGCCCCTTGTCACTCATTTCCTGAGAGGCAGATGAAATCACCTGTATGCATGTGGAATCTTCAATTAAGCTTCTATCATCTCACAATTAATGATAACGGTACTTTATAGATTGCTTCTCACTGTTTTGGAGGACTAGCTTTGGATTATTTAGTTTTGCTTCTCTTCCTGTAGAGCGTAAAGAACAGATAGAGAAGGCGGAGGAGAAGGAACGGTTACAAAAGGAAAAAGAGGACAAAGAAAGAAAAGAAACTGAGGAGGCTAATCTGAAAGAGAAACAAAATGGCGAACAAGTTGAAAGTTCAGAAGCAGATGCTCTAAAGAATGACATCCATGATAAGATTGGCGAACAAGTTGAAAGTTCGGAAGCAGATGCTCTAAAGAATGAGATGCATGATAAGATTGGCCTATTGGGAGACTCTTCTTCATCTCAGGTCATAAGGAACAACCTATTGTGCTCTAAATGGATTAATTATGTTACATGGTGGAGAGAGAAACATAAATAAGTTCATTAATGATTGACATTGTGCAATGAAAACCGATTTTTGTTTTCTATGTGATAAACTACAGCAGGCATGACATGGTAGACATGAATAATGTCATGTCTAGAAGATGTTGATAAAGTACAAGTTATATGCTAGATATCTGTACCTTTGAACAGTAATTCTCTTGGTGGAATTATTTTCTGTGAAGTTATTATTTTTCTCTGGGGTGGTGATATCTTTGTTGCAAGTGCACTAGTTTGTGTTGCATATTAATGGATGTGTTTTTAAACGGGTGTTTGTTGTGGTCATTATTTTGTGAGAAGTGATGCAGTTTGTACTGCATATGATGACTTGGGTATTTGTATGTTGTTTATTGGAGAGTTTTTTGTATCCCTCACATTTTGGGCTTCTCATAGGATGTAATGGAGGGCCATGGAGATTCTGAGAGTGAAGCTCAGCACGGTGAATTTGATGTTAAGGAAGAATCTCCAATTGGTGATGTAAAACCGCTGCAAGAGGATTCTTTGCTGGTATAGTTTATTCCAACGACATATTACTTTAAGGGTTTCTGGAAACTTGAATATAAAGGGCTTGACTTTATTCTGGATGTGTCCTTTCACAATGTATAGCATGCCACAGAGAAAGAGGAACAGTTGACAGTTGATGGTCAACCCGGTCTTGATACTGGAAATCAGGTATGGCCACTGTGCTTGAGTTTTGCTCTTCTGATTATTCTTCAGTCAGAAAATTATTCTACCGAGATACATTTTCTTACCATGTTCAAAAGGAATGGATTGTGTTTTGGCCTTAAAATGCTCACCTTGATCGTTTTGATGCATAAAGTTCAGGTTTGAATTTTACTATGGTTTTCAAAGCACCTTTATTTTTCAGAATTTTTGCTTGTTGTAAGAGGAATTAGTAGATTGTGTACTTGCACAATTTTTGATCCTCCTCTTGCTGCAAACTGAAGCATAGCATTATGACATTCTTCAATGTTGATAATATTTAAACTTGATGGTCCTTGTTGGAAAACCTGTAAAAATGGAGCTGGCCACATATTTACCCTTTCATTGGCTTTAATTCTAACATTTGGTACCCTTAAAGAATTTAAAAACGCTCAGGATTAGCAACTACACTACAATTTAGTCTCAGGATCATGTCCAGATTCATCTTTTGATAATGTTCTTGAACGACTTGATTTTGCAAATCCTGTTTTGTTAAACCTCAACAGATAGCCTTCAGCTGGTAGATTTCCTTGTTCTAGACCATGAAGATGATCCACTATCTTGTCATAGTAATATGAAGGGAGATACTTCTGCAGAAACTTATCTTTCATCTCTTTCCAAGTATTGATAGGTCGTCTCTTTCATCTCTTTCCAAGAAGCCACCAGTTTTAGCCAGCATAATTGGATTTATCTATGCAAATCTGATTGTGTAACATCTGACAAATTATGACAATCAATTTAACCAACAAGTGATCGAGGCAACTGCTGAATGATCTACAATTTTGGACACTGTTAGTACTTGGAAAGTCCATGTTTATGGCCTGTCTACAGCTCTACTACCTGACTGATGTGGCAAACCTGAGTGGTTTTCTTGGAAGAAACTTGTGCATATTTCGGGCCTTGTATGTGGATAAGTTCACCAAAATGGGTGAAGACTAAGGAACACAATGAGGGAACTTTTTGCAGCTGGTCAATAATTTCGTAAACAGTAGAATTAGGGTTATGTGGGGCTGTTATTTAGGTGCTTTAGGGTAATGAAATCAAGGTGAAATTGTTATGTACTTTAGGAATCGGGCATTACACATTAATCACATAGTTCTACACAAAGCATATAATCTAGAGAGAACTTTTTAAACATGCATTACTCAGAAGTGCAACTTGAGCTTATTTAGACTTGTAGAAATCCTAATTCTACTGCCTAAAAGTGCTAATTACTTGACTCAGCCTCATGCTTTGCAGTTTGTATCAATAACAACATTTTCCCTGACCAAAGGTAAAAGAAAAGATTTCGGTAAAGCATTAGATGATGAACTGAAGCAATTATAACATCCCAAACAGATGAAAGGTTGTGAATATGGTACATTCCAGTTGTACTCTTGAACTTGATGACTTTGTGATTTTTGAGTATTGAAGTTGACATCGTTGTGAATTTGGTACCTTGTGTAACTTGTGTGTACAAGTAGCAGATTTGAACTCTGTGTGCTATTTTCAGGCAGAAGTAGAAGAGGACAATAGCGAATCATTATCTAAGGAAGAGTTAGGTCGTCTTGTTGCCTCTCGTTGGACAGGAGAAAAGACTGAGCCGCAAACTCAAGAGGTTAGTTCTGCCAAAGATAAAAATCATGGAACAGAAGAGGAGGATGCTTATGGAGAAGAATACAGCGGTTATGATTCAGAGGAGGATGAGCATAGGTATGATAATAATGATGATGGTGATAATGAAGACCAGATGGATGATTTTGGGGGTGAGGATCATGATGATTCAAGCCCTTCATATAAATCTGAGTCAGATGATGAACCGGACTTACCAGGTTTATAGATAGTCCTTTCATTTTTCACTTAGCAAGTAAAATATGTCAGTTATCTCTCTAATTGCAGCTGGCATTAGAGTTACCTTATATAGGTTACATTAACTCAAACCTGATTGAAAATTACAGCAGAACCATCATGGTTGGAGAAGATACAAAAGTCTGTACGTAGAATTTTTCAGGCTGTTACCTTTTTTCAAACTCCAGTTGACAAATCTGGTAAGTTGCGCTCTTTTTGCATTTTTTGTACTCTTGTGGATGAAGGAAATGGAAACTATATTGCTGTATTTTGCTTTACAGAGGCTGCACGTGTTCGCAAAGAATATGATGAATCTAGTGCAAAGCTCTCTAAATTACAGTCAAGGATATCAAGTTTGACGCACAAGCTAAAACATGATTTTGGTAGGTCTGCTTTAAAAATTCCAAATACGGGTTAATGTTTGCTTTCTTGTAGTGCTAACAAAACATGTTACTTTGCTGTCAATTATTTCATCTTCGTAAGAGAGGTGTATGTGCATTCATTGTCGAAGGGGCTCACTTTTGAATTCTTTTTTGCAGGGCGAGAGAAAGAGTTCTATTCATTTTATGGTCAATGTTTTGAGAACAAGCAAAACAAGTAATCTTCTTTTTTACTTCTTAGCTTAACTCGTGTCACTCTATTCTGACTTTTGTGCTTTGATAACATATGGCTTTAGGTATGTCTACAAAATCTGCCCGTTTAAACAAGCATCACAGGTGGAGGGTCACAGCACAACTCGTTTGGGGTAATTATTTTCCCATATGTAGAACTTCCATATAGTCTCTCACTCAGTCAGTCAATGATTATCCCTCTCTGTGTGTACGTGTTCGGTGAATGTGCCATATTTAGGATGGTAATCTCTTATTGAAGCTGTTGGTAGAACGTTTTGACTAAACTGGATGATGACATTAATTACATTGGTTGCAGATGGCTCTAAGTTGTGCTATAAGTAAATGGACCGAAGAGGTGTTGAAGTTTATCTTGTAGAATGTTATCTTAGAACATACATACTTCAGAGGCTCATATGGTCTAGCCCATCTTTCTACCCATTAGAAAGTTTGCGTGATGAATAGTTACTATGTGTTGTCTGTTAGTAAATGGGCTGAGTTTTTATTTTTATTTTACTATCGTTTTTGTGTGGAATGACATGCATCTCATGTCATGAATTACATATCAAATCCTGCTGTGCCTTATTTGGTTCTTTAGGAATCTGGGCTCCAAAAGCCCTCTGAATATTCAAAATGGGGAATGTAGCATTAATGTTCTATAAATGTAACTCCCATTTTTAGGTGGTGTCTGTTTCCTCTTGTAGAGGATGTAACAAAAAGACATACGTGGTGAAGCAGCAGAAACTTCTCATAATATCTATTCAAGATAATTTATACAGTCAACTAGGAGCTAAAGAAAATTTACAGCAAAGATTTTCATGAATTTTCCCTAGATTTAATTAGGCACCCTTCGACGATTACAACCTATTGGCAGGTGACATATGTTAATTAAGTATTATTCTTGTTGGAAACTTGTCCTTGGAGTTTTTGTATTTAATAGTTTTTGGTCTTGGGATATTTTGGTCCTTTGCTTGTATGCAAGAAAGTCTCAATAATTGTGTTGTCCTGTTTTATTGAGTGATTTGATTGGAGTCGTGGTTCTTATAGGCAAGCTCTACGAGTATTTTTGCTTATGCATTCATAATAGGAAATGGGAATTATATTCAAAATAGAATTCTATCTTTCAACTCTATATCCTTTAAATTCTCTTGTTGCTGGGTTATTTTATGTGGAAATTGATAAATAAGATCGAGTCGTTTGTTTGTTTGATTTGCTCTTCTTCACCCCCCTCGTTACTGTTCACAGAGACTATTCACAGCTTTACAACAGCCCCAAGATCCTCTCATTCCTCCACTTAGCCCTAGTAGGTGTGATCGCCCCTACTAGGTCTAAGTTTTAAGCTGTGAATAGTCTAAGATGCAATTTGAGGAAAAAAAATGATTGGTTTTGGTACTCCTTCCACTCCATTGATACTTTTCGACTTCTCTTTTTGGTTTGTCTCAGAATATGTGTCACTTACCTCGAATGCCATATAACTTTTCAGCCCATTTATAAATTTACCCTCCATTTTGTCAAATGAAATAAACTTGTACAGGCCCAATAAGTCAAATATTATGCATATGAGCATTAAATTCACTAGCTCATGCACAAATCAATAAAACGAGGCATTATTTGAATACAACCATGATCTTTTGAGCTCAAGTTCATCAGCCAAGGAAATGAAGTTCGACCTTGCAAACATATCCCACCAAGATTTTGAAGGGTAGAGATATATATAAACAGCAGAAGTAGCTTAGTTATCTGCACTATTCATAAAATTCACGCTCCCCACAAATTAAACTGAGACAAAAGGATTATTTCTCATAGCCATATGCTGTGCCTTAAGTCCCATACCCATAACTTAAGAGATTGTGGTAGAAAACACATTAAAACAGATGGACACGGGCGGTGATGGTTACTCGTTTCTTTCTTGTTCCGTTAGATGTACCGCATCATGTCCTTCACAGTAAATGAATGCATATACTTGGAAGCCTCATTCTGTTAGGTTCGCAGTTTAGCTGATTCAAAGGAATACGTCGAATTTGGTCTTGATACCTCCATGTAGACTGACAGTTTTTTGGGGGAAGTCATTTCTCCTTTGGTGATTATGTAAGTTGATTGTTGTTCGGTCATTTGCACCCCTATGCAAGCACAAAAGCAAGACGAAAATACGTGGCTTACCATGGATAAAACTTAAGATAAAGAAGACAAAAATATCTGTTTTATATGGATAAGACTTGAAAAGAAAAGGTGAAGATACTTCTCTTGACATAGATGAAATTAAGCAAATAAACGTACGAAGTTTGTAAGACATACTCTTTATTTATTTATTTATTTAATTGATTTACAAATCTGGGTTAGTATTGATCTCAATAATTTTAGAGTGGATTTTCTGCTTAGGTTCATTTCAGTGTCAAAACCCTGTAATGGAAGCACTTGACTTAAGATTGTGGGGAATCAAATTGAACAAGATGAGGATTTTGTCAAGTATTTTTTACCTCATTGAGGATGGCATTGGTATATTTGGTATCACTACCATCATGTTAGTTAATGAATCTACCATCGGTTTTGTCTTATCCTAATGCTTTATCATGGGTAACTTTTCAGCTCTAGCATTTTTTGGACTACTTTTGCAGGAGTTGGGAAAAGTTTGAGGATTCATACAAGGTCATGCAATTTTTAAATGGTGATAAATGCTGGAATGGGCCAGATAGAAGTATGAAGGCAAGTATTTTGTTGGTAATTGTAATAGACTTCTCTTGGGATGACCAACTATTTCAAGACTGGTAACCTTGCATAAGTAAAAGTTTGTTGATCTTTCTGAGCTAACTGGGTGGTTTTCTTCATTTTGTTTTATTTTGTGTTACCTTTGTCTTACAGGTCAAACTAAGATGTGGATTAAACAACGAAGTTACTGATGTGGATGAACCAAGCCGCTGCGAGTAAGAATATCTGTTATTTTAATTGTTCGTTTAAGCTGTCTATCCTGTTGTTGAAGTGCTTTCCATTTGCCTTTTTCGGAATCCATCTCCCTTGTATCTGATTTACAGTCTAAAACAGGTACTTGGCTTTGTTGTCTACTCCGGCTGTGTGTGTAGAAGAAAAACTTAAGGTGCCCTTTCACTATGTTTGTTTTGTTTCTCGTTAGCTTTTTCACATTTAATTAATGCTATTTTGCTAATTTTGAGAAAGTGGTAACCCTTTTTTTTTTTGTCAATTGTGATAGGAACTACAAGATAAACTAGATATGATGAACAAGGAACAACCAACAAGTCATGATGAACTCTGAACCGTCTGCATGATATTTTTGCTAATACTGGACGTTCATAAATTTTGCTGATACGGGAACTTTTGCTTCCTATCTGAAGTAATTACTCCTCTTTGGAAATAATGATTTTGGTTGGTCTGGAGGGACATGATATCACTGAATTGCAGGTTTCCGGGGAAACAAATTCCCAAGCAAAGATTTGAAGTGGGCTTTTGTTTTTTTCGGTGGTTATGCAGCTCCTTTTTAAACTAGACAGGTCTTTATTTTGAGAAATATGAACTGAGGCTATAAACAGGAGGAGGAAATAGAGTAGGTTGAATATTGTAGCAGTTTCGTATATCCATGTCTCAATCTTGTCTTTCAAGATTGACCTAGAAGAAAAATATCAGGATGAAAATGTCTCTAGATTGGGTTATGGAACTGTTGATGATTTGAACTTTGGATACATTAAAAAGAAGATGCATCTTAAGCTGCTAATGATGTCCACAAATCCAATATCTGAATGAGAAACAGATGATTGTGGAGTTTGTGTGGACATCTTTAGGCAGACTCAGATTGTATCACGGGCATAAATATCCGTAACTTATGGAATGGGATATTTTTAGGAGCTAGTATCACGTGCATCAGTACACTAGTAGGCGATTACGTTACATTTTTTAGTATTTTTAGAATGGGATGGTAAATCGTCATGCGATGAAACTGCATTGGTAGAAGCATTTGGAGGGCTAACTAATGATCAAGGGCGTATTCATGTTCTATGCGAATGAGGTTCTTGGAGACGAGATGTTGGTTGGATCTGTGTTTCCGTCTCTTGTAGTCGGTCAGTCTGGGGCTCGAGCAGGTGTTTGTCTTCCACGGTGCGGCCATCTTAAATTCTTAATTAGTATCAAACAGGAGGAATTGGAAAGCGAATCAATTTTAATGAAAAAGTGTTGTGCGAGTCCAGACGCCGTCTCTCAGTCGTAGGCTAGCCCGTCAAATGGATGTACGCTTGGTAACCCCACCTTTACGTCCTGTTTGGACTGCAAAAAAATGCGCAAAAAAAAAACCGTGGGGAAGCATGCTAAGTGCCTGTTTGATAACACAAAAAAGTGCTGAAACTGAATTCATTCAGACATTCAGATGTTGTGGGTGTTTGATAAATAAAAATTCACCTGCTGAACTTATTAAATGGTGCTGAATTTGTATGTATTTTTTTCAGCACAAGAATCGTAGGTGAATGCTTAATTTGATAAGAGTCAAAAGATTTACTTCAACTACTTTATCTTATCTACCAAATATATCCATGTTTGTTAATTACATTCAAAATTCTTATTTAATTAAACAACCTAATATTCCCTATTCAAAATCCCTATTTAATTAAACAAAACAACCTGATATTCTATATTCAAAATTTTTTTTAACAATAATATTTTTTTGCAGTAATTTTCATCCACAAACATTTATATTTTTGATATTTTTTTTGTGCAGATAAATATTATTTATGTGATGCAGTTTATCCACACACACTTGGCTTTATGACACCCTATCGAAATATTAGATATTGATTGTCTGATTTTTGAAATGCTTCTCGTCCAAGATCAAAAGAAAAACGCTTTAACCAAGCACATGCAAGATTGAGAAATGTAATTGAATGTGCTTTTGGAGTATTAAAAGCTCGTTTTTCCATTCTCAAAACGATGAAACCATACCCTTTTCCCACACAAAGAAACATTGTCATTGTATGCATTGCTCTTCACAATCATTGTCATTTTCATACCTAACAATTTTAAGTTAATTAAATCATAGGCTCTATTTCCTTTTTGGATTAAAAGATAGAAGGGCAAAATTGTACAATTTAGCTTATTAAGCATTAAGTTATGAATATTTATCACACAGTATAAATAGATTCAGCATTAAAATTCAGATATTCATATATCTCTTTTCAGTGTTTAAAATTCAGCAAATTAATTATTTCAGTATTCAGAATTCAGAATTCAGATTCAGTGTTATCAAACGGAGCCTAAGTGTCAATTTTCTTATCATCTAATCTATATATTCTCCCATTTTCTTGACGGGAGCCTCATCATCCGCTGCTTTTTATGGGATTGATGGATGATTAGTATTATTATTGGTAGTAGGGTAGTAAGAATGGAATTGGAATATATGTTGCTTAGGGAATCATGGCGGAATAAAAGAACTACTAGTACACAACAGGAGGAGCGGGGCAGGGACAATTAGAGTTCCCTCCCATGTGCTGTAGAATATATTTTATCCTACCGCTATTTCTACTTTATATTAGGGGAAGAGTGGATTTAAAAGGGTCAAGTGGAAATCAGACAGAAATTACTCTATATTGGGGGAGTAGGAAATTTAAAGGAATCAAATGAAAATTTGATGGAAACTGAACCATTATCGATTCATATTGGTGTTTATGCATTTACTGACAAAATATTTCAGAAAACATTTGATCTATGCTTAAGTAAAGTCTTAAATCTCTCTTAATGTTCGTGGCTGCTACTGCTGTATACTCAGATGGATAGATGGATGGAGAAGTGTTGCCTTTGGGGGAGTGGGGGAAATTAGGCTAAGAGATAATAGATAAAGGAAATTAATATACGCACTCTTCGTTTAATTTCATTTACTTCAATTCACTAATTAAAGACACAGCTTCTAAAAAAAAGTTACAGGCTAATTCGAGAAGACAATTGTTTGTTTGGGTTCCGTTGACCTTCCCTCGTCCCTGGGCTCGGGCGGTCATCTGTAGTACTATTATTAACTGCCTTCGTTCCTTGTCTTTTACCCCCTGCGTCATCGCCCCATTTGAATATCTATCTTTCCATTTCACCAATTCCAACGGCGCTTAACAGTGCCGTGTGTGCGGGGGGCGATTTCGGTTTCCAATTATCGTTATTATATTGTCATAGCTATTGCTGCTGCTGCTTCATTTTTCCTTCTTTTTCTACATTTGATCACCACCCACCATCATTAGAATCTCTCCCGTTGAAAACTCATACAATACTATACAATACAATACTCCTCTCTTATAACATTACTATTTAGGGACGGACGACGGACGGACCCCCACCATGGATAACCACCACAATGGAGGAGGAGGAGCTGTTACCGCCGCTGACCACAGGCCTAAAACCAAGATCGTCTGCACTCTGGGTCCCGCTTCCCGCTCCGTTCCCATGATCGAAAAGCTCCTTCTCGCCGGCATGAACGTCGCCCGCTTCAATTTCTCCCATGGATCCCACGACTACCATCAGGAGACCCTCGACAATCTCCGCTCCGCCATGGACAACACTGGCATCCTCTGTGCCGTCATGCTCGACACCAAGGTCCATCCCTCCCTCCCTCCTTCCCCTTTCTCCCTTCCCTTTTTTTTTTTTAAAAAAAATCTGTGTCTACGCGCACACACCCTCACAACCATAGCCGCACAAACTTGCACATGGAATTTCTCTTTGTATCGGATTGGTTGTTTGGTTGGTTGGTTGGTTTCTTACCATTACCGTGTTTCTCCTTTTTTGGATCTGTTGGAACTTATAAGGCTTTTCCTTCCATTTCCGTTTCCTCACTGCATGCTCTGCTGTATATGGACATTTGAGGAAGTACAAATTCGTGGAAGAATTGTGTCGCTTTTCATGATGGTGGTGCTTAGTACTAATTACTAGTACCATCTCCGACCTTTTTTTGTTTCCCTTTCCCTTCGCGTTTTCTTCTTCAATAGCTGCTTAACCATATACCCTAGTATTGTTGTTTCCTTCCTTCTCTCTCTCTATGTGTATCTGCTTGCCTTTTCCCTGTCGTTCTCGGTTGTTTTCAATTTCATTTTTTGACCCAAAAATAAAGAAGAAAAAAGCCAGCACTTGAAATTCATTCAGCCACTATTATGCCTGTGATTGGATCGTTGGTGTTTCCTGTCCACTCGTTTTCATGCTTCTTTCAAACACACTAGGATGCACCTTCCAGGTCATCCATGTCTACCGTATCTACGTTGAGCTACTACTACTCAGACTTGACTCTTCATTCTCCCACCTTCCACATTTACGTATCAGATTCAGAATATCTGACAGAAACTTTGTTTTTCATGCCATAAGTCTGAACGACACTTTATAAGGTGGTGCTGACCTTCAACCTGTAGTTCTATCATATCCATCCACAATTGCTTGTCCCAATTTTTAATGAACGTCCATCCTGAAAGTTAATTGGAAGATGCCACTATCGTAATCAAATTTGTTCAACATAAATTGGTTTGCTGCTTCACTTAACATTCTTCAAACTGATGTCTGGAGTCTTAGGGTGCGTTTGATAAAACTGAAGTCTGAATCCATTTAGTTATTGAATTGTTAAGTATCAAATATAATACATTTGAGTGCATATCACATTCAATGATAAATGAATAGCTTATCACTTAATTTTAGGAGCAAGTTTTGCCTAGGAAATTCAGTGCCACTTAATTAATTCAAATGTTCAATTATTCGTTATCAAACATTCTGAATATGTTAAGATCTGAATCCGTTAAGTTTAAGTGTTGAATTGGATTATCAAACAGGGGCTTAGTTATTATCTATGAGGCTGAGATTGTTTTAGAGGTATTATGTCACTTGCAATAGGCAAAGTAAGTATATGTTTGTTTTACAGAATGGTAAAATGAGAGATTTTCTTCTTCTTGTTATTCTTCACGGGGAAAAAAATGGTAATCCCCATGTCATGGTTCAGTTAAATCTGAAATTTGGTTTTTCTGCATGTCCAGCTTATTTACATATTGGTTGTGTTGAACTGCTGAACTAATGCAGGCATTGTTTGAGAATAGTGTCAACCCAGATAATGGATTGTTTGATTCCTCTTAACAGATGTACCTGTTTCACAGGAGAATATGAGTTGTCAGTGTGGGTAGTAATTTCATCATCATTCCCTTCCTTTCTTTTTGTGCTTGCAAAAGATCTTGTTTGGAGAAAAGTTATTGGCTTGTGATAGTATACAGATCTAAATTTCAACCATCAAGCATAAATAAATCATTTGCTTGTAAGGATTGTGAATTGTGCCTTTTGGATGATAGGAATTTATAATAAATTGACTATTGCCATTACTATTCAATTTTTTCTAGTTTTAGTTAGATGCATTCATTTGTCCTTTCCCAAACCGTGGCCCTATAGGACTTATTTGTGATGTCAGTCTATAATAGAGCTTGACGCACCTCTGAAAAACTTATAACTAGAGAGCATGTGATGAGCTTTTGGGTTAAAAAAAAAAAAGGAATCACATTCAAGAAGTTTTTTGGGGAAGTTTTTTGGGTATTTGGCAAGCATAGTGGCAAGTTGACAGTTTGCATGCGGGCTAAGAATTATTTGATTCTGATTATGAGTATCGTATATAATTTGGTAATATGCCGCAATGTTGGGACAAGGATCTTGACTGTTTAATTTTGTATATTTTGCTTGGCCAGGGTCCGGAAATTCGAACTGGGTTTTTAAAAGATGGGAAGCCTATCCAACTGAAACAGGGCCAGGAGATCACTATTTCTACTGATTACAGCATCAAGGGAGATGAGAATATGATCTGCATGAGCTACAAAAAGCTGGCTGAGGATGTAAAACCAGGAAGTGTAATACTCTGCGCAGATGGCACAATCTCATTTACTGTTTTGTCCTGTGACAAAGAGCAGGGAATTGTTCGATGCCGCTGTGAAAATACTGCTGTTCTTGGTGAGAGAAAGAATGTCAATCTCCCTGGTGTAATCGTGGACTTGCCAACTATGACAGAAAAAGACAAGGAAGACATCTTGAAATGGGGAGTTCCTAATAAAATCGACATGATTGCTCTTTCATTTGTCCGGAAAGGTTCAGATCTCATTGAAGTCCGAAAGTTGCTTGGCGAACATGCAAAAACTATCCTTCTTATGTCAAAGGTTTGTCGGGACTAAACTCATTGCAAAGGTTACATTATAAATTTTTATTCAAGAAGGTAGGTTAAGAGTATTTTTGCCAGTGTCACAGGAACTTGGCAATTTTTATCACCTGTGCTTCTCACTTATACACACGTGAATGACCCAAAGCAATTTTATATTGTCTGCTTAGTTTGAGGAACAGTTGAATGCACACGTAAAACATCTAGAAGAAGAAATGAAGAATGAGAGGAAGTTGTGGTTATCTCTCCAATAATTATTCTCTGAGCTGCTCTTGAATGAGGTCTTATCGTGTACATTTTTTTCTTTTCCGTGAGGCCTCCTTTGAGTTTTAACAATGTGGGCCGTAAACAAATCGGGTTTATTTCATAAAACAAGAGAGAATTTGACTTTCATATGATCCAGCAGTCAGCTGGAAATGATGGAAGTTATAATTGGACATCAGGCATGGATAAGTGAAGGGTCTTAAGTCCATATCAAGATTTTTGTTCACTGCTTCTAACACGGGCACAAGTGTCCTATTCTTCCTAATGTTTTGCATTTGGCTGCTTTTGTAGGTGGAAAATCAGGAAGGGGTGGCAAATTTTGATGAGATTCTGGCTAATTCTGACGCGTTTATGGTAGCACGAGGTGACCTTGGAATGGAGATTCCTATTGAAAAGATATTTTTGGCTCAAAAAGTAATGGTTTATAAGTGCAACATCCAAGGGAAGCCAGTTGTTACTGCAACACAGATGTTAGAGTCGATGATTAAATCTCCTAGGCCTACACGGGCAGAAGCTACAGATGTTGCCAATGCAGTACTTGATGGAACTGACTGTGTGATGCTTAGTGGTGAGACGGCTGCTGGAGCTTATCCAGATCTTGCAGTCAGGACTATGGCCAAAATTTGCATAGAAGCTGAAAGCACAATTGATTATGGGGATGTCTTTAAGCGGATAATGGCAAATGCACCAGTCCCTATGAGCCCATTAGAGAGCCTTGCATCTTCAGCTGTTCGAACAGCTAACTCAGCAAAAGCAGCTCTTATTTTGGTTTTAACCAGAGGAGGGAGTACAGCAAAGTTGGTTGCCAAGTATAGGCCTGGCATGCCAATACTATCGGTGGTTGTTCCAGAAATTAAGACTGATTCTTTTGATTGGTCATGCAGTGATGAATCTCCAGCCAGGCATAGCTTGATCTTCAGGGGGTTGATCCCTGTTCTGTGTGCAGGATCTGCTAGAGCTTCTCATGAGGAGTCAACTGAGGAGGCGTTGGACTTTGCACTTCAACATGCTAAAATAAAAGGACTGTGCAAGGAAGGAGATCCTGTTGTGGCCTTGCATCGTGTTGGAACTGCTTCGGTCATCAAGATTGTGACTGTGAAGTGATTTTTATATCCCGTTCGAGTGTCAACTCATGGGTTGGCTGTTGGAAGGTCAAGGAATAAAACCATTCTGAGTCTGCTTTTTTTTTTCCCACTCCATCTCTAATAGGGTTATTGACGATGGTTATATCCTTTCTGATGTTTGCTTTAGTACTTTGTTAAGCATTGTCCAGCAAAACTTTTGCCAGCCCAACGAGGTGGACCTCGCAATTTTTGGCTATTTGATACATAAATGACATAAAAGTGAGACCGAGTTGTGGTCTTTTCCAGTGGCAAATGCAGGATTTAATCATCTTTGCTTTATGAGATTGGGAACTGTACGGTATGGTCAGAGAATACACTTGGGAGCATAGTTCAAAGTCGCGGCCATGGTTCGAACCATTCCATATCGATTTTGGTATATCAATCGCAGTCATAGTGAGATGCAAAATTTTAAAATATTTAATATTCTAAAAATTGTGAATAAATTTAAAAAATTTGATAAATAAAATAATAAAAAATTAGTAAAAATAATAAAAATTCGAGTTGACTCAAGATGATTCGATCATTTTTATCTATTTCGAAGATGTCTTAGTTGAGTTTTTAATGACTCGATCGAGTTTTAGGCGATCCATTATTTCGAAGATATCAGAATCCATTATTTCGAAGTCATCTCATTCTGATATCGTATCGGAGAGCTCTGTTCCAAGTGACGACTCAGCCGAGGCTTGGCCGAGTCTTTGAACCATGCTTGGGAGCTGTCCGGTTTGAATTCTACATCACTAAAGCTATGATATACTGGTGAATGAAACCACATTGTTTGTTTGGACAAGCCAAATTTGGTTTGCAAAATTTGTTTTCACAAATCCCAATCACCTTTTTATCTTCCCAATCACCTTTTTATCTCACATACATCACATCACAAAAAGTGCTACAGTAAATATCTCAAATAAATCATCCAAATAAACTCTTATCCAAACAAACTCATTGTTTTCTATTTTTGTTAGGATTATATTTTTTAGGATTTCGTCTTAATTAGCCAAACTAATAGAAGTGTAATATCTCCTCGTGGTATCATCTGCATGGGGAAATGCATGGCGTTCCTTCTCTCTGCGCTATAGCATTTAAGCAGACTGGTATTTATCACCTTCGTCCTGCTGGCCTAGGTTGAACCACACCTTTTTTAAGCGGTTCCTACAAACCATACAATTGTATTTTGTTGACAACTGCGGTTATACTTCAATCAGAATTTCTTTCGCAACTCAAAACTGGGTCCATGAAAAACAAAGAAAAAGAAGAAGAAGAAGAAAGGTCTCAGAAGATGCAAAACTGGAGAATCCTCGTCAGCTAGCAAATGGCTGGAGTAAGCGGCCAATATTTTGTATTTATGTACACGCCCATTGCGTAAGTAGTGAATAACCAGAACATATCGCATGTCAGTTTGTGTCCGGAAGAAGCATAGCATTAAAGGCTCGTATCAAAATCGCTTCTCACTTCTCAGAATTTAAACCAACATAAGCCCCACGTTTAGTCCTCTGGCAGAAACTCAAATTCACCAGTAGCCAAATAAAGGGTAGAAGGAAAGGAACAGCAAAGGGCTTGCTATTCACCAGATGAGCCTTTGTTTCCAGAACCAACTCTAATTTTCTGCCACTGCTGCTCCCTTGCTTTGATCCAGACGGCATTCTCTGATCATTATATCTGTCTATTTTTCTCTCTAATGCAAAACTATATAATTCCACTTACTAATTCTGCTGATATCACACATATGGGTTTCAAATTCAATTTTAGCATAAACGGCCTATTTTCTGAATCAACATGACTGCACGTAACTACAACGCTGACAAACTCAAGGATCTCGTCCTGAATATGCATTCAATGTTATGTGTCATATCGGCAGTATTAATAAGTGAAACTACGTAATTTTGCATTGGATAGAAAAAATGGACAGATATAATAGATACAAGATTCCGTCTGGTATTTAATCAGTACCTGACTTGCTTGGCAACTTACTCTCAGACACGAAATGAAGACAACGGTGCAAGTAAAGCAAATAAAAGAAACAAAAGAAATTAGACAATTTGAAAACGAAATATGTACCCTTTCTTCAGCCAAAAAAGAATGACTTGAAGTTCAACTTCCAACTGAAAATAAAACTACAGCAACCATAAATTGGAACGAAGAAAACTTACTTTAATCATAAATGTCAAATTTCACAGAACACTGTCAGCTAGCTTCAAATGGGACATCCATTTTTACGTACGGAACTTTAGATAATTCACAAGATCCATCAATCAAGTTGAAGAAATCTCGCATCCACGAAATTGGAGATAATATTCCACCACAGATACAAAAAAGAACCCAAACCCCAAAAAAAAAAAAATGGTTGAACTTCTCAAGAAAAATCCTCCACATAAATTACTATAGCATATAAAAACGAAATATACGCGCATGTTCACAATTAATTAACAGGGTGGCGGTTTATGTACAAAAAGGAAAAACACAAAGAAATCCAAGCAACATATAGGACATACATCTGATAATAAAGATTATAATTACAAACTTAGTTACCATTTGTCTCAGAACTACGTTGGGATGTATTATTGGATGACTCAGGTGTTGAAGATGAATTACCATTGCCGGATGAAAACAAACTGCTAAAAGGCCACGGAAGTGGTAGAGAGAAGCGTCTTGTATTTTCACTCCTTCCACCCCCTTCTCCACCTTCACTTCCACTAGCGGCAGCATTATTGCCTCCTGCATCATTGTTATTGCTACCATTCCTAGACACCCTTGACTCCAGTTTTGATTCATCTGAAGGTAACTGATAGCGACAAACAGGGCACGAGCTATGAAGTTCCAACCACGGTAGAATACACCCAACATGGAACCTATGCTTACAAGGCATCTCTTTTGCTTCAGCACCAATCTCAAAGTCTTCCAAACAAACAGAACATTGTGAAGTTTCCTCAACTGTCACGGATGGCATGGCTTCCACAGCCTCTTTCTGAGCTGGTGGCGTCCCATATCTGTTTGGATCGTTCTCCGCCAGGTGCTGCAGCAACAAGTCTAAACCAGGACCAACAAAATAATCACCCAAGGAGCCAAACGGTTGGTTCTGAGAGTCACTACTGTTGGAATCATATGAACCCTGTACAATGATGGTCTGATTGAAGGGGTTGATCAGAATCACGCGCTCCCCATCCCTGATTTCTCTATCTCTAGGGGGCCTGGCATCATTTCTAGAGTTGTCTGACTCGGATAACATGCCAGCTCGAATACCCTGGAGAAGCTGCAGAACAGTGGCCGAGCTACTCCTCCTCCTCCGAATGATTGATTCTAGTTCACGATCCAGCTCTGTCTCCTCCCCCTCATTGCGATGGTGATGGTGATGGTGATGGTTATTGCTATTTAATTCACCATCATGATCATAATCGTCATCGTGATCATCGTCCTCAAACTCTAGACGTCTGAATCTGCGGCGACGACGTGGGTTGCTCATCATGCCAAGTAATATTGGAGCCCAGAGGGAGAGAGCGCGATCTGAATCCGAGGCAGAGCCTCCAAAATCAAGTGGGGCTTCGTTTCCCGCGGTGGACATTTCCTCGACAAATCCACCTTGACAGATGGGGCATTTAATTGTCTCAATCTCCATGATCGGACTCACAACTCGAGAGCAGGCGTGACACCAATATCTTGACATTTCTGCTTCATCCATTTTGTAGTCCTATTATCGTTTTGAATAATCGAGTCTTGGGCTTTTGCGCTTCTCCCTGTGTATCTGTCACGATAACAACAGCATCTTCAATAAGAATGTGTTGGCAGAACCAAAATTGACCCCAAAAAAAAACACACACACACACACACACACACAAAAAGAATCAGCGAAACAAAACGATCGATTGCCTAGCACTGGGCCTGGTTAACAATAAACAACAATCAATCCATTAGGTAATTTAGCTGTGGGAATTGTCAAATTCGCAAATCTAATACCAAAAGCTTATGCATTTTTCAGAAACCTGCAAAATCATGCTGACATGCTTAGCAAGCGGATACAAATGACGATCCCAAATGACAAAAACATACATGCATACAATCAAGAAGAAAACTGTGAATTATTTTCAAAAAAAAAAAAAAGGGTTACGTAATGCGTATCAAAATATTCTCTTTTTTGGCAAAGGAAAACCAGACAGGAAATCTGGGAAAAAGGTAAACAGATCAAGTAGAAGATAGATTCAGCGATGACTAAGTTATTAGTTGGAGGAAGGTACGGGGATTGGGGGCGTTCATCTGCTTACTTTTCTCGTCACGACTCAGGCCAATAAAAAATGCAAAAACAAGAAAACAAAATGGAGAATAACAGCAACCAAAGGAGATAACCTCAAGACTTTCAGCGGCAGTTGAAGATCCAAATCCAACTCCCAAGAAGGATGAATTCTTGCTGCTTTCTCCTCCTCTTCTTCTTCTTCTGGTTGTTGTTGTGGATCCCCAAAAAAAAAAAAAAAGAGTTGAAGGGTTGAATGGTGGGGGCTTTATAGATATAAATAAATAAATATATATGTATACACACATATATACGCGTAGTATGATTAATAAAAATATTATTAGTACCATATTATGCATATTATAATAAATGGAGGTAGAATATAAATACTCCATAGAGAGGGGATGTGACGTTCGGCGTTTATTAAGATTGTGTTTGAATTACATTTTTCATGAAAAAATTATTATAATAATTTGATGTATGTGAGAAAAAAAGATAATAGAGAACTGTAATTATGAAAAATGACGTAATTTTTCGACGAAAAATAGCAATTCAAACAAAGCCAGTTGATTTAACAAATGTTACTAGTTATCAAAAAAAGGAAAAGAAAAGAAAAAAAAAAGGTAAGGATCTGGAAGCTTACGGAACTAAATGACCCAAGCCAAGTCCAACCCCACCAAACATTGGGCCTGTTTGGAACCTGAGTTTTTTGAGAGTTTGTCTAAAACTTTACTGTAGTGCACTGTAGAAGTTTTTGAAAAAATTTTGTAGAAGTTTTTGAAAAAATTTTGTAGAAGTTTTTGAAAGGTGAAAAATTTTTTTGTAGAAGTTTTTGTAAGATAAAAATTTTTGTAGATATTTTTGTAAGGTGAAATTTTTTTCCCTTTTCTTTTTTTCTTTCTCTTTCTTTTTCTTTTTCTTTCTTTCTTTTTTCTTTTCTTTCCTCTCTTTCTTCTTCTTCTTCTTCCTTCCCCCTCCCGCCACCCCTCTCCTCCCTTTCCCCTTCTCCTCCCTTTCCCCTTCTCCTCTCCTCTGTCTTTCCCCTCCCCTCTGCACGCCAACCCCTCTCCCCGCTGCCCATTCCCTCGCTGCTCCGCCACCCCCTCCCCCTCTTCCCCCTCCCCTCTGCACGCCACCCATTCCCCCGCTGCCCCGCCTTCCCCTCCCCTCTGCACGCAACCCCTTCCCCCGCTGTCCCGCCACCTCCTCTGCCCTGCCACCCCCTCCCCCACTGCCCCTTCCCCCCTCTCCCCTCTCCCTCCCCTTGTTTCTTGGAGCGCCGACCACCACCTCCGACGCCTCTTCGACCAAAAACGCAGGTGCACCAGAGCGCCAGCGCCGCCGACCTCCTCCGCACGCGCATCAGCCAGCCCAGCTCCTAGTGCGCCTTCTCCACCGCGCACTCCAGTCGTATGTGCGTGCAGTCGTTCGACCTCCATGCCCCTGCTTGGCTCTGTTCTTTTTTTTTTTTTGCTTTTCTCCTCTCCCACCCTCTGAGACTGAGACACCTCCTCCTCCTCCCCCTATTCCACTTCCACTTCTAATTCCAGTTCCTCCCGCCGCTGCAATTCCTTCCATGCCCGCCATGAAAATAACGGATCCCCCCAACCCTAACTCCACTTTGGGTGATTTGTAAAAAAATAAAAATAAAAAAAAAATAAAGAGAGACAGTCGGCCCAACCCCGGCATAAACGATAGTGTTACTCCTTTTTCTGCAGTGGAGAGGGGGTGAGGGTGAGGTACAGAAAAATTTTTTTTTGAGGTGACCGGCGCTGGTACAGGTGGTGGAGATGGTGGCTGGCATGGTGGGTTGGATGAGGGAAGAAAAAGAAGAAAATTTTTGGAAAATTTTTTGTTTATTAGATTTTTGAAATGTGTAGGGAAAAAACTTTAAGAAGTTTTTTGGGGTTCCTGTAGCAAAAGTTGTTAAAAAACTAATAGGTAAAAAACTTGGTCAAAAAACCCACTTCCAAATAGGCCCATTGTTTGAATACGTATAATCAACAACAGGAGGGGGACCCCAACTCCGCCCGCACCGGCCCGGTCAAAAAAAAAAAAGTTGAAATCTTGAGAATCAACTATGGACGCGTTAAGTGTGCGGGGTGGATTGGTAGCTTGCACGCGTTTAGCGTGTTGGGTGAAATTGCTTGGATTGTATTAGGCATATAGCAGGCGTCATGGTGTGATTTTACTTTATTGTCTGGTGCTTTGTGCGCCGGCGCTTTGCTCTTCATTTGATCGTGAGCTGGCTGCTAAAGTGATAAGCTGCAATTTCCTCTATTTAGAAATAACAAATAATAAATGTTTGCTTCTATTTTAATAAATACATACAATGAATCAAATTGGCTGGACGTGTGTGCTACGTGAGTCCCGCTTAAGTTGTCTTTGGGTCGGTTTGCTGATGCCTGCTGCGTGTTGGGTGTGTGTGTTTCATTCCGATTCCGGAAAAAAAACATACTCCCTTCGTCCCACTTTGATAGTTTTGTTTTCCTTTTTCGTCTGTCTCAAATTGTAGTCCACTTTCCCATTAAGAAATGTAGTAATCTTCCAAATTGTCTAAAATACCCTTATTAAATATCTTGTTATTAATACATTGTTATTAAATACTAACCCACTACATTGAATATATTGAGCTTTTCCAATACTAACCCATTAGCTGTAACTGATATTAATTGGCACTCTTCGTGATTAGCATAAGGGTATTTTAGGAAATTATTAATCTAAATTTATGTTTCCAACTAAATTAATTACACTTTCTTAATCTGTGTGAAAAAAAAAACCAAGACTAACAAAACGGGACGGAGGGAGTACAATGAATCAAATTAACAATATTATGTTTATAAATGAAAAGAAAGTTTTCTTACATATCTCATTGCACTAACAATTATGACTTCCTATTTAAAATCTCATTGGTAACAATTATGGCTTCTCATTTAAAATTTGCTCATAAATCGACCATGATTGACTACGTGTATAATGCTCAAATGCACAAGGCATTATGTGAGTATAATAGAGAGCATCACATATGCACTCAAAAATAATTGCAGCAATGGATTTTGAAAAACAAATGATAATAGATTCATAATTTAGAAAAAATATATATGTAATTTTAATGAATTATTGCTTTAATATTTGAAGGGAACCAACGGGTTAGGTAAGGTTTTCAAAAAAATTTATTATATTGTTATTTTATTAAAATTATTAACTTAGCTTGTTAGCCCAAGTCGGAACCTGACAAATTATTAATTTATCAAATACTGATTTATAGAAGCTTTACTATATAAACGGAGTTACAAGTGAGAGAATTGCAGTTTTTGTCTCAAATGTTGAAAGCATAAAAAGTTTTAATCCCAAAAATTTGGATGAGACAAATGTAGTTTCAAAATTTTCAATTTCTAAGTACATTTAATCTCATTGACTAATTTTTGCCAATTGCTATTAGAATTTATAATGTAACATTAGTGTTGGCAAGTAATTTTTTGAAAATTTTTTTTTTTTAAAAAAGAGGACTAATTACCCACTTGCTATGTAACCTAGAATTTTTTTTTATCAATCAATTTTTTTTATTATGATATCACACGTAGCAATTAGCAAAAATTAGTGAAAACATTTGAGATAACATTTACTTTCATCCAAACTTTATGGATAAAAACCTCTCGTGCCTTAAATATCTAGAACCAAAATTACAATTCTCTCGTGTGTGTGTGTGTGTATATATAAACATATAGAATATGAGTATCACTGAGTGTGGAGTTAGATTATGGTTAATTATAAAGATAGAGAGGAGATGACACCAATTATCCCCATATTCTACTGATAGTAAATTTTAGTCATTTGCATATAAAATAAAGCATTTTAGTCCCTCATAAATCTAAAATCTACTCCTTCGGTCAATCACATTTTTAATCGTATTTTTGCCCAAAATAGCGACAGACACATCACATGTTCAAACATTTTTTTATCCTGTTTTTATGAGTAACTCATGTGCAAATATCAAGTTTTTTAGTTAAAAAGAAGGGATAATTTCATAAAACCTCCCCTGAGGTTTTTGTCAATTGCACTTGCCTCCCCTCAACATCTGGAAATATCACTTACCTCTCTTATTTGAGAAACTTAAGTAACTTGTCAGCCCAAATCAGAAAAAGGTGGATTAAAATACTAGTATCAAGAGAGAGAGAAAGAATTTTAATGGCAGAAATACCCTTTTTATTTCCTACAAAATGTTATTTTAATAAATGTTTAAGTAATTGGGTGGTAGGGAGCGAAAAGTGTGGGTGTTTGTGAAAATTGAAGAAGTATGTGAAATTTGTCATCCAAAAATTTGTACCGCTCCAAGAATGGTGATTCAACGCAGCTATTACCATTGTCATCCAAGAATGTAATTCAATGCAAAATGAGTAATGCATGACGAATTTAAATATCAACAAAACTAGAAGTAGTCAAAAGCTTTGTTTTGAAACTCGAATCGATCCGATCGGTTCAATCGATTAAATCGAAAATCGAGTAGACATCCGATCTGAGTTGTCTTAAAAAACCGTGAAACAAAAATTCGGTCAAACTTGGTCGAAAATCGGGTTTGACCGAAAACCGGAAGTATAGCTTGGAACAGGTTTTTTTTTTTCGCATTTTCTTTTTTTACCTTTTTTTATTCTTTCTTTTAACTACTCTCAAATCTCTTCACATATCCTACGATAAATCTCTCTCAAACAACTCTAATGGAAGATCTAAGTTAAAAAAGGGATAAAACATTAAAAAAAAAAAAAAAGAAAGTAAAAAATTCACCTAGAAATATTTTATCAATTTTATTATTTGATCCCTAGACTACTAGAAAACTATTATTACACCTACAAACATTTTAGAACGTATATCTATAGCCCTAAATTCTTGTAGTATTTTTCAAACAAGCCCTCCAATTTAGTTCTAAAGTTGTTGAATATGCATTAATTTGTAAATTACATAAATTGCTACTTAATTATACTACCTTATTTGTATTTTCTTATAAAGTATTTTAGAAACATCAAACATACATTGAACATACATTTCTTAGTATTAATATGCTTTTAGAAAATTTACATAATATATTAATTTTTAAAATTAAATATAATTACAACATCATGATGACGTTATCTGGTTCTTCGATGGGTTCGACCCTAACCCCTAACTTCGACCTAGTCGATGGTCGGTTCGAGTTTCAAAACATTGGTCAAAAGTAAATAAGAAGCTACAGCATATTTAGTGCAAATCCAAAATGCAACATCATATTATAAGTACTAGCTGTTGCAATCCAAACTTGCACAAAACACCATCTAAGTTTACTACTACAATTAGATGGTGAGGATTGCAAACTGCTAACATAGTTCCAAATGCATGTCCAAAAGTAATGAGTGGGCAGCAAATTTGAGATGACATCCACGAAGCACCACTCAACAAAGAGTTACATTGAGTTTTAGTAAGCGCTATCATATGTAATAATTCGATCAGCTGGAAAAGGTAGCTTTCAAGATTACTCAGATCTCATGCTGAAACTATTGGTAAGGCTTTGTCTGTCCATATTGGCAGCCGCTTCAATGCTTATAGAGACTTGAGTCTGGGAATTCTAATTGGTATTAGTTGCAGAAACTGGTTGTGCACTCGCAAAAGCATTTCCCTTTCCTTTTTGGAACTTTTAGCAGTAGAAGGACTAGCCATTTGAGAAGTTTTTCCTCTCTGGAAAACACAAAAGAAACTTATATCCTATAGCACAAGAAATTCAGTATAATTTGTATTGCTTTGTATACCACTTACCTTTCTCTTGGAAGCACTTCCAGTAGCCTTGACATTCACTCGAACATTCACAGCAGTAACATTAGTTGGCGGAGTTTGATTACTTCCTTGACTTGAAACCACAACAGGAACATTTCCTTGTGCATGGTCCTAGGATGAATAAAATTCGAGAGATAGAAAAACTTAAAATGCCATAATCTTTACTTAAATGCAATATTGACCTCGCTTACCCAAAGCACAGATCCCGCTAAACCAATGCTAGTAATGCCATAATAGTAAAATTAGTTCTACGTTAAAAACTATGGTAATCTGTATAAATATTGTTTACTTTTAACCTGATTTCTAGAAGTAGAGCTACCATTCTTTGCATTCACAGGTGCTCCTTGGCATGTCCTTCTGTCATGACCAAATGCCTTACAGTTGGAACACTTGAAAGTAGTTGATCTCTTTGTCTGAGAAAAAGGAACACCTTTATCAACTTCCCTTTTGCTATTTGTTCTTGGTCTACCCAGTGCTTTTCTAAGAGGTGGTGGTAAAACAGTTTTTGGAAGCACATCAGGCATAGACAACCATTGCTGAATATGTGGAATTGGATGGATCATTGAGGAGTAGGTCCTCAAGTACTGATCCTTTGAGAAAGCCTTCTCACAGTAGCTGTCAAGTGTCTCCTTCTTGTACATCACTTCTAATGCAGCATGCTTGTTATTCACCACAATCACAATAATGTCTATCAGCTAATTTGACTATACAAGTCTTATCAAAATTGCCTACTTCAAAAGTATCCTCACTAGCCATCATTAACTCACATCTTCATGACTTCTGGGATTTTGGAGAAGAAGATGAGGGATGATGAAGAAAGTTTAAAGGAAGAAGATAAAGAAAGACGAAGATGATTTGTAAATGGAGATATTCTAAACTTGCCATTTCTACCCATTTTAAATTTTGATTGATAGATTGATATAATCTAAACTGGGTTTGTTTAGATTCTAAAAATTTATGGGAAATATTATGAATTTCATGAGATTTTTTTTATAATCAAGGTTTTGTTTTTCTTTTTTTAACTCTCTTAGGTTTGTTTAACAAAGATTTAGACAATGGAGGTGTACTTCAATTTCATAAGGATTTTTGAATTTTTAACAGAGAGAGAGAGAATTTGATTAATTGTCAATTTTACCAGCCCCCAACCCCCCCCCCCCCCCCCCTCTCCTCTCAAAGAAAAGTACTACTACGTGCGCATGTCCTCCTCTCCTCTATTTTCTGCTCACCTGCCCCTTGCCTTTCTCTAAAACGTCTTAATCACACCTTTTTCTTTCTTTTAAATTTCAATTTCGTTTGCTTGGCTGTTAGGAGAAAGGAGAAAACAGCTCCCTAGTGCTGATAGTAAAACACGGAGAATTTGTTATTCTTTTTCGCAATTTCCTTCACCGAATACAAAATCAGAATTGGCCTTGAATGACCATCTAAATATCTTTGGCAAAATCTTGGTAGACCTGATCTGATCTTGTACACCTTATGGTCCAAATTTTATCGCACCATCAAGTCTTGAGTTGGTGAGATAATGTAGAAAAATTGGAGCCACAGAGTTGACATAGACCGGATCCACCAAAGTGTTTGCCTCTAAACTACCATTTGTTTAGAGTAGCAGAACCTAATGTACCAAGGCAAATCTAATTCCGAAGTAGTTGGAAGGAATCATAAGGGCAAGCCAAGGAGCTGACAAACATTTTAAGAACATCTTTGACAAATCCACATCCGCAGCCCAAATAGAGCTTTTACTATAGCCTCAAAACTTTTGACATCAGAGTTCTGCTTTACACAATGAATCTCGGAAGCTACTATCTCAGAAAACTTTATCCTGGAAAAGAATGCCATCAATGATTACTGTACAAATGTTGCTGCTGCATACAACCAGTTGGGTATTAAGAACTCTCGATCAAAAACCAAGGGGGAATAGATGCTGCCAAACCAGAGTCCTTGTATTCAAACATTCAGGAGCTTTCTCGTACCATTCTCATCCTGCAAATGGGATTAATCAGTGGCTAAGTTAAGTACCAAGAATTGATTCTCTAAAACACCCATGCTTATTGATGATCCATTACGGAGGATTTCAAATACTGAGATTTCATGAGAGACAAATTGATCCCAACGACAAAGGGAGGACAAGTCAATCAAAGTATGTGGATAGATTAGTACTCAGAAATGGTATGAAGAGGTCCAAACCAAACTCACACATGAAAGATTCTACAAAACCATCAAAACTAGAATCTCATCAAAGAACACTATATGTTGTAAAACAAACTTGCATCTTTTTCTTTGTTACCTTTTAGTCCTAGAGGTAATTTTCTCTTACCATAACAACTGCAGCTTCAGAGATTAGAACTTCGTTCAGCAATGCTGTTTTAATATATTTTTGTGTGTGCCTGAGCATGTGCAAGCTCATGCAGTTTTAATATATTTTGTGTGTGCGTGAGTGTGTGCAAGCTTGTGCATAACGCACCCACACACCAAAACAAAAAAAATGTTGGTAAGCCAAATAAAAACCTCTGCATTTTTTTTAAACTTATGAATTAAAACATCCATCCTGTAAATACCCCTAATCTGTAATAGGACAATTCCATTTTCCTATCATACTTTTCCTACCTTTTCACTTATCTTAATTAGCAACAAAAACTAATGTACGACAAGTTATTCCATGTTCTGAAGTCAGTGCCAAGCATTGGTCATTTGCTACTTGTCTTCAATGTGGCACCCTGAATTCCACCTTGACTCAATTCTGAACAATTTCCTTTTTGAACTTTGATGGAAAAAAAACACTAGATTATCATCCATAGTAGTGTTGGGAGAAGTCTCAGCCTTTTTTGACCATGCACTAATATCCACTGCAATATCCCCATCCCCCATCCAAATTCACACAATTTACTGTGAAATGAGTAACAAAGAAAGGTAATAAATCTTTTTTTTTTTTTGGATTGCTATGCACAGATGTTTCAACATCAAAGCACCATCACTTCAAAATTTGAAAGTGCAAGGCGAAATGCAACTTTACTCAAATAAAGAAGCCTGAAAACAAACTCATGCAAAGAATAAAAACCAAGTGGAGGATTGAAGTATAACGTTAACCTGTACAATTTGTTAGCATCTCAGCTTATCATACAAAACATACCAAATAAATAAAATCTTAAACTAATTCATATGTTGTTACTTTCAAACCAAGCAGAGAGACTGTCATAAGTATGACAAACAAAGCAGAGGTATGTCTATGCAGATTTATCAAAATTAAAGAAAATTTAAGATGTTTTAGCAACTTTGTAATGACCAAGTATATTAGGTTTGACTACCTGCTACTAAGCTGGTACATTAAATAAAAGATAAGCAAAGCAATATAGCAAACTCATGAAGTTTAAGCAAATTGGATACACTGTCAGTGTATATCAAATTTACTGTTTAGCAAAACCTGGATATAGATATCTTTGTCTCCAGCTCCCGGCTGCGACTTGAAACAAATTACATTTAGCAACCCCATGGTTACATATGAATCTTATATATTGTTGCATATCATGACAAGTTTTGAGACATTAGAGATCCATCCTAGGAGGCATTCTTAACTCCAACAAGCTTTGGGATTTGTGTGCTGGGAATTTTTATTTTTTTTTTGGGGAGGGGGGGTGCCAAGAGGAGAGGCAATCCTATCCTTTCTTATAGGAGAGAGATATTGTTGGCAGACAACCGTCTGCGCCATCAGTTTTGATAGGATATTATATATTATCTTTTGAATAATGTTTATTCCTAATTTAGCAACAACATGTCCTACAGGTACATGGCTGAAGTCACCATGGTTCCCAAAATGCCAACTTTACCCACCCAAGTTAGAAGCTTATTCAACACACTTCAGAGTACCCTTTCTTTTAAAGAATAATAGCATTATCCCTCCCTATTCAAGATTGCTTTGTCTCTTTTCTCACAATTTCCACCTCAAATCAAGTTGTTGCTTGTGTAATATCACCCGAACACCATCTGACCTACAGACCTAAACCCTCCCCAATGCACAAAAATACTTTCTGGATGTTGTCTATTTGAGACTGGGGAGGGGAAAAAATTACTGCTAGAGTAATTTACAATCCCGTCACTTGTCATAGATGATAAATTGAGATCAGGCAAGCACATATGAAAGGGCACATCAAGGAACCACTACTCCATGTGTAAGGTAACATGCCAAATTAGATGACAGCTATCCATTCTTCTTTAACTTTGATCTAAATCGGCCCATTCAACAGATGGATTCAACTCACTATCCTTATTTTCCCTAAATCTAACAAATGGATAGGCAAATCTTACACAGCTAAACCAACAGTCAAATTGCAAAATTATAAAAAAGGAACACCCCATTGGAATCAAAATGCCATCAATTATTATCACTTGAAATAGGATAGGGCAAGAAAGCAAATAGAAAGAGAATCCAAAAGACATAAATATATATTTGCTACTTAGCATTCTCAAATCAGTAACCATGTTAATTCAGCTGAGCATAAAATCATACGTCAAGCTCATGCAGTAATACAATTCTGAAGCTTGTCCATCATAAACACCACAATACTCTTGATATTGGTCAGTGGCTGAAGCTTCAAAAAAATCCCAGGCTTAATTTATTGGCTAGAAGTAAAGTCAACAAGGGCTAGACTATGGAAACTCCCGTAATAGAATTATACTGACGAGATTTCTGTCCACACTCCACTTACTTCATCAAGACATCTCAACCAATACATTTCTGATCCTACTTTACCGTCCTAGGTGCTTATTTAGCAGCTTCTTAGCATAAATTTTTTCTGAAGTCCCCATTTCAAGTCCAGTCCCAGAACTGAAGGCCCGACAATTGTAAAGTGGTGAAGCGAAGAAATATGGACCTTTACTGACATGCAAGACACAGTCTTCATCTTCTTTCATGTCTGCAAATACTCAATATCTTCTTTGATTGCTAAATATGAACAACATTAGTTTCCAAACTGACAAGAAAATCTTTCAACTGGTATGATTGTGTACAAGTGATAAACCCATTCAAAGTTCTCAAGATGACATCATCAAATTCCAAGCCTAACCACATTTTGGATTAAGCTTCCGTTGCCTGATTTTCTTGTGCATATTCCCGTTGCAAATAGAGTTTTATCTCATTCACAGGTATAACTTTATGCTCTTCCAAAATGGCGAGTTCAAATCAGGGGAAAATATGAAAAATCACAATCAAAACTGTCTAAAATATTTTCCAACAGTGTATAGCTCTAGAACAATTCTTAAATCCTGAAATTCAGTTAGTGAGTACTATACCTGTAAAACCAGCTCTTTCCTCATTTATCCAACCTGAAATCTGAGCCAAATCAGCCCTGACCCCCCTTCGTAAAACATTTTACGGATTGTCCATAATGATAGAAGAATCAAAGACTTTGTCAACATTTTTATTCATCTACTTGAAATTCTAATGTTAAAATGATCTTGAGTTATTTTGAGTTCTTTAATTAAAAAAAAATGAGGATTGGTTTGGTTGGCAAGGGATCAGCACAACAAAAGTAGTCTGATTACCTGGGACAAACAGATTTCAGTGTTTGGTCTGCTTAATTGATAGTGGATAGAAATATGATTCTTCAAATCTAAGAAATTAACATTCAACTACAGGGAAAATATCCCAATCCTCAGCTCAGGGAACTTAGTGAAAGCAAATGGCAGAGCATCAATGTCAGAGATGATCCTTTACCCGTTGGCAATGGAACTCCCCTGTCACACATGTATCTATAACCCACACAAACAGTAATGGTGGCGAAGCAGAAGAAAATTGACATCCTGAAGGGTGTGGTTCTACCTTCACTCCATGGTCTTCACACACACACAGAGTCGAAGACTACCAATGCATTCCAATTAAAAATCAACCAAGCTTAGAGTAACTATTATGCCGGGGGCTGCGGTGACAATAGTTGTAGAGGTCTTTACTCTGAGTGTTGTTTTCTAAAACAACTGTCCACAAACCGGTAGCAGAGAGCACCAACTCATTTATTTGCTTATTGCCATACTAAGCGTTTGATGTGTTCTTGAATTGGTGATAAAGCTTCCAGATTTATTTTGTTCAAATGCAGACTTCAATAAAGAAACAATACTACTATTCACCAGGATTCCTGATGCACTTAATTTCTTTTTTCTCCTCGTAAAGAAAAAATTTGCATTATTTCATTTTGTCTTCATCACACAGCAATTGATGGAAGAAATAGAAAATGTCTTGGACATTTAAAATTCCAATGCCTTTTGGCATCAATTTTTTAAGCTCTGAAAGTTCTTGGAATGCTAAAGCTTTCAATATGCGAGGCTTCAAAATCACCAAAAGTTGTTAATTATTAAGATCCACGTTCTTAATATCAGTTTCTAACATATTTTTCAATTTGCTTTTGAAAATCTCATACAACATTTTCTTTAAAGAAGAAAAGTTGAAACTAAAATCCTAAGATTCTAATTCCTATCACCCCATATGTCCTGGGATTTCCCATGCCTGGAAAAAGAACCCTTCAAATACAATATGGCCTGATTGTTTTGGGTTCACCAAATACATTGTCACTGTTCCCTTGCAAAACTCTTCCTTTACAAAACCTATTCATACCCTATAGGTTGCATATGGGAGTATTAGGCCTTATTCCAAATTGACTTTGCAGAGCTAAATTTATCTTATCATTTTGAAAAGATATTTTATTGTGTTGTGAAATGCTTTCCATATTTTAAATGTATTTTTTTTGGGTCCAAAAAAAGCTGATTAGAAGCAGATCTTATGTTGCTTTTGTATTCCGACTATGGGCTACTTTTTGTGCCTCTTAAGATAATTACCACGTAAAGGCCAGAAAACATATTTTGCCATATGCCTTTCCCTCTTCATCTATTGTCATCCCACTTTCAAATGTGTAGGCTTCTCTTCCCTCTACCATGAGTAAAGCAATTAGCTACATCTAAAGATTGTTTAATTAGCACACAAGCCCATGTATGCCAGATATAAGAGTAATTTGGTCATTAATTAGTCAAAATCAGATTTTGCCTTTTTTTTATATAAAATTCATGCATTCCTAGTTTAACAGCAAACAAGAACATGAGAGTTATTATGAGAAATCGGATTTTCAAGAATCAGTTCTGTAAAATCAGCAGCAGTTGAGAAAACCTCTTACTCTCACTAAATAATTCAATCTGTTCAAAATAAGAGGACACAGACACAAAGATGCCAAAAAATGAGACCTTTACATTTTTGCCTGCAAATTTGTATATTAAGACGCCAAAAATTGACTCCATTACATTTATGCCCGCAAATTTTCTACTAAGTGTATCACATCGTGTAATCACATACCAGTGACACTAAATTCTCTACCTAATTCATGTGAAGGTTAGAGAGAATATCCACAAATCTCACAGGTTAAAATCAATCAGACCACCTAGAAGACCATTGGTTCCACTGACAACTTACATCTTTGTTGGGGAGAGTTTTGTTCATGCATTGCTTCAGTTGAGAAGTCTCAGCAGTAGCAGTAGACTCCATGATTAAGCCATGGTTTTGACCACCCTACATAAAGATATGAGAACCATGACTCAATGAAAATAGTATATGTAGAAGTTGCACACATGGTGCATCCAACAAACTGCTAGAAGTTTGTATTATTTATGCCACGTGAACTTGCAGATGCATTTACCAATAAAGGTGCTACATTAGAAATTTCACAAAAACACCCCCAAAAATTCATCCAAACTAACCCAAGATTCCCATAGCATAGGTGATTGTCTTGCTAATAGTTGGCTGCTTCATCTTCTCTTCTTTATCTAGCTTCATGAAGAATACAGCAGAAAGTTCTATACTTTTTTCCAATCCTTTAGTTTGCATCTCCTTTGACACATACATTATCTCAAAAATTAACCCAAAAAAGACCAGAAGAAAAAAAGAACTCAAATGACCTCCAAATGTCTCAAAATATGCAGCTCAAGAGCAAAGAGAATTCTCTCAAACAATTGCTGTATCAGCATCATGTGGAAGTTGATGCCATATTGTCCGGAATATCAAAACTCTCCCTTAACTTATCACTTCTATGAACTTCATACCAATCAGGAAGTTATCTCCCGGTGCTTCATAATTCTTTTTCATGTGAGCTAATACTACAGCTTGTGCATAGTAAGTAGTTACTTTTCTGAGTTTCGAGAATTATCTAATTAATAACGATAAATGTCTTCTGCAAGATACCAAGTCCACAGAGTCAAAACTAAGACAAACTAAGTCTTTTCATAAATGGCATTCTCAGACCACTTGAAGCAGCTGGAAGAATAGATCACATCCAAAGAATTATGCACCTAGAAGCTAAAAGGGAAGCATGAATAGTATATTGACAGAACACAAGTGAGCGAAGGATAACTTACCCCATGTAAATGTGCATCATCTTTACCCTCTTCAAATAAAGATGAATAATAAGCAGGATCATATATGGAGCCTCCTAAAACATCATCAGAGCCAGATGGATGTCTATCTATAGAAGGGGTTGCCGGATTGAGGAAACTGTTTCTCAAATCAGCATCTGATTCTCGAGGAACTGAAGTCTCTAAATAAGAAACGCCAAGTCTATACATCTGAATCCATAAGAATGAAGAAGATAACCTCACAAAAAACCCAATAATCTGCATGGACAGAGTGAGTTTAACCGAGAATATAACAAAAGTCCCATATATATCCGACGAAATGTGCCTGCACATACCACAAAATGGTTTTATTCAAAAAAGTGCTAGACATTCATGTCTTAGTTTTCTGCAAAAAGAGAGAGCATAGAAAGAAATCAACAATAATAGGATAGGAGTAAGACATGAGAATGACAAAAGGGTAACCCAAACAAAGTAACTCTGTAAATCCTAAACAAGGACATTCAACCAAAAAACCCATCATGCACTCAAAGTAAGGCCAAGGATGATAACTGCACTAATATCCAGGCTCAGGCAGAAACTTGCAGAATAAGCAAACAAAGTCGACTTGACTATAGATGTGCAGTAAAAATAATTAAATTATATCAGTAGACACTTAAATTACAACCTATCCTCATACTACCTTCTGACGTAAAATAAATATATCGCTTATATTTCAAGAAGTAATTTTTAGTTATGGATAGCATAGAAGATCAACTAAGTATTTAGGTCAACATAGACACCATTTATGAACCACTTCACAAGGCAATCAGTAAACAGAAAACCACCAAGCAATCACTTAATAGGAAAATGTATAAACCAGAAACAGTTTTATAACAATGAGAAGAGAAAAAAATATTTTCAGTCGCATTTCCGGAGCATTATAAAGCCTTAGAGTCATTTGGCTCTTCTAACCAGTAAATTTAGTTGTGACACATACATTACCTGCACTGTAATTTTTATATCCATGCTTAATCTAAGGGAAACTGAGTCACAGCATTCATTATTTAAGATTTTTAAAAAAAAAAAGGTAATCACAGCATTCATTATTTAAGATTTAAAAAAAAAGGTAATCAAAACATTTTTATCTCCTCTCCCTATTCAATCCAGAAACATGTCTAGACATACCAGGCTTTAGTCTTGCAGTTCCAACTCGCTGAAATTTCAACCAACAAATAAGAATTTATTGACATTTATCGTTCACAGAGTAAGATAGCCAATAAACCCATTAATAAGTCCGAGATATCGTTTACCAAATCAAGACTAATTTGGTACAAAATTCACATTCACTTGATACCAAATTCCAAAATCTACAAACTTCTGGAATTATAGAAACGAAAACAAGAGCCACTGTCTGCCCTTCAGCATTGACTCGCAATCTCTATAAGAAGAATTCCTTGCTTTACATCAAAGTAATACTTGTGATCTATGAGTGTTACATAGCATTAGCATCTAACAACTAATAACAGATAGCATGAGCCACATTATCTAATCAAATGATTTGCCTAAATTGAACACATTAAGAGATTCACAAATAAGAGTGTCACATAGCTCATATGTTCAACATGTTGGCAATATAAGTTGGTCAAAAATGTATGCATGATCATAATTATAATAGATCAAGTTTGCTGAATATCGGAATTCAGAAAATGAAAATTCAGAAAACAAAATGAAAAAAATGAAGGTAAGGAACTCAAACAAGCTATTATTATGATAAGAAAGGAGATTTTTTTTTGTTTTTTTTGTGGGGGGGGGGGGGGGGGGGAACCAGATAAATGGGAAAAGATGGAAAAAAGGAGAGAAAAGGACCAGATTTCACGGGCAAAGAGAATGAACCAGGTGATGTCAAGCAAAATGGAACAGAAAAGAAGCACGGCATATGTTCTCCCAAGGCTCTGACTGCTACTCTCAATGGCAACCAGGGCGAACAAGGCAATTCCCAAATCGATCAGCAAGACTCCGTTGTAGAGTGCCCCGAGTGAGCCAATCAATGAGCAACCAATCTGACAGACAGCTAAACACTGAGCATCGATATTATTCTTCTCTAATGAGCAATAGCAGCAGTAAATTTGTTACTATCATCTATCCGTCCAAGAAATCGAACAATTCATATGTGACATTAATCGTATACACTATGCATACATATATACACGCACATTATTGGAGAGAACACTGCACATACATGTAAATATTGCTAGCGAGGGTCAATACAAACATACATAACAGTCTATCAAAACATTGAGATGAAAGAATACGCAAGGAAAATCAATTGAATTCAAGGTTGATAATCTGAGAACAGTTAGTTTAGAAGAGAAGTTTACATACTTGAATGTAGATGAGAATAACAGCGGAAGACTGAATCTTATCATAATCGCGAAGCCACGTCTGTATCTGAGTTCTCAATGCAGGGCAACAACAACGCATCATAAATTCTGGACTCCAAAGGCAATCGGCCCCCCCTCTCCAGCACCGGATTTCCCTATTTATGGAGAAGCTCGTCTATTGGATGGGATTTGATTCAAACAGGCGAGGCCGCGGGCGGACAGGTCAAACAGAATCGAACCAACAGGAAAACCCTGTCCTGCCTTCCTTTCTCTTCCCTGGGTGGAGGTGAAGGGCGGAGGGATAATGGATATGGTAGGCGGTAGGTAATAGAAAGTGACAGATAATTGGATTAAGCGCGGGAAAAGGGAACAGTAGAACTAGGACACAGGCATAGGCATATGCATAAGCAGAGGCGGCCTACATTGAAACGAATTTGCCTTTTTCAAAGTTGAAAGAAACCGATTAATCTTCTTCTGAATCCTTTTCTCTCATAACATCGCCGGCCGGCGGCGTTTTTTTCCAGTCGCAGCAAAACTACTTCGTTTAAGTCAGTTTGACGGCTAACAGAACCAACAAATCAGTTCAATTAGAGAAACAACTCTCTCTCTCTCTCTCTCTCTCTCGCTGCATCTTCTGTGCAGTCTCTCACAACATTTTCCTCTTTCTTTTTTTGGCTCTTTTCCTCGTTCTGTTTCTTTCTTTCTTTTTTGCCCCTTTTTCTTTTAAAAGCTGCGTAACCTTTCTTTTGCATAAATTCAGGGGATCGAAGATCGATCGATCCCTTGCTTGTGCATCGACCCTTCGAGTTTCTTATAGTAAATGTTTTGCAAGTTGCAACTCTTAACAAGAATTAATCTGTCAAATAAAAAAAATTATCTAACAAATGGCCTAATTTCAAAATTGAATTTAATGCATAAAATTAATCTGTCAAAAAAAAAAAGAAGAGACAATAGTATTTTTGTGCTGATGTGCTATGCTGTTGGACCTTTGTCCAAACACTATACATATTTTTTTTATTTTATAGGATCTTTGTCCAAATACTATATATCTATATATGTGTGTGTGCGTGCGCGTGTATCAATTATAAACCTATCATTTCGGGGGGGGGGGGGGGGGGGGGAAAGAGTCTCTAACAAGGTGCAAATGACTCAAACCCAATCAAGTTAATTGCAAGCTTGATCCAACAATGCTTTAATTTAAATTCGTATTAGTCAAGTTTAAGTAATTCAATTTATTAGTGTGAAATGTATATCTTTTATTTAAATTATATAAATATTTGACTCATGTCATTTGAATTTGATTGACCTAATAGCTATATCAAATGCAGTTCGAGTCCACTTTAAGTAGGCTATTTGAACTCTTCACAAAGTTTAATTTCATAGTTATTAAACTCATGTTTCTGTTCTTATGACCTTACAATTCCACAATTCATATTTATAAATATACTGTAAGACTCTAGATTATGTAAAATTATAATTAAATTACTAGAATTTTTTGTGTTACTAATTTGAAATTCAAAATCTTACATTCCACAAATTTAGATTAATGATATCTATTTTTCAACTTTTTTTGCCAAAAAATAAAATAACTCCTTGACATACACTTTTATCCATCAGCATATAATATTGAAAATTATAGATTTTAATTGCAGAGCTTCACTCTTTTTTTTCGGTTGGTTAGGATTGCATTTGCTACATTTATTTGTTTACTTTGAATACGCAAGGAAAATGTTTACTTGTTTATTTGTTGTTTACTTTTTTAAAAAAATAATCGTTCAAAACGTCCCTCATATTTTACAAATAACTTTTTTCGTCTTTCACTTTTAAAAGTATACTTTTACATCCCTTATAAATTCACATCGGTCAATTTTAGTCCCTATCTAGGTTTTTGACTAATTTTTTATGAGAATCCACCATGTGCCATTGCACGTGATCATTTTTTAAGGGCAAATTTATCAAATTAAAATTTACATAATTCGATTCATAGTCTCTCACATTTCAAAAAATAAATTTTATTGTCCCTCACATTTCATAAAATGAATTGTTTCATCCCTCACATTACACAAAATGAATTTTTTCATTCTTCATGTTTTACAAAATAAATTTTTCATCCCTCATTGATCATGTGTACGAATAATTTTTTTTTAAACTCATGTATATATCTATTTGATTCTATCTGAATAATACGAATAGCATGCAATGTATCATTATTTGATTTCGTTTGAACGTACTGTTTAGGTGAAATTAAATAGACATATATAGGGGTTCAAAACAATTATTAAAAGTTTTTCATTCATGTCCATTTCCTTTTACTTGAAAATTGAAAATAAAGAAGAAACTTAATCCTAAACATTATCAAGTGTTTATATCAAATTAAATTTGGAAAAAAAAATAAACAAAGGAAAATATGACAAAAAGAAATAAGTAATTGACATTTTCAAATTTTAAAACAATCAAAAGGCAAAAAATTCAACTATTGGTCTTAAAGGTGGCAAGTGAAAATTTTAGATTTAAACTGCAATTTGTTAGCATGATTATAGAATTCGAATTAAGACAGATTAATTAGATGGCCTTATTACACAACTCAATAAGTGAATTATTACCAATTGAGAAAGGTTAATATTGAATAGATTCATATGGTAAAATCAAATATATTTTTCTGTCAAATTAAATTTGGACAGAAAAATAAACAAAGGAAAATATGATAAAAAGAAATAAGTAATTGACACTTTCAAATTTTAAAATAATCACAAGACAAAAAATTCAACTATTGGTCTTAAAGGTGGCGAGTGAAAATTTTAGATTTATACTGCAATTTGTTAGCATGATTATAGAATTCGAATTAAGACCAATTAATTAGATGGCCTTATTACACAACTCAATAAGTGAGTTATTATCAAATGAGAAAGGTTAATATTGAATAGATTTATATGGTAAAATTAAATATATATATATATATATACATAGGTTTATAACAAAATTGTTAGATTAAAACCTATGTATATATCTATTGAATAGCATGTATACAATTACAATTAGTTTGTTTAGATAAAATTAAATAGAGATATGTTACATACTGTTCGTACTGTTTCATGTGAAATCAAATAGTTATATACATGAATTTAAAAAAAAAAAATCTATTCATACACATGGTCAATAAATGATGAAAAATTTTATTTTGTAAAATGTAAAAGATTAAAAAATTTATTTTATAAAATATGAGGGATAAAATAATTTATTTTGTGAAATGTAAGGAACTATATATGGAATTATGTAAATTTTAATTGGATAATTTTGCCATTAAAAATGATCATACGCAAGACACGTGATGAATTCCGACAAAAAACTAGTCCAAAACCTAGGTACTATCTAGTAGGTAGGGATCAAATTTAATTAATGTGAATTTGTAAGGTACATAAAAATATAATTTTAAAAGTGAGCGAAGAAAAAATCCTTTTTTTTTTTTTTTTTTTAAGTAGGATCTCAGCATTTGCAATTTTTTGGCCTAGTCCTCCCCTCCTCCCTACGCTTCTACTTTGTTGTTCTTACTGAGTAGTAACTGGCAGGCATTTGTCGCAAAATTCCCCCATCTCCCGACGGTGGCAAAGACAGTCTTCTGGCACAATTTTGTTCGGAGATTCTGAGCCAGTGGTAGGTTGGGAAGGACGACATTAGGATTCAAGGGATGTCAGAGGACGAGAAGACGTTGACGCCACCGACGACGAAGACGGGACAAGTACCGGAGTCATCAATTACCTCAGCGTCACCGTCCAAGGACAAGTCGGACAAGGCAGACAAGACATGGCACTCGTACATTTCAGAGGATCTTCCTCGTACAGTCCAGCAGTCTACAGACTCCGCCCTCCGCTCCGCCCGTTCCTTCCACCACTCCTCTTCTACCCATTTCCGTACTCTTCGGGTATAGGATTTTCTTTTTTCTCCTCTGTTTGTTCGTGACTCTGCCCAACGCTCTGGATATTAGCATCCCTGTTTCTTGTTTCTCTTTAGGATTCCAAGATTCACGCCTTTCATAACCTTCATTGGCAGTGAGGATTGACATAGATTTAAATTTTAGCAATGTCAAAATTCGACAATTCGACAACGAAGTCTAGGAATTCCGTTGGCCGAAACTGATGCAACTAGCCCGATATTGATTAATTCCGAGTCTATATTCTACTTTTAGTGTACATATTTCTTTCTGGAGGTGTATGTTGGGTATCATTTCTGGTTAGTGACAATTGCGCCACAGTTGGCCTCTATTGTGACAAACCTTGCAAAGGTTGCTGGAGGAACTAAGCTGTGGTCTTCAATTGATTCTAATGGATTTCATCATTTGTTGGAAAAAAAAACAAATTAACTCCGTTCTTGTTGAGTAAGACCTTGATTGGTCTTTGTGATGTTTGTCTTATTATTTTTGCTCCAATTAATTTGGTCCTCTTGCCAGCTTCTATTGCTTCAAGTACCACCATTGATGTTCTGATTGGATGGTGAATTTTTAGTCAGTGCTTTTTTGGCTTTGATGTACATATACTTGGATATGAATTCCATATTTGTTTGTCTAAGGTGTTGTTTTCTGCCATCTTCTTATTATTGCATTTCCTTATTTATTTATTTTAGTTCTTTAATTAATGTTCTTAATACTTTGATTCTGCAGGATTTCATGCCACAACTGGGAAGCCAGTATAGAACCTATGAAGATGCATTCTTCCTGAAAATTAAAGGTGAATTTGATTAACTAAATATAATTTCTATATATACTTTGGAATTTTATTTTATAACTTACTACTCTAAAAGGGTCATTACAGTTTTATCATAAATGTTATCCAGATAAGTGTATGGCACTTCATGGTGATTAGTTTAATGCTTTATTGAGGAATGACCGTCCTTTATACACATGATTTTCCCCATGTAAAATTGAAGATTCCTTTACACTTACTTATTGAGCTGGGGCACAAGCTCTCTCAGTCTCGCTCTATGCCAATATGCCCATAGTTCTACCTTTGTACTATTCCCAGCTATGTAGAAGGCTAGCTAATGTCCATTAATTGTTTCTGGAATTGGATAGATGCCCTGTCAAGGCTCATTTCATCACTCAAGGCCAGTTATTGGGTTCTGGGTATTCAGCCGGTTTTCTAAACCAAAAGATATTTTCTGTTAGTGTGTTCTCCTTTTTCGTGACAACTTATTTTTTCTCTTATTGTAAATTAGATGAATTGACTAAAGTTAGAGAAAATCCAGCTGTGACTGGTGGAATTGCTGTTGCTGTTGGTCTCCTATTATTCAGAGGTAAAAATTTGGATTTGACATGTATTTATGCATGTGTTGTTTGTTTTGTTTTTCTGGCTTTTGTTATTAGTTAGCAGTCAGAAGCTTGAGCTCGTCAGAAAACAAAACTGCTTGAACTTGTGCTTGATGTTTTGAATCTTTAGAGAGTTCAAACTCAGTAATGTAAAGTTGACTAAAGAAAAAAATTGCAAACAACCGATTAAGGAATTTCATCAAACATAAGCTGTACATGAAGAAATTTTGACCCCATCTCTGATTTCTCAACAAATGCACCTTACATACTTTCCAAAAACACCAAAGATTTAACACAACAATGAGAATACAATAAAAGTGAATAACAGTAGAGTTGTGCATTGTGTTCTCTTTGGTTTATAGGAGGGCCCTTTGCAATTCTTTTTGTTCTTTCTGGATCCTCATTGAAAGCCATTGCAGATTTTAAACTTCACTGTGCCAGCATAGAATTTCTTTTTGAGCACGAGAGAGTGAAAGAGCGTCTCATATTGCGTTCTCTGCTAGATCAGGAAGTAGGATGTTTGATCAATGTTTGGTGGTAGCAGAGGTGCTAGTAGTCGCCGTGCCATTCAGATCTTTTGTTGGCCAACTTAGATCTGGTCATATGAGGTTGAGTAAGAAAGAGGCGAGGGGCAAGCAAGGATTTTTCAAGCAGAAGTGGTGAGAGGTGGAGAGGGAGGGTTCTCCAGTGGGTTCCAGGTGCTGTGTAATCTGGGGAGATGGGTTTCTCTGGTTGGAATTTGAAATATGAAGCCTGATATTCTGGTCAACGAAGTGATGGAATGTGCAATGTGATAATTTGTCAATTTTTAGACTGAATCTTTTTTGCATTAATATAATTAGAGAAAATTACCCACCTGCCATATAAGGCTAGAGAGGTCAAAGAAGTAATTTATCCAAGGAAGGCGGGTCTTTTAGGAAATTTTACTTGTATATTAAAAATAAACTATGTATACATATGCATGCTTGAAAAGCTTGACAAGCTCCCTAGCAGAATACAAGAATGCCTAAGATTGGCTCATCAAGCTTAACAAACTGTTTGAGCTCAATACTGACTGAGCTCAAGTCATCTTCTGATCAAGCTACTCATAAGTAGCTTGATTTTTTGCAGCCCTATTTATTTTTCTGCAATTTCAGTGTATCAAATGTTTCTTGTAGATAAGTTCCTTTTTTTGTTTAACGTGGCTTTCGAAATATAAAGCCTGTTGTGCCAACCAGGTTTCATTTGATAAGCCACATATTGTGGTCACATTACCAACTTTTGTACTGGGAGCTTATTGGTTTAGTTGGGTTTTCCAGTTGGCCTAACACAAAAGGGGTTTAGGTCATGGTAAGTTGGTTAATAGAAACATTTAGTAGGAGAATAACTAGTGATTTCCTCTACAGCTAGTGATCTGAGAAAATGAACAGAGAAAAAGAATCACTCTTGACAGGTAAGATTCATGAGTCACTGTAGCAGTTTAATGTCTTAGTTACTTTAGGAAGGTATTGCCACGGTAGTGCATGAAAACCTCCTCAGGACAGGCATTTTAGCATTAAGTGCTCACATCCTTGCTGTCCTGAGTCAAGCATACGGGGGAGCCCTGGGAGTCACTTCTCGATATTTCTTTATAGATGTCAACTCTCTGGTTGAACAATCATATCACTGTACCCTGTATTATCATTCCTGTCAAGTATTCACTGCAAGCAGGAAAAAGAATAAAGTTTAACTAGTTAGTGAAGTGTACGATGCTACCTGTAAATTTCTACACAATTCTTAGTTCTTGAAATCTAATAGGTCTTATCTGCAGGACCGAGAAGGTTTCTTTTCCGTCATACATTGGGCCGATTTCAAAGTGAGGAGGTATTTTTCTTTTCTGGACAATCTTAAATAGATATATATTTTTAAACTGTTAGAATGAATTAATGAGTGTTTACATTTTTTGTTAGTTTTAAACTGAATTGGCAGAAGGATAACTGCTTTCTTCATATGAAAGTTTATTTGAAGTCCTTCAGAGTGAGATTTGACTGGCTAATTAGGTTTCTGTTCTTCTATAGGCGCAGTTCATTAGAGCTGAAAAGAATGTTAAGGAGTTGAACCTTTCTGTTGACTTGATGAAGAAGGAGAGTGGAAAGCTACTTGAAAGGGCAGCTCTTGCTGAAAAGGAAATGAAACATGGCCAAATTGACCTCATGTAGAAGTTGTTATGATTGTTTAGATGTCCATACCTATGATTAGTCTCTTTCCTGCATTGATTATTGAAAATTATGTTAGGAATGCTGGAGTTCAGATTCAAACTCTTGCAAGATCTGTTCACAAGGCAGAAACTAAAGCTACTGGTATGTCCCATTGAATTGTTTTCTTCTTGTTCTGGGGTCTCTGATTTCTAATATTAATCTTTGTATATCTTTGCTTTGGTTATTTATTTCTCACAGTATATTCATTTATTCTGCTCGCTTTTATGATTTATGACTATCTTCAGATTGGAATAAGCCCTAGGCCTACACCCTGAATTTTATGAAGTCAAAATGCAAAGGCCAAGAGTCTCCTTACTCTTTAAAAGAAAAAAAGCTCTTAAGTGTATATATTTATATATATATATGTACATGTGTGTGTGTGTGTGTGCATATAACTTGATTCCCCATTTGTAGCTGCAACTCCGACACTAGGGCTATGAAGCGGCAAAAGTATGTTGGGTATACAAGCCCTGCAACAAATTGTGGGGCTTATGGGACTAAGGAATGAGTTTTTCAACCTGAATCATAGTGATTGTTGGTGTTTGGAAGAGGCATCAAGGGGATAAATCTATGGGTTTCATTGCCCCATCCTATTCTTTTAGTCATTGCCGAATGAAGTGGATATGTTTAGCTTGATTACATTTTTCATGTTTACTTAAAAGAAAAAAAAGGGTATTGCAGAAAGACATGAGAGCCATCACTCCACCTGCACCCCCTCCCCAGGCTGCCTACCCCATTTACTCCCCAGGGTGCTTTTGGATTGAAGGGAAAGGGAGGACAAGAAAGAATTTATATATCACCTGTTTGGGAAGAGAAGGGAAGGGAATCGAAGGATTTTAAACCCCATAAAATCCCACTTTTTTGTCCCTTTCAAAAGTGGGATGAAATGGAAGGAAAACTTCAACATGATGCATAAAGGTAACAACAATGGCAGATTGGAAGTAGTTCAATATCAACGACATTTCCCTCCAAAACTGCCAAATAGCTTAGAGAGAAACTCTCCTCTTACTTCTCTTCCCTTCTGTTCCTGTCTCCCCTCATTGAAGTTATCCTTCCTTTATTATTATTATTTTTTTTTTTGGCTTTTCTAAACTCACAAACTAGGCCTTAGCCCTTAATCTCAGATGGTGGTTGTCCATATATTGCTCGACTTAAACCAAGGTTAAAGAAGATTTGCGACCCCCATTTTTAAATAGTATTTTGGTTTACAGAATTTGGGGTATACTGGTGGTTGTAGTTTGAATTAAGATTGATGGATCTATTATGTTGAGTTTGAACCTTTGTTTATTGTGTAATTATTTGCTATGAGAGATTTGTTTTGTAGTTTCAAGAAATGCATTTGGTATTCTGCTTTTCCTTTATTGGAGTATGGGGTTCAGGGGTGGTAATCTGCAAGAGGTGGCAGTGGGGGTAGCAGTGCTGAGAGAAATGGGTGAGGAAGGAAGCAAGAGCCATGAAGTGGAAGGTAAGAGAAAAGAGAAAGAAAAGGACAAAAAGTAAAAGGAGGAAAAGTAACAATTAAGAAAAAAGTTGATTCCCAGTACACTACAAATGCCAAACGTAAGATTTCAAGAATGTTGGTAAACCCATTGTCATTAAGGGGAACTTTAATAGTCATTAGCATTATTGTTCTCGATGTGTACCAAACTGCTGATTAGATTCATATTTCTTTATCTCCTCGCTCTCCTCTTCCTTTATAGTACGCGGCATGGTCTTGGACCTTATGGCTGTGAATGGATTGATAATTTATCCTTTAAAATGCATGATCTCTGCTATGTGTTTTATGTGATTGCTTATCCAATTTCTACACGCGACTGATAGATTTGATGGATCTACTGCGGGAACTTCCTGGAAGGGAGGCTCTGAAACTTCGAGCAGAAGTAAGTCATTTTGCACTGCATTTTCAACCTTATTCTGGTTGGTATACCTATTGGATGCTGATCCCTAAGTTGATTGGGGTGAATATTTCTTCATTTTTGTTCCTGGATTAGGTTGCTTCAGTGGCATCGCATCTCCGAGAACAAAGGATCGCCATGGAAAAGAAGATAATGAAAATTTCTGATTCAGGGCTTCCTGTCTGAGGTTGCATCCTAATCCAACAATCCCCACCTCCCTCTTCCCCGAAAACCAAAAAAGGAAAAAAAATATTAGAAGCTTAGAAATATTCTTCTAATTTCCTTGTACTTACAAGGAGAGAAGATCGGGTTGATTATTTTACATCTGGCATTCTCTAGCCCCAAAATGGGGGTAAAATATGAGGCTACTTCGCCCCTCTGAATTTCATTCAAATATTTCGGGTTGGTTAAATTTGAGTGTGTTTGGATTGTAAATTATTTAAGATAATTTTGTGAAAAAAAGTACTATATCACTTTTTCTAGTAGTTAATTTCTAATATTACTTGGAGAGTTTTATCAGTTATTAATTGACAGACAAAACTTGACAATGGCAATATTGCTTAGTACTCCAACATCACCAATACAACCGTGGATGAAGATGCAAGAATAAAAGAAGCGACAAGAGAAGTTGCTCTAAAAATGCCAATAAGATAGAAACCAACATCCATCCAATTCAACCATGAGCAAGTTCGATAACTAAAAATGACAAATCCGTATCAATTCAAAGCACATATTAAGACAAAATTAGATCATTAAGCAACTCAAAATTTCAAATTGGGCAAATTTCACTTTACCCCCTTGTGATTTAGTGTTTTTTCACATAACCTCCTATGGTTTCAAAAGCTATATGTAATCCCCTTATGGTTTGGATTAAAGTGTCAAAGTGACGGGAATGATCATTCATAACGGTGTCACCTAAAATGTAAAAAATAGTCTTATGTAAAATTGAAATTTATGTATTAACCAATGGGGGTTAAGTGTATATTTTAAAAATCATAAGGTGGTTATATGGTAAAGTATTAAATCATAAGGGGGTTATATGGTAAAATATAAAAATCATACGGGGTTAATGTGTCATGTATTTATAAGGGTAATTTCGACATTTTTAGAAGTTCCGTTACGAGTGACTATTTCCGTTACTTTGACACTTTAATTCAAACCATGAGGGGGTTATGTATAACTTTTGAAACTATAGGGGGTTATGTAAAAAAAGGGTAAATCACAGAGGGTAAAATGTAATTTACCCTTTCAAATTTGGTAGATCTAATCACATTTGATGTAGGATATCAAACTTTTGGAAGCTCAATTTCTTTCATTGTTCAATGCATATACTAGAATCAGATATACATAATTTAAAATTTTAGAAAATTAGAAAGTCAAAACTTATTAATAAATAGTGAAATTTAGCCATGTAAAACTCACTTTTATTTTCTCCTTGATGCCATAAAGATTTCTACACTAATCTCCAATGTACATCAAGTCTTGAACTATTTCTGGAGCCACTGAAGCTCGATATGGATTAATAATTCTATTCCCAACATTGAGGGTGGCCTTAGATGCTATTGTAATAATAGAAATAGCCAAGATATAATGGGTCATCAGAGAAAGCATTAGGTATGAGATGCTGTTGACTTTTCACCCCTTTAAAAAGTTAAATGATTTTGAACTAGGCCTAATTGGTTAGTAAGCGTATCAAGATAATCTAATAATTCATATTTATGGGGTTCCAAAATCTTCATTTTCATAAAATATTCATCAAAGTTGTCCTAATCAAAGGTCGATTGCTGAATTGGCTCCCCGATTATCAGATGCACTTCATTCAATTGTTGTTCCTTTTTTTTAGAAACGGAAGATAATTTTATGGGTTAAAAACAAAAAGTCCCCTGTGGTATACATAATATACAGAAAAGCCTCTCATGGTTTCAAAACATACAAAACGATATCTCATGTTTTAAACTAAATTGCAAACTAACAAAATTTGTTAAATTTAATGAAATCCAGTAAATTTAACTAAAAATTTAACGAAATCCGGTAAATTTAACAGAATTTGGTAAGTTTAACAGCCGAAACTATCATTTTCGTTAACTTTAACGAATTCTATCAGTTTACAATTTAGTTCAAAACATGAGGTGTCGTTTTATATGTTTTGAAACTACGAGGTGTTTTTTTTATGTATTTAGTATACCACAGGAAATTTTTTTGTATTTAACCCTAATTTTATTGATAAACTAGGCTTTACAATTTTTGAGCAATAGCTCAATCAACTATACAAAGTGTACCATGACACTTAAGGAGTAGCAAAAGTTCTCTCCTCATCTCTAAGTATGCTTAATGCATAAAGGCTAAACCTATTACAATGATTTATACTATTGGAATTTCCTACACAAAAAGAGTACAATTGAAACAAGTTAGCTAGTGCTATAATGTCTTCTACTAGTATGACCATATAGGTATCATCTCCTATGCCCGACTTTATCAAAGCAATGGGATGTTTGTTCACACTTGAAATTTTGATCTGTAACCATCTCATCTCTCTTGCTTTCATCAGGGCCAGTCTCACAGCTTCACCTTCATGTTGAGTTTCTTGTTGTGAGCTTCTCTTCACCAAAGCTCATTCAGCTCTAGGTAGAGCTTCATTTAGCTTGGCTATAATACCAATTCCTAGCTTATAATCTTTTTTAGAGCTTTTTGTAGCTATCTGGAGTTCCACATATTCCCCTTCCCCATTTCCTTCCTCCCTCACCCTTGCATCTGCTTCACTTGTTTCTAGTATACTTCTAGTTCCCTCTCCTTTACCAGAGTCCTCATACTCCATCCATTCTATGCTAGCTTTCTGAACTATTCTTATTCTTTCATTATCCTTTCCCTCAAACTCCATTTCATTCCTGTCCTTTCGTCATTGCCAAAGGATATTAGCAGTCAAGGCTATGTGTTGCTTGCCTTCCTGTTTCTAGCTTGAACTAATGCTACCCATCACTTCTTGAAACACCCTGTTTGGTTCTGGATTCCATCCCACTGAACAAGTGCTAGCTGCCAAACCTATTTTGTCTAGTGACAATGAAATAATATGTGTTCTATTGTTTCCATTTGATCACCACACCTTGAGCATATTGGAGAGCCTTGCTTGGTTCTTTTGAATATTGCTTCTCTGGCTGTCAGTGTGTTGGTAATGCACTTCCATATGAAAAGCTTAATTTTGTGTTTAATGTTTAGTCCCCATAGAGTCTTCCAGATTTGTGTATTGGAGTCATCATAGCTTGATCCGGCCTCTCATTTTCCTTCTATTTCCCGTCTCCTTTCCTCCTTCATTAGTACTTTGTAACATGACTTTACAGTATACTCCCTTTGCCTGCTATGAATCTAGAAGTGTTTGTCAGCCCTTCTTGAAATGCTAATTGAAAATTTTAGTATATTCTCAGTATCAGCCATGTTGAATTTCTTGATATAGCATTCCTATTCCATCTGAATTAGTTATTAGTTCTTCCACTTTCTGTTCCTCCCAATTCTTTGGTCTCATGGTTGTTGGTCTCCCATTTGGGTTGTTTGGAATTCAGTTATCCTTCTAGATGTTGATGCTCTTTCTTGTACTTACTCTCCTCAGTATTCCCCCCTTAACTACATCCCTCGTAGCCATAATGCTTTGCCAAAATCAAGATGAGTTTTTAGGAACTTCACAACCCAGCAAGGAGTCTTTGGGATCAGTGTGTTGGTAATGCACTTCCATATGAAAAGTTTAATTTTGTGTTTAATGTTTAGTCCCCATAGAGTCTTCCAGATTTATGTATTGGAGTCATCATAGCTTGATCCAGCCTCTCTTTTCTTTCTATTTCCCTTCTCCTCTCCTCCTTCATCAGTACTTTGTAATATGACTTCATAGTATATTTCTCTTGCCTGCTGTGAATCTAGAAGTGTTTGTCACCCCTTCTTGAAATGCTAATTGAAATTTTCAGTATATTCTCAGCATCAGCCTTGTTGAATTTCTTGAATATAGCATACCTATTCCATCTGAAATTAGTTATCAGTTCTTCCACTTTTTGCTCCTCCCAATTCTCTGGTCTCATGGTTGTTGGTCTTCCATTTGGGTTGTCTGGAATTCAGTTATCCTTCTAGATGTTGATGCTCTTCCTTGTACCTACTCTTCTCAGTATTCCCCCCTTAACTACATCCCTCGTAGCCATAATGCTTTGCAAAAACCAAGATGAGTTTTAGGAACTTCACAACTCAGCAAGAAGTCCTTGGGATAATATTTAGCCTTTAGGATTCTGCTTACCAACTGATTAGGAAACCTTATCATCCTCCAAACTTGTTTCCCCAGCAAGACTGTATTAAAGCATTGAAGGTCCCTAAACGCCAATCCTCCATTTTTCTTTTCCTTAGACATTTTTGCCCAAGAACACCAGTGTATCTTATTTCTCCCATCTGTTTCTCCCCATCAGTATCTGGCCATCATCCCTACTATTTCTTTGCATAGCTTAGCTGGTAATTTGAAACATGGCATAGCAAAGATTGGCATGGCCATGGTAACTGCCTGCTTTTAACATCGCTTTCTTGCCTGCAACACTTAGAAATTTGTTCTTCTAGCTATTTAACCTGTTACTGATGTTGTCTTTTATGAACTCAAAAGCATACCCTTTTGTTTTAGTGATCACCATAAGAAGGCCCAAGTAGTTACCCTGGCTTACTGCCTGCACTCCAGCCAATAATGCACAGGTTTCCTCCTTTGAACTTTCCTAGGTATTCTTGCTGAAGAAGATTGACGATTTCTTCAAGTTAATCATCTGGCCAGACCCTTTTTCATACTGGTTCAAATTTCCTTTAAGTTGTTTACCTCTTCCCTACTGGCTTTGTAGAAGATAAGTGTATCATCAGCAAAGAATAGGTGAACGACTATTGGCCCTTCTTTGCTAAGCTATGCCATTATTACTTGGAAATTTACTGGGGTTCATTGAGAATAAGGCTGATTTAATCTTATCTTCCCTTACAGCTTCAATTAAATTTTCAGTCATCTTAGCAATGATTGTAAGAGGTATGCCATCCAGTATCTCTTATAGACCCCCATGAGCTGATCTAGAAAAAAAATGCATATAATAATCAACCATTTTCTCACCCAATTCTTCTTCACTTGCTATCCATGTTCCATTAATTCTTTGAACATTAAGCATTTTGTTTTTCCTTCTTCTTTCCTTGATTTCTCAATAATCTAAGTGATTTCCTCCCTTTGAAGCCACTTTTTATCAAAAAAGAATGTTTACCTTCTCCCTTTAGGGACAAGTGTCTATGAGCAACATATTGTGATCATAACCCAAAAGTTTCTATATGTTCACATCTAGCCTTGTCAAAGCTTTGAATCCATACCAAGTTGCTTAGCCTTTATCTAATCTCTGCCTTATCTCTTCATTTTCTTCCTAGTTATTACTCCAAGTCCAGGGATTGCCACTAAACCTTATATCCACCAAACTATTGTCATCAATGAAGTTTCTAAAATCCCTGAAACTCCATTCCTCCCTCACTCTGCCACTCCATTTTTTCTCATTAGATATTATATCGTTAACGTCCCCTGCTAAGAGCCATCTTTCTCCCCACAACCTTATTCTCTCTGACAAAACCTTCCATTGTTTCCTTTCTAACCTGAGTATCATAGTTAACGTACACTCCTATAAACTGCTAGTCTAGGTGATTGTTCAGCTCCTTCACTGAGCTTTAATAGTAAATGCTATAGTGACCACTTTTGTCACCACTATATCCTGGTTCCAAATTATGGTCATCCCTCCAACTCTATCCATGGCCTTCACCATCATGCTCTCCTTGAATTTGAGAATTTTTTTTTAAAAAACATTTTCTATATACTTGAGTTTGTTTTTTAGTTTCAATTAAGAATATCACATTTGGGGAGAGAAGGTTATTAGCTTCTCTCAACTAGGAAACTATCAAAGGGCTCCCTGTTTCTTGACAGTTTCACACCAATAACCACATTTTTTTATAGAGGGACTAGTTAAGGCTGGCCTACCCACTTTTCATCACTTTTGCAATCTTCCCTAACATCATCTAATTTATTTCTCTTATGCTCCAAGTAACCCGTCAAAATATCTTCCATTTCCTTGTCAACTAGTCCTATCTTTTTTTCTTCTTGCTGGGTTGCTGGTTTTTTATTCCTATTTATCTTCCGCAGTGGTTGCCTATTAACCTTTGGAGATTCAAGTGTTTCTTCATTTTCCTATCATGCTTCTGGGCTGTTTTTATCATTTTCTAGATTGTTTGTATCAATCTACATTGAGGCGCAATCACTAGACCTTTCTTCCATGTGCTGAGTCCATTAAAATCTTATGTTGATTTATGTTGCCTTGCTTGTTCAGAATTCTTGATCTAAGTTCTGAGTTCTCATTCCCCTCATAAAGATACTGGAGTAGGAGTATGATGAATGACATATTTTTCTCATATTCTGGTATTTTCTATTCTCCCTTGAGCAGGATCATCAGGCTTCCTACCTCTGATCCTTGGTTTTGTGTCTCATTGGTTCCAAAATCTCTTGAATTCTCTTTTTCACCTCTTTTCTATTCAACTCTGTGCATAGTTGCTTCTTTCCTTCCTTTTATTTCCTTATTTTATGACAGAGTATCCTTGTTTTTAGAGTTAATTAGAATCAGCACTCCATTCCTAAAGCCCTAATAACTCCTCTATATTGTGTACTTGTTTTGCTTTTCCTTTGGAGAAAGCTTTTCCTAAATTTGCCCTGAGCCAAGGCCCATATTGGTTTTCTAGTTTTCCTTTGCTTGCTGAGACTACGGCCTTATAGGATCTTCACTATGCGCAATCACTCGACATTTGTAACCTTACGCAACTAGCATAACTTGATGTTTCTTGGAATTTGATTGAAAGCTTAATTCCTCCAGGTATCGGAAACTTGATAAATTTGGTTACTCTATATTTGAGTCACAAATCTTTTGGGGGTCCCATCCTTCCCACTCTTGGCCAATTATCCAATCTAGATTCCCTTGACTTCAATAATAACCAATTCAGCGGAACAATTCTTTCAACTCTTTTTAATTTGACAAATCTTCCCCGGCTACATATTCAATGGAATCCCAAAATTGGAGGATTTCTCTTAGAAGAAATAAGAAATTTGAATAGATTACTTGAATTAGACTTGAGTTACAATGGATTTTCTAGCAGCATCCCTCCAACTCTTGGCCAATTGTCCAATCTACACTCCTTTGACCTCAGCAATAACCACTTCAGCGAGACAATTCCTTCGACTCTTTTTAATTTCACAAATCTTTCCCAACTAGACCTTCACTCGAATCCTGCATTTTTCATGTTTGAAGTTCAACCATTTTATTGCACCATTCAGCTTGACAGTAGTATCCCTTAGCATGTGTTAAAAGATATCCACCACTATTATTAGATTTAGGTGTCTACCTTCCTTACCCACCATTTGGGGCACTATAACATCTTTAACTTCATGGAACACAACACCAATTTTTCTTCTTGCCTTATTGGATATTCAGTGCACTGGCAAGTTACATTTTTGAACCCACAAAGGAGGCCAAATTGAATACTGTTTCATTCTCCTCAATCCATTCAAACCATCCACTCATCACAAGCATTGGTTATCAATCCCTAAATTCCTCTCTCTATCTTCAAGAGGTGGTATATAGAATTGGAACAAGTTTGGTCCTAGTTCTATGGTTATGAGATCTTTTGGATAACTCCAAAGTTGAGAGATGGGCACTCGTACCCAAAGAGAGAAACACTCACAAAGGAGGGAGTTTTATACCTGAAACATGCTTGAAATGGGTGGACTCGGATAAATTTGATGAGTTTTCTGGTTGGGCTTAAATGCTAGTAAAAAAAAAGATAGGCCCAAATATTGATGATCTGAACGGGGAGGGCCTGTTTTCGATTTCCAGATGTTTCGAGGACAGGTGTAACTCTCCCCCTCTCTCAAGTCTCACGTCTCGTATAAATCCATTGTTGATAAGCGTAGATGCTGACAAAGGTCATTTTCTTCTTTCAATCTTTCATATAAAAGACGACTCCTTTCAAATTCTTACCGCTTTTCTATCTGCGGAGTATAGAATCTCTCTTTTCGTCTGAAATCTCTCAATAACCGAAGCATTCAGACGCTCTTCTCTTTCTTTTGGAAGCCCTCTCTCTTGCCCCGCAAAAGTAATTGAAACCCTAATTTAACATTTTGCTTCCAAAAGCTGCGTTCTCTCATATGCGCACTGTTTTCTTTTCTATTCTATACTGAAATCGGAAAGCCGCTGTTGAACCGTGTAGAACCAGGGTTTGTTTTATCATTGAATTATTACTGACCAACTACTAAAAATTTTCAACACTGAATTGATATTCATACAATTCAGAGCTTTTCTAGGTTGTAATTCTCACATTCTAAGAAGAAGAAAGAGGCAGTTACTATACCAGGAAAAGGTGGGTAGGAGTAGCTGGCCACCGGGCCCTGGTTTGTCGTGGGGGGGGGGGTGAGTTTGGAACTCGACGCATAGAGAGAAAGGGAGGGGGGGGGGTTGTGTGCTGGGGGTAATGGCAGATCCTCAGGGTGGCGGCTTTGAAGGGAGCCAACCGGTGGATCTCTCCAAGCACCCTTCTGGAATTGTCCCTACTCTCCAGTAAGTACTAATTACTCGTCACTGTTCTCCATTTGCCCTTCTTTAGCTCTATATTTTTTTTTAATATGGTAAGTGTATGTAGGTGCTTTATGCGTGGGAAATATATATATTTTTAAATCAACCTTGTGAGTTGGTGTGATTCTTGTGGGTACTAAGTACTCGTCATTGTTCTCCAATTGCCCCCCTTCTTTAGCTCTATTTTTTTCCTTCTTTTTTTTAATATGGTAAGTGTATGTCGGTGCTTTATGCGTGGGAAATTAAAAATAAAAAATCAATCTTGTGAGTTGGTGTGATTCTTGTAGGTAATAATTACTCGTCATTGTTCTCCAATTGCCCTTCTTTAGCTAATATTTGGTGAAAAGCTGAACAATTCATATCTGCCTCTTCATTCCCTTGCATGTTATGAATATCTTTGAGCTCTATTTCGTCATTTGCCAGTGGTCTTTTAGTTGGATATGTTACTTGTCAAAATGAGACTTGCTATTTTTTCACTGGTATGCCTTTTTGATTCAAATTCTTCACATATTTAGGAACATTGTGTCAACTGTCAACCTGGACTGCAAATTGGATCTCAAAGCAATTGCTCTGCAGGCTCGAAATGCAGAGTACAACCCAAAGGTAGGTAATAATCTGTGCTGTCTTTCTACTTTGCGGGTTGAGATTTGTAGCAGTATGCTTTATGGGTTGGGATGTTTGTTCATGTAAGATGAGTGAAACAAATGTTATGCATCCCCTGTTGAAATCTTTTGTTACATGTGACAAATTTAGGTTCAGGAAATTTTAATTTATTTGCCTTTTTCTGCCAACAAAATCCTTATGTTACTGCCTTTTTGTAATTTTAAAAGGCTGTGTCTCCCTGGAAAATATCTTTAGATCTCCAATTCAATCTTCTGTGCCAGCCACAGGCTTTATCTTTTCTTCCTTTTTTTCCGACTTCATCAGAGCCATATTTATTTGGTTTGTTTTGCTGTATCTCCTTTCTGCCAACCAAATCTAGACTTTGTTGCATGTTAACCAATTCAAAATGTGCGGTCTCTCCAACATTTTTTTTTCTGTACCTGTAGGTTCACAGTTCTAACTTGCTTGGAAGCTGATTCTTAGCATTTCATTGAAGAATAAATCATTATAAATCATTATACTACCTGTTTCGAGTTTCAACTTTTTAAAAAGTTGGCAAATGAGGAACTTCTACAAATGTCTCAATGTTGAGTATTTAATTTGGTATGTTCGATTACTGTTATTTTATACGGTTAAGTATTTTGAGTAGTAGGAGTTTCTTATAGGATATTACTGTTTTTTTCAATCTGTCAAAGTAAAGGTGTCTTTTTCAAGTTAAAGGAAAATGCTTATACTGCAAGGTAGCATTTCTTGAATAATCCTCCATACTAATTTCTGCAAAGATATTCGATTGTAACATATTTATCTTATTATGCAATGAAGCAATCGACAATGTTTCTATATACTGATATTTTACTATTTAACATGCTTTCAGCGTTTTGCTGCTGTTATCATGAGGATTAGAGAACCCAAAACGACAGCACTCATTTTTGCTTCTGGAAAGATGGTGAGTACTAAATAGCTGTTGAGGCATGTATGGCATTTTCTGCCTTTTAATTTTAAAAACAGCCTATTTAGTGATTTTGGATTACAAGATATGTTCTTTTTTTGTTGTGAAATCTCTTCTTCTCCTTCTTAGGATTCAAGTCAATTTGCTTGCAAACCTTTGTTTCACAACACCTGTCTAGTCTCTTCTTGTGTTTTCTGCTTCTTAAGTTCTGCTCGGCACGTCCTTTGGCCATCACTATTAATTTCTTGTCACACTGACTCAGGTCTGTACAGGAGCAAAGAGTGAGCAGCAGTCAAAATTGGCAGCTCGGAAGGTAGATGCAATATCTAATTACATTTGTTTTTTTGGGGGGGGGGGGCAATATGATGATTTCCGTGCACTTTGGAATGTATTTGGTACCTTGAGCATTTTGTTACATTCTCGAGCTTTGTTTTCAAACGTTCAGTCCGTGTTTATACTTAAGGATATGTCTTTCTTATTGTTGTTCTTTTCAGTATGCTAGAATTATCCAAAAGCTTGGATTTCCAGCAAAGTTTAAGGTATTGACATTTTCCTCTGCACCCTCTTGCAACCCCCCATCCCCACCACTTGCAACCCACCAAACACAAAAAGAAATAAAGGAAAAGAAAAAAAAACCTGAAAGGGTATTCTCTAATTCCTAGACATGGAAAGAGAATATTTTGCACTTTGGGTACATGTTTTCGAGTCTTTTCGCTTTTGAAAGTTCAATGTTTGTACTATTCTACTTTGTCTTATTGGAAAGTGGTTGATTTTTAGGATTTCAAGATTCAGAACATAGTTGGCTCATGTGACGCGAAATTTCCTATTAGACTTGAAGGCCTTGCCTATGCCCATGGTGCTTTTTCAAGTGTAAGTTACTAGATTCCTTTGTTTATCTAATGATTTACACATTTTCTTTGTGCTGCTTTAGGGACCTTGTCGAGGATAACTAGTTATACCCCATGTCCAGAAGAAAAAGGAAAAAGGAACAGTAACATGGATCTCATAAGTTCATCTTAATGGATTTTTTTTTTGTATGGATTCGTTACTTCTCTTGCTGAAAGGTAAGTGAGAATTTAGTGTCAATAATCTTCTTAGTTATCTTTAGCTCTTTGTAACGGGCAATGTGATATGGGATGTTAGTGCTGAGATGTGCTTAAGCATACTTGGTTTAAAGAAACTTTTGGTTATTATGCATGCAACTCTTTACTGGCCTATTCTAGTAAATCCTTCAAATGGTTTATTAGCTTGAGAACATAAAAAATGCTAGATTAGATGTTTGTTAATAGTGGCCCTGGATTGTGTTAACCATGCTTTGCCCAGCTGTTCAACCCACATGATATAAGGGATGGTCTCTATGGTATATGAAGGGTTAAATTGATAACTTTGGCAAGAGTTTGTGCATTTCACTGGATACTGACTTGCTGTGGTCTTTGCAAGGAAACTATGGAACTTTTCAAACTATGTATGACTTCGGGTGGAAAAGTTTGTTTGGAACTTTTCAATCTATATCAGAAACGTTCAAGACATCATCTAATTGACATAATTTGAATGGCATACCTGTGGTGGTAAAAGTATGTAATAGAGATTGTTTTATCATGTCTTTATCATGCATGAGTTAAGATTTTTCCGGGCTCATAGATATTTTACTGATTACTTGAACTTTGACAACCTCATCACTGGCAAATTGTAGCATGTGTGCAGGAAAAAAATATATTGTAGAAAAAATTAATATAATTACAATTTGGTTGCTGAAAAGAAATTAGAATTTAAAGCTTGTCTATCCAATGTCACTGAGAATATCTAGACGTAAAAGGAAGAATCTTGATTATGTACTTGTTGTACTGAGCAGCGCTAGTTTTGATTCTTGCAGTATGAACCCGAACTGTTCCCGGGATTAATCTATCGGATGAAACAACCAAAAATTGTTTTGCTTATCTTTGTTTCTGGAAAGATTGTTCTCACTGGTGCAAAGGTATGGTATTCTCTACTTGAAAATGTTTTTCGTATGGTATCATTCATTTTTGGTGTTCTATTCTGGCTGTCCTCTTCTTCTTCTTCCTCTCTCTCTCTCTCTCTCTTAAATTTGATATCTGCATTTCGTTTTCAGGTTAGGGATGAGACTTACACTGCCTTTGAGAACATATATCCTGTTCTTACTGAGTTCAGAAAGAATCAGCAATGGTATGATCAATGATGTTTGTCGATTATGCTTTATTAGCTTAAGATTTTAATGCTTTAAATTTGTTTCTGAAGTGCTTTTGCCATGAATTATTGTTGTGGTAAACCCTAGATGGTTGAGATAAGCTTGTTGTGAAATAAAAAGAGATGATAAATATCATTAATCATGGTATTTGATTGGGGATGTGAGTGCTTGAAGTATTGATTGTGTACTCATAAAGTTTCTGTGTGGTTGGTTGACAAATTAGTAACTTCACTCAGACATTTTAATTAATGCGAGTTTGGGCTGAAATGGCTGTGGTTAGTTTTGCATGCCATAGAAGATGATGTAGACATGTTGATTATGGTTGAACAAGGAAAATTTGAAACAGGTGACAAGTTGAAATCCAAGATAGCCCGTCGACAGAGGGGTTTTTCTTTTTTTTTTTTTCTCTGTTGGAACAGTAGAGAAATTAATTCTGCAGTAACCTAAAAGAAAAATTTTTCAGTAGAAGTCAAGCACAACTTTTTTTCCTTTTTGCATTTGTTAAGTTAGCTAGCGTGAAACCAAACCCATTTCGCTCCTGATTCTTTAATTTCCTTTGAGAAGCATTTACAAAAAAAAGGGGGAAATTAAAAAAAAAAAGAAAGAAATAGGGAACTGGGGTGTCTTGGGATTGAACCATTCTAAGCTTGGAAAAGATTATGTTAGATCAAGGATGCTTTTGTAGTTTATCAGATGGTCAATATATACTTTGATCCATATTTGTCATGCAGCTCCCCCACACCATATTCTGCTTCTTGCGTCAATTCTTAGTGAATTGGTTAATTCATATTTGTCAATTTTATATGCTTTCTCGCAGATTCAGTTGGGAGATTGGTGCTCTTGATCAAGTTGACAACGGACTTACTTCCAATGTGCTGTGTAACTGTAAATATTTGAGAGATCCTTCAAGTACGTTATGTCACATATGGATAAAATTGTGATAAGAAGACCGTTCCAGGACTAGAAAATAATAGACTGCTTAGAAAATGATAGTCTTTGAACCGGACTAGGGGAAGTTACCAACTGGTGAATCCGGATGTTTTATTTTGAGCCTAGACTCAAAACTACTTCACTGTGCGAAATTAGCTTCAATATCCCCTATTCACAGTTCAAAGTATTGGGGTGGGGTGGGGTGGGGTAGGAGTGCAGAGTTAGGAATGATGAATGGAAGGAATTGGTTGCTATGTTCTATAAATTTTCAATGCATATTTTCCTCTTTCAACAAATGGATACAAACAGCATGCATGTTCATGTAGACTTGTGATTCTGCGTCTTATCTTGCACCCTCTGAATTGGAGGCGAGCAACAGAAACCATTCTTGGGTGAGCCATAATAGACTGCAATGCACAACTACATTGAAAGGGGTAGACGTGCTCTTCCCATCTCAGCAGGTGAGGTGCCGATTGTATTCAAATCAAGCAGTTCACTGCTCTGACTTGACAGCTCTTCTAAATAAAGTAGAGCTGCATATTCTCTAATAGTTTACAGTGGATTTGATTGCATCCAATACCTGCAATTCAAAGGAAAAAAAGGAGCTCATTAGACAAGGCCTAAAATGCCATTTCAAACTGATGGAAGATCTGAAGTGCCAAACCTTATTCTTTGTAGGCAAGTAGAAGGGTTCGAAAACAAGAGGAAAAGGGGTGTCCAGGCCACATACTCGTGTAACAGGTGCTTCCAACTGCAAAACCCATCTAGTCAATCAAATACTTGGGTCACATATTATGATCTGGTAAAATTCTTTAGTGCCCCCTGTAGCATGATCAATGCACATCCGCACATTCGTGCAGTTCAACCAATGCAAAATAGTTAAGTTACAACATGCAACATCCGTGCAGCTAAACTTTACCCTTGCTCTATGAAAGAGGTCCAGAAAAGCTTATAGAGAATATGCCTAATACACTGTAAGGATAATAGTTTTGTGTCACTAGGACTGCTGGAATTTACAACAAAAGGGGATGAAATATCACCATATCAAAAACATCAAAAACCATAGTCATGTTTGAGTTCTTTACCTGTAGACTTCAACTTTCTCAAAGCTGTTATTTACTGAAAAAGCTATTTAAGAAACTGAAAGCTTGTTTATTTTCACAAGCTATCAAATATTCAAAAGGACATCAAGCACTACTACTCAAAATCACTTTTTGAAGCTTGGAAAACAGTAAAAACTTGGACCAAAAGAAAACAAGAACACCTGAAAACAGCTTTTGGGGTTAAAAATGCCAGAATCAGTACTGAAGGATACACCCAAATATACAAGTTACTTCCGCATTCCTAGGTCATACCTACCATGATGCCACTCATAGTATCTCCTTGGTTATCCTTTCTCATTTGTCCATTTAAACAAAATTCCTAAAACTGTCTTCTAAGTCCATAGAATTCTCATCAAAGCATGGAGACAAACACAAACATTTTTTTAGGCAAGCATGAAGTTCCTTACATATGTTAAAAACATCAGTAGCAGTTTTGACATGTCAGAAAAACCTTGACTGGCAAAGCAACAAATCCTGGAGAAGTAAAAACGAACCTGTAACGCTACAAATGCACTCCAGATGTGAACAGATCTTAGTTGACATTCCTAATTTAGTGTACTTTAGTCACTTAAATTAACACAAAATACCTTCCCCAGGAAATTATCAACACAAATTCTCATGATCTAGAGTTATTTGCAATCTGCTCCCCAAAGATGTTCCTGTCACTGGTTCTCGTAAACTTCTATCTTCAAGCACATCTAGAAGTATATATGTAACAAACTTTCCATTCCATTTCCTTCATGAGTAAACTAAAATCTTAAGAACCTGAAGTGTGGTTCAGAGTCCAATCTCACTTCATAAAGAAGCTTAGAGTGAAAAGGAAAACCAACACTTTTCTTGAAAATAAAAGAAATAGGTGTGAAGAAAGAGTTATAAAAATTAACAGCCTACCCTCAAGAAGCAGCGTTCAACAATAGAGGCAGAAATTTCAGCACCAAATCCACCTGTAATTGGGGCTTCATGGCTTATCTAGATATAAGAAAACCACGCATAGTTTGTCAAGGATACCATAACCAGTATTGGAGAGTGCATGTTGAAGGTAATGATTATGCTTACCAGAAGCCTCCCAGTCTTCCTAACAGAGGCTACTACAGTGTCCTTATCCCATGGTATCAGCGTCTTTAAGTCTATTAGTTCACAAGAAATGCCATCCTAAAACACCAGATGGCATACAGATTAGGTCAATAAAAAGTGAATCTAGGGGAGAACGTTAGTGCTAAAAAATGACTCAAAACAAGAGAGAACTGCACATGTTGACCAATGAACTAAGAGGGCCATGGAAGGGGCAACAGAGATACGATAGACAGTACGTCGCCACCCTACCAACTTGAAAGCTGAAAAGTTGTCAATAATAAGTGCTTAGTACACCTTGTCACGATTTCTTGAAGCCAAATAGAAACTATTAGAAGAATTAACCTTTTCAGCATCAACGCAGGCCTGTTCCATAATTGCTAGCTGTGCTCCCCAACCAACAAGCGTTATATCAGCTCCTTCTCGAATCACCTGAATTTTAAGCATGTGATTCTTTGGATTAAGTTCTGAGATAAAAAAAAACTGTACATAAATGGCATTAACATACCTCAGCTTGTGACAGAGGCAACATGTAATCATTTTCTGGAACCTCTTCCACAGCTAAACGGTAAAGCCACTAAAATATGATAAGAGAAACAGTAAGTACTGAAACCCATATTGATTTTTTATGCTAATGACTGTAAAGGAAATCAAATACGGGCATATACCACATACCTTTGGTTCGAAAAAAACAACTGGATTTGGGTCTCGTATGCAGGATAACAACAACCCTTTTGCTTGCTGTGGACTCCGTGGAACTACCACCTAGAGCGGTGTGTACATAGAAATTGATAAGTATGGTACAATCAGTTAGGGGAAAAAAAAAAACTCATCCAGTTTAGTGGACAAAAATTTTCGAAACAAAGAGGAACCATAAAGTATACACCTCCCCTCCATTATTTCCCCTTCAAGACCAAACATAAATCACATGCTTGAAACTTTTCATGAAATGAAGCACTAGACCTGTGTAATATGTTGTATATGGAAGTTAATATGATTGCTCAGTGATGCAAAGAACTGTACTAATGAAATGATCCTAGTGAAATATATCTACATCGCATGAAATTTACTCACTTCAGATGGTAAATGATACTGTCAACAGGTATCTTGGAAGGAAAACATCTAGTCACTATATTATGAGTGACCAACTAGTATTTATAGGAGTACAACCCTAACAAACTATTTACAAAAATACCCTTACTAATTTATTATCTACAATAATACTTATATTCTCTTAACAGATACATTTACTCATTGCAATCAATTAACGAATTCTCATGCAAGTTGACCTTTCACGAAGTGAACATATATATAATGAGTTATATGTTCATTATGTCTATGAAGTTACAAAATTTAACAAAACCAACATGTATTCTATTCATTATACTTCTTAAAAGAATATCAATATCATTGTTTCCGGTGAACCACCATTTCTTCACATCTTATTTATTTAAAGTTTGTTAAAATGATGAACAACATGGTAACATAAAAAACCTCACTGCAACCTGTGATGATTTCCCTATACTACCTTTATTGACCTATAAGTTTACATTATCAAATGTTGCCGATAAGTTTAAGCTGGGAGGCACAAGAAACGATATAAATTGTGTCTCCCAACTCAAAACAAAATTATGTATGGATTAAGGATAAAGCTGAGACAACTTAAGAACTAGAGAGCAAAGAATCAGTCAAAATAATTCTTCTTTTCAGGTTTTGAAGTACATAAAGTTGTTATTATATTGTCTCAGGAAAGATGTACATGTCAACAAATCTGACAATTCTGAAAACATTGTCATCACAGATGTCACCAATAGTGATGATACATCACAAGGATTTCTCCCTCCAATTAACTTTTTCTTTCTCACTTCAGTTGTGTCTTAGTTATTTATTTATTGATCTTCAGAATAATCATTTGAAACCAATAATATTTTAGTCCCACATACTGAACAAGATATTAGGAATCCAAACTGATTAGAAGAAAAAGCAGCAAATGTATACAGTCTTGCATTTATTCTGATGCTGTTTACATCAACCAAGGATGCATGAAAAGAGGCTGAAAACACCAATGCAATGCCAACCAAAGGTTTACCTTTATACCAGGGACGTGACAGAAAAAAGCTTCAGGAGATTGTGAGTGGTAATGCCCACCATGACCTACAGCTCCATAAGGTGCTCTTATAGTCAAGCCTGGAAAGGAAAAGAAAAATGTGATGAACCTTGTACACCTTGAATAACTAGGAAGAGAAATTGTAAATTACCTCCACAGTTGAACTGGTTACCACTTCGATATCTGAACTTAGCAGCCTCATTCACAATCTGCGAAGCAAAATACCAATTCCCAGTTACTTATTTGTAAGGATATACTAGTGTTGACTCTAGGGAGGATGCAGACCTGATCAAAAGCAGGGAAAATATAATCTGCAAATTGAATTTCTGCAATGGCCCGATTTCCCTGGAATTCAAAATGGCAATGCAAGGCAAAGAGAAGAAGCCAAAAAAAACAAAAAAAAAAAAGAGAGGATGTTAATGCTCTATAGAATTCGTGTTCAATATTACATCCAAAAAGCTTGAAACTTTGAACTTACCATTGCTGCTAGACCGATACCAAATCCAACAATTCCCTGTTAGTAAAATTTGTGTATAACCAAAGTCAGCCAGCCAACATAAACAAGAGAACGTGTATTTGAAAATATAATAGTTATCTGAAATCCTAGTGCTACAACCATTTTTCCTTTGCTTTTCTTCTGTTCTCCAGTAGCAGATCCCAAAAAAGGGACATTGACAGAAGTGTAGGTGGTGCTGGGTTACCTGTTCACAGAGAGGGGTGTTGAAAACCCTGTTTTTGCCAAATTGATCAGCTAAACCGGTGGTGCAACGAAAGACACCACCAAAGCTGACATCTTCCCCAAATACATAAGCACTGAAACAGATCGTAAGAGTTTTAATGACTGCACCTCATCCAAGTACAATATAGATAGACAGGCCGACAGGGAAAGAATAAAAGAATCACATCAAGCATCAATCTCAATCTCATACATCTAGTGCTGCCACACAAGTCGAAATGCATGTTATATATCAAATGCTAGTATCAAGATAGCCACCCGTTAGTAGTATATGAATCAACAAAAGACCGCTTCATCGTTCTACAACTTTTCCGCTTACATCCTAGTGGTACTTCATATTATCTTTCTTTTAAAAAAAAATTGTAAATTTTATCCCACCAGTCTAAAAATGCTAGTAAGCTGAGCTGAAAATGGGTCAAACCAACCCTTTTTGATCTTTTTTTTCCCACCCACAAAAAAAGAAGTTAAGTATGCAAAATTTGAGAGAAGAGGGAGTCCCCCAATGAATGAACGAATTGTTGTGGGTCTTACCGAGGATCAGTTTCTAAGGCAATGCGGAGGGCTTGATTGATTGCAGTGAAGAGGTTGATATTAGACGACTTCTTGTTGTCGTTCCCTTGGCTGTGCTGCTGCTGCGGGCTCCTCTTTTCCTCAGTGGTGGCTGTGGTGGTTGAGAATCCCCTTTCCCTTCCCCCGCCACTGCCCCTTCTCCCTATTTTAGTGGCAGTGCAAACACAGCAGCCTTCAGTACGGTTCTTCTTCTGCTTGCAAAAAATCAAACAAAACCTTCCAATTTTCCTCAGGGAACCATCTGCCATTCCTTCTATTATGGGAGCTTGTAATTAAAAAGTAAAGGGTCTCCCTTTTTTGTTACTCCTAGCTCAACTGTGAATGAAGCTGGGGAATTGGGATCATTCATGCACGGATTTTTGGATTGTAGGTTGGGTTTGGGTGATTCATTCAACGGGATCGGATTAGCAGACGTGGATTGCTTTGCTGCTCACTTTCGTCTCCAATCACTTTCCAGACTGACCGCAGCAATTTCCTAGTACTAAGTAATTTGTTTTGGATAAGAGGATCGGTGCTGTAGTGGGGACACCTGGGGGAGGGAGATAAGGAAGAGTTGATCCTGCTGAAATGAAAACTGCGTCAGTTCTTGTCACCCCAAAAAATAAAAAGAGGATGTTGAACCTTAAAGGAAAATTGCAGATCAAGACCCACCCAATTATCTTTGGACGTAAAAATGCATACATTTCATAAAAAAGTTGTCATGGAATTAGTGAATATTACTACCGGAATAGGGTTGGATTTTAGGCTATGAAACCGTCATTTGCACGTCAAGTTGATTGGCAAGTTTTACCATGATTTGCACGTCAAGTTCTTTGATCACTTTGTCCATTTTATAACCTCTCTCTAAACAAATAAGAGTTGTTAGGTTGGTAACATGGTTCAAAGTCTCGGCCGAGACCGAGACGACTCGACCAAATCATTGCTGGAACGGATCCCTCTGATACGATACCGAGACAAGATGATTCCGAAATACTTGACTCGCCGAGAACTCGGACAAGAAGTCGCTGATACGGATGGTTTCGGTCAAGTCGACTTGAATTATCCCGAATCCACTTGCAAATTTATATTTTATAGATTTTCTTTTGCTAATTTTTTTATTATTTTTGTTAAGCATATTTTTGAATATTATTCACAATTTTAGAATATTAAATGTTTCAAAATTTACGTTTTGTCGAAATCGTGATCAATATGCTAAGACCGATGTGGATCGGTCCGGGCCAAACCGCAGACTTTGAACCATGGTTGTAACCTACTGCTGGAGTACTTCTTTCATTAATTAAGCAGCACGTCATTCTGTTCTTTTATCCCAACAAGGTACATGATATCGGAAATCCAGAGCATGTCTTTATGGAATTCAACAACAACAACAACATTAATGTGGTTGGATATACAACAACAACAACAACAGCAACAACAAATAATGAATGTGAAAGGAGTCTAAATGTTGGCAATAGCTTGAAATCCATGGCCTCCAACAGCAGCAGTGTTAACAAGGACAACCAGCGGGCTCCTAACGTGATGAAATCCGTCGGACCAAACAATCTCCCCGAAATCATATCTGCCTTGGGATATCTTGTTGGGTATGAGGGTGACATAAAATGTACGTTCTTGCTTAAAAGGTGAGAAAATCAAGAGCTTAGGCCACACCACCACATCCACCCCCTGAGGATTCACAACCCTCACAAAGTAAACTGCTATCTTCCCCCAACCACCCACGTTACGGACTTTCCTTGTAATCGTGGTGGTCCTCTGTAGATTCAGAACTGTGATGGATGGGTAGTTTAGGTTGGCATTGCTTGTTCTACCTCTACCTCTGCCTCCTCCTGTTGTTGAACTGGAACTGGGGAAGCAGAATGTCTTTGTACGATTCATGTCATGAAGAACCAAGCTCCTGATCTGATCCTCGGTGTAGCCAATGTTACAAAGAAAGACGAGGTAGTCTTCTGGCTTCATTTCGTAAACCAGTCCCGGATCCATTGCTCTGAGTGGATTTATGTGGCCAGCACCAATGTCGAAAGGATCAGATGCTTTGATTGATCCAACGGCAAGAATTTGATCATTTGATGTGTCAGTGGTGTATGCTACGAGTGCAATGCATTATCAAGAGTTACTGATCCATATAAACAAGAAAAATAACACCACAAAATATGATTCAACTGAATAAGCAAAAATTTAGTTATTTATCCTGTAGCATCATAGCATGTTATTAAGTGATAAGTGTAAATACCAGTAGTCATGAGAGCAGATCGAATTGCAGCAGGAGACCAGTCAGGATGAGCAGATTTAAGAAGAGCAACAACACCTGACACGTGAGGACATGACATAGAAGTCCCAGATTGGAAATTCCAATCAACGGAACGCCGGTCATCTAGAGTCGGAGTTGGAGGAGACATTGGAGGCCATGCTGCCAATATGTTGATTCCCGGAGCGCTTATGTCTGGCTGTTTTATTGGCCGATACATGAATTGTAACAATTACACGCTCATGATCAGAGTAGTACGTATATTATATACAGTTGGGTGGATTTGGAGGTTGCTAGTACCTTAAGAAAATCAGGGGAGATAGAACTTGGCCCTCTAGAAGAGAAGTCCGCGACTATGGGTGCTGGAGCCCTTTTCAGAACCGTTTTACTGGGAAATATCTGTATTGTGGGAGGACGACTACTTCGCATGCATGTCGATGGAAAACACCATACGCAGTCAGGTCCAGAAATTAATCTTAATACCATGGTATGTATAGATGCTTCGTAATTACCAAATATTAGTGCTCAAGAAAGATATAGATAATGTACTAGTAGTAGTAGTAAATCATTAGTATAAGATGGAGATAATTAACAGGAGCTCACTCTATAGACCGAGACAGATATTGAGCCATTTTGGTGCCTTGAATGATGTCAAGGAGCAGCAGAGGGAGAATGGTAATATCAGGGAACGGCCTACTCAAAGGCTCCACAAAGATGAGCCCTGCTGCACTTCTGTTTCTTGCTGCTGCCTCCGCCTCATCCCTCCTTACTGATCCCATGCTCGAGAAGCATAGGATTATCTTTCCATCTGCTTTTGCTGTTACATTTTTAACGCTCTCTGTTCTGCAAACCCTGTCATTGAAACCAACCATAATAATAATGCCAATAAATTCACCATGCTGGAAGAATACAACTAGACAATGAGGGCAACGTGAGAAAATTGTGTTTGAGGTTCCTGCAGAAAGCAAAAAAAAAAAAAAAAAACTAGCAAGCTGGTAAGCTCCAAGTTTTAGGCTTTTGCAGGAGGGAGGGATGGATATATCGTATGTGTTACCCTACCCACTGGAAAAATAATTGCTGGCGTTGGACAGTATTGCTGTTATTGGATGGGCCACGAAGCCTTCACCCTGCACATACATACATATATTAATAAAAATTAGGCTCATAAATTAAATGATGATGGAATAAATAGGCAACCTCCTCCTCCTCAACACGGATATGGCATAAGGGTCTCTGTCTTTCCAATGTAGAATTGTGTTATTTTTACAAGATTTTGCATAGTATATTCGTATAATTTTTAACATTAAAAAAGATTTTGCATAATATATTCGTATAATTTGTTTAAAAAAAAAAGGATTACATTAACAAGTCCGAACTGAAATAACTCGGTTGGGCAGGGCAGTAGGACAATGAGAGCCAACATTAAACACTTGCAACTGGCCAATGCAAGTTGGTTCAATTAGTAAGAACCAATCACTTTTTCTTATAAAAGATCGTGTGTATTTGAATATCATTGTCTTTTTTTTTTGACAGGCAATAATAATCTACTTTACACCTACACCTATTCTTATTCCTTACTCTAATCTATTCTAAGAGGGCTCAATTAGACCAATAGAAGCGTCGATGAGAATTGAATCATCATCGGATCAGACAGGTACATTACACATCTATCTGAATTTTTTAGAAAACCATATAATATGGCAATTGATGGAAGACAAGATCTGAACCCTTGCTTCTCACCCCACCAAGTCTTTGGTCACCAGCCTTTGATATCATTGTCAAAGTGTGAAAATCGCGATCTATAATGGTGTCGATCTGTAAGAATTTTTGAAATCAATCTATAATCCGTGGTGGTGGTGATAGGAGCCAACTCAACTCGCTCAAACTTTTTCTTACACAAAAAAGAAAAAATTTGTAGTTTCACTGCTACTAAAAATTAGTGAAAGAAAAAAAGAAAGAAAGAAAAGGTCTGTTACACTTGGAGGAGCCCCGAATCTATCCTTTTTATATCACTATCCATCACTACCCTAAGATTCTAGAGTCTGGACAGACATTCATTTAAGTTCCCACTACGGGGTTGTAATAGCAGTATGATAGAATCTTGGTTGTAACTGTTCTTCTGAACAGTGAGACCACTAGATCCTCATCGTCCTGGGCTAAGTACGTTTGTCTACAAAATGGGATTTTTTTTTTTGTGAAAAGAATATGGAGGAGGAAACTGGAAAGCTCTGAGCAGTAAAGTTAGAAATCGTTTGTCAGGAGAACGAATAAATTACCAGAAAAGAAAGAGCGCAGTCCAAAACAATCCGAGTTGGAAAACTTCGATCAATAGTTGAAGCAGCTACGGAGATGGACCAGGGGAACACGTTCTCTACCAGAGACGGGTCCGGACCGCTGTTGCCCGCCGAGAACACCACGCTCACTCCCATTTGCATGGCGTGGAAGGATCCGATTGAAGCCGCCGTTGCGAAGAAGGCTCTCAGGGGTGGCCTTAGCCCGAACGATCCCGATATCACGTTCACCCCATCGCGCAATGCCTGGTCGAAGGCCGCCATAATATCCGCTTCTGTGCACCTCCCCTCCAAATTCACGTTCCAGCAGACTTTGTAGACTGCCAGCCGCGCCCTGGGGGCGCCACCCCTCGCCGTTCCCTGTCCAAAACCACCCAAGAAGCTGGCGTTTTTCACCACCGACCCCACTGCGGTGGAAGCTACGTGGGTGCCGTGGCCAACCGCGTCCAGAGGGGATTCGTATTCCAGGTTGCGGGTCTTGTTCAATTTCCCATAACGGCGCTCGAATCCTCCGAGGTAGTAGGTTGCCCCAATGAGCTTGCGGTTACAAGCTGTGGCCGGGTCGAAGTGCTCGCCGGATACACATTGACCTTTCCACGATGCAGGAACAGGGCCCATCCCAGGTTCTTCCCGGAAACTATGTGACTCTGCCCATATACCTGCATGCCGCAGCCGCAGCCGCCGCCGCATTGGCAATTATAAATCATGAACCATGCATGAATGGATTTTTAATGCCCAGTTAGTGCATGGTTGTATCCTGTTTGGATAAACTAGAGTAGGACCACTAATTCTACCAAAATCCACTACTTCACCATACTCCTGTACTCGTTTAATGTTGCTATTCTTTTCTACATGAACATTTTGTTGCAAAAGTTGAAGAATTTGACAGACTGATGTTCCACATCAATCAACCAATACATTTGGGTTTATACTATCCTTGACTGTTTTCGATCCTAATAATTGATTAGTAAAACCGGCCCCTCAAAAGGAGACTGACAAATTTTCTTTTCGTTAATGAATTTGCTAAGTCTCCTCCAGTGTCAATTAATAACTAACTGTAATTGTGTTGCATATTTTCCAATTACATTTATAGGCCTGTTTTCCTTTTACATGCGTCAATCTTCTTTACCTGGTTCCACCCACCTGAAACATTATTGCATTATGTTCGCATACTCAGAATTAAGTAGGTCTGAAATGAATATCCTGAGAATCTCTCTGATTTAAGTGGGTCGTGTAATCAAATTTAAGGACCACCTGTATCAAAAACTCCAACGATTACGTCACCACCATAGGCTTGCTGCCACATTGGAGTTGCCTTTTCAGTACTGTAGTCCATGCTAAGACCAAGAAAATCCCAGCTCCTGGTCGTATGCAAATGTACTGTCTTGCTTTTGAAAATTGATATCACTCCCTTTGTATCTGCAATGATTTCTTTGGAATTAGTTACTAATGTATTGAACCTCCCTAAGGCTTTTACAGCCACGATCCTCACTGAAGCAGCCACTTAGCTGCAAGCTACTTACTTGATAAGACCTGTGCTTGTGTTGAATTTAGTGTTGCTGAAAAACCTGAGAATCCATGCTTGTAGCTATACAGCATGGCTTGCTTCGCGTCTTTTTTGCTGTGCATGGTAAAATTTATAAAGCAAACATAGATGGGTGAAAAACTACGATCTACAACTAGAAGAACAATGTATTAATTCTCCCAGGAGAAATATTGCTGATGATATATATACTCATTTACCTTGTAAACACAGTGCTAAGAAGTTGGAGATGATGTTTTGAAGTGAGATCAGGAGCTTTATTCTGATTGTGCCCTAAATAGACTATGTAAACCTGTGACAACAAGAAGGAAAAATAAGGATGAGACTGATCATTGCAGGAAGAGGCTTGGAAAAAGTTAAAAACTTTTTATAATGAATGTTACATGAGAAGTAGACACTGAAGAAATTAAATAGAGTGAAAGTAAGAGGGATAGGCCCCAAGAGTGCTGAAAAGCATGAGACATTGTTCCTAGTGGAGAATCACATTTGAGGTTGGGAATAAATAGGGTAGAAAAGGTTCATCTCTATGAGACTATGACTCGTATACATGGTTGCTAAAGGAAAGATTGTTATGTCAGTGCGTGCCTTTGAAGGATTTTCAAGGCTGCAGGAATACTGATGCACCTCTATTGTAGTATTATGATATTTTTTTTTCTTAAGATATATAGTTAAAAAGATGGAAATGTCCTTTCCCTCCTTTTGGTTCTCTCTCTTCTTGCATCTATAGACATGGTATTATAGAGCCTAGCCTCACCGTATTTCAGAAAAGAGCACAATTTCATAGAGCTCCACTATGGACAATATGAATACCGTAAAAGGAAGTACCATGTGAGCCTCATCATTCTTTACTGTAAAAAAATTTTTCGGTATTGTTTTGCTTATAAACTTGATAACTTGGCTAACTTTGGTCCATTATTAAGTACATAGATGGACTACATGGTTTTGGAAGATCTTAATCATCAGGTCAATAGAATGCTTTCTGATGCTAGGTTTTTTTCATGCATAGATATGGACTCTTTTTTCAATATCTGTCACACAATTTGTTCAGGCGGGGTGCAAGACATTAGAAATCACATACGATTAAGAATACTGACTGTGAGGTGACATAATTCAGTTACTGCTACCTAATTTGTTTGTTAGCTAATTTCCATAGTAAATGTTACTCAACAATGGATTGGAAATAACATGTAAATGACTGTGTCAAGGAAAAAAGGACTTAGTAATGCTTTATTTTCTTTTGCAACCACCATGCATATACATGCGGTATCTACCTGGTTGAGGCCATGGGGATGTTAAGTAGTCTATTACCTACCTTCCAATACATTCTACTGGGGAATGCTAGACAAAGAAACAACTTCTAGGCATACACCAATTACACAGAGTTCTATGTTAGCCTGCATAAACACATCTATCAATCAAGTGATGAATGCCTGAAAACCTATAGCTGTCCAAGCTATACAAGCTTTCGGTGTCAATAAGCAATCAAAAGAATCTCATTTGATGAATAACTTATTCCTTTCACTTAATATTTATACATTCGTAGAGCTACCCCTAGACGTCTTGTGAATTTAGCATTGATCTTTGAAGATACTTCTAAACTACAAGTATCAGGGAAGGTCTCAACCTTCGTAGGCATAGGTAACTCATGTAGTACCTATTGCAACTACACCACATATACAGGAATTGATGCGACAATTCTTTTAATTCATACTAGGTTAATCATTGCCTAGCTAGTATGATCTTTCTTCTATACGTTACGTAAATTGAGCTCAATTCTGTTGTGTAATTGCAGAATTATCATAAGGACATTAGCCTTTCGAATCACGTAAAATTCTACCTTCCAAACAAACTTCCCATCATTAAACCTTGCAAATGAACTTTTGATACAAGCTTAGTAAGGTATTTGATTCCTTTCATCTCAATATGATTGCATATTTGTGCTTCATGACTTCAATTTCACTGAAATTTAATTGTACTGAAGCAGTAAGTTTGCTTGGATCAGTGGTGATTTCAAGTGCATCATCTAGGGTTTCTGGTAGTAATCAGCATATCATTCATGGTTGGGATGGACAATGAAATTTAATTCATACTTCAGGATGGTATATTACACTGTAGATGCAGAACTAATTGAATATATTGAGTTCCAAATATGCATGTATGGCCAATCTGGATAGTTAGCAGAAAGAAAGACAAATCTCTACAAGTGTTGGACCAAAGCATGAAGCTCCTTGGAAATTTGGAACTCTTGCCAATTTGCTAATGATACAAAACAGTAGCTTTGCATGCATTTGTACGAGTAGTATCCCACTATCTGAATATATGGAAAAAACTGCCTCATGCGAGAATCCAATGTTTGGTTACTGGCATAGCCATTCTTGAATTTCGAATGATATTCCACTGTGTTCGTTCTTTTATTTTCATTTCTCAATGTTGTATTTGTTGCTTGCTGTGTTCAACAGAGCTAACAGTTACCGGTTAAAAGCTAAAATTTTTTGCTTATATTTGTTCCTCTCGTCTTTTTCCAGATATTCAAACTGTTGGTAAGGAAAAACATCGCTCTAGACAATCAACTAATCACAAGAGTTACTGAAGGCCTTCTTTATAAAGAAGTAAATGTTGCCAGCAGCTGTGATACAACTTGAGTTATCAGACCTAGTTAAAGGACAGGAAATACACTTGAGTGATGAAATGTAGGTACATTCAGCATGAACGGAATGAGAGATGCCAAAACATCATCCTTCTCATGGGCATCTAATTAGCGACTTTATCTTGCATTTCTAAGTCTTCTTGGTCACCTACGAGTACTTTGGAGCAAAATCTGTAAGCACTTCATCTGTTTTGCATTCAGTCCTAACGTATTGGTTAAGCTGCCATGTCATACATGGTATGAAAATGGCCAACTTTGTGTAGTATGAACTGTTAATATAGGTTGACCGTTTTGGCGAGAAATTTGCTGTTTATGATGGATTATCCACATTCGCAAGGTAGTTGTTGAGGAGACATATGCCTATTTGCTGACAACACAAGTCGTTGCACTAGTTTACACCAAGATTGGAATTTGTCAGTGAAACTTTGAGTATGGCAAAAACTATTGCCTCAAGATAAAACTAGAGAATTTCAGTGTCTTTACTTACGTTTTGTATTTGGCATATGATAAATTGTAAGTTGGGAATTAGGCTGTCTGTGGGTCTTTCCAGGGCTAGAATGTAAAACAAGAGGGGACCTTACCTGCATCAGCAAAGCCCCACCACACACACATCTTGCACCATGGATTTCTCGAATTGAATCTTAACCTGGGATACTTCCTAGAGCCTGTCGGAAGAAAGAGAATTAGAAGCTTATCAGTCATCAAGTGGGACACTGAGCTCAGGTTTCCACTGTGCACACTCTCTATTTGTAGCCATCTTTGGGATAAGCCACAACTTTATTCCAATCAAACTGGACCTAGAAAAGGAGGGGGCTGCTAAATAGGCCCCCAGGGCTGCCTATGCAAAGCAACATGATTTATGCAGTTGCACTAAAAAACGATTTCCATTTGAAGTTAAAGGTTGAAGAAGTAGAAAGTCTTTGTGCCATACGTGTTGTGATTTGGCATTCTCTATATACATTAGCAAGTTTTTCAGCTAAGACCTAAGAATGAATGATGTTAATAATATAAAACGAACTTTGTTGCACGTTTTTTGTGATTAAGAAGTCGGCCAACTTAAAAGGAGCATACACTATGTTTTGTATGCCACTTCCTCTTACTTATCAACGCAGACCGCCTGAAATTCTACTCAATGCTGCTCTTCCCTGTTCACACAAATGATGAACTTTGATTTCTTGTAGCCAATTATATCCGAAGAAGCTCCAAGTTGCATTTATCTTCAAGACGTGGTTAATTACCGCGGACCCTGTTCACTCAGTTGCCAGTCCTGAGGATGATTGTTTAATGAGTCATGTCAGTGATGAGTGACAATGTGAACGTATTACTCCTTGACTGGGATTCATCAGGGAAGTGGGTGGACATATTCAATTGAAAATCAAGTATCAAAGAGATAATGGACCATTAATTTTTGGCAACCAATCAATCCAGTGCACACACAATACTTGTTACTGCAGGAAATGGTATATATTATCAAGGAGATAATGGACCATTAATCAATCAAAGTATCAATCTTTGTCCCTCCAGGTTCAGGGTAAACATCACACCAGACGCTAGTCAACGCTACACATGGTCATATTAAATATTTAAACATGCTAGTGAAATTTAATAGTTTTCTGGGCTTGTTTCCCCCTGTTCATAGCAGATCAGGGGTGTGAATCTTGAGCGCTGTCAATTTCAACCAAGAGGTGTACCAAAAGTTTTGATTTAAGAAAAACATAAACAAATGTTTTGTCAATTTCAACCTGCCAGAAGACTCCAGGGACGCCCTTTGTCACATTCTCAAGTGGTCAAATCTTTGATATACTTGCTTGATAATCTTTGGAGACTTTCGAAGATGTTATCCTCCAACATTACATCCCTAAATAATGGTAGCATGTTCATGCACCTGCAGAGCTATTTAAAGATGGCCCCTTGAATAGCAGTAATAATGGAAACTATTACTGCAATTACCTAATACATGAGAAGATGGTATGTGTACCTAGACTCATCATTAATGATTAATACATGAGAAGAAGAAGAAGTATGAAATGGCAGGTCAGGTGGCTGCATATGCTAAAAAGTACAAAGTACCTATAATAGTACCAGTAGAGATGGCAACTTTGGGGAGTCAAAGAGGCGTGACAACGAGGATAAAAGGGACAGGGCGCACGCTAACAAGTGAAAAGAAGAGAGAGAGAAAGAGCAAGAAAAAGAAGAGTAGGAGGAGAATGATGGAAAAGGAGTGATTGGTGGGGATGGAAAATGCTGCAGGGGCGCACTAACCTCCCACTCCCAGTAGAGGAGTCCAACTGAAAATTGAAAAGTACTCAGCGCACCAACGGCTTCAAAACAAGAATACAGTAATCACTCTAGCCTAAGCCAGGCAGGCAACCAAGTCCAACCCACCTCAACAATTCAGACCCCATCAGCATCATTGCCTTCAGCCCAAATGGAATAACTAGAGACGATTATCACTGCACAGTCATCACAAACACAAACAGCATTCAGCAAGACCTTCTTAACTTTTGGCCATTACTCCTAATTTCTCATTTTGAGGATGTCTTGTTTGTTTTAGTGCTTTTTTTGTTCAGTCTTTTTTTTTAAAAATTTTTTTGGGGCGGGTCTGATAATAACTCTGGAGTACTTTTGGTGAGCGGGTGTTGTTGTTGTTGTTGTTTTGTTTCCTTGCATGAGTGAGTAAGTGGAGAGCGGCGTTTTGTTGGGTGGTTGGGTGGTGGCTTCTGCTTGGCATTTAGTGGGTGTATCATCACATCGTAATATGGGAAACTGCTGGTGGTTTGGCAGAAGGTGGGAGCCTTCAATCTACAGAGTTTCTTCTAATGCAAAGTCAGGTTTGGCTTTCTTCTTCTCCGTCGTTGCTGATATTTGGATTATGTTCTTTAGCTATAATATTTCCTAGAAAATGTAGAAAAACTTTTCCAGGATTCAACTCAGGTTTTCCACTTGCTGCTTTAGGTTGGGAAGTTGTGTGTTCTTTTTCATAGTAAACGACTCATGAGTTGGAAAGACATAATGGAGAAATAAAGGATATGCTAAAAGTTCTCTGAATGAGAAGGTGGAGGTTCTTGATAAAGTTGCAGGGTGCTAATCCTTTTAGTTTGCAACAGATCTTCTTATTTTCCCATGATCTGGGGTCCTTTTCAGAAAGAGAGGTTTTTTCAAATTGTTCCAGCTTCCCATTTAAAAACTAAAGAATGGCCATTTGTTCATCAGTGTCTGGATTGGTCGTTCTTTCCTCACCCAAATTAGCTACATAAGAGTTTCCTGTATTCCAAAATTGCTGCACTGCACCTGTGGTTGGATGTCGAAATTTGTAAGTGAAGTCTTCTTTCTTCGGTCTTGTAACATGGCAAATGCCGGTAAGTAATTTTAGGAGTCACTTTCTCTTTTTGCAACTAATTTCAACCACAATATGGTAACAAATTTGGGTCAGTCAAGATTTAAGTACTGAGCCAGGAAAGAATCTTGTCTGGATGTATATCCTTTTATAGGCAAATTACATGTTTTCCAATAGTTGTACCCCAAAATTCCTCCTTTACGCAGGAAAGCCCTTATATTAATTGCCTATTGTCCCAATGAATTGCTGGTATGAGTTAAAGAAAACGACCTCTAGGCATCTAAATTTGTTCCAGTCGCCTTGCACACGCTCCATTTTTCTACACAGCAAGTTTTAGCCCCATCATGTAGTACAACGTTATATTATGCATTCTGTTTTATCTATTACACTGACTGACCAATTTAAACTTAGCTTGTACACTTCTCCAAGTGTATTGTTGAGGTCATTTTAGTTTTTCTCAAGTCTTCTCCTTGTAGTATTGGACATATTGGTAAACAGATTTGTCTTTTCATGCTCCTCTTCAGAGTCTTCCAAGGATAGCCCATCAGGAATGGTAAGGAAGGATGACAGAAAGCTACCATCAAATCCTGAAGAAGTAGAAGACCTGCGTCGTAGTTCATCTGCAAACCCATTGATTGTATTCACATTCAATGAACTAAAAACCATCACTGACAACTTTAGACAAGATCACATGCTGGGTGGAGGTGGATTTGGAAGTGTGTTCAAAGGTTTCATAGCTGAAGATCTAAAGAAAGGACTTCGGCCAATTCCAGTTGCTGTTAAGGTTCATGACGGGGATAACAGTTTTCAAGGTCACAGGGAATGGCTGGTAACTCTTCAAATTGTCAATAGTGATTTACTCTACCTCTTTATATGTGCAAGTAACATTTCCAATAATTATTGGAGTGGTTTGTGCTTTTCAGGCTGAAGTCGTATTCTTGGGGCAGCTTTCTCATCCAAATTTGGTGAAACTTATTGGCTACTGCTGCGAAGATGAGCACAGGGTGCTAGTGTATGAGTATATGGCTCGGGGAAGTGTAGAAAATAATCTATTCTCCAGTAAGTATTTCATAATAGTCTTGTCCAAAGCAAAAAGAAGGAAAGATTCTTCAAAATGCTGAATAAGAAGTTTAGACATGCTATTGTGCATTGACGCTCCCTGCCTTCTTTGCCATCACCTTTGGTAGCTTTATGATATCATATCCCCAATGCCACATTCTTGTTATAGGGGAACTAGTCTCAAGTTTGAGTGAGCTACTCCTGATTATTGATCGGAGAGGGCCTCAGTTGCACAGCCATTTTGAAGTAAAGTATGTCCACCCATTGTGGTACCAATTAAATCATATGGTGCTCCTTTAGCGTGCTGGTTCCCCTGGCATATCATAGCCTTTCTGAAAGAAAATGATGTTTTTGGAGAATGATTGTTAAATATAGATAATTCATACAAAAATAAAAGAGTTAATTTAGACTTTTTGTTGTGGGTTACATTCTCTTCGTTTGATACCTCTAGAGAAATTTTAGCATAATTCTGAAACACTTTCAAATTCCTAGGTTACTGACACCCTAATGCAACAAACTTTTCATTAATACAGTTCCGATTACAGCAGAATAGATTTAACGCATTCAATGACTCAAGTTTATATATCCAGCAGTCTGTCTCCAGGCCTCTGGAGGATATAAGAAAATGGGAGGATTGATCCTTAGATGAGTATTTTCTGGTTGTCATGATGATGAGTAATGAATTCTCCAACTGTTGTCTGATCATTTTGGGTAAGCAGTATGCCGTGATTAAACAAGCAGGTTCTACGAAGTTGTCTGCTCAAATATGTACTTGAAAGTTTCAGAGTTGATATGCCTGATTCAAGTTTCCTTTGATTTGCATTTCTCTTCCTGCACATTCTGCTGCTCAAATACCTATTATAGTTTCCTACTGTTACAGGAGTCTTGCTTCCTCTTTCTTGGTCTACTAGAATGAAGATTACATTTGGTGCAGCAAAAGGACTTGCTTTCCTGCATGAAGCTGAGAAACCTGTCATCTACCGCGACTTTAAAACATCTAATATTCTATTAGATCTGGTTAGTTATCAAAATACCTTCACTTGTTTCTCAACTTTTCTTGAATTAAGCATGTGCTTGTTCACGGCGAAAATACAAATGTTATGACGCAGCTAAGTTAGGCCAATTGTATAGAGTAATGTAACTGCATTGATTCATTTCTTGAGAAGTCAACAAAAAGATGTAATCTGGTGCTTCTCGATTGATCACTATTTGGATCAGTGTCAGTTATTGTTGGTTGTCCTTGTTTGCCAATTCTGCGGCAGTTGACTATCATTGCTGCCACCCTATCCAAGTAGAGGTCAGAGAAGTAGCTTTTTTACGTGGAAATTGTTACAGCCAAGGACGTATAATTTTCCACTTTTGAGAATAATCTGATTGAGGATTGCTGAAACAGAATCATCACGAAATGGCTTGTGTGAATGCAATACTTTGGCCTGCCAAGCTGGTGACCTCATTTGTTTGAAATTAGATGATGCATGCTTCAAAGGGGTCATCAAAATTTAGTATTCGCAAGAAGATGATACAAATCTTGTTCACCTTTTGATGTCTTAATGACTGGTTTGGCTTACGAGTGTACTTTGTCGTGTTTACAAACAGGACTACAATGCAAAACTGTCTGATTTTGGCCTGGCAAAAGATGGACCAGTTGGCGATAAATCTCATGTTTCTACTCGCATAATGGGCACGTATGGTTATGCTGCACCAGAATATATTATGACAGGTTAGTTTCTTATTCCTATCCTGGTGGAACTCATCTGATGCTTGCCAGCAATGTACTTTAAAGAAAGTACGTCATTTTAAATGTGTAATCAGCGAGATCACTACTTGCTGTAGTTGTAGGATAGCATCATCAGGTTTTGGTTGGTTTCATTTGATATTCCTACTAGACTGTTAGTGAGATCTCTGGGTTTTTTTTTTCCCTCCTTCCTTTTGTTGCTTATACCCTGATTCTGACTTTGTATTAGGTCATCTGACTCCCAGAAGTGATGTTTACAGCTTCGGGGTAGTCCTTCTGGAGCTTCTAACAGGTAGAAAATCTCTGGACAAATCTAGACCAGCCCGGGAGCAGAACCTGACTGATTGGGCAGTGCCCTTGCTCCGCGAGAAGAAAAAGTTGCTTAGCATTGTAGATCCAAGATTAGAAGGAGAATATCCAGTAAAAGGTGTTCACAAGGCAGCTATGTTGGCTTATCACTGCTTAAATCGCAACCCAAAAGCACGCCCTTTGATGCGAGACATTGTAGATTCCCTGGAGCCTCTCCAGGACCATTTGGAGCAAACTCCTCCAAATGAAAAGCCTACTTTGACAGTGATTTGTGAGAACCCCGATGGAGGGATCCAGAGGAAAGATACGCTGCTAACATGACATTCTTTGCTATAGTGTTTTGCAATTTGAAATCAGAAGTTTTTTGACATGTAGAATTGCACTGTTGTATGCAGGTTTAAAGCAAAGATTAGTTTAAATTGTTTTATATGTTTTCAAATCATAAGATGGCAGGTTTAACATATCACCTGCTCGTTTTGTGTTTGGTAAGACTAGTGCTTTTGCAGCAGGCTGCAGTGTGTATCAATACGAAAACCTGATGTAGCTTGTAATGCAGGTTATTTGAGTAAAAAATGCATACCAAGTGAAGTGATTTGGCATATCCCTTTAAGAAGGTGTGCAAACGAATTGAGCCACTTGCGCGCCAAACTCGACTCGAGCTCAAAATATTAAGCTCGTTAGCTCGCAAGCCGATTTGCGAACTCGAGTATGTATATATATATATATATATATATATATATATGTGTGTGTGTATATATATGTTTTATTTTAATAGTAAAATTACATATATATTCTTAATATTTTATTATTTATTAAGAAAAAATATTATTTTATTTATCTTTTTAAAAAAATAAAATAATTATTTTTATTTTTTCGAGTTCGAACTCGAGTTCGAGTTTCAAAATTGTTAGTTCATCAAATTTGATTTCGAGTTCGATAAAACAAAGGCCTTGTTTGGACAACAATTTTTTCAAAATCACCTTTTTACTTCGCATATATCAAATCGCTAAAGTAATTTTTTATAAAAAATCTAGAAAAATGCAATTCAAACACAACATAAGTCAAGATTCGGTTCGATTAGGTCAAAATTCGATTCGGTTCGACTTGGCTCGTTGCAGCCCTATCCTTGAGCAACTAAATAGGCTTTTGACAGGAGGGTTAACTCGTTGAGTTGTGATCAGACTGTTGTTTACTTTAGTAGTAGCATTCAAGTATTTTTGTTGCTAATGAAAATTTGATATGATTGGAAGGAGGAGATATAATGTATCGGGGTGCATTTCCACTCAGTGCCCGTAGCGATTTTGAGAGGAGAATAGCCTGATGATTCTTCTGACGACACAGAGGGGAAAAAAGTATTTACTGGGCTTAAAAATTCCTACAGCCACTAAATTATTTGTTCAAATCCTACACTTTTGGCCATTCAAGTATTTTTTTTTTTGTTTCGATATAATCACTAAACTCTTAAATCAGTATAAGAGTGGTCATTTTGTCAGATATTTATTAGCCATTAGTCTATTCAAATTGTACATTTTTTGCTATTAAAAGATCTTTTTGTTTCAAATCGTCCATTCCATCAAATATTTATTAGCCCCCAGTCTATTCAAAAAAAGGACTTACCCACTTCAGGCCCAACCCTTATTCGGGTTGTTGGGTTATTCCCTATTTGTATGATAAGGCTCGAACATTGAATCTCTGGTGGTACTAACCCTTAGTGAGACCAACTTGGCTGTCTTGGAGAGGCGTCCTCTAGTCAATTGTAGGCTGCTTCTACTAACCAAGTTGAGAAGTTGTTTTCCCAATCTATGTCTTTTTTTTTTTTTTTTTCGCAACGGTAGATGTCCTATAAGTTAATTTAGCCTAAAGGGGTAAGGGGAGATGGTCAACTAAAACCAGCCACATAATGTGACAAATTAATTAGTTTTCCCAATCTATGTCATTAATTAGTTTTGTCGTAAAATGTGCTAGCCTATGACTTTTTACATTAGCTGATCTAGGTATAAAAGAGATTGTGCATTGCTCAAAACCTTTAATTATGTTCTCAATGTTTTCCACATTTTTTAAAGGTGTTTTAGATTTTTCAATTAATAAAAAAACAAAATTTAGAATATATATAAGAGTTTCTTTGATATATTTTGATTCATAAGTTTTGACAAAAAATTCTAAATTATATACTGAAGTTTTTGTGAATTATTTTGAAGATTATTAAAACTAAATGAAACTAATAATAAATCTAATGGCAAGATTGAATGAAAGATTCATGATTTGAGAAAGCAGAATAATTTAATATTTGCTAGCATGTAACATTTAATAAAAAGTTATTTTAACCTATATTTTTTTTTTCCAAAACACAATTGGAGTAATTGTGCAGGACCCAACAATTAACAAAACACAACAAAGGAAAAAAAGAATTGATGCTAGCTAGCCTTCGAAGCCAACAAAAGGAGGATTGAATTGAAGAGCAAATTGGACAGGTTAGGATTGCAAACGAACCAAGTCGAGTCGAGTCTTGACTTAGTTTTATTCAGTTTGAAATTGATTTAAATTCGAGTAGAGCTCGAACCCGAAAAAATAATAAATAATATAATAATAATAAAAATATGTAATTTTGTTATTAAAATAAAAATAATTATATATATATATATATACATATATACTCGACCTCGCAAATAAACTCACAAATTAATGAATTTAATATTTTTAAATTCAAATTCAATTTAATCAATTCGAACTTGATTCGGTTGCGAGTAGAGGTGGATGCATTTATAGAGCAATGGGTCTCGGAGCAGAAAATGCAAAAGACAGCGGGGGGCAGATGAGAAAAGTTCCAGAGTGTTCTAGTAAAGATACTGCAAGGACAAGAGCCAAATTGATGAAATGAAACCAAGAAAATACCACTCCCTTGTAATTTAGCGGAAGATTCAAGACCCAACTCGACCGGATATCCTAAACCCTTCACTCCTTTTCTTTCATACTCCTACTCTCCTATCCTCTTTCTTTTATTTATTGCTTGGGGTCCTATTATTTATTGTGTCTATTTGGGTAGCTGCTGCCGCTGTTGGTGAGCCTCACTACCTACCCACACACACAGTGATAGACAGGCAAAGGAAAGAGATAAACCCCCTTCGCCTTCCAGTCTTCCCTTCTCTCCTGCAATCTCTAAACCCCAGAGCAGACCCAAAAGGCCCCAGTATTTTCCTCACCCCGCCGTCTCTCCTTTTTCTCTGTAAGTGTGAGTTTCACCCTTTTTCTCTCTCGCTACCTCCTTGTTGTCTGTGTGCCTTTATTTTCTTTCTGAAATGGTCTCTTTCTTTGTTTCTCTAATTATATATTTGGACATTGGGATTTGGATGGATGAAAGCTCGAGTCTTTTATCATTCTTATGCATAATATATCTGCTGCTGTCTACCTGCTCTACAGTACACCACGATTTTTTTTTTTTTTTTGCCTTTTCCTTTTCTGCTGCATAAGTATGTATAATGGTTCTTAGTTATTAATTCAACATGGGAAAAACTAGTAATACTACTTAACTTACTACTTTGTGCCTTTCAGTTATCTTCCTCTAATTTCTTTTGCTTTCAGTCCCCTTGTTTCTTGTCCAAAATACTATCACTAGCACTTGTTCTTTATTCTCATATTGCTCCTCGTTGCTAGTGGCAATTTACTTTTTGGGTTTTATAGCTCCACCTAATTACAGATGCTAATCCATTTTGCTAGCTTTGTCATATGCCGGATTCAGAACACAAAGATTTGTGTTTGAGAATTGCATTGCGGTAGCAATCAAATCGGTCAAATAGTCGGACTTGCAAACTTGCTTGCCAGTGTCTGATTGCTAAATTAACGAACAATCCGATTCCAGATTTCTTTCGGATGCTTGATAGCTAAAATGTTGTTTCCTGTCAGGTTCCGGGTCAAGGAATGGCATCAACTTTTGCTGGCATGTCCTCAGTCGGTTCCTTGGCTGCTCCCTCCACCTGCATCATCGACAATAATAAACTCGCAGCTTCTTCTAACAAGTTGTCATCTTTTGCTTGCATATCATTGTCTTCGTTTGGCAGGAAAAGAAATGTTGTGCTACGCAAAGCACGCTCTTCCCAGATTACAGCTTCTGCCAAAGAGCTGTATTTCAATAAGGATGGCTCAGCCATTAAAAAGCTGCAGGTGGGGGGTTTTTTTTTGTGTCAAAAAGAAGTTTTCTGCTTTCTACTTGTTCTCGTTCTTATGTCATATTTTCTAATTAATTATTGTTTTGCCGGCAGATTGGTGTAAACAAACTTACGGATTTAGTTGGGGTCACCCTTGGTCCAAAGGGTAGAAATGTTGTTCTTGAGAGCAAGTATGGTTCCCCAAAAATTGTGAATGATGGTGTTACTGTGGCCAGAGAGGTAGAGCAAAAACTTGCAATTTTTTCAAGTTCTAATCTTTCCCTTCATTACCAATGGCATATGGTCACTAGTTACAATGTTTCTTGTGCGTATTTCCTTTGTCTCTATTCTTCTGTGCCAAAATTTTGAAATTTTGAAATACAGCGGCTTAGGATGCAATTTGGGTCCTCTAGTATCTTTTCTATGTGTTTCAGTAGCACAGAGTTTGCAACTAATTGGCATGAAATTAATTTCTGAGTTTCTTGTTTCCCATGGATGATGAAGTTCAATCTTTATGAATTTCTTTTCCAATATATTCTTTCAGGTAGAGTTGGAGGACCCGGTAGAGAATATTGGTGCTAAATTGGTGAGACAAGCAGCTGCCAAGACCAATGACTTGGCTGGAGATGGAACGACAACATCTGTTGTTCTTGCACAAGGTCTAATTGCTGAAGGTGTCAAGGTGTGTTTTGGTCATTAACATCCTGCACGATCTTGTATATTCTTTCCCTAGTGCGGAATTTTAATGATTTCAGCCGAGTGACACATTCCTGATATTCTATGTGTAGGTGGTGGCAGCTGGTGCAAACCCTGTCCTGATTACGCGTGGCATTGAGAAAACAACAAAGGTCTTGGTGTCTGAGCTCAAGAAAATGTCGAAAGAGGTAATAGTGCGATTTATAACTGAAAATCATTTTGATTGTTTTAACGTCACCTTTATGTAGCATTTTTATTCGTGTTGAGACATGAGATGTATTATGGTGTTCAGTGTGCGTTACCTGCTTGAATGTGGAAAAAATCTGCAGGTTGAAGATAGCGAGTTAGCTGATGTGGCTACAGTAAGTGCCGGGAACAACTATGAAGTGGGAAACATGATAGCTGAAGCTTTGAGCAAAGTTGGTCGGAAGGGTGTTGTGACGCTTGAGGAGGGAAAAAGTTCTGAAAATAGTCTTAGAGTTGTTGAAGGAATGCAATTTGACCGCGGTTACATATCGCCTTACTTTGTCACTGACAGTGAAAAGATGGCTGTTGAGTATGAGAACTGCAAGGTATCATCTTTTTAAATCTGTATATTGGTGATTGATATGTATGTGATGTTTCTGAAACTCGATATGTTATTTTCATCTGTTAATTTTGTTGCTGTAGTTGCTATTGGTTGAAAAGAAAATAACGAATGCAAGGGATCTTGTTAACATCTTGGAAGATGCCATTAGAAGTGGTTTTCCAGTGTTGATTATAGCTGAAGATATTGAGCAAGAAGCTTTGGCCACACTTGTGGTGAACAGGCTTAGGGGGGCACTGAAAGTTGCTGCTTTGAAAGCTCCTGGATTTGGTGAACGAAAAAGCCAGTATCTTGATGACATTGCAATTCTGACTGGAGGTAATCTTGTCGGCATTCTTCTTTGTTCCAACACCATTTTTTTTTTTATGATTTTCTGTACCTCATCATCAATTTGATAGTTAATAGACTTCTTCGATTGACATTCAGGAACTGTGATTAGGGAAGAGGTTGGGCTTACCTTGGACAGGGCTGATAAGGAAGTGTTGGGGCATGCTGCTAAGGTGGTGCTTACTAAGGATGCAACAACAATTGTTGGTGATGGGAGCACTCAGGAAGCCGTAAACAAGCGTGTTGCACAGATTAGAAACCTCATAGATGTGGGTAACTTTCATGCTTAGTGTGTTGTCTTTTTGGTTAATCAGTCAGTAATGATTATTGTGATTTTTTTTTACACTCCAAACAGGCTGCAGAACAAGAATATGAGAAGGAAAAGCTAAATGAAAGAATTGCAAAATTATCAGGAGGGGTTGCTGTGATTCAGGTAATTTTTCTGTGGAATCGTCTGCACTTGTTGAACCCCGCTTGGGAGAAAGAAAGACTTCCTGAATATATATCTATATATACACCTTTTCAAGTTACAGGTTGGAATAATAATAATAATAATAATGTGGAAATTTGTTACTGATTTAATGTTTCTTGGAAGGTTGGTGCACAAACAGAAACTGAGTTGAAAGAGAAGAAACTTAGAGTTGAAGATGCTCTAAATGCAACAAAGGTAAGCTGCCAGCAGTCATTTGCTGGGAAGCTTTTTATTCCTTGGGATGCTAGCTGTATTGTTGGAGCTTGTACCGAATAATCTTTTTTGTTTGACTTGTAGGCCGCTGTTGAGGAAGGTATAGTTGTTGGGGGTGGATGCGCTCTTCTGAGGCTTGCTTCTAAGGTTGATGATATTAAGGAGACTCTAGATAATGATGAAGAGAAGGTAAATGTAAATGTGTGCTGGGGTTGAATACTTGTGCATGTTGGTGATGGGTCACTTTGAAAATTATTCCGTTGTGATTGACTTTTTTGGGTTTTTCTAGCACAAATGAATGGTTTGATGATGTTGCTGAAAGAAAGATGTTTGCTTTGATTACAGGTTGGAGCAGACATAGTAAAGAGAGCTTTGAGTTACCCCTTGAAGTTGATTGCTAAAAACGCTGGTGTTAATGGAAGTGTCGTCAGCGAGAAGGTATGTTGCAGCGTAACTTGGGGAAGAAAAAAAAATGACATGAAATATGTTGTTGCTTCAATTTTTTTTTTTTCCCCTTTCATATTATCAGCTAGTTCTGTTGATGCTTGTTGTGAGTGAGTTGGAAATCATGAATTTGTGGATTTCATTTTGATTGCTTGATTCAGGTACTGTCCAGTGACAACCTTAAATATGGATATAATGCTGCGACAGGAAATTATGAAGACTTGATGGCCGCCGGAATAATTGATCCGACCAAGGTACATTCCTCCTTACCACCCCCTGCTAATGGGAAATGATCATAAAAGTAGTACTATATAGAAGATTGATATGATTTTAAGGTGTTGATGTCAGTAGTATTTTTGGGGTGTAATAGCTTGTATACTTGTTGTTATGTTTCAGGTGGTTAGATGTTGCATAGAGCATGCAGCATCTGTTGCAAAGACATTTTTGATGTCAGATTGTGTAGTAGTTGAAATTAAAGTGCCTGAACCAGTTGCTGCTGGAAACCCGATGGATAATTCAGGTACCTGCTGTGCTCTCTCTCTCTGTATATGCATATGTATATATATATATTGAATTTATTTGAACAGATGAAGTATAGATGAGGCATTGAAATCCCGTCTTGGGTTTTTTTTTTTATGCCAGGATACGGCTACTAAGTAGGTAATATGCCGAGGTGCAGCCTTAGGAGGAGGAGGAGGTCGGTTGGTGGTGCATAACAGCATAAGGCAGTTTAATCCTGCCTCTCAGTCCCCCCCCCCCCTCCCCCCACCCACAAGTAATGATGGTAATTAGTCCAAGTGAAATTTTATTTTTTGTAAATTGAGTTTTAGTTGTTTGAACGAGGAAGTTAATATCCTGGAGAGGCCTGCCGGGATGGGATGCGGCATCTGTTGAAATTCAATGTATGGATTGCATTCTTGATTTGAGTGGTGAAAACATTTGATTGATACTACTACTGCCTACTATTTTACTTGTCTTGTGGTAATGGTAATGCATTCCATCGGTGCCCGTATGTTTAATGTTTGTGCTGATAAATATATTTCCAGACCCGTGCGGCCTAGTTCCTTATTGTTCTGGTTTCATTGTATATAAGTGTTCCTAATTGCCATTAGCGTGCTGCTACTGGGCACGGCACAGCGATGCTTGAATTTGCTAGTGCGTGTCTGTACACTGACAGTGTATATACTGTTATCGTTTGATTTGTGATTTATGATATACGTAGAAAAATTGAATTGAATTCAAAATTTTAATTTTACATAGTTATCTTCGTCCAATTAACGTTGATCACAACCACATCTATTTGACAAAAAATCCATATTTGTTCAGCCAACTCATGCTGCTAGCCCAAGCTCGAGTTGGAGTTGAAAATATTAAATTAGTTATTATAAATGAAATGAATTTGAATAGATGGAGGTTACTATGGTAACTGTCAAGAAATCAAATTTCTTTACTAATCAGTATTAATAGTTTGCAAATAATTGATGAGAAAGGCTTTAAGAAATTAAGAGACTTGGATGTTAATTCAATTAAATGATTAAAAGGATTTTTATATAATTTCACTAAAACACAAGTTGAATTCAATTGTACCCAATGTTTAATTGGATATCGCATATTGTCACATGTTAAATTTACTCATAGCTTTAAATGTCTGATAGAACATTTAAGTAATTATAAAAAAATCAAATTAACTATAATGGTTCATATTCAATACTTTAATTGCACTTCAAATACTCTCATATTTTTAAAATAGCCATATCCTTGCGATTGAAATCTTTGTCTTAAACTCATTTTTATATAGTATAAGAATATATATATATATATATTTATATATAAATATTTTATTATTTATTAAAAAATATTATTTTATTTATTTTAAAATAATTATCTTTATTTTTTCGAGTTCGAGTTTGAAATTATCAGAGTTTTCGTTTGAGTTCGATAAAAGTAAATTAAGATTTAACTCAATTAAATTAAAATTCAACTTGATTCGACTCGGTGCGGTTTCAATTTTGCGGGCTGGTTAATAGGCGTCGTATTCAAAGGGGGGGGAAAAAAAAGTGAAGACCGGACCGGAGAGCGTGGTGGGTGGGCTCTCTCTTCTCGGTGGGAAATTTTTTTTTTTTTTAATGGGTTGGTTGTGGAGACCAGAGAGAAACGGGAACCTTTTCTGTTGTCCTACGCTACTGGGGCGGGCAGGGGATGGTTCGTACCAAAGCAGCCTGAATGAATGAAGGATGCGGAGGGGAGTTTTTCCATTTCCGCCGCTGTGAGTTTGATCATTGATGCGATGAGTTAGCCCGCAATTCCGATTCCAGCCCAGCCGCCATCATCGAGACACGTGGCACCACAGATTTGAATGCTAGCTCAGCTCAACTCAACGGCCTATTAGAGCCACTAGTGTCAGTCTCCCCTTCCTTCCTTCGTAATCTCTTCCTTTCCGCGAAGCATATTTGCAGCTGCAGCGGTTGCTCCACCGCCCATTCTCCCTCCTTCCCTCCCTCCGCAATCATACTAACACCCGCCGTCGCAGAGCCACGCGAATAATCATCAACTAACCATCATGTCGCTCGCTTCCAGTGGCTGTACTTCTCTGTGCCCCTCACCACCAGCTTTCCCAACATTATTAACCAAGCAAGGCCCATCATCCCTCAAAAAGCATAGTCAGGCCAAGAATCACCTCTTTCTCTCCGCTTCCCTCACTTTCTCCGATCCCCTCTTTCACAGCTCAAACCACTCAAATAATAATTTCTTTGCTGCTAAAGCATCCGAAACCGAAGCCAAGACTGCGGCGGGTAAAAAGACACAAGAAGAAGAAGAAGAAGAAGCACCACCAGCAGACGACGACGAGGAGTATGAAGAGTACGAGGTCGTCTTGGACCAGCCATTCGGGTTGAGGTTTACCAAGGGCAGAGATGGTGGAACTTACATTGATGCTATTGCACCCGGTGCCTCGGCTGACAGGACCGGCTTGTTCTCTGTTGGGGATAAGGTGCTTGCCACCAGGTGCGAATTTTTCTCTCTCTGATTATCTGAGTGGATGTCATATTTCATTGTCTTCCACATAATACTTGACCACATCGACAACATCCAAAGTAAGTAAGTTAGTTAGTGGTATTCCTATTGATTGCAGGGATTATATTCAGCCTGAGATGGATGCAGCGGTGAGTGAATGCTTATTTACAATATTGTCCTGTTTCTGAAATCGTACCTTCTAGCTGTCTTTCGTCTTCCTTATATTTATTATTTCAAGAGGTGAAGAAAGTTTTTATTCGCTGGCATTTGTTACAATCACACCACCAGGACCAAGACTAAGATTAAGATTGTGAACCCCATCATCTAAAATTTATGCAGTGCAGTATTTGGAGATGAGATTTGGCCGGCAGCAGAATATGGAAGAACAATGTATACCATCCGACAGAGGATAGGCCCATTATTAATGAAAATGCAGAAGAGATATGGTCAGTTGTTCTATTCTTATCAACACTAATTTCTTCTGGCTGCTGCTTCCTCGGTAGCATTTTGGTTTATTAGAGTCAATGGCTCTGCATTTGTGTTGTAAAGAGTTCGAATGGTGTTCATTTTTGAAGTCTAAACTTCCTGAAACACTGCCCCGTAATTCCATTTTCAAGGTTTGCCTTAACTCCACTGGCAAAATATCTCCTTATGTTGCAGGGAAGGTGCCCGATATGGGTGATTTAACTGAAAAAGAAATAATCAAAGCTGAGAGAAACTCTGGTGTAATTAGTAACAGAGTCAGAGAGATTCAGGTAAGTGCGTGCATACAACTAATTTGCTCCTCGTTGTAGTATGAGTAAAATCATGCTGATGACTTCGCACAATTCATGCAGCTGGCAAATGCCATGAAAAAGAAGGAACAGAAAGAGCGAAGAGAAAAGGACCTTCGCGAAGGCTTGCTGCTTTACAGGTAAGGCCAGCCCATCCGTCTGAATTGTACTTTTTTCTTTTTGAAAATAAGTTCCATGTTCATATATTTTTATTTTCTCCTTTAATTCAATGCCTTTTGTTTTTATGTTCGATAATTCTGTTGTGCAGTTCAACAAAGGCTTATTGACCTTTGCTTTTCAATTTGCTAAGATCGTGTAGTTAATAATAAATGACATTAGAGATACTACTACAGCTACCACCAACCGGACCTCCGTAGCCGCCATTCTTACAGTCTATGCTTATCATATTTACTTACATCTGCTTTTTGTTGGGTGTTATGCTTCATGATGTTTGTTTAATTATTCGTTTTTTATTAGCCAAATTACTTTTTTATCTTGTTCTTTTCACTGTCAATTGTGTATTCACACCCACTATGAGGTTTAAAATGTTGCATTCTAGAACAAGGAGAACACTTGCAATAATCTTGTCCATATTTGTCATTTTTATCCGTTTTTCTTTTATGCTTGTCATGCACTTACAAGTACTTTTTTTTTTTTTTTTTTTGTATTTGTACGTTAGAGAGAGAGAGAGAGAATGTCCGACCAATTTAGAGAGTTGATTTTTGTGCAAAATATTTCTTGCCTAACATATGATCTTTTAACTGATAAAGGAGTGGCAAATATGAAGAAGCATTGGAGAAATTTGAGGCGGTACTGGGATCGAGGCCAGAATATAATGAAGCTGCTGTTGCAAGTTACAATGTTGCATGCTGTTACTCCAAACTTAATCAGGTAGAGTAGCAGATTAAACAAAACAGCATTCTACTATGATTGAAAACATACTAGGCATCGTCTAGATCACACATCGCCCTTCCTTAACCCACCAGAGGATGGGGACTTGTATATGGAAATCTTGTGCTAGTTATTCTATTTGACATGGCACAGGTGCTGCTGCATCAGTTCAGTTATGATATTTTAGCCTTGAATGTGTATGCAGCACGAGCCAATGTTTTGCTGTCCTTCTAATTCTTTTGACCTGATGACTCACCGTGACAGGTACAAGCTGGACTATCTGCCCTAGAGGATTCTCTCGAAGCAGGATTTGAGGATTTTAAGGTAAAGAAAAGAAAATAATTTCACCATGGAATACTGAGTCATAGTTTTGGGTTCATACAGTGTACTGTTGTCCTATGTCTGCAGAGAATCCGGACAGATCCTGACTTGGCCAACTTAAGGACGTCTGAGGAATTTGAGTCTCTGTTAAAAAGGTTTGACGAATCATTTATAAATGAGAATGCTCTCAATGCCATTAAATCGATATTTGGCATATTCAAGAAGGAATAGAATCATGGATTTGTTTAACTGCTGAAAGCTGGCTCTCCATGTACCAAGAATTTGGATCTGCAGAAAGGAGGTTCCTACTAGTAAAATCTGTCTATAGCATCATTTAGCCTAGGTAATTGCAGATATTTCAGATACTTTAACTGCTGATTCAATTTTCACTTTTTTTTTTAAAATTTTATATTCAGAGTAAACATAATATGTATTTATCTGTACGGAAACATCTGGAGAAAGAAATGAATTCTTTGGATATTGAACTCGGGATAACCCTATTCAACTTTGCTATTTTGCATGCATAGACCCAACGATTTCCTACTACTTTGCATAACAAGCAACACTCTGCTGATGGATGGAGACTGATATATGAAATATAGACGATGAAGAACATTATGCCGCCCCCCCCCCCTCCCGCCCTACTTCCTCCTTTTCCTCCTATTTTGATTTGACTGTATCATGGTTATGTGGAATATTGGTTCATGCCATCTGCGATGGAAAACTCAGAAACTGTAAACACCGTTTGCTTTTCTCCGATGCCAAGAAGGAGATATCAGTAGCAGTGTAGCTTACACTTACAGGGTACAAACTGTAGTTAAACGACGTGCCCGGATTGTCTCACTGTAATATACAAGTAAACCCATTTAAGGATTGTGAGGGTGAAGGCAGATTGGAAGTCCTTCAACAGGGGTGGGCATGGGATCATAGATTATCTTCTCATCAGGAACCAATAAGTTCCATCTAAATTTGTTTACCACATTGTGGAGAAAGACCAGTATCTCCACCCGAGCGTACTCCTTCCCTAAGCACATGCGAGGTCCTCCTCCAAAAGGAACATAAGAAAAAGGTGTAGGTCCTGCTCCTTCGAATCTTGACGGATCAAAGTTCATGGCGTCCCGAAAGAAACTGGGATCTGTATGCGTCGAAGCGGGAGTCCAGTATAGCTGTTGTAGCAGCAAATAATGTTTAATCAGTTCATGGAGAAAATAATGTTACCCAGTGCAATCAACTGTGATCTGAAGAAGCTGTTGCATTTTTTTCCCATTTTTGTGCAACTTGGCCAAAAGTTGCCTGGTTTGTGGGAATGAATGGATATTAACGGAAATAATTTAGCAGAAGATGAGAATACCTTCCATCCTTTGGGGATGTCATAACCAGCATAATTTAAATCAACGAGTGCTTCTCTAAAAGCTCCCATTATTGGTGGCCAGAGTCTCATGACTTCACAGACTACATCCCATGAGTACTTCATCTTCTGTATATCCTCCCATTGCAGGAATCCCTCCGCTCCTTTTGATGAAGCAATCTCAGTTTGCTCTGTTTTTGGAGCCAAGCCATCAGTGATCATGATTAGCACTAAGTAAGGTATTCAAACAAGCATCAATTTTATATAGTCACTATCATACTCCAAAACATAACATTAAAGTGTTTTCTCACTTTCGTGGAGGCCAGTCAAATGCAAAATGATTTTTTTTTTCCACTTAAGGTTAGCTCATACATGATTTTTTTTCCACTTAAGGTTTAAGAATATGTCTTCATTAGGAACACCATCAACATCATATCACGCAGTCAACCAATTAATTAAGCAATTGGGAAAACTGACCTCTCAAGACCTTTTGATAAACTTGTGGAAGTTCCCCTAGTACCTTCATGACTAGTGTTATGGCAACACTCGAAGTGTCATGGCCAGCGAAGAGTAGCAGTAAAATGTTGTTTATGATCTCCGATTCAGACATGAACTTTCCGTTGTCATCCGGAGATGCAAGCAAGTGCGACAAAAGATCTTGTGAAGGGGAAGCAGTTTTCTGTTCCAAGGCGAGTCTCCTGTCTTTGAGAATCACCATCAGTTCCTTCCTAACAGCTCCTGTAGCTCTGATAGCGCGATAGAATCTTGTCCCTGGGAAGTTGAGGGGGATGGATATGACGCCTTTCAAGAAAACATTGAAGAGGGCAGCAAGCTTTTCAATGTGCCGAGGGTCTTCTAGGCTCATAAACAGTCGACACGCTAGTTCAAAGGTGTACAACTTAACCACTGGAAATGTCTTCACCTCCTCTTTACCTTCAAAGAGAAACTCAGAAGCAATTTTGGAACTCAGTTTTAATTTCCTAATCATATATATGCATATGCAGGAAACTTAAATTAGCGGGTCAAGCGGTTGTTGTGCTCCGTTGAGTATTGCAACTAATGGAGAAAAGGATCGACTATCATGTTCGTGACTGGGAAAAAAAAAACAAAGTGATCAAGAAATAAAGGCTTCCTACTCCTGAAGATGAATCATGCACGATTCTTTTTTGGATTGTGATAAGATCATCATATATCCCCGTTTGTTGGAGTAAAACAAAACAAATTTAACCTATGTCCACGGAGGCAATTGATGAAGCAAGAAATGATGTACTCGTGGTGGGCACAGCAGCAGCTGCAGCCTGCGCATGCATGCTTTGTAAGTTAGATTACATATACCTTGCCAGTGAATGGCGATGTGGTGCTGAGTGACCTGATCCACCGTTTTGATGTAGAGTCGCATCAGGGCATCTGGGGTGAGGAAGTAAGACAGCATCTTCCTGGTATGCTTGGCTTCCTCCCCAACGGAGTTAGACAGCCCATTCCCCAGCAGCTTCTTTGCTGAGGGAGGCCACCAGACCTGGACCAGCTTGTTTTCGTTGCCAAACAAGAACTTATGAGCTGCAGGGCCGGACAAGACGGCCATAGGCTCACCGGTCAATGAAGTCTTGAAGACTGGAGGATTCTGATGCTTCTCCATTCTTTGTTTCAGAAACCTTCCCGGTTCCCCATCCCATCCGCTCTGAAGAAACTCCAGTGTTTCCCCGAGAATCGGCCACCCAAAGCTCCCCGGAGGAAGACGCAAACCCGACTGCTTTTTCTTGTTTCTTATTCTGGCGATCAAATATCGGAGGAAAACAGCAGTAACCAGAAGAGGTGCAATAATATTAACAAAGACACCGAATATATCTATTGCCGCCATCATTTAATAATCACTGCAATACAACTGCCTGCAGCTGAGTTTGTTCCAGCAGGCGTGAACCAGTTTTTCAGTTGCTTTTGTAGCATCAACTGCAGTTAACGAATCAACTAAACAATCAGTCTGTTGTTGCTCTCTACCTTAAAAGCATACACAGTCTGTGCCCGTGCCCGTGCCCGTGCCGTGCCTTCTTGGTTTCTTTCGTGCTTCCGACTTTTCCATTCTCTCTTGCTCCCGACTTTTCCAACTTCTCGACTTTTCCTATCTAATTGACTATAGGCCATGCAAAGTCCGTAATGCATTTTTTTTTCTTCATATTTTGCAAGGATAAAATTATTCTCACTATTGACTTTATTGTATCAAACACGATGTGTTTTAGGAGCTTTGTTTCTGCACATTAAGCTTTAAATTTTGAAGTTTCAAGTTCCCACCTGAAAGTTATCTTTATTTGGGTCAAAGACAAAATAGACTCAAAGCATAATTTCCAAAAAAATTAGTAATCAATGATTAATTCAAAATGATACATTTTTTTTTAATCCAAAGGAGACTCCAATCCTTTTAAAGGAAAAGAGGAAAAAGGAGGAAGATTAAAAACGCAACGGATCTTCTGTCCCACACTCTGTGCCATTCTCTGTCTCATTTTTTATTATATTGTCATTTCTCCTACATAAACACCATGTTTTAGTTTTTTTTTTATTTTCTTAAGATCCAATAACTATTAACTGAATAATATACAAAATTTAACAAATGCAAAAAATCAAATTGCATAAAAAATGATATTTTTTATGAATTTTCTGCTGTATTTTTAAATATGCTATTATATATTGCTTTTTTGAAATTGTTGTATTTATTTTTTATTCAGTTAATAGTTATTGGATCTTGAAGAAATAAAAAAAAAACTAAATCATGGTGTTTATACTGAAGAAATAGCAATATAATAAAAAATGAAACAGAGAATGACACAGGATGTGAGACAGAAGATCCGTTACGGATTAAAAATCAAACCACAAATGAAATGTCCCACATCGGGACAGAGAAGGAAAATAAAAGGGTATATAACATCGAGCAGAAATAATTTTGGGTTACCTATTTTGAATCCATGATTTCAGTTCAAAAGGTTATTATACCAATCCATTGGATGCGAAACATTACAAATGGTATCAAAATAAGTCTCGCGATCTCTGTGGGAGGCCACCTAAACTCTCATAGAGGCCACCCATTTGTTGCAATCCAAATGGACAGTTGGATTGCAACAAATTTTACAAGGACTCAAAGTTCCCCATTAATTGAATGGCCGGATAGTTTTAGAACTTACTTATCAACTGAATGGACAATTGGATTGCTATAGATTTTAAAGGACTCAAAGTTCTAAAAAAAAATGGTGAGAGTATTACAAGGAGTGAAAGTTCTGAAAAAATAGAGAGATTGAAATGTTCTACATCGGGATAGAGAAGAAAAAGGAAAGTGTATATAATGCCCTGCCCATCAAGTAGAGAACGAAAAAGAAAGGGTATATAATGTTCGGTCCATCGAGTTATTAATAACTTTGAATTAATCATTTTGAACTTGTGATTTCAACTCAAAAGTTTATTGAACCAACTCGTGATCTCTGCAGGAGGCCACCTCTAGAGCCTACAAGAGGCTATCATTAGAGCCCATATCTCTCTGCATGGGGGTGATGTTATGGTTCCGACTATGCAAAAAAGTAGACAATTGTAGTCTATATTAGATGAATTCCATATGAACCACCTATAAAATCTGTGCATGACTAAATGAACAATTGGATTGCAACGCACCCCATTTTAAGAGGCAGCAAAGTTCTAAAAAAATGGAAAGCGTGAAATGTCTCATAGCAGGACAGAGAAGGAAAAGGAAAGGGTATATAATGTCTGTCCGTCGGATATAGGGCTGCAAACGAGTCGAGTCGAGTCGAATTTTTGGCTAATCGAGCCGAGTCTCAACTAAATTTTACCAAACTCAAACTCGAGCTCGAGCTCGAAAAAAAATAATTATTTATTTTTTAAAAAATAAATAAAATAATATTTTTGTTCTTGCAAATAATAAAATATTAAGGATATATATGTAATTTTACTATTAAAATAAGAAAATAAAAATATATATATACTTAAAATAAAAAATATATATACTTAAAATTAAAAAAATAAAAAATATTATATATATATATACTCGAGCTCGTGAGCTAACGAGTTTAATATTTTGAACTCGAGTTCGAGCTCGAGCCAACTCGAACTCGACTCGAGTTTGACTCGAGCGGCTCGATTCGTTTGCAACCCTAGTCGAGTAGAAAAGGAAAAGGAAAAGGAAATGGACTAATTTTATGAGATAGCAAAGTTCTATGAAAAAAAATGGGGAGAGTGAAATATCCCCTATATTGTATGGCCCATAGGATTAGATTTCAACTAAAAAGGCTACTGGGCACTCGACGATGGACGCGATTTGTTACGAGGAATATCTACAACCTGGCTTTCACTCGAAACATATTCAAGTCTGATGAGAATCATCGTTAATAGTTACACCCTTCCCCTCCCTTTCCCACTGTTTTTCCTTAATGGAAACATATCTCCTACATTATTGGTAAATTATCAATTGCATATGATCAATTTTGTGTAACCATATCATAAAGATATCAATGATCATCAATAGTGTTCATATAAACACAGTAAATTTTTTTTTTTTCAATCTACTGGAATCATCAATTGGACGAGCGTCGTCGTTGTGTAGGTAAACCAATTACATAGCTAGACTAGACTAGAGAGCCAAATGTGGTTGGGATGGAATCATCAGTTGGACGAGCGGCAAACAAGATGTCTTTATCATAAGAGACCTCAATGATGAGATGCCAAAGTATAATGCAACAAAATGTAGTGGAAATCCAATATTGACACTATAGTTAGGAGCAGCGTGGAGAAATTAGAGCCTCGTATTGTTGTTGTTGTTGTTGTTGTTATTTGAAAATGTGGAGTCCCCGACAGGCCGGATCAAATTCATTATCTTTTGTTGGGTAATCAATCACTTTAAATGTTGAAAGTGGGATACCATCACATTATTATTATTTCCCTTGTCTTGTTTTTTTTTTTGTTTATATATATATATATATATATATATATGTATGTATGTATATGTATGTTGTGTTTACATGTGAAAACAAGTATGTGGTACGTCGAAAACTAATGTGTTCTGCTTATACTTCTTGTGTTTTGTACGTAATACCATTTTAAAACAAGCATGTTTGGTCCGAATTTGAGTTCAAATTTAAAAAATAAAAAAATAATTATTTAATTTTTTAAAATAAATAAAATAATAAATTTTCTTAACAAATAATAAAATATTAGGGATATCTATGTAATTTTAGTATTAAATATATATATATGTATATATATATAATCGAGCTGACTTTTACGAATTAACGAAATAAATATCTTTGAATTTGAATTCGATTTGATCAGTTCGATCTCGATTCGAACTGTTGGTGAGTCGGTTCGATTCGTTTACAGTCTTACTTAAGTTAGAGCTTAAATTTAAATTTTGAGTGCAGTTAAAAGTTTAGACCAAATTTAGGCTCAACCTGAATGAGGATTGACCTTGATAATTATATCAAAAGAATTCATACCTTGATACTTATCACATTGAAAATTTCCAAATTTTATGAATTAATTTCGTATTTGTTAATTACAGATTTATAGTTGTTAAAAAACAAAAATTATATTTATAAATTATTCGGCCGAGATTAGGGTTGGGGGTGCTCGGAGTGGGCTGGATGGATTTTGGACCACAAACAACAATCGATTGGTTGGGATTGGGTTTGTCAAATCCGAACTATCCAACGTTGATAGGCTGATAGAGATGAGATCAAATTTATTATAAACATTGGCCTTATTTTTTTTTATTTACTCGTTTTAAAACAGTTGAAAACCACTTTTTTGACATTTATAATACAGGCCTACTAACGGCTGAGAAAAAAAAAATTGGAAAATTCGCACTTAGAGACAGGGCTACAAACGAGTCGAGTCGAGTCGAGTTTTGGGCTAATCGAGCCAAGTCTCGACTAAATTTTACCAAGCACGAACTCGAGCTCGAGCTCGACGAGCCGGCAATTTAAAGCTCGAGCTTAAAAAAAATAAAAATAATTATTTTTATTTTTTAAAAAATAAATAAAATAATATTTTTTCTTAATAAATAATAAAATATTAAGGATATATATGTAATTTTACTATTAAAATAAGAAAATAAAAAATATATATATATACACTTAAAATAAAATATATATATACTTAAAATAAAAAATAAAAAATATATATATATATATATATATATATATATATATATATATATATATATATATATATATATATATATATATATTCGAGCTCGCGAGCCTAACGAGCTTAATATTTTGAGCTCGATTTCGACTCGAGCCGCTCGCGAACGGCTCGATTCGTTTGCAGCCCTACTTAGAGAATACAAAGTAGTTAATATGTAAAAAGAAAGAGTAATTTCGATATTCTCTTATATTCTGCATTTAAGGAAAGTAAATAACGTTATAAAACCAATCGAAGAGAAGCCAAGACTAGAAGCTGTCGTGGAAACTTGCCTACCAGCCAAATTCTCCATTTAGTCTCCATCTAATTCCGTCTGGTAATTAGCATTATTTGTTTTTAAATATTATTCAAGTTGCATCATAAACACTTGTTGTTGAGTGTGTTTGGATTGTCTTCTAGTTCACTTTATTTACACCTTATTTACACACACTGATTTGCTTATATGATCAACACACTTTTCAATCATATTTTTATCTCACATATATCACATCAAAAAAGTATTACAGTACTTTTTTATAAAATTATTTCAAATAATTTACAATCCAAACACACTTTTATTACAATTTTTTTTTTATTTTATATACATTACATCACAAAAGGTGCAAATTGCATCAATTTCCAACTGCTCTTTTTGTTCTTGTTTTTTTTTTTCTAAATCCAAACAGTATCCTCATTTAAGAGCCAGCCAGCAGCGTGAGAATTTTTATTCTAGATTGACACAAGGAGTAAGGGGCCAACCAGCATATAAACTAAACAGTAGCACATAAGATTACTCGAAGGAAAAGTGTGGCTTTTACTGTGGAATTACGAACGCCAAACTAATACGAAATGATAGTGTTGGCCGGGTAGATATGGTGACAAGCTAGCTCCTTGTCTAGCTGCTGGACTAATATAGCTGCAGTGCAGTGCAGAGCAATGGAATTATGGGACACTGGGGATGTGAGGTAAAACGCGAACTGGAAGTCCTTTGACAGGGATAGGAGTGGGATCATATTCCACTTTCTCATCAGGAATAACCAGATCCCACCTGAACCTGTTAACCAAGTGGTGCAAAAATGTGAGTATGATAATCTTTGCGAACTCTTTCCCGATGCACATCCGAGGCCCTCCTCCAAAAGATACGTAAGAAAATGGGATCAAAGTATGGTCTCCTCCCTCGTCAAATCTCGATGGATCGAATTTTGTGGGCTCTGGGAACAAATTTGCATCCCTATGCGTGAAAGAAGCACTCCAATACAACTGTTTCGGGGCCATCAACGTTGGTTCGTCAAGCCAACAACAAATGACATATTTAAGTTCATGCCATCAATTAATTGATATGAATTCTTCTTCTTTTTTCTTTGTTTTTTTTTTTTTTCTTTTTGGTTGTTGTGGGGTAGGGAGAAATTAACATGTGATGCAAAAAACTAAGTGGCGAGTAGTGAATGAATTAATGTACCTTCCATCCTTTGGGGATGTCATAACCTTCGTACTTGAGGTCTGTCAGGGCTTCTCGAAAAACCCCGATCCCAGAAGGTGTCAATCTCATCACTTCAGAAACCACGTTCCACGAGTACTTCATCTTCTGTATATCCTCCCATTGAAGCAACTCATCATCTCCAGCTGCTCCCACTTTTGATGACGCAATCTCACTTTGCTCTGTTTATTCACGCAAAAAAGAAAAAGAGGAAAAAAAACACATGTTAAATTGAATCACTGGATCTATGACAGCTAAATTGAAGGAGGGTACGTAGAAAAATTAAGGAAACCTTGAAATACTTTGTGGTACACTTGAGGATGTTCTCCCAGAGCCTTGACGAGGGATGTTATTGCAGCTGCGGAAGTATCGTGGCCCGCGAAGAGTAGCATCAATATGTTGTTTACTATCATGGCTTCACTCATGAACGCCCCATTCTGGTTGGGAGTGACCAGCAAGTGCGACAGAAGATCCTGGGAAGGCGAAGCTCCACCCATTTGCAAGGCTACCTTCCTCTGTCTAACTAGGGTTAGAAGTTGTTTCTTGATAGCAGCTGTTGCTCTGCGGGCCTTGTAGAATCTAGTCCCCGGGAAGTTGATGGGGTTGGATACGAGCCCCTTGAGGAAAATATTGAAGTCGGCTGCCAATTTTGCAATACACTGGGGTTCTTCGAGGCTCAAAAATAGGCGACAAGCAAGTTCGAACAGGTACAACTTGGCGGCCGGAAACACAGTAACCTCCTCTTTGCCTTGATCATCACAAATCACATACGTACGTGTAAGAAATGAGCAGTAGTACTGTACGATGTTGAATGAAAATGGGCAGTATTTGTACTGTACTGCTAATGCATGATTGAGCTGATGAAGAGTCTAATTAAGCCTAGACAAACTACTATATATATATATATATATATATATATATATATATAGAGAGAGAGAGAGAGAGAGAGCTTAGAGCTCAAGGCCACAAGCTACTTGGTTAGCAGCTAAATTCGAGCTCGAGTTTCAATATTTTGTATTCAAAGGCTCGGCGAGTTTAATCGAATTTTTTATAATATATATTTTAATTTTTTTATATTTATTATTATGAAATATCAATAATATTCTTAATTTAAAATTATATATAAAATATTAATTTTTATTACGTGGGATCGAACAGACTCGATTGAGTTTAATTTGAATTTAATTAAATTTGAATTCAAATACAAAATCAAGTAATGTAAATTGAAATTGAGTTCGAGGTCCAACTCGATCTCAAGCTTAATTATTTTACAACGACTCGAGCTTGACTAGACTCCAACGCACCGCTGATAGAGCCTAACGTCATTGAATTGAATTGATGTTTGTACTGTATATATACTAGCAAGTACATGATATGGTGGATGTGATGGTAACCTAGCCAGATAGGTTAATCAGTTAGTACTAGTACTCTCATATATATATATATATATATATGCATGTGCGGGCGTACTTACCTTGCCAATGAGTGGTGATATGTTGGCGCGTGACGGAATCAATGGTGTTAGAGTAAAGACGCATGAATGCATCAGGATTAACGAAATATGACAGCATCTTTCTCATCATCTTTGCTTCATCCCCTACGCTGGTGGCCAGACAAGGTCCGAGCAACCTTCTCACGGAGGCCGGCCACCAGACGTGGACCAGCTTATTCTCATTGCTAAACAGGAACTTGTTACCGGAGGCTCCGCAGAGTATGGCCACACGCTCTCCGAAAAGCGAAGTCTTGAAGACACGATCACACTGGTATCTTTCGACCCTGTCATTGATGAATGTCTCCGGCGCTCCTTCCATGCACCTCCGGAAGAATTCCGCCGTTTCGCCCACTATCGGCCATCCATAGCTTCCAGGAGGAAACTTCAAACGAGACTTAACGTCGCGTCTCCCGGGCTTGACAACTTTATTACTATAAAGAAAAAGGAGGAGGAGGAGGACAACCAGAGCTGTGAAAGCTGATGAGGAGGCGAATATAAAGAAAGAGGAGGAGGAGGAGGAGGAGGAGGAGGAGGAGGGGAGGACATCATTGTTGATGGCCATGGGACCTTAATTGCAATAAACTTCTAGCTCTAGCTATATCGATGAATCCGGGTTTTGGTTTTCAAGTACGGCTGCACATATATATATATATACATGCATGGACATGGGGGAGGAAGAAGTTATGGATGTTGTATGAACACATGCGAGCGAGTTGTGAGCTGTGACCAGGCACGTAGTAGAACTAGACTAGCAGCAGCAGCAGTAATCGACTGTGCATTTGCATGTTCCACTACAAAAATCGTGTGTTGCGTTTTGGGATTTTGACATATGGAGCCAAGAGGAGGGGTCCCTCTCTTTGCTTTTCTTGCGTGAGATGCATGGTGGAAAAGGATAAGGAGAACTAGCTTGACATGATGATAAACAAGAAAGACAACAGAAACAGTAAGACAAGGGGAGACCCTAACGAGTAAGGGCCTCATTTACTCTGCTGAGCCTCTGGAAATTGATGAGAGGGAGGGATGTAGCAACAACCAAAGGAAAGTGAATGATAGCGAATTTGTTGCAAATTAGGCTCATTTGGTTTGGAAAGTGAGGGGTCTAATTATGGTAATGTATTACGTGCAACATTCTAATACATGCTAATGCATGTGCCGTTGGCTGTTGGGCGAACGCATCAGCAGACAAGACCCCAACCCCAAGTGTCCATTTGGGGCAAAAGGATGGCTTCATCACATTTGGACTCAACCTCACATCCAGAGCTCTGTGGTGTTAGGCTTCTTGCACGTGGCTTAGATCTTGGATCTTCTGTTATACTTTTTTTTTAATTATATTGATGGTATTTTTTTTCATAAATATTGTATTTTATTTTTTATTACTTTTTTAAAAATTTAACAGCTATTAACTAAGTAGTAGTAATACACAAAATTTAACAAATTCAAAAAATCAAAATACACAAAAGATGACATTTTTTGCTATATTTTTAATTTTCTATTGTATATTGCTTTTTTGAGACTATTATTATTATTTTTTACTCAATTAATAGTTATTGGATTTGGAGGAAATAAAAAAGAATTGAAATACGATATTTATGAAGGAGAAATATTAATATAATAAAAAGTGGGGCAGAAAATGTCAAGTGAGCGGGACAAAAGATTCGTTGCGATTTTTAGCATTAATAGTTCATTGCATAGGAGTTCATATACACCTAACGCTACCTACATTTGCTAAAATTGACAGGATAAGAAGTTACTAAATTGGAATTTAGCTTTACTTCAATATTTGATTAAACCCAAGTCACAGTTTCTATTGATGATGAGTATTTGGTGGAATGGAGATAACCCATTCTAGTAATTTCATTTGCTTATGTTAATAGCGAATGAATTTGTTTTATTTACAAGAAAAGTTACATTAATTGAAAGCAAAGAGGGGAGGGACCTAAGCGAATTGTTGTTGTGATGTGGTAGGTGTACTGTAAACCATAGGACGAAACTCATGAAAGTGAGAACAAACTACTTTAGACAGCAGCACCCAATGTTGAAACTTGAAACAAACCTTAGGTTTACCTATCTATTTATTTGAAGGTAATTATGAAATCTGCAATTTTGCACGCCAATCAAGAAAAGAGCATAAACAACGTACTTGGGACGCGTGGCATACCCGGGCTGATGACGCCACAAATTTAGAGATATTTCCGTCTTTTTTTTCTCTTTTTTTCTTTTTTCGATACAAAATATTACTCACTTTGTCCCACTTTGATAGTCCTGTTTCTTTTTTCACAAAGTTTAAAAAAAAGTAGTTAACTTTGTTGGAAAAGTAAATTTAGATTGCTATTTTTCTAAAATACCCTCACATTAAATATGGTACAATTTTATGGGAACTTGAATTGATGGTAAAAAAAGAATCAACTCTCATTAAATGGGGTAGGTTTATAGTAATAACTACTTACATTGAATAAGGGTATTTTAGGAAAATTAAAATATAACTACATTCTTCCATTGAAAAGTGGACTATAATTTGGGACGGATGAAAAAGGAATACAGGACTATCAAAGTGGGATGGAGGGAGTATCTTAGACTATAAGAAGGAAGGGAGGACCTGAAGAGGTCTCAAAATAACTCGAAAGGAACTGAATCATCCCAAATCAGACGGATGTATTATGCGTCCATCTGAATTTTTTGAGCAAAGCCACTTTAATATGACAAATTAACTCACTCTATCAAATTTTAATGCATCAACGGTGATCACCCGCCTAACTAAATACTGGTGGTTGGAGAAATTTCTTCATTTCACATTCCCGCCGTACAACTTTTCTTCTACTCAAACGGATCCTTGCCTAAAATCGCGATACGCCCGGTGGTGGCTCCTAGAATGGAAAGGTTGGGTGCGGGGGTTGGACGGAAATTCTAATTCTTTAGTTAGACTTTTTGAAAAAGAAATGCCTCATTAATGAATTAGTAATAAATGCTACAGTTCCCCTAATGGAGGCACAAAATATTTTAACAAGAAAGAGGGGGACAGTAGTGTACTGACATTGACGTATATGCTCGTACAAAAGACAAAAATAATACTAGTATGAATGTCTCGATACTAATCCTACTTAATGAAAGACGTCCTTCTCCAAGTGAAGTTCTTTGTTTTTGACGTAACAGCTAAGCCAGTGTTTGATAATCCAATTCAACCTGTAAATTTAATGGAATCGGGCCTTAATATAATCCAACCGTTTCATAATCAAAAATTGAATATACGAATTAATCAAGTGGCACTGAATTTTTTAATCAAAACTTGCTCCCATAATTTAAGTGATAAGCTATTCACTTGTCACTGGAACGTGACATATACTCGACTGTATCAGATTTAATACTTGACAGTTCAATAAATTAACGGATTCAAAGTTCAGATTTCAGATTTCAAACTTCAATTTTCAGGATTCAGTTTTATCAACGCACACCCTAAGATAAAATTAAGCTGTCTAATCTAACTAAGAGGCGAGGTCATAAGTGATTTGGATGATCTGCCTCTTAGAAAATTCATAACCACAAGAACTATTTATATGTGAAAACACGAGCAGGACATCAAATCCACATTACATCAGGAAATGACCTGCAATTTCACTAAATCTTTCCGTTTATCGAGACCAACGAATTGTAGTCAAAGGCGGCCTTGTTCTTTGTTCAACTGATTAGAAATAGAACCCGATCTTTCTGCGTGATACCGGGACACAATGCAGCACTATGGACTGGCTACCAAAGGAATACCATTTGTGACTAATCTTTGGAACTAATTTTAATGTTACTCATTACGTTCCAGTAGACAATTTTTTGGCAGATTAAATTGCAAAAGCCCATCAGTTTAGGGTCCAAAGTGCAATTATTTAATTAATTCCATTTGTGAGGGACTGCTGCTGCATTATAAGTGCCAATGCAGTGCTTAGTCAATTAGTACTTCATTACAAAATTTGAAAAGAGAATGGTGAAATTCGCATGAAATGATTTGCTAAATCCATTTATTGTTGACTCTTGATGATTTAACTTTGGTTAGAATCCTTGTCTGCTCCATTTGAGAGTCTTTTTGTCCGCCCAATAGAACTATAGCATTATTCATTACGTTCCATTGAAAGTGTCGTACATTTTTTTTTTCTGTTTCAAAATTATTATCACTCATCAAAATTGGCAAAAAAAAATTTTTTTTCCCCATTTCTATCTCATGCCCCTAAATATATAGAAATTGTACAGAAGAGTCGTGCATGCGTGTTAATGTATAGAAATTGAAGTAGGGTATTTTTGAAACTAACACCAAATTCATTTGAAATTTGTTGTACTATTGAAAACAAGCGTGAATCCCCCGAAACAGGACTAAAAGGGGTCATAGTCAAAATCCACCATCTAAAATTTGACTCAGCAACGACAATCAGCATCCTGGAAAGGTTACCTCTATTAAACCAAGCATTTTTTAGTAGGTAAGCCTGGTAGGTTTTCTCTCTGGTCCCTTCTCGTCCCAATCTCCAATCCATGGCTTGGTGCGTCTAGTGTGCCTCCAATCCATCCCTCAGAACAGCCACACATTGAGTCAAATAAGACTGCGAAGCGAAATTGCATGCTACTTTTTTTTTTTTTTTTTTTTTTTGTCATTCCAGGGAGTATCCAGTTTAGCCAGATTAATCTCTTTGGACTTGGAGTACCCTGCTCCCCAAGAGCACCCAAGCGATAGGAGAGGCCAGACTCGAACCTGCGTCACATGACCCAGAGGGCCACCCGACAACCCGCTGAGCTGACCCCGAGGGGCGAAATTGCATGCTACTTGCTGCCAGTGAATGTGATTCAGCAGCTCAGACCTCTCCTCCTCCTCCTGCTGAAGCTGTTCTTGTTCTTGGGGGACAGGATAATATTTGTCACGGGTGCTCAATATTTTGTGCAGGAGAAAAAAATGTAGCTTTGATATTCAAATTTTGACACATGAGTGGTTTTAATTTCCAAATTTTAAACAAAAACAAATCTAGTATCCAAATTTTCAACTATTGAGTATATTTAGTACCCTTGACGGATTTTTTCCAAATTACTACCCAAAAAAATTATGTGATAGTCATATATCCAGTAACTATTGTATAAGAAAAAGGCCGAAAGAAATGTAAAATTATCTTCTGACAGTGAGTGTCATGTAAAATATTCTTTTGACACTAAATACTAAGTTTAAGGACGAATAATTTTATCAAGTAAAATAACCTTATGAAACTAAGTACTAAATTTAAAAACTAATAATTTTATCAAAAGGATATTTTACATTTTTGGCACTTTTTATTAATAGCTGCAAGACATGTGACTATCATGTGACTCTTTCAAGTAACAATTTGGAAAAAAATTCGTCAAGAGTACTAAATGTGCTCAAAAGTAAAAGTTTGAATGCCAAATTTGTTTTCGTCCCAAGTTTGAGGGCTAAAGCCGCTCATCCGTCAAAATTTGAGTACCAAAACTGCATTTTTCTCTTTTGCGCAGGGATCCGAGTTGTAATAACTTCCAAGGGGAATTGCAGTTTCCACTAGTCTGCTGGGATAGACTTTTTCTAGGTAATTTCTTTTTTGTCTTTAGAGCCATTTTTAATTAATTGAGGAATGTTACTTCTGGTGAAACCGACCCTTTTCGCTTAAAAAAAAAAGAGACTCAAAGTCGCAGGCTTTCAACTTACGCACCGCAGTTGACACTGTAAGGTAGAAAATCACTCAGATTACTCCACCCACCAACCCACTCATTGACTTAAGAGTGGACTTGTACAGTTGCTGTTCTTCTTCTTCTTCTGAGTTCTGTCTCTTTTAATAAATCTCAAAGCGCTTTCTATTTCTCCTGACCCACATTAGCTTTAATTGAACTGATTCCCATTCGGAGGGAGACTGCAATGGCGGCGCTATGGTTGCTACTGGGATTCTTGAGCCTCTTCGTTTTGTCGTCCTCCACTTGTCCTGATCATCAAAAGCAATCCCTTCTCCTGTTCAAATCAACCTTGCTTAACATCACTCGCACCACCAATGACTCCTCCTCCTCATCCGCATTTGGCTTAGAATCATGGAATTCAACGTCCGATTGTTGCCTCTGGGACAGGGTCACCTGTAAATCCAGCTCCTCCTCAACAGCACCCGTGGTGGTCGCATTGCTTCTCGATTCCCTCGTATCTACGGATCAGCCGGTTGTGGTTCCCTCCGCTGTCCTCGCTCCCCTCTTTCGCCTGACTACCCTGATGCTGCTCGACGTCTCCTCCAATCACATACAGGGCGGAATTCCAGGTGACGGCCTGGCTAGTCTCACCAAACTGGTTCATCTCGACATGACGCAGAATAACTTCAGCGGCAGCATTCCTCCGCAGCTCTTTCGCTTGAGATACCTGCAATATCTCGACTTGAGCGAGAACATGCTTTTGGGGGGTTTAAGTCAGCAAGTTGGATATCTTCGAGACCTGAGAACGCTGAAATTGGATGACAATTTTCTTGGCGGAAGCATCCCTGAGGAGATCGGGAACCTCACTGAGCTCCAGGAATTGTCTCTCAGCAGCAACTCCTTCTCTGGTAGAATCCCGGCGTCAGTTTCAAATCTAAGACAGCTTCAGGTCTTAGATTTGAGAGAAAATCTTCTGTCAGAGCAGATTCCCTCTGAGATTGGGGGCTTGTCCAACCTCTCTACTCTGGCCTTGGGCAAGAACAAGTTCTCTGGTGGAATCCCCCGCTCGATGCAAAACCTGAGCAAGTTGGAAACTCTTATGCTGGAGAACAACTTGCTCGCTGGAGAGATACCATCCTGGATTTTCGATATCAAGCCCCTCAATATCTTGTTTCTTGGAGGGAATGGCAATATGTTGGCCTGGAGCAACAATTCCGTGACAGCTCCCAAATGCATGCTTTCTCAACTCTCTCTCCAATCTTGTGGTCTAGCTGGAGAAATTCCACTCTGGATTTCAGCCCAAAAAGCTCTTGTCTATCTGGATTTGAGTAAAAATGAGCTTCGAGGAACCTTCCCGCTCTGGCTAGCAGAGATGGATCTTGGAACCATTATTCTGTCAGATAATGAGCTGACTGGTCCTATCCCCCATCGTCTCTTCCAGTCCTGGAGTTTATCCATCCTTGACCTTTCACGAAACAATTTCTCTGGTGAGCTACCAAAAAATATTGGCGATGCTAATGGGATCATGGTTCTCATGTTGGCTGGAAACAGTTTTTCTGGGACAATTCCAAGTTCCATCTCTGATATTTATCGGCTGTTACTGTTGGACTTGGCAAACAACAGATTGTCTGGAGACACGTTTCCGGTATTTGACCCTGATGCCTTTCTTGCATACGTTGATTTCTCGGACAATGACTTCTCCGGTGAAATTCCCGTGTCCTTCTCGCAAGAAACCAGGATTCTTGCTTTGGGAAACAACAAGTTCTCAGGGAAATTGCCTCGGAACCTTACAAACTTGATCAAACTCGAGCACCTAGATGTCCACGGCAATGAAATTGGGGGGGAATTCCCAGAATTCATCACTGAAATGTCTAGCATGCAGATTTTGAATCTGAGAAACACTTCCCTGCAAGGTCCTATACCAAACAGCATGTCCAATCTCAAAGCTCTCCAAATTCTCGATTTGTCAGGAAACAGCCTCACCGGAAACATCCCGCCAGGGTTTGGAAATCTCGTTGGGATGATTGACACGCCAACTAAATTTTCATCAATTTCAAGTGTCTTCACCTTTCCAGTCCAGTATATTGATTTAATTGTAAACTGGAAGAGATCAGTACAAGGGCTGTCATCAAACCCAAGCATCGATCTCTACTCTTTGCTGGACTTGTCAAAGAACCAACTTTCAGGCAAAATTCCAGCTTCATTAGGTAACCTGAAAGGCCTAAAGATATTAAACATCTCCTCTAATAGCCTGTCCGGCAATATACCAGACAGTTTCTGTGGCCTGGAGAATGTAGAAAGTCTAGACTTGTCACACAACAATCTCTCAGGTAAAATCCCACAATCTTTTGAGAAGCTGCAACAGCTCGCAATTTTGGATGTGAGCAACAACCACCTCGAGGGTCCAGTTCCAAAAGGTGGCCAAATGGACACAATGAACGATCCAAAATATTTTGCTAACAACAGTGGTTTATGCGGAGTGCAGATTGGGTTGCCATGTCCAACGGAGCCAGTAAAGCCATCAGCACCAACTTCAGAAGACAATAGTGATGAGACTAACGAGCTAAGGTTTGCATGGGAAGGAGCCTGGTTTGGATTCCCACTTGGTTTTTGTTTATCAGTTATTGTCATACTTCTAACTGGCTGGTTTCCAGCGCGAGCGTCGTCCCCGGCTCGCCGCGGCCGCCCGAGAAGGCACGCACCAAGCAGGATCAGCGTTAGGCGGATAGGATCATAAAATTCTTCCAAAAAAAAAAAAAAAAAACCCCCCAAAACCAACGCAGCAAGTTTAGACTAAGAGGCCTCTTTCTCTGTATTGTTCCTCCATCAGTATAAACCGCTGCTAAAGAAAGACAGTAAAAATCAAATAAAAGCAGCACTGTACATGATATCATGAATAAAGTAGTGCAGTCCTTCTGGAATAACAATTCTGATAGCAGATTTCAGCAAGCAAGGACCAAGATCATGGTCCCAAGTTAGTCGCATTGTGCCTGTCATTTTCGTTCTTGGCTACGAGTCAAAAAAGTGGATGATGACATGCAATGAAAATCAACCTCCAATATTTTGGTGATTAAACATCAATTGATAATCAGGATTCATGATGGGGACTTTTTATTTCTACCAAGGGGCTAGCTGCCTGCAAATGCTTTGCTCCACTACTCCTGTTCCTTGTGTTACCAAAGTAGCTCGACCAAACCATTGATTCAGTTAATGGGCTGTCGCGTCACAAATGACTCAGAATCACGTTCACCATAGCGTTTCCTTCTGGAAAGCTTAAACATAAAAATACAGTACAATTAAGCACAATTATATGTAAATTAAAACGTTGCTTACTTGTATTCCGGCAGCAGAGATTATCTTTTGTGCCAGTAGACATAAGAAGAGGTTTATCCTTGCAGTTTGGTATAATAATTATAGCCTGATGTTGGGAATCAGGAAAGCATTCGAAGCCAAAAAAGGGTACAAAAAAGAGAAGAAAAAGACAAGTAAAACAACGCAAGAGAAGAAGAATAATAGAATGGTTACATGGAGATGCGTTTCAAAGCTGAATTGCTGATTGAAGAGACAATCATCTTTTCTAGACTAATAAAATGTTAGGGTTGTACATATTAATATTCAGGCAATCAACTGTGGAACTGACAAACAAGAAGGAACATGGAGGACGAGAAAGGATAAAATAAAGAATCAATTCGACAAAAGAAAGAAAGGCAGGTCAGTCATAACAGATAGAAAGATGAACATTTCTTTCTGGGATTCCATATTCATTGTCATCAAGGGAATCAAGCATACTAACTACAGAGAAAGCTTGTTTGGAAGAATGGCTAATTGCGAATACAACTGGGTGCTCAAATGAGATTCCTTATTCATTTGCAAATTGCAACTGCGCCCAGGCGGAAGTTGGAGAAGTAATGGAATGTTGATTTAAGATGAACAGAGGATTGAGGAGTAGACAAATAAATTGTATTCAGATGATGAAACACAGATATGACATAGCTCTTCTCTGATTTAATTCAAAGCTAGTCCTAGAATAACCAACTCAAGCTCATCTTCGTCTTCGAGTTGATCGTGCAGGATGCAGCCCTTCCCTCCAAATTGCACCAAAAAGCTGGCTAAGAGAGGGTTTAAGGATGACGTTTGCTAAGCAGCATCAGAGGATGACACAGACACAACCTCTGTTTTCCTCCTCAAAATCATTTTCCCCTGTCTCACTGCAGCCAATGACATCAAAACACCCCATATTCAGAGATTTTGGAATTTCTTTCTTTCTGAAACAGTAGTTGGAAAAGAGGTGGAGGCATTATTAAAGACATTGCAAGGGATCGCCATCTATTTATTTATTTATTTGAATCAAGTCTATCTATTTATTTACCATCCTGTAAAAAGATTAGAGAATTGGACAAATTTTACAAAATTCATCAGGAAAGTCAAAACAATATGCGGCTCAAATCCGAATTTGAAAGTGAAAGAAGGATGAGAAAAAGCATAATATCCGTAATTAAGATTGAGGGGCAGGCTATTTGATTACTACATCAATGCAAACATCTATGCTGCAACAGAGAGATATTGTGTCCTTCAATGTCAACTAGTACACAGGCTCATAAAAATGGTGAAGCAAAACTATCTCTTCAGCATCGTAATTATGTTACGTCGGAGAAGGTTCAATGCACAAGCACGCACTGACAGGGCACAATGTCACAAAAACTAGTGGCTGGAAATAAGTCGGACATTTTCTATAGCCGTTGCTAGTTTCAAAACAAGAATATAAAAACTCAGAACTGTTTTCACTACATTCAGCTGTACTAAATTGACCAAAAAGATGAAACATTCTGCTATAAGAAAAGCTAGCTATTATCAAATAGTTAATCGAAGGTTCTGCATTAGTTAATGATCAACATGCCTTATGTGTTTGAGCATAGATTCCACTGTGATGCAGCCAAAATAAGCACCAGTGACAATCCTTTTCTAGTTCCTAAGGTTATGGCATTCCTCTTTCTTTTCTCCTAACTCCAAGTTCCTAACAGATGTGTTAGGATGCTTACAGGACAAGCCCTTTGGTAACATAGGCCATGCTTACTGCAATATTCTATCATAAGTCTTTGCTCAGTACAAAATATGTCCAGTGAGTCTAAGCTGAACTCTGTATCATGTTGCTTCGGGCTAATGTCCCGTCAGGAATGCTGTAAATTTAAAGAAAATTTATCCATGTTTAGCAATGTTCACTATTTGCTTCCCATTCACACTTCTAGGTGCCCAATTCTTTGATACCACCACAGGTTGTAGAATCAAGAATGTAGAAAGGCATAATTTGTTTTCAAAGTCCTCATCAAGTTAAGACTTGTGAGCTATGTGTCCTTGCGATATGCTAAAAAAATTGAGCTACAATAGACACACTTTTGGTTGCAATGGAGGAACTTGACATTTAATAATAGTATCTCAATGAAGCACTATACTGTTGAGACACCCCGTGCAAGATTTGCTTCCTAAATTCTCAGTTTTGAGTAAAGCAGCAATAACGGTAATGCCACTGAAGTTTACAGTATATAAGCACCTATCACACTTATAGCTCTTTCTTAGGACTCTCAGTTTTGTAAATACTACTACTTTTACTCATTTTTGGAATGTCAAGCTAATGTTCGAACAGACTTGGATATTCTGCTTAAAATTCAAGAACAAATCAGCAACTTATAGCGCACAGCTGCTAATTGGTCTCTACACTTCCTGATTCTTTCCAATGGTCAGGTTCCAATTAACTCGCACATCTTTCTGGTCAGACAAATGGCAATCAAACATAATTGATCCATATCTGCTTGAACAGCATAATAATCAGAAATTTAAAAATTTTCAGAATTCATCCCAGGATCTCATTAAATTCTCACATACTGAAGCCACTTCTAGTTTTTTAAACGCTTGAATCAAACTTTTCCTAGTTCATCATTATTTCCTCAAAACAGCAAAGTCAAGGAAATTAAAACAGAATTACAAGAAACCATCGCCATCTCATGTACAACAATATACAGAAATTCTATCCATAGTTAAATCAGGTAAACAAACATTAGAGAGGAGGAGAGACAGAATAAGACAAAGGGAGTTAACCTGGATTCAAATTCCTTGATCTCAACAAGTTCTTTTCCTAAGTTATCCATCCATTGCACTCTCTTCTTTTCAACCTCTTTTAAAGGATCAGAAGGTCTTGTAGGGGCCTTCTTCATACAGCTCTTAAGGACATTCTCACCCTGTTCCTTCCCGTCTGGAATGTCTTCTTCTTTCTTTATCTTAGGGGCTTCGGTGGACGACTGATCAGAGCTATCAGAAACGGAAACAACTCTGTAAGGGGCTTGTGGTGGGGTACTTTCCAATTTCAATGGCCCAGAATTATAGAGATGAGCAGCAGCTGAAGGTTTGCAGAAGCATATGAATGGACAATGAATCTTGCAGAACAAAACCCTCATGAAAATGCTTTGCTTCATCAACGGTACATCTCAACTATCTATGACCAACCCATTGACAAACACCATCCTAGTAGTAAAGATTCAAACTTTTGACTCCCACACCCTCTCCTTCATAGAATGGAGAGTGTCAAGAAAGGGTTCAATTCAATAGATGATTAATGAATTTAATGCCCTTTTAATCACCTTGGAAGAACATTAGTGCTAAAATTGGAAAGTTGGCAGCAAAAGTACTCATCACCCAATATTAACTAACCACCAAAAATATGGCATCCCCAACACCACTTACATACAATTTAGAAAAACGGTACTACTGCTTTGACATTCAATCTACGAGTATTACAGAAAATACTAATAAAGAATCCGTATCCATCAATCTGTGGAAGGTAGCATAATTCTGGGTTTTGGAGGCTTGTGGAAGCGCAGTGCACCATCAACAGCAAATGGGCACCTCTAAAACAAAACTCACAAATTATCCAGAAACCTCTGCTCTCCTTTTTAAGACTTGTATTTTAATGAAAGACAAGACAAATTTCTTACCGGCACCTACTGCATATTAGTAACTTGGTCATCTGAAATGACAATTACACCCTCTTCCAGGTTGCTAATGATTGGACTGCTTTTTCCCCACCACTCACCAATCTCAATTCCTCATGATTGATCATACCGGTAAGTTAGTAATTCATAAAATAGGAACGGGAATATGCGAAGGCACAGGAAGCAACAAGACTCGTACAAGTAAATTACTTGCATAATAGCGGGACAGGGACAAGTAAAGAACAAAGAAAAGGGGAAGCTTGGCTGATAGGAAAGTTCAGCTGCAGCCCATGGAGAAGATGGACAAATTTCAACCAACTACCCGACTCTCCGACATCCCATAACATGGCATGGCAACTATCCAGTTGTTCTACTTGACTAAAAGAAAAAGGTTCTACTTTTACCGCAAATCATTTAAGTGGCTTTATTGTGCTGTGAAAGGAAAAAAAAAAAAGCAACTTTTTCAACTTTTAAAAGTTCAGCTCTGATTTAACAACCGACTTGCAAAATCTTCATGTTGCGCTCCCATACCAGTATGTATCTTGCCAGTATGAAGCCAACACCAAAACCCATTACGATGTGTCATACAACTAATCGGGAATCTGGCGTATAAATAATGCATTTGTGCACGTAGGTGAGAATTAGGATAAGATCTTCCAGGATCAATGTGTGGGAAGATTTGGCAAGCATGATGATAATGCTATATAGTATAACAAGGGAAGGAACATACGCAATACCAGCAACAAATAATAAACTACTGCGTTAGGACTTGCAGAAGATTTTCTCTGCTTTCTATGGTAGTACATCTCTTGTGCTTTGGTATTTACAGATCCCTTTTTTTTTTATATAGATTGAAAAAAAAAAAATCTTTCTCTTGGTGGAATGTCGTCCAATTTGGGTATAGCCATAGGAAATGTTTAGTAGGTAGGTTATAACCTTAGTTGAAGAGGTGCCGTTGGTTGCCATTATTCTAATGATTAGCCATCAGACCTTCGAATTTGCCTTCCATGTGTGCTTTATTCTATTCACATCCTCAACAAGAAGTTTGCAGTATTGACTTTCGAAGTTGGCAAGCATAAGCCAAGGAAAATAAATGAATTTTCAGGAGGAGAGAGCTAGGGAAGTAATTACCTAGGAGAATCCAGTTCCAAGTCTAAAGAAACAAGTTTCTTGAATTTTCCATTTATTCCTTTGTTTTTTTTTTTCTTGGTTCTTACCAAGTCATGGTATGCAAAATAAATCCTAAATGAATTTGACCTCCTTTCCCCCCTCAGTGGCTTTTGAAGCAACGTTAGACAATAGCAGTCCCAGTTGGTTTGTCTGTGTCTCGTTCCTCAACTATAAAAAAAATAAATGTGAAAGTGAAGCTGTAGTGCACTTTTCCTAAACAGACGGACAAAAACTTGATTGATGCTCATCAGAGAAGCCAAAGAGCTTTTTCCATTGCCACTATAATGTGTAGCACTTTTTCTGAGAGGGTGATTCAGTCATGTGCTACCATATGATATGATTTGATGGTACCCCAATTCCATGCTATATTAACTCTTGAACATGCTCTGGCTTAAACATCTGCACATTTTCAAACTTGGTTCTCTACCCTATTTGTCTCTGCTTGCTTCTTAACTTTTTTTTTTTAAACACAAGGAGTATTCCAGTTTTGCCAGATTAATTTTCTTGTGCCTGTACACTCCACCCCCAAAGATACACAAGCGACGAAAAGGTAATTCGAACACAACCTCGGACCTAACTAGTCTTCCTCGAAACCCTCCGAACCAACCAAGGGGCGCTTGCTTCTTAACTATTGCTGATAGTTAAGGGCGCTTGTTCGTGGATTTACTTTCTTTATGGGAATTGGATTGTGAGTAGAAAGAGGGCCGGTCCTGTCCTGTCCTGTGGTAGGACTGGCAAAGGGCAATGCAGTGCTTTGGGATGCGTCCGAAGATAATAATTGCAGAAGGCAGAAAAGCAAAGCTGATGTTTATGGTTATGCAAATGCAAACAGGTGGAGGAGGAAAGCGAGGACCATCATTGGTTATGAAAAGGGTTTTTGTCAATCAATCTATTACTACAAATCCTTTTCCTCCCACTGCTGGGACAGACGCATGCATTAGTGTATTTGATTGCGGTTGCAGTGTCCCTTGCCTCTCCTGACTCTGTCTTCCCTTATCCCCACATCAATCCGCATGTTACATTCCTACTTCCTCCCACTGCATCTGTCATGAAGCTAATGTCATCAGTTCCTTTCCCAAATCTTCCAACATATACTCTGTCCGAACTGAGCAATCAACGAGTCACTTGATTACTAGAACTCAATCCCAATTCCTTTAGCTAGGCAGGGGAAAATTATCTGGTCAAGAAAATGTCTAATTTCCAACTGCATACATGCAATAGAAGTTCAGATGAACTAAAAACTTATAACCCCTTACTTTCTTTATCAAGAGTATCAAACAGGTATCATAAGAGCTAGACTTCCACTTCAGTTAGTCTGGAACTGTAGAATTTGGTTTACACGCTTCAATGTTTAAGATATATCTTTATCCACAACAGGAAAAAATGGTAATGTATAAAATTGATAAATTACAATAATGGAATAACTTCCTTCTGGATATCATACCAGTTGATTTTGTCACAGGCAAGTGCAAAAAGCCCCCAACAAACCTTAAAGATCAAATAGGGCACCCGCAGCCTTCACGAGTTGGGAACAATAGTTCCCTAGTCTCCAATCACCAAATAAACAAAAGACAACACTAGTAGCACATATGCAGCAGAATCACTTTTTCCAAAAATCATACACTACTAATCAATATCTCAAATGTCAGAACTGAACCCATTACCGTCAAGTACAGATCAAGAATGACTTGGCATTAACCTAGATTTACTTGTATAAGTAAGATTCTGCCCATATGATGGATAGAATATTAATCCGCGTATACAGTGTCAACAGATTCATCAGACTTCTCTAATACATGTACAATGGGGTTTATGGATGAAATCGAGAATATAACAGAAACACATAACATGAGTGTTTCAAGCAGCCAGGGCAGTATAGACCACCAAAGGTGAGTATGAAGAACTAGAGCTCTTGCCTAACCGTGCAGGCAAAAAACACTTCTTTTGCAGCATTTTGTGGAAGAAAATGATAGCAAACAGCCAAGGCATCAAACCTTCACTTCATTTCAGAACAGCTAGCATCCTAGAGTAGAAACCTTCATCAACAAGGTAGCCAAACAGCCAGAAACCAAATTGGCCAGCAACTGCATAAACTACTGCTGATTCTTAAGGACAGGAAAAGCAATAACATCACGAATACTTGCAGAGTCAGTAAGAAGCATCACTAGCCGATCAATGCCAAGCCCCTGAAAAGAACAATGGTCTATGTGCATTAGATACCATGATTACTAAAAAGCACAGCTGGTAAAAAGCTAAGACATAATTAACTAATCTTTGATTCACTTAACCTCAACTTCTATGACGCAGTCAAGCTTGAGTAAATAGTGACTAAAGATGCATACCGAGTATATATTGGATATATTACTCTGTATGGAATACCAAATTTATGAATTGAGTGTTAGGCTAACTACTGGTCAGTAAAGTTTTACTAGCATGTCTACTGTTACATCATGTTAACAAAGGGTACCTTAGTTACGATGGAATGGTAATGCAGAGCTAAATGACGAAATGAAAATTGCGCTCATTTAACTTCTTATTGTAGGTAGACAGCAGACTCACTCAGACAAAATAAAAATAAAAAAAAAGGTAGACAATAATTTTATTTTCATAATGTGAATATATGGCTTACCTAGTAGCAGCAAAAGAAGAAAAGAAACCAGAAAAAGTAAAGAAATGCTACTGTAAACCTTTCGTGTACCGTCCAAGCCTTAGAACATCTTATCTTAAGACAAATTTGATACATGGTCTAAATTAAATCACAGTATACAAACTAGCCAAAATAAGACCTAAAATACTTACATCGACTCTTCTCCCAATCAAAGAAAGTGAAAGGCGAAAGTAAACCATTTGACAGGTCACAGATCAGTCAGAAGTCAGAACTACCAGGCATTGAGGAGCTGACATGAGATAACCAAAGCAAGACGGGGGCTATATTTCAAAAATGGTAGTATAGAAAGTGCATGCTTTTAGTTCAAAAAGAAATACCTATTCACACGTTTTAACAAGGATAAATTAATTGTCTATAGACCATGCAACTTGTGGCCCACTTTAGGAGTCAGAAAGTTCCTCTTGGTCAATTCATAGAGGAACCAGTGGATGTTCAAAGAATTCCAAGAACTGGAATTTTGCATTAGAATATTACCCCTTGATTGTCTATTATAAATAGGGATCAGATATGCATACCATTCCAGAAGCAGGAGGCATCCCATATTCTAGAGCTGTCAGAAAGTCTTCATCAAGAGTTACTTCATATGAGTCATCATCACTTTTGTTTTTATTTTCTTCACAATCAACTAATTCTGCATCAATTGCTGTTTTCTTCTCATTATGCTGCCTCACTTGAGCTTCCAGACGTGCTCTCTAAATCCATGGATAACAATCAATAAATTTAATGCAGCTTCAACAACATAGGCACCCACATACTTATGTCGGTGTTTCAAATGCAGGGCCATTGCAAAACAAAACCATTAGACTTAAGCATCAATGGAAACATGAACATCCCCAATTGCACAGCTTTCCATGACTAATCAAAAACTTGTTCTGAAAGAATTTAGAATATCAGTTTAAAGAAAACGACAATCTTAGAAATGGTCAATCTCATAACAATACAATAGTGCAGTGTCTTAGTTGATAACTTGATCCAATGGACAGTCATATCTGTGTTTTACAAACTTTTTAAACTCATTCTCATTCTGACAGTTTCTTTAATGGCAAAACATGCAATATAACTTAAAAGACATGAAACAAAAGGAAAGAACTTACATCATTCAGTCAAATATTTCTACATCCAGACGCTAAAATACAACAAAAACAAGATGCATTCACTTCAAAAAAAAATCAACTTACAATCACCTCCACTTGCATTACCAATTAAACAATTACACCGTCCAAGGAAAATGAAGATTTCTATTCCAAGCGTGATTAGGCATTAAATTATAGATAGCAATCTGAGACGGAAAGCTTCCTTCCTAGGAGATGAAGGGTGTAAAGCCTACTGCATTCTCCCACCCCCCCCCCCCCCCCAAAAAAAAAAAGGGATTACCAAGGATACCTGGTCCAAAGGATCAGTTAGTTCAGAAAAGGCATTTGCCAGTTCACGACCACATATGAAGAGTTCAAATCTCTCGGTCAAGCCAGCATGCCTGAGAAGAAAAGAAGCTAAATTAAGATACGTGACTGTATTTTCATGTAGAAGACATACTAGTATAGGGTACTAAGGGGAGGACACGACTTATGTTACACAAGGTGCAAACCAAAGAAGTACCAAACATCTGCTAAGAAAAGGTCCAACACAGTATAAAAGTGGATTAAGTCATGACCAGACAACAAAACAATATTGACTAACTCCTCCATCCACCATAACAGAATACAATTCCTATTTCATATTCATTGTTGATAATGGTTCTTGATTAGAAACAGATTGCACTTTGTCTCAAATCAGAGACTGACAAAAAGGCTATGAAGAAAAAATAGAAAGAACTTCCTCAAAATTCTGACACGTTAGGTACCAATCATAACATATCCATGCAAGATAACCCACATTAAATATTAAATGAGGAACTGTTCCTAATGCACTGCTGAGTAATTGAAGCATACCACTTCCAAAACAAAGCTTTAGTACCTTCTGTGCGGTTTGGCTAGTGGTGATTTTTCAATAGGATAATCCAAAACAAAAGTGGGTTGTATTAGCTGTGGTTCTACCACAATTTCGAAAACCTGGAAAAGATGAAGAAACAAGTAACTTGTAAAGTCTCAAGATGGCACAGAAAAAAGGAAAGAAGCATGCTGACATAACTCAAGTCAAGTATTCTAGTGGCTTCCGTCAGAAATTTCCCACTACAAAAATAAAATAATTCTTCAATATATGCCTCCACAAATTCATAGTGAATATCCAACAGATGTTTCAGATCTACCTCATTTAGCACATGGCCCACAGATGGGCATGCTTCAATTGAAAATGTGTCTATGATTATCATGACTATAATCAAGTGCTTTAAGGGTAGCTTCTTTTGCAGCTTTGAGATCATCACCAAACTTCAAGAAATCAATCCCAGTGGCTTCTTTGACAAGATTGTGCATTGTTTCCCGCCTCCAAGGCCTCTCTAAGCATATTCCTATCCCCTGCAAAGAAAGTTATTAATCTATCACCAATTTCAAACAACACGGATTGGTCTAAGTGCAATAACCCCAATAGATTCAATAATACCAGAGCACAACTGACAATTAATTTGAAGCTACTCCGACAATCAATTTTGTTTCCAAAATTAACAGGTCAGAATCATCTTGAGCAAATATGACCCAATAAATGAAACTTCACAAAGTATTTGACATGGATGAAAAGGAACGAAGGCAACTCATCCATTTTCATCATCCAGCCATATGCTAAGAGCAAAATATACTTTTTAACCCCCCCAAAACCAAGAGGTTGAATCAGAGGGAAAAAGACAACAGCAAACTGTACTTACCTGATATTCAATGTTAAGTGTGCCATGAACTGCAAGAGCACATCGTGTCACGATCTCTTCTGTCATATTCATCATACTTTGGTAGTCTGAATATGCTTCATACATCTACATTCAAAAGCTACAACAAAATTAAAATGAAGGTTCATGGAGATTAATATTAAATGATGGAGGCAATAGCACATAGGCCTTGTTCTCAATTGCTTTAGATTTTGCAAAATCTGATTATAGAGAATAATCAGAAACAGCAAAAGCTACCTTTTGGGTGATTATAGATTTTAGCTTTTTGGTCATCAAAAAATCTATAATCAAAATACAAGAGCAACCGAGAACATAACGAAAACTGATTATCCAAAATCAGAATGTATAATCAGTAAAATTAATCAACCCAGAACAAGCCCATAGGTACATAGACAAAATCCACTTGACCATTACCAAGTGGGACAAGATGAGATCAAAACAAGCTACAGAGAGACTTACTTCTATGGTGGTAAATTCAGGGTTATGGCGGGTGGAAATGCCTTCATTCCTGAATATACGACCAATCTCGTATACTTTTTCAAACCCCCCTACCTGTCATTGGTAATTAATATCTTATCATAACAAGAAGTTTATAGGGGATTTATATCAATTATCAGGAACACATAGAATCTGGAAGAGAAAGAAGACTGTAAAAGAAAGTATGAAAGGCCCCAAGCAACATTTCATGCTCAACCTGTTACCTTGCAGAAAAACTAGCAAGAAGCGTACAAAGGGTTCATAAAGCATATTTAAGATGCATTTAGTGGCTAAGAGTGGTGGCATGCATAAATAACAGACAGATGCAGAGAGCAGAGTGCTGGATGAGGTTAACTGGAAAAGGGCAAAGAGGTAAGAATCTGGGAGATCCATTACAAAACCAAACAGTACGAGAAGTTGTACTATCGCTAGAAGTTAGTTGACTGGTTAAATTTCTGACTTAAGCAATAAAACATTACTTCTCTTTCTTGCATTGCAAGTCAAATATAAAAACTGTCACACTACTAGCTTTCCAGACAACAAAATGTAAAGAAAAATGGACAGCTTACTAGCATTCTCTTCAGATGGAGCTCAGTCGCAATCCTCAGATAAAGATCCCTTCCAAGAGAGTTATGATATGTAATGAATGGCCTAGCTTCTGCTCCTCCAGCTGCTCCCTAGTAGATGAAACCAATTAAAATCCAAATGCACAAATAATTGTCTGGTTCTTACTTAATGGATTGCGAATGCAAATTGGATAATAGGATTAGAATATACTATCTATATGCAGGCACATGTAAACCATTTCTTTGGTTGAGAGAGAGGATACAAAAGGTGCTCCATCAGAAAATTGCTAGAGAGCTGAATTAATAATTGTAATTCTACACAACGAAATGCTTCAAATGTCAGATTGATGCAGAAAATATAGAGTAAAATCCAAATAGAGGTAATCAAAAGGTAAATGCAATGCACTGAGTGCAACTGAAACAATGGCATGAAAACTACTTGCCAGTGGATATGATGGGCATATGTATGAGGGTTTCCTCCCAATTCAGTCTTCCTCAACCACTCGCTGTGTTCCTATAGAGCATTATATGGCTCCAGAAGAGCTGGATATCAACCTGCGCTCTGAAACTTTCGTACCAAAAAATGAAAATTTAAGGAACTTAAGACGTTTGACTACTTCACGTACCTCAAATAGTTTTGAATAGCCTCTCTTATCCTCAAACTATATCTTGGTTTCTGTATTGTGGACACTGAGTAGTTTTTATTTCTCGGATACCATAACTTTATTAAGGATGCCCTATTTCATTACATTAGCCATTTGGACAAGTTCATTATTTCCTGCTACAAAATTATTGACTCTAGAGATATAGTTATATGGAGAAGACAGAATTGTTTCAAGCACCAATATAGCCGGAAGCGGCACCTTCTTTCAAAGAGCTGAGGATGGATTGTTCACATTTCATTCAATGGTTGGGAGGCAAATTGAGAGCTAAGCAATTGGAATTCAAGGTTCCAGGGGTGCAGGGAATAGAGATGTCTCCTATGCAACTCATACATAATATGTGGAAGTTACATTGCATTGATCCGTTAAAAAAGAGTGAATTCAATGCATTTCTTGTGTGCCCATTACATACTAGATTATATTTGTTGAAGCCCAACATTCAAAGTATATGGCTACACATTCACAAAAGGACATGTTTACCCAAAGGAAATTTGAAGACCAAACATTGCACTTTATGGACTACATTTGGAAGTCATATAATTTGACATGAATCTTGAAAAATCTGCAAGTCAAATGCACAGGGTAATCATTACTGCAGGAAACAGGTCATTCATAAACCACAAATCTTATGCAGTCAAGTCAGGTCAATCAAATTAGATCCTATTTCCTCCCTATATGTCCCTCAGGATATTTCTTTTTAGCTCCAGTCTGTCTTTTTATAGAGTTTCTTGGCTTTCTCTTCTTTTCTTTTCTCTCTGTAATAATACCAGGTATTTCCCATTATGAAACCAAAAACAATACCATTTTATTTCTCTTTCTTCCAGCACTTCTAGTATGACAATTTCTCTTTCTTTTTGCCTATTATTTTCGTAATTCAGCCTTTCGTGCTCAACTAGAACTTGATATCCACACATCAAAAACTTTTATCCTTATTTTCCAGCATCTATGATGCTTAATCAATCTAAAAGCAGTCCTACATTCACCTTTTATTCAAGAATATTGCATCCGACCATCAGAACAGACAAATTAATTTCTTAATTTGTGACTTGCACTCAGACCATAAATTGGTGCCTGGTTCATTTATCGTATTATCAATGTTTGTGACCTGCCATATATTATGCTCACTACTTACACCAGGCAATTCCAGTAGATGAAAATTGGAATCTCTTAGCAATTAAAAATTCTTACAAGAAATTAAAGCCAAAGAAGCTTCAAAAGATAACTAGAATGTTAACTAATTCTCATCCATCAAATTCGTACTATGAAAACAAATCCAGCGCATATGAAAGTCAAGTTTCTCTTAATTTAAAACCATGATACATTGAGAGAAATATATCAACCTGAAGCACTGGTGTTTCAACTGAAATGAACCCTAGAGATTCCACTGTGTTGCGTATCTCTGAGACAATCTACTGAAGGAAAGTAAATATCAGCATCATAACCATAAAAGCATGCTAGAGTTTAACAAGAAAAGAATGTAATGTTTCAAATAGAAGCATCCAAAAAATACAAATTATTTGCAGCTCAATAATATGCATATTAACAAGTGCCAAAAAGCATCAAATTTCCGGCATCATTCCATTTTCCATAAGGAAAGAGCTAACAATAAACAACTCACCAGAAGAAGTTCAAAAATTGATTAACCTCATTTTAGGAAGCCAAATTGCTTCATAAAGAAAGTAAAATATCGAGAAAAGTAAGAAAGATGGTAATGCATGTTCTGAAGTAAGAGCACCACTTTTATTATTTTGTCTGAAAGCTTTCCAATCAAAAAAAAGCGAATCGATATTGTTCATCATTTTTTTCAAATTATTCAAAGTCAACTAAATAATGATTAACCAAGATAATGCAGATCATTTAGCGACAGGAAAGATATCACTTTTGATAACTAAATTGAAAAGAAAGATATATAAAATAAAATAAAATAAAAGCCAGCATGAAGAACGTAAAGGAAAGGGAGATGGGGCAATCTAACAAGAAAAAAAGGCATACTGGATTATGCAAGGAATACCATAAGCCAATTGACCCAGTTAAGACATTAGAAAACAGCTCATGATAAACTGACCTTTGCTCTTTTGCGAAATATATCAGCTACCTCAGGATTTGCTATCATATCCACATACCTAAGCATAAAAAGAGTTGGGCGTCAATCAAACACAGTCCCATGGCAGTGTAAATAGGACCAAAGCATATGTTTAGGGCCTGGAAACATAAATGTACATGCTCTTTCTTCTCTGTTTGACAAACCTGTGGAAAATTACAGTGTCTGATTCTACAAACATAAATTGCTTTATACAAAAAGTTCAGATCTGCATCAGCCACTATTCAAATAAAGAAGAAAAGAAGCCACATATCTCATTCCTCATGCCATTAAAGAAGCTTTAAGGATGTTACTCAACTAGAACTAATATTAACCAAAACTAAAAACTTGGCCTGCATCCAAAAAGCAAAAACTGAACGGGCCAAAAGTCATCAAGAAGAACCCTTAGAGATGAGACATCTCAGTTGTTCATTCTTTTGCACACCCCACACAGACTAAACTGAGTGCAGAAAGCTTTGAACTTGCAGTTATGCAGTTCATCTCCCCATCCTATCTGTACATCCTTTACTCCTATTGAGTTAATGAATATAGCAATATTAAGCTATAATCTATGTCAATATATCGGTCTCTGAAAGTACTAGCCATTTTTGGGACTTAACACGTAATATTGACTTGTCTAACTTCAGCATGTCCCTGGCTGCAGGGAGATGGACATCCAACTAAATTCACCAAACAACATTTCTACATAACTTTCTTAAACAACTGATTCCTAATCTTTCAATTTCCCTAGAACTTCTTAAAATTAAATCAAAAGAGCTCTTTTTTTTCTGGATCCTAATCCTTGCCATACCTAATGTACTTTAACATGAGACAAAATAGCATGTTCGAGTTGAGTTCAAGAAACTAAAACTTTTCACCTTAAATATAATGTAAACAACCAGATACTGAATGAAGTAGCAACAAATGTAACTGATTATGTACTCAGAGTGTGAATATTCTATGTGTCTTTCTTTGTCTGTTTGTCAGACTGACAGAGAGAATGGTGTCTATATATGTATGTGTTTGCCAGATATTGTGAGGGAGAGAGTGACGTTCAATGAACCAAATGCTAAGAGGGAAATTTGTTATATCTTCCTCGCAAGACTGTATATCCATGCATCCAGATGACATCACATTTAGGTAGAAGAATGAACTTCAACACCAGGTCCTTTCCAACCATGCAACTGTCACTAAAATCTCGAAACATGTTCATGCGCCAGCAGAATGGGAAATGTTTAATAGATGCATGACCACGTAAATATATATATATATCTACATTGTTCAACATGGGTTTGGGAAAGACTCTTACCGTTGGCGGTAACGCTTATCAACATCAGTTAGACCGTGATATTTGTCGGGCAGTGGCAGCAGCGACTTGGTGAGAATTGAAAATGAGATCACACGCACTGATAACTCCCCTATAGAAAAGAAAAGAAAAAGTTATGAAAGGCAGAGAAATCACTAGAAACAGCAAAGAATCTTGAAATACATGCTTGTTTAGTACAAAAAACAACAATGACAAGAAAGGATGAACCCGTATTCAGCAAATAAACAACATATTTTCCACACCAAGTAACTTACTAGACTATGGGTTTACTAAATTAACATTAGTTGTTAAATTTTAGAGTGGATCATACCTATTGAATTTCAGATAATAAAAATCAAAGCAGTTCATCATATGTGAAAAAACACATCTGTAAGAGTTTATGCTAGGTCACCATTTTGATATATGCGTGTATTTCCAAAGGAGCTCCAAGCAACTCGAAATTTCATAAGGATGATAACTATAAAATTGCAAGGTAACTTTACAATTTACTGGACACAATCCAATGCATATAAAGCAACTTAGTAATCTAAGTTGAGTGATACTCGCACCTTGAGTAATCCTATGTCATACCATTAACAAAAACTATAGCCATAACTTATCCTAACTAACTACTATTTGAAAAACCAAAGACAGTGTTAAAAGCAAATCTTTCAGACTTTAACAATTTGAGAATCATAGAATCCAAATGATAGGTACATCAATAGTAAGGAATTCAACAATAACTTGGAAACTAGAAAAATTATAGTCCACAGAGGTCATCACCCAGAATAAGATTAAATTTAACAAGATTGTTCTTCATTTATCATTGTTACCCTCCAAACTATGGATTACTGGAGACTCTCAATCAATACCCAGAGTTCTCCAGTAGGGTGATGAACCGCAAGTGCAGTTTAACATCTTTCCCAAGTAAGCAGGCGAAAGCTCTGATTATATAAACAATCTAGAAGCTTTAGGGTCACAAAATTAATAGCATACCATCTATCTAGTTGCTTAACATCATATGAAATGCGAAACTGCTAAATGACTACCAATAGTACCCTCGCTCACCACAAGCATCGCCAAAAGAGTTATGCTAACAGATTAAGGTTTTCTGCCAATATTAAACACCTAAAGAACATAGCGTACAATTCACAAACAATTTGGAAGATGATGCAAAGAAAAACAGAGAGGAATATCAGTGAAAACTTACCCTTTTCTGTGCGCTTGATTGAGCCACTAGCGCCTACTATATCACCTATATCAAGAACTGTCTTCAACTGCTCAAACTGCTCATTTGCAAGTCTTTCCTTCTCACAGTAAAGCTAAAACAACAATAAATTGTTTACATAATGTAACTTGAGATATGTTCAAAAAAAGACTTGTTAAGAAAAGGAATATCTTGAAAAAAAGAAGAGTAGACTAAAATGTCCAGAGCACAAATCAAGGTTCTCTATTAGAAACTCTCAGTAAAATTATCCTCAAAGTAAAACTTAGTCTTTATTTTAACAATTTCAAACCCACGGATCTCATAGAATGTACTATCTATCGGGAAAACAATAAATAGAAAGTGAATTGTCAGCACAAGCGGAACAAAGAGACAAGGTTTCCGCTGTAATCGACAAAACAAAACTATAATTGCTGTCACAATGATATAGGTGTGCTATCAAGTATCATATATATATATATATATATATATATATATATATATAGAAATAATTCATTCACATCACTGTCCCTAGACCATCTTGCATAACAAAACTTTAAGCTTTGAAAAAGGCTTCAGAAGTTGTCTCTTTTTCCGTACAGTAGACATACAGGATTTTGTCACAGGACAGAGTTTAACTCTCACTAAGTGGGCAACTTGTGTAGGAGGCTCAAAACTTGGCTGGTGATTAAAATTTCATTGACATATTTCTTGTGGACTATAAAACTATGGAAAAAAATGTCCTAAGAGAAATTAACCAGAGCCTTGCAGTAACACATACCTGGATTGTCCCTGAATCATCCCTCAAAGTCAAAAAAGCAAGCTTTCCAAAGGTTCTGCGAGCTACAATTCTTCCAGCCACTGAGACATTATCACCCTCATAATTTGACTCTTCACCATTTCCCAGATCTTTATAGGTTTCTTGTAACTGATTAGCTGTATGAGTCCTATCCCACTGGTAAGCATACGGCTCAAAGCCCTTGCTCCTCAACTCTTGTACCTGCAGGCAGGCGGGCAAGTGTGTTTAGATAGAGTATTATTTGAAATAATTGCTGTAGTACTTTTTGTGATGTGATATATGTGAGATAAAAAGGTAGTTGGGAATATAAAAAAGTGGGTTGGGAAATGTGTTTATCATGCAAGCGAAATATTATTTGGAATCAATGTGCTATCCAAACACTATGTTACCACCAAACTTCGTTCTGTCTCCCTCTCTCACATTCAGTTAATCAAAAATAGACTAAGTTTAGGCAAACCACCATGAGAAAAAAGGATGATTACTCATCTCGTTTACAAGGACTGGGATCTCAAAACCTCAGATGTTGCTTAATGTTTTTGCATTTGGGGCATGTAATGCTTTGCCCGGTACTGAAGGTATTAATTAGCTGCATGACCAACCAATATAAGGCTAAACTTTTCATTACTCCAGCAGCAAGGAAACTACTTCAAAGGGGCCTTTTTAAGAACACAAGAATGAAAAGTAGTATCTTTGTTTATATCAGTACGTCAATCACTCGCCACAGTTGAAAGTATCACAACGTTTTAACTTTTTTTTTCCTTTTTTAATTCTTTTACCATTAGTAGAGGCCTAGCATTTTCCACAAAGACGAAATATTATTGCTTTGTGTAAATAGCATGAGAATCACTTTGTTTTATATAGTTGTGTTATGAGTTCTTTTCTTTTTTGGTTCTGGTTCCACAGTGACTGACTGATGAAGTGCAACAAAATTAGGAAGATACTCAGACCCCTTTACAAAATAACACCATTAAAGTTAGCAAATCACCAATTCAATACAAGTAGTTAAACAGAAACTATCAACAAAGCCAAGTCAAAGAACATATTGAAAATGCAATTGTTGGGGGCAAGAAAAAAGAATCTCTTTATTGCCTTGTTTATACGGATAGCGCGAATGGCATCTCTGTCAGAAGTGTTAGCGGGAGAAGAAGAGGAGGAGGGCCTCCGGCTGCGTCCAGCGGCCTTTGGGGCGGCGGTGGTGGAGTCAGCAGCAGTAGAAGAAGAGCAGCAACGGGCAATCAAGGCAGAAGAACAAATAGGATGAGAAGGGGTTGTTCTTCTGAAAGAGATAAGAGGAATGGGGTTCGCCGATAACACTCTAGAAGTAGAAGTAGTAGCAAAATGGAGGAGGTGCCTCAACTTCAATGGCTGCTGCAGCATCGCCTCCACAGCCATTTCCCTTCCCTCTTTTTCTGCGTGCTTCAATTCTCTGCCCGGATGAATATCCCAGAAAATCTGTGGAATTTTGGACAAATTGGTTGATGAGTCCCTAAAATGTTTTGCTAAGTTTGAGATGACTCTTTCGCTTTTGACTTCAATCATTTTAGTCCTTCAAACTTTTAAACTGTTGAACCACTTTGGCTACTTGCATGGAGGAGTGCAAAGGAACTAACCTCAATCAAATCATTCCCAAGTTTATTCGATCAAAATTTGAGCTCGAACTTGTGTTGACGGAATCTAAATAATTCAAAAAAAAAAAATTTGGCGACACAAGATGTATCCAAACATTTGCCGGACAAATTCCACATAGTTGTACAAAGTCGCGCCCAAAAATACACAACAATGTTAACTCGGTAGGGTTCGAACTAGTGGCCTACGGGATACTACCGCATGTGGTCACTAGCTAAGTTTCCTGCTGGAGGTAGGAATGTAAGCGAGCTGAGCTACTCGCGAGTAGCTTAGTCAATGGCTTGGCTCGAACTCGATTTGACCGAGTCTCGAGCTACTCGAGCACACATTCGAGTCGAGTTCGTGTCAGAATTTTGCAACTCGTGGCTCTCGTAATATATATAATTTAAATAATATATATGTATCATAATTATAAAATGACCGTTATGAGTATAATTTATACTGAATTTACAAGAAAGGTATCGAGTCAAAAATCTTGATTACTCGACTCGATAAGGCTTTGACTAAAGGTCGAGCCTTATCAAGTCGAGTTTCGAGCTTTTAAAGATTTCATCGAGTCAAGTTCGAGTTTGAGATTTTTCGACTCGAGTCGAGCTCGAGCCAAGTTATTTATAGGTTGAGTCAAGCTCGAGTATAGCAATACTCAAATTCGACTCGGCTCGATTACATACCTAGCTGGAGGCCGAGTAACTCAAATAGTTAGACGAACTTGAATAACTCAAATAATTAGACGAACTCGAGTCTTATATATAACATTGAAACCCCGTAAAAGCTAATTCGACTTAATTTGAGCTACATACAACAAATAAGGTCTTCCTTGTTCCAACCTCACTAGGGGATCACTTTCACGTCTAAACTCAAATTAACACTACATACTGGAAAGAAAAATGTGTGTAGTTTGCGTATGTAATATGTATGGTGTAATTAACAACGACTGATGAGAAGTTTGCAGGCACTGGGCTCTCGAGTCATATGTCACTCACTGTTTGTTGAACTTTTGAAGAGATGACGATGAGCTTTGAGGGAATTTGACAAGCGTTTATGAAGTACTGGGCTCTGGCAAACTACAGAAGTAATCATCAATTATTTGATCATTCATTGTACCGTGGAACAATTATTTGATCTGGGAAAATCATCAAGGAAGATTCTCATCGACGACACATATATTATATATACGTACACGCACACAAGCATGCATGCATGTTAAATTCGACCAATGGTTCCAGAAGATGCTGATGTTTACATGAGGTTCTCAAAAACTTGAACTAAGCTAGCTAATTAATTACATAATTGATCGAACAAATGAGAATCGGAATTAGCTGTTGCGGTTTTCTGCAGGGAGAGCATAACTTCTTCCCTTACCTTTCAATTGTTCACATCCTAAAGCGCAGGCCTTTTCACAAGCTGCATCTGTGGCCTCATCTAACCCCATACATATCGGCATGCAACCCTCTACGCACATTGATTTTGAGGCAACGGCATTTGTTAATCTTAGGGTTGTGCTTGTCGCTAAAACTATCATACTAGTATATATCATGGTCACTGCTGCATTACATCTTCTGCGAGACATCATCTCGTGCTGATATGATATCAAGCCACCAATTTGATCTTCTAATGAAACCAACTTTTCCAAGACTCGCGAGGGGGATGGGATGACTGTTTATTTGCTTTCAAACCTTCGGGAAAAGAGCCGCTCAAGTTAAGCTCGAGTTTAGATCAAGAAAGCATGACATGACCGACTAGATATGCATAAATACTTGCATAAAAGAAAGAAAAAAATGTCACAAGCATTTGACTCCAATAAAAGGGTGTTCATCTTTTAACATCTCTTTTATTTTATGTTTCCCTTTTGGTAAATATTTGAGAGAGGTAGTGAGTAAAATGAGGAGGTGGCTCGGAAAATTGATGTGGTTAAATGATTGAGAGCACTCAAAATTTCTCCAACCATCCACCTCTCTCTCTCTCTCTCTCTACACACAAAAATGACTAGCATTTTCTTGTTACATCCATCTTATTTTGTATTGACATTTCAAAACGCTATACGTACTAGTCCATACTTTAAGGTTAATGGCTTCTCTCTTTTTTTTTTGTTTTGGGGGGGGGGGGGGGGGAGCACTAAGGGACTAAGGGAAACGCTATCCTAATCTACGGGGGAAGGGAAGTCAGAGAGCTATAAATTGCATACGAGTGGTGAGGAAGATGAGTTTGGGAGTTGAGAGTTGGAGAGAAAAATAAGAGAAATTTAGAGTTTTCCCTTGTTTAGGCATTTTAAGTGAAAAAAAAAAAGTAAGAAAATGGAAAGATAGATTGATTTAAAAAAAAAAAATTTATCTCCAAAATTAGAGAGAAATGGAAGGAAACTTCAGAGCACGTTTTCCCTATAAATAAAAAATCATAATACCATATGACTCTAACATCATTTCAAAAATCATACCAAATGAGTCCAAATCTCATCTACCTATAATGCCAAAATCATTTCCCTTCCCTTCCCAACTCCCAATCAACGTGGGAAGAAAAATATATACATACATACATATATATATATATATATATATATATATATATATATCATATTTATTCTCTTCCCTTGGTTTGTGTCATAACTCGTCCTCTCTTATCTCTTCCCCCCCCCCCCCCCCCCCCCCCCCCCCCCTCCCTCCTTCGAGCTCCAAAAGAGAAAAAAAAGAAGTCTTTTTTCCCTTTCTCTTAAAAACAAATGACTAGTGTTTTGGTGAGCATGGGTTGATCCATACCAGGAAAAAGACTGTCCTAATCCTAACTGGTTGAGCAGTTCGGCCCAACCCCATGTGATGTGGGTCGTTATGTTTCACCTGTCGTCAAGTCAAGAACGAGAATGAAAATTACAGACAGACACAGAAATAAATAAGAAGAAGAAAAGGCAAAGTGAAAAAAGAAAGAAGAAAGAAAGAAACGGAGCAGATGCGGACAGATACTGCCAGCCACCCAGCCAGTGCCAGATACAACAGGCGTCACTCGTCGGTTCTGCAAGAAGTCCGATTTGGAGGATAAAACAGGCGACAGTTTTGAAGGATCCAAAATACAGCAGCGTCTATACAAAAAAGAGAAAGGGAAGGGTCCTTTTCTTTAACTCTAAATCATACAAAAAGAGAATGGTATTTAACAGTGTAATGTTAGTTTCAGTTGCCAGAACCTCGGCAGAGGTATGGCAGCAAATGGCCTGTTTCGGGGAGCATCAGCGGATAGACGGCCAGCAAATGGTGGATCTGGTCATCCGTTTCCCTCTTCAACAGCTTGGCCGCTTGCTTCTTTACATTTGGACTTTCCTCTGCGTCCCTCCTCAGCCCTATTACTATCCTACTTATTCTAATTACCGTGATGATGATGATGATGATGATACTAGTTCTGATGATGATGATGATGATGGTGATGGTGCTGGTTCTTCCTCCCCTACTACTTCTCGATATTTTTATTACCACCAACGCCGCCCAGATGCTGATGATGATGAAGATGGTGGTGGTGCTGGTGCTGGTTCTTCCTCCTCTACTACTTCTCGATATTTTTATTACCACCAACAACGTCCAGATGCTGATGATGATTCTTCCCTATCAGATTGATTTGATCGGCTGACTGTTGTCTTTTGTAAAGTTACTCTCTTTGGAATAATAGTAGCGTTCTTCTTTTAATTCCTGTATATAATTGATCTTTTCTCCTCCTGACTTTGTGTTAACTTTTTCAGATTAGATTTTCATTTTTCTCTTTGAATTGGTTTTGTGGAATTCATGAGTTTGTGACTTCCACAAACAGATGATCTTTTCTGTAATATATCAAGAGCAACAAAAGAAAAAAAAAATGAAAAGGAGCAGATTTTTAGAGTGCGTATGCTTTGGGATTGCTGTTGAAATTGAAGGTTCTTGAGCTTGTTTCTCTTTTTTAATTCTGTCATTTTTTTTATGGGCACTATAATCTGTGGAATTGCCTACTTCCTGGTTAGGTTCTTGAGCTTGTTTCTCTTTTTTATTTCTGTCATTTTTTTTATGGGCACTATAATCTGTGGAATTGCCTACTTCCTGGTTTGGTTCTTGACCATGCTTTATTCAAACATTCTTTGCATTAGTTAATTTTATGAAGAAATTAAGTAGCGAATTCAAGGAATGGCAATGTGAGTGCAAATGAAACATTTAGGTGTACCTTTTGCTCGAATGTTTTGCTACATTAAGTTACTTGTGTATGGTGTTGCATTTTATCAGCTGAATGATGTTGGCACCCAAATAATGGTGTTTAACATCTTGAATTCAGCTGAAATTTTTTATTTCCACTACTGGTAAGCTGCCTGTTTTCTGCCCTTTAACTAAGATTTCCTACTTTGTCATTCTTTTATGTGAAACCTCCTTATTCAGTTCTAGTTGCAGTGCTATTATCCTGTTCATGGTCTGATATGCATAGATGTCATCTATCACAGAGAGTGAGAAAATTTCATGTAATTTTGACTTGATTCTGCTCAGGGACAGGAAGGAAGGAACAGACTTTGATGTAGAAAAGCACTCTTGACTTGACTCTGGGCAATTATCAGTTCACAAACTGATTCTTAGTTTTTTTTTTTATCTTTTTTTTTTTTAATAAACAGATTACTAGTTCACCGTCTTTTGGAAGTGGCATCTTGAGCGCTATAAGTTGACACATGATGAAGGTTTATGCATAAACAATTACCACCAACATCTAAATAGCCATGCAACAAAATTAAGATTAATGGTGCACATGTCTGAGTTTCCTCTAAAATTCTCAAAAATGGATCCCAAATTGAAATTTTGGGTGTACAAGTAAGATTTCTTGCTGTAATGTTGCATACTTTTTGGTACAATGACTTTTCAGAACAATATAATCAAATGATTATAAAGATAGTGCCTTTCACTTTCAACAACATGATTTTGATTTGTCTACTCCTTTATAACGTTGATTTGTCTAAATGTCATCAATTGAAATATGCAGTTACCAAACACAGAGTGCTTCAGCTCACATACATTATTGCTTGCTTGCTTACTATTGATTGCAATAGCTAAGCATTTCATGCAAGATTGAGTTTCTGATATCTTGAGAACTTCAGGTGCTTACTTTATTTGAGCAGATACTCTTTCTTCTTCTTAGACAAGGTTGTAAGGTGGATTTGTGTCCAAGAAGCTCATTCCTTGGAAGCACATTCCTTCAGCTGAAAAGTATTGGGTCTCACTTGAACTTATGATTTCCTGGCCTTTATTTTTGTTCTTAAGCTAGAAAGGTGTGCATTAATTGCCCAGATTTTCCTATTTAGACCAGAAAGATGGGCTACGGTGGACGTATGCTTTTGAACTTTTGACAAGTTTGAAAAAGCTAATTTCTTCGTGTTTGTCGTTATCCAGTGCCCATAACTTGAAACTTCGTTGTTTCGTGTTTGCGGTATCAAGACGCTAGAAGTTGTTTAAAGAGTTTCTTTTGCTTTTGCTCTCGGATCAAAAAACAAAAGCAGTGAACTAATGCTTATCTAATGCTACTAGAAGGCTATGATCCAATCCACCAGCAAATGTACTTGGCGCTTCTTTGCTCTCTGCTGTCTCCAGTGTTGCCATTAATTAATTGGTACCCATTTTTGGTTCTCAAAGAAACCTAATGTTAGTGAGAATAGGCAATTGGAATTTTTATTCTGCTTTCAGGCAGACGTTTTAGCTTGAGTTGACCGAGATGATAGGGTTGGTATCATGCCTTCCTACCCATTCGGGTTCAAACCTTTCCTGGGACATTTGTCCATTTCACAGGCCTTGCCCGGTGACTGCGATTTTCCTTGTCAACAAAAATATTCTGTCTCAACTTTGTCATTGCTTTTGGATATATATCCAATTTCTAGCAGAATCCACTGAAAGAAGAAATAAGGACTAAATAGAGCAGATTACCAAATTGATACTATAATAACAAAAGCTTCATGGTATGACTCAATTACCAAAAGCATTCCATTAGCACCTCAAGTCAGGCATCTTTTGTTTTTTTTTTTGTTTTTATATTCACAAGTGGAAGACTTCAAGATCTTCACGTACACGACCAAATCTTCAGATTATAGTGGCATATCTTGATCAAAGAGACAACGTTAATGAAAACTGAGAAGAATCCTCTGGCTCAAAACAAAAGCATCTCTTTTTTATTTCTGTAAACCTAAAAGACAATCAGGACCAGATACATCAAAACTTTCTATGCGCAATGAAGACATTCCTAACCCATCAAGTTGGTACAATGTCTTTCAAACGGGTTATTGTAGATGAAATCGTAATACCTATTGCCGAGTTTCAAAGAAGCTTTACGAGTTGCAACACCCGATGCTGAGTATCTTTGAGGGGTAAAAAGAATGATGACATCTTCTCTACAACATACAACATATGATTGATGAATAGTTTAGTAGTCGTTTGTTCTTCTTACCCCTAAATTCTCGTCGTCTTCCCTTCTTTTTCCATACATGATTGATCACAGCCTCAAAACAGCCCAGCATTCCTCCCATTCTTCCGCTAGTGCTAGTAGGCAAGATCCACCGCATCTTGTCCTACGTCACTTTCTGTCTCAAGAAGATACCATGCCTCACGAGCCAATTCACACATATAGACACACACCATCCTATCTGCAGAATTTGCACGCTTTCTTGTACATCAGAACAGGAAGAGGCTCCTAAAAGAAACTTGAAAAAGAACTAGGAAAAAATTGTTATGACAGTTAGGTTAGAAAGCCAAGCTTCCTTTGGAAGAACCATAGCTTGCTTGTGATCAGTATCCATTGACACAAATTTCTTCTTAAGCCAGAATTTGTTACAAAAAAAAAAAATCACCGAGCAAATCTCAAGGTAAATTACAAATAACTCCCATGGAATAGTCATCATTGTTCACTTACACTAATCTGACATGCAGATTGGCCATTGGTGCTTCTGAGAACTTCTACTGATTGCATCCACGTCTAGAGATAACATTACAGACCAAATTAGGTTGGCAAAACTATTTTCTGGAAGCTTGACTAAAACCGAAGTGAAACTACGGACACTTGAATGTGTGGGCATGTGTGTGTGTATATATATATACACATATACACACAAACATACATACATACATAAATGTATAAATTTATATCTAGGTAATTTGGACTGCTAGAACATTTAAAGCAAATTAACTACCTTGATAGGGCGGATCCAAACAGATAATACATGGCTTTAGTTGCTTATTGGGTGCACGAGCTCAAATTCAGCTTGTGGTCGTTGACAGAGCTCACTCCACTTGGGAATCCAAAAATGTCCAAAAGCTCTTCTTGAACAGCTCTCCTACATGAATAAAAGTCATATTCATTATTGACTTCGACTCGTATTTCAAATTCTTAAAAAGCAGTTTTAGTTTCCAGCCTCCAGTAAATATTTTATATCTTCCAATAAATTATTAGGATTAACTGATTTTTGTACTACCGATTTAAAATAAATTTGTGTTTTGAAAAAAAGTGATGATCGTGATTTTTCTTTTTCTTTCTTTCTTTTTTTTTTTTTTGGTAGTAACGAATACAGAGACATAGAAGCATTAAACAATAAAAATTTACATTTTTTAACCAGATATGCTTCACCTAAAAAACAAAGGCACAGAGGATGACATGTCATTGTAATGCACAGGCTATAGCTACATGTCCTTTTAATGCTGAAAAATTATTTTTCCGTGAAAAAAAACTAAAGAAGGTATTGGAGAACCTTTCTCATAATTGATCATGAAGATTGAGTGAATCACAAAGTATAATCAGAAAGAATGGTCTTAAAATACGTTGACTTATCCATCTGGATTTGTATTAAATGCAATACTAAGTTATACAAGATTGGTAGCAAATTGAACACAAGCTGATTGCAAAAGGTTCCAAATATCTACAGCTCTTGTAGGAGATAGAAAGACTATACTATTGAAAACTTACTGACGCTCAAAAGACAGTTAAATGTAAAGAACGTGTCAAAATAATGTGCTTTCTAAATGATGTTCAATTAGTACTGAAGTGAAGTTCAAATTTTGAAAATCTAAACACACCTGAACACATGTAGAGCAGAATATTCAGAAATATGCAAACCTTTACTGTAAAACTTGGTTGCACCATCAAGGAATGAAAGGCAGCCTATCTTTGGTGGCCACATCACCACTTCAATTGTTTTTTGGGTCTTCAGCTCCAAAAGCCCTCCCTCCATCAAGTATGACGTTTGTTTTCAGTCATCATGAGAAGACAAGCAGCTCACAGCTGCTGCTCAAATATATTTTTCAGCCAAAGTTGCATAAATCAGCAGTGACCATGCTAAAGGACATATAATCACAAATATAAGCAGCATTATGGCAAGCAGTTGCGCATATCCATATAACAAAATCTGTCTTTAGACAGGCACAGGTCATGCTCTAACCAATTCTCTGCACAGCTACCAGAATGACTTTTCAATATGAGGTTTCAAGGTTCACCAGTAATCATTGCAAGAGCATACTCCGTCCTCAAAATGATGAAATCTATTTGCATCCCTTAAAATAATTAGTCTTCCTGTAACTTTTGAAATTAACTTTATAGCAACATGGCAGTCTCCACAAACTCGGAGGTTTTTCATTACCCTTATGGGCATTCCGCCAGGCAACTTCAGAAGTCCATATGCAATAGCCAACTTTTCACTGTGATGTCCCAGGCTTCGTACCTTCTCTTCTTCATCCAAATCATGCAGGACAAAGCTGCCATCAGGGACATATCCAGCTTCCCTTAGCAATGCAGCTAAGCTCTCTAACTTCTCGACAATCATTGGATGCTCTGGATGCGGCATGTGCTCACCACCGGTAAACATATGCACTTTCTTATCAACCTCAATCCAGCTACAACCAGGCGAGCGGCTAACCTTCCTCAACCGCATGTGCTTCCTCAGCTTTGCTACATCCCCCCATTTGCCTTTAGAGGCAAAAATATTGGAAAGCAGAACATAATGTCCGGCATTTTGTGGCTCAAGCTGCAGAAGTTGCTTTGCTGCCACTTCTGCCAAGTCCAGGTTCATGTGGTTCCTACATGCTGCCATGAAAGAACCCCAAGCAATTGCATCTGCTTCTACTGGCATCTTGTTAATCATATCCATAGCCTCAACCAAATGACCAGCTCGGCCAAGCAGATCAACCATACAAGCATAGTGTTCAGTTCCTGGATCTACCAAATATTTGGATTTCATAGCCTCAAAAATTTCTTTCCCTTCTTTAACTTTTCCAGTGTAACTGCAAGCTGAGAGAACTCCAACAAAAGTAACAGCATCTGCTGCAATGCCTAGAGAACACATTTCACGGAATGCTTGCAGGGTTTCATCTGCTAAGCCATGTTGGGCATATCCTGTTATTATAGAATTCCACATGACTACATCCTTCAGAGAAAATCTGTCAAATACTTGCTTTGCTTTGATAAGGTCGCCGCATTTCACATACATTGTTATCAATACAGAGGAAACATATACATCATCATCGAGTTTTGATCTGAGCAACTGAGCATGAATCTGCCTACCATGATTGACACTTGCAAGACTAGCACACACAGAAAGCACACTTATCAATGATGGGAAGTTCAGTCTAAGACCTTGTCTTTGCATACAGCGAAATATATCAAAGGCCTCCAAATCAAACCCTTTTCTCTCATAAACCTTAATCATTGCATTCCATGCAGCATCATCCTTCACCCTCATGGAATCAAATATCCTCCTCGCTCTAGTGACCTTCCCATTCTTGCCTAACCCAAGTATCATTGCATTACAAGCAACAATTGATTTAATAGGCATTGCATCGAAGAGCTCCAATGCCTCTTCAATTCTTTCACTCTGAATGTATCCCATCAGCATAGCAGTCCATGACACCTCATTCTTCTCAGGCATGACCTCAAAAAGCTTCCTAGCCAAATCCACCTTCTCATTTTGTGCATATCCTGAGATCATCGAAGTCCAGGAGAACACATTTCTATGGGGCATATTGTCAAAAATCTCTCGAGCTTCACCCAACCGACCTTCCTGACACAACCCACCAACCATACTTGTTCTTGCCACCACATCCTTCGCGGGCATCATATCATAAAGCCTCTGTGCCTCCTCCATTTTACCCTGTTGTATCAACCCACCCAACATGACAGTCCACGAAACCACATTCTTTTCAGGCATTTGCCAAAAGAGAGCCTCAGCCTCTGATACCAACCCCTCCTCCACATACCCTCTAACCATTGCAGTCCACGAGACAACATTCCTTTCGGGCATTTCATCAAAAACCTTTCTGGCTTCGTCCACCATCCCATTCTTTACATAGCCTGAAATCAGTCCATTCCAAGAAACTAAATTTCTATCAGGCATTTGATCGAAGAGGCTCTGGGCTTCACTAGGCTGTTTGTTTTGGAAGTAGCCGGCAATAATGGAATTCCAGGAGACAACACCTTTGTGGGGCATATGATCAAAAACCCTTCGGGCATTGTCAATTTGGCCCAACCGTGCATATTCCGCAATCTTAGAATTTGCAGTGATGGCAAGGGTGGAGTAACATTTTCTCCACCGCAATATTAATACCCAACGGCACATTCGTACAATCAAGTAGCAGCAGCAGCTTTGGTTTCTTCACTCCCCTATCTCTTCTTTCTTCACTCCTCAATGTGATGTGCAACAGCAGCAGCTGCTGCATTTAAATTATCCTTGACTCTAAGCAAACTCAGTACGAAGTACCAATATGAAATGATACCAAAAGTAGTAGCCTAATATTTGCTAAACAAACTGAACCCAAGATAGGATTCTCTAATCTTTAAATGCCTTCTAAGATCAAAAAAGTCCTGTGGAGTGAACAAAAGTTAGAAAATGATTCTGGCTGAAAACAATTTTTTTTGCCCTTGAAATTATGTTACACCCTATTAAAGGTACCTTTAGATGAATAAGGAAGGCATCATGGTGAAAAGAAAAAACTCTGGAAGAAGCGGAATGCTGGAATGATATCATACTAAACATTGAACAATAAAACATACACTGGACAGCATTTTGGGGAGAAAATATAAATTGCACAACTCAACACAGATTGCATGTGGATCGAACTTAGAAAGAAGGTATAGTCTAACAGAATACAAGACATTAATCAAATGAATTACCTTCAAGGAGAATGTCACTTGACTTCTTCAATTCTGTGGCGATAGTTTGGATAATCCTATTCCAATTTGTTCGCCTTGCAATTGAAACATGAAATAGGAACATATTCAAACTTACAACGGCATTTGAAAAGGTATAAACAAAATGAAAAATAAAGCAAGAAAAAGAATTGCAGGGGGAACTATTTACATACCAGGGGAAGGACAAAAAGAACTTCAAAAATTTAAAAAGAAGAAAAGAGTGGTTATTGTAGTTAAAATAAAAGCAAGGGGCATTTATTGCTGAAAAGCACCACTGAGGATAGAGCAAAACAAAGAACAGTCACGCTTTTGGGAAGTGGAACACAAAAATAAAAAAGCAGACACAGATGGTCCATAAACTGTCCTAACAAGACGCATGAACTATCACCATGGGACAATAGGCTCAAAAAGCTTTGAATGCTGCAGTAACAAAATTCTGCAAAGTTACAGCGAATGCCAAGACTAGATAACATGCTCAAAATGGGAGTCCTTATTTATGAACTTCGATTGGCGTTTCAAGATCTTTACCTATGAAGCATGACCAACCACTTCTGACAGGCTCAAACCTCCATCTTCTTCACATAAAGATGAAACAAAAACATCACCACCATCATCACTAAATGCATCTTAAAAGCATGTCTTGAGCCTCAGACTATCCAAAAAGGTGGTGACAAGAACAGACTCAGTTAAGAAGGCGCAGAAATTGTTTTAAGCGGAAGACTGGCAACTGCCCTCTCAGAAAGGCTTGCTAACATGTCTTTGAAGATTTTTTCAAACAATTGCTTGAGAAAAGGAGAGATCACATCAGAACAAGTCAAAGCATCAAGAGATCGAACCACACCTTTTCGAACAAGAAAAGTGAAAGCTGAAGATACCCCTTTGACAATTACATCTTTTCTTTCAATGTCATAGTTTTCCACCAGCATCAAGAGAAATTCTAGAAGAGTACGAGTTATGTCAACATAACTAGGAATGGAATTTATCATTAGCAATATCCCAGGCTCAATGTTCATTATATTATCTACCTTGTCATCAAAGAAAAGCCAATCATAGAATAAGGCAAGCTTAACATTTGCTTCGACATAATTCCTCTGGGAAGATTTTAGCAACCAGCCTATGACAGCCCACCTAGGAATGATGTCTGACTGGATAATCTCATTAGGTGGATGATGTCCGCAGCAAATAAACCTAACAATGTCAGTTAGAAGAGTCTCCCTCTCGGGGACACCAAGAAACTTCTTTGCAAACCAAACTTGGTACCTCTTTTGATTTCCCAATTTAACATGCGTTAGCAAGAACCTCAACTGGTTCTCCATTTCAGGAGTTATCCGCAGCAGAAAATACCTACTAGACGTCCTTGAAAGGTAGAGCTGTGAGATATCTAAGAATGCATCAGTCTGAAACACACTAGGGTTCAATAACAAGTCTTTCCAAATTGAGCAAAACTCAGGTACATGAACCAAGTCCTGTAAAAGCCGAACAAGATCTCTTCCAATCTTCAAACACAAACCAAATTTCTCCCTTAACATCCTAATGCAAAAATCAATTTCAAGCCTCTTCAAGGTTTCAACTTTTGAGTCATTTGGCAACCTACAATGATCAGCCAATAAACGAAGAAACACGTATAAAGCACTGGTCAAAACTAGAGGTTCATCCTCCAACAAACAATCCCATTTGTCCCTAAAGAGACTAACCATCTCAAAACACAACCACAAATTTCCTCCGCTAAAGTCACCACCAACAATTTGCCTCAAAAGGGCCACCAATAAACCATCAAATCCAACTCCCAACACATTCACCATTTCACGCGTCACCCAAATCAACTGAGTTTTCACCGAATCAACGAGTTTGGCATACAACTCATTAACAATCTTGATAAGCATGGATATAAAATAAGTGTAGCCATCAGTGACAATAGCATGTAAGTGCTTAATGTGGACTCTGGCCACGTGGGGTTCACATAAAATTTCGCAAAGAATTGCTTTGTTCAGGTTGAAGTAGTCTTCTTGAGTTGGAAGTTTTAAAGGAAAAGGGGGTCTGAGTTGGGGCTCCAGAAGCTGAAAAGCTTCTCTAAGAGACACTTCAAGTGAGTTGTCAGCTTCAAAGATTGCATTTTTAGTCAGTTTGGAACGCATATTTCGATCAATCAATGAAACTAACAGAGTCCTAATTGAAGACCAGCGAACTGGAAATCACTGACCTGATCAGAAGGACCGTCGCATCAGCAGCAGCAGAACCCTAGCAATGGTATGCTCGGAAGGTGGCAATTTGGCGGGTCTCCTGCTCCGCCAAAACTTCGCGATGGGTTAATTACACTGAACTCCTTCAAAATATGACGTTCTCAGAAGTGCTTCCCTGTAGTTTTGAAAATCAGACTTAGCCCCCCATCATCAGAATGGGCATTGCCCGTATCCCAAAATCATGAGCCACCTTCCGCGTTTGGTCATGTATAATGTAATTTCCCCGTAGTTCTGATTGAGAGGAGGAATGGGGAAATGGAGGAGGAGAAGAAGAGGGGAACCGGGGCTGGGAGTGGTGAAAATGACGATGAGGAAAGAGTGAGAAGAACGAGGAATGAATTGTAAAGTTCAGCGGTTTTGTTGCAGAAGTAGTCGGCCTACACTAGACTTTGATGTCCATTCCAATTCTGTTGGCACAATAACATTTAACAGATTAATTGCAAATCACTCCACAACTTTACATGGGTTGCAGATAACTCCAACTTCAAAATTCTCGTCCATCCCAATTTTTTGGCTGCTGCTGCTGCTGCCTTTTCCCCATTCTTCATCTCCGTAGCATCCAATCCTGATAAGATATGGGACAAGTAGAGAGCCAGGCAGCAGCCCCAGAGGACGAAAAGAACCCTTCTTCAGCGAATTCGTCTCTTGATTCTTTGATTGCTGGTCCAATACTCCTCCTTTCTCTCTTTTCTTGATTGTTGCTTCTTGTAATTTGATCTGATGTTGGACAGAAGAATAGACGAGCCTTGAACCACCCCAAACCCTGATCAAAAGTTGCTAGGTCCTTTTTCTTCTTTCGGGTTGCAGAAGCTGCAGCATTTGGCGATGAAGATGAGAATTTGGTAGGATGGATTCAGTTTCCAAACATTACTAATTAAGCATGCTGATTCAATTTTCTGCTTTGGGGGATTTTTTTAAATATACTGTGCTTCAGACTTGGGACTGACTGAAATTTATACATGTGTCTTTAGAATTGGCGTCAGTGGAGGAAAAAGCTCAAAGAGCACTGGAAGGAATGCCCTTGCATTGCTCATTTGAGGACTGGTCCTTGTGGCTCCCACTTCTCTGATGCCTTCCTCTTCTGTTCCCTCAAGAGCAATGCTCCAGAGAAGGTAATGAGCAATGCTCATTTGAAGTTGCATGTATGGGATAGAAAATTGGAAGGGATAATTTCAGAAACCCTCCCGAGTTTTTTGACAATTCCATTGAGCTCCACTGAGGTTTAAAAATTACACATACCTCCCTTATCATTTAAAATGACAATTTTACCCTTAAATATTTTAATAAAATCCCCTTATTTAGTATGATTATATTTAGAATGAGTTTAAAATTATTTTTTCATTTTGTTCCCTTCTTATTCCTTTTTTTTAAAAAAAATTTCATCAATAAAACTGTAGAACTATCACTGTTGTCTCTAATTTTTATTATAACCAAATATCGAACTAGTAATTTTTTTGACGAGTTAATTCCCACTATTCAAAAAATTCATAAATTGTAAATGGATTATTTCAACATTTTCTTTTCTATCTTATAAATCTAAATTCATAATAATATACCATCAAAAGTATCATATCATAGTAGTTGTTTATCAAATAGTAGATATGGACATGAAAAATTTGGCACCTCTGCCTTATAATTATACTAAATAACCTTATAATTATATAGGAAAATAAATTAAAACTCATTGCACAAGGGTATTGTTGGGTATTCATTTAAAAAATTGACCAAGTCAATATTATTTTTTAAAGTTTTGTTATTAAAACTATCAAATCAAGGGAGGTAAGTGTAATTTTTGAAACCTTATGGGAGCTCTGTGAAATTGTCAAAAAGCTCAAGGGAAGTTTCTGAAATTATCCCAATTTGAAAACCAGATTATATGAAGGACTTATTTCAATGGACAGACAAAAATCTGCAGAAGGTTTTAGCATAAATATGTAGTAGTACTACTAGTAGTGTTACTTAATTAAGAAGGTTATATTTAGCATAATAAAAACTGCTAGAATTAATCATAAGAATTCTGGGCCAATTATTAGCTCCTTTTGATGAAATCGCGAGGTAAAAGTAAAACGCTTTCTAGCCCATCCACCGGTCAAATGCGACGAGTCTTTCATCCGACATGCCTTCTTAGGGCCTCATCATTTAATCCTAGGGCCTAGGCCAGGGCATGCACGCGTTGTCCATTTTGAAGGATGATGCAATAGGAGCTTCAGAGCTTGATAGACTATACTACAAAATAAGTTCCAATATGAGCTTGATAGACTATACTACAAACAAACATAATCCGATAAATTTAACAAAATTCAGTAAGTTTAACAGTCGACACCGTCATTTTTGTTAAATTTAATGAATTCTGTTAGTTTATAATTTAGTTCAAACTATAAGGTAACATTTAATATGTTTTGAAATCACAAGAGATTTTTTTTTTGTATATTAGATATACTACAGGAGATTTTTTTTTTTATTTTTAACCCTGCAAAATAAGTTCCATATACATGCACAATACTATAATTAATCATGGGTAAAAACGTTTGACTAGCTAAATGAAAATGAAAATTCCTTAGATCATGCAAGGGAATGTAAAACATATACTACTATCAAATATATATATATATTAAGTAGGGGCCGGATATTTCAGCGCAGTTGTTTTTTGACTTAGAGAGAAGACAAACGCCAAGATGCCAAAGTCTTCTTTCATTGTAGTACAAGCTGGATTTACCATAAACACTACTTTGCAATGGAATAACACACGTACATATATACAAGCTTGATCAACCTGAAAATTGAAATATGGCAATTAATTTCATTAGAGAAAGCATATAAAGAAGTCTCATCTCATGCATGCACCAATCACGGAGTTTGCTTTCCACATATTTGTTGGTGGGCCTGAGTTCATATGCTATACAGTCAAGAATCTACTGGTACTTTAAGCAGCATTTGGTGAGAAAAATACGGCAGGCACAATCATGATCATCGTGCAAGGAGTAGGCGAAAGCAAAAGAACAGTAAAAAAGATGATGATGATGATGATCAATCAATCTCCAATGCAGATTTGACTCTTTCTAGCTCAAAAAATGGTAATTTTCTATGCAAAAGGTAGCTTTTGATGAATACAACTTTTCTTGGTGGTGCTCTACCGCTACGTATGTATGTATGTATGTTGGTTAGAACTTAGAAGAGATGTGTGCAATTAGAGGTGGCAATTTCCGACGCGTCTTGAAAATACGACACAAATTTAATACGAAATTAATGGGTTTAGATTGAGATTTCGTGGATTCGGGTTGAACTCGATGAATTCCGAAAAAAACGGGTCGAATTCAGGTCAACCCGTGGGGTGACCCGATATGACTTGATAATCTGTTTATGAATTAAAAATAATTTAATAAACATAAAAATTATTTTATCTAACTAAACTAAGTTATTCTTTTTTCCCAAAGGCCTTAATCACTTAACCCTAAATGAATTTATTTAACTTGTGTGAAGTTGAAATTATTAGATTTGGACAAATAATGTATTATATTATTTTTTACTTTTATACTGTTTTAATTTATTTTATATTTGATTTGGGATAAAACACTTTTACGGTGTTTTAATTTATTTTAGATTTGATTTGAAATTATTTATTTAAAATTTTATTACTTGATTATTTAATTAATCTTGTGCGAAATTGGTTTTATTAGAAATTACAGTGATAAATTAATAAATTAAAATTAAATTTCGGGTCGACCCGCCAACCCGAAATTTTTGGGTTCATGTCTGGTATCCTGACCGGTTTCGGATTGACGGGTCATATTCGAGTCAACGAATTTTCTGTTATACTCGAACCTCAATCCGACCGGCGAACCCGATTTGGACCGGATTGCCTACCCTACGTGGAATCAAACATTAGTAGTAGCTTTTCACAAAGTCACATGCTGGCCTTTCAATCCATTCCCACTTTCTCACTTGGGGGTGCGAGTGCTGGTGCTGGTGCTGGTGCTGGTGCTGGTGTTGGGTGGTGTGGGCTTTACAAAAAAAGTGTCGAATTATGATGGCTTCTTCTCTTCCCCCCACCCCCCCCCCCCACCTCCGGCTCTCCCATTATACAGATCAATCAATCTGCATACTATATAGTAATACTCTAATTGCATCATCCATAATGGTGGAGCAAGCAATAAATTATACTATTGGACAGGAGTAGCTTTCTTGTCTGGTCCAAAGCATGTGGATGATGATATGAGTGGGATCATATATACCATTTCGAAGATATGGACTTGGAAAGCTCTCCATCAACAATTCATTTTTAAGTCATTGTAGAATACTTTATTATACTAGTATAAGTACCTCACAAGGTTTTTTGCCTTTTTTGGTTCGATCAATGTAGCTTCTCAACTTTTACTAGGCAGTATCGAATTCATGAATTCATTGAAACTTTCTATAGCTTTTGTCATTGCTTGGGGTGGTAATTCTTTGTTCATATTTAATGGTACTCTCAGATTTCTTTTCACTGCTCAACCAAAAGTATATATATCGCCTTCAACAGATGTTTTCAAGCAAGTTCTTTTTCCATTCACAATAATATTTGTCGAAAAAACAACACAAGAATATACATACACTAGCTCCTCATGTTGAATCAAATATGAGTTTTGGTTTTTTTCCAATTACAATTTCTTGTCCCCCCAACTCTCTTCCTTTTTTTATATCTATGTACCCCTTTTCCATGTGAATGGCTGGCTAGTTATGTCAACTTGCGCTGCAAACAATACCAACCAAAAATTGAACTTCTCTTCTGCATTCTGCCTAGCAGCAAAATGTATGTAATGGACTCATTTTTGTCAAGGGCATGCAGGCAGTGAATATGGTGGAGCGTAACTCGCGCTCGGAGTTTCGAACATCTAAGCCAATGTCAAAAAACACCGACAAATTTATTGGTTTCAGATGCATGTGATGACTTGGGTTTCATTTCATCACGATGTCTTGCAGAGTTGTTTCAGTCCCCACTCCCCACTTCAAATAATTAAAGACACAAACCAACACATACACACACACATATATATATATATATAAATCGTGAGACAAGATGGGGATCACCAAACGGCAAACGATAAATCGTGATTGTTACCATGTTCAATGGCTATGTTCTATGGTTTAACGGATCTGTTCTTGGTGTGCCATTACAATTTTTCTTGCTATACCGTTTTAAAAACAGATTTCATGCATGAATATCTGTACATAAATTGAAGTTGAAAGACACTGGAAAGGGGCTGGGGAGGCGGGGGGGAATGGCATAAAAATGGGGAGATGACCAGAGTAATTACACATATCCCAACTTACTCTTGTCATGAAACCATAACACTGACCGAGAATGGCCAAAGGGATGGCTGGAATGAGGACACAGAGTTAATTTGGTTCCAAGAAAAACCAATCGCAAATTATTCAAGAATTGTTTAAACATCCCTACGGGAGGCCTTTCTTGATTCGGTCATCTCCGCAGAAAAGAAGTTGATAAAATGCTGCTGGATGGCGTCTGGCTGCTGCTGCTAGTCTCTTTCAGTATACAGTCTCCACTCTCCAAATCCCAGTTCTGTTCTTGCATTGAAGCCATCGTTTCTTAAATAGATTTAACCCCTAGCTTGTTTTACGTTTTGTACCGGAGCAGTGCTAGTACTGGCATCATCACTCGATCGGTTTCGGTAGGCAAAAGAAGCCAAGTATCGTTTGCCTCTGGTTACGAGTATTCGGTTACTTTTATTAATGTTTATGAGAAAGGACAAGATTAGGAGGCTGATGGAGGGAGTTTCCTGGAACCTGCCCACAATATTGGTTTCTTTCTATCTTTTGCATGGTATCCACGTAGTCGAATGGGATTTACACTGCCTAAACCTGTGATTAGGGCTGTAATCGAATCGAGCAACTCGGTCAAAAATTTGACTCGAATTCGATCAAACCGAGTTCGAGTCGAGTTCGAGCATCCAGAAGCGATGTTCGAAGGCTCCACGAGCCTTATCGAGCATTTTAATTTTAATTATTTAATATATTATTATTATAAAATTACCCTTGTACCTAAAAGAATTGTCGAATTTATGAAATGTTTCAAGTCATATAAAAATTTTAAAAGGACAATAATGTCTTTTCGCTAAAAAATTATCAAGAAAATGAAATTTAATAAATCGAGCTCGATCGAGCTCGATAAGACTCGCATGGACTCGAGCCCATGCGAGTCGAGTTTGAGTACTGCAAGCAAGCTTTGAACTCGAGCACCAGGGGCGGAGGGAAGGGGGGGCTGGGGTGGCAACCGCCCCCCCTCCAATTGTTAAAAAAAAAATTCTAAGTAAAAAAATTTTTATTATATTGTTTTGCCCCCCCAAATATTGATAAAAAATTTCACTTTGCCCCCCCTCCAATTGTTATAAAAAAATTTCTAAGTAAAAAAAAACTTTCTTATATTGTTTTGCCCCCCCAAAATATTGATAAAAATTTTCACTTTGCCCCCTCCTAAGGACCCAAATAATAATGTTTGAAATAACAGAGACTCGCCCCCCCTAATTGCAATTCCTAGCTCCGCCACTGTCGAGCACCCTATTTGTATGTCGAATCGAGCTCGAGTATGACGATACTCGAGTTCGACTCGATTACAACCCTACCTATGATAGCTGAGTTTTGTCTCGCACGGATCAATGGGCTGAGATGTTGAGGCAGTAATTAGTCTAGTTTAGACTACCGCTGCTCAAAGGTTAGTAGGGAATCAGCGCCGTTGTTCATCTTGTGGAGAAAAACTAATTAGTCGAGTATTGGACACTTGCTTGAAGAATATCCCACCCGCACCACAAATTACTACAAGAATAGCAGAAGGGATCATATAATATAATGACTGCGACTCTGCTGCCGGTAAACTGGTCATATGTATACAGCCAACTTTGTGTCACGAGCTAGCTTATTGATTGTACATCTTCTGTCCAACTGTGGTGTTAAATCAAAATCTGCTGCTTGGATCAATAAGCTTCTTTATATGAAGACAGGACATCTATATACGATCGATCAGTTTCACTTTTCTACAAACACGTAAAAGTTTTAAAGATTCGAGTTAAGGCTTTAATGCATGCATGCAACATCAATTGCAAAGCCGGCGATCTTCGATGATGACAAATTATGTGTGGACACATCCATTGCAAAGCCTACTGAAATCTAGACGCATCAAACTTATCAGTGGATATGGTGAGGGGATAGATAAACTATATATACTACATCTTTTCTTCTTTTTCTTTAGGGTAAAAAATCGCAATAGTTCTTCAACTTTTAATACGGCACACTTTTAGTCCTCTAACTAATAAGTATGTATACTCATAACTAATAGTCCTCTAACTTCAAAATCTGACTACTTTGCAATGCAACCGACGGTCCTCACACAGCTAGTGTAAAGTTAACAAATGATATAATCCTGCACACACAAAAAAAAAAAAAGCCGAAAACTTTGAAAAGGGCCACGTGGGTTTCAATTTCAAAGTTCCTAAATTTATATTGAACAAAAGCTGGCTTAATTAACAGGAGTAGCAGTAAATTTCTGAAATTTTTTCATGAAAAAACTTAAAAGTATGAACAAAAGGGTCTACTTAGCTATTTCAGAACTTATTTTTTAGGAAGAAACCCCAATTACCAGGCTCAGCAAGTAAAACTGCATGTTGTCACATATATCGAGCCGTAGTTAGGGGTGCAAACGAATCGAGTCGAATCAAATTTTAGTCCAATCGATCCAAGTTTCAACTTAATTTTACTAATCTCGAACTCGAGTTCGAAGTTGACGAGCTCAAAAAATGTCAAGTTCGAACTCCACCTCGATCTCGAACTCGAGTTTAAAAAAATAAAAATATTTTATTTTTAAAAATAAATAAAATAATAATGTTTCTTAATAAATATTAAAATATTAGAAATATATATAATTTTATTATTAAAATAAAAAATAATATATATAAAATCGAGCTCGCGAGCCGCTCGTAAACTAACGAATTTAGTATTTTTGAATTCGAATTCGACTTGAACAGCTCAATCTCAACTGGAGCTCGATATTGACCGAGTTCAAGCAGTCGAGCTCGTACTCGTACTCAAGCCACTCGCAAGCGACTAGATTCGTTTGAAGATAGAGCGCAATATGTGTGGATCTTATCATCAAAATATGTATAGACTAAGTGGTACATTTTCTTATACTATCACATTGCATAAACAAATTGTTAAACAGGTGCCACCAGAGAGAAATATGCATTAAATAAGCGAAAAAGCATATGCATGATTGCTCCAATGGCCTCAATATGGCTCTTGCACCAAAATTATTATTTTTTATCCAGTGTATCACCTTACCTTTTTTTTATGCACGAAGCTAAAAGATTGACACATGCAAAGCATTTTCTGGAAAAGAAAATGAAAAGCATGTTCCCTCTGGAAAAGAAGATCATCTCCAACGTCTTAATCCATGGATTGGTGGCGCAACACTAAACTAAGTAGCGTTTGGCGCAAGCTGTTTTTTTTTTTTTTTTTTCCTTTCTCCTCCCTTGCTCTCTCGTCTCATGTTGGTCTAATTTAGAATTAATTCCACTCTACACCCATTAACTATATCTAAATTTCTACTTTAGTCATTAAACTTAAAAGTAGGATACTTTAGTCCCTAAATTATAAAATTTGTCTCGCTTAAGTAGCATCATCAAGGAAATAAGATGATATATTTTATGCCTAAGTGGGTATACTGTACAATACTGTAGGGATTAAATTGAAATAAATTTTACTCTCTCAATCCCACTTTGATAGTCTTTCTTTTTTCACACAGTTTAAATTGCTATTTTACTAAAATATCCTCACATTAAATAAAGTATAACTTTATGAGAACTTGAATTGATGATAAAAAAAAGAGTCAATTCTCATTAAATGTGGTAGATTTATAGTAACAACAATTTATATTGAATAGGGGTATTTTAGGAAAATTAAAATACAACTACATTCTTCAATTGGAAAGCGGACTATAATTTGGGACAGATGAAAAAGGAAAACAGAACTATCAAAGTGAAACGAAGGGAGTATAATTTAAGGATTAAAGTTTCCCTTTTTGAAGTTTAAGGATGAGCGTGAAAATTCGAATATAGTTAAAGGGTGGAAAGCGGAACTAACCCTCTAATTTATTACTTAGTACTTTGGTGGAACAATTGTTCCATCTTTTTTTGTCCAACATGAAAAAGGTGTAATTTATACATTTACTTAATTTGTAAAGCACGGAAGAAAAAGAAGCCTGCCCATCGCTCTCGAATACCTACTACCATCATTTACTAATACAACCTTGGATGGACAGATGAAAAGGTCGCCGCATCAAAATTCTCTATCTGACCTCATCCGGTGCTGTCTTGCATTATCCAATTTCTAGGAAGGGGACTAAAAGGTCAGTGTCGTGTAATTAATATGGTCACATGCCTTGGGAATTTGCTTTACATATAATTCCAGATTACAAATTTAGGCTGCGTTTGATAAAACTGTATCTGAATTCTCTTGATTTGGTAGATAAGATAAAGCAGTTGAAGTAAATCTCTTGATTCTTATCAAATTAAGCATTCAGTTATGATTCTTATGCTGAAAAAAGTACATACAAATTCAGCACCACTTAATAAGTTCAGCAGAAAAATTTTTATTTATCAAACAACCAAAACATCTGAATGTCTGAATGAATTCAGTTTAAGCACTTTTTTTATGTTATCAAACAAACACTTAATTTTTCACGAAATATCTGTTTTTTTTTTTTTTTGGGCTTAAAATTAGTTATGTACACGGCATTTAGTCAGAGCAAAAAAAATTGTTTTAAGCAAAAATTATCTTATACACGGTGCATAAGTTCAGACACTCCAGAAGATAATCTTTTCAGGGATAATTTCAAAAGTCTCTCCTAAAATTTCAGAAATTATACTGACCTCTAGTGTTAGAAATTTGGACCCCATTGTTTGCGCGAGATGTCGTGAAAGTATTACTCTTTCCTGAGACATTATGCTTTTAATACAAATGGATATTTGATAAAAAAAAAAAAGAAAAGTCAGGGCACTGTAAAATGAAATTGACTAATTAAATCAGAATAACAATCGTTTCATCTCAAGTTAGCGGACCAAAATAGCAATCAAAAAATGGTACTAATTGCTACCCTAAAATGGCACCATTTTTGTGATTGGCATCACTTGACAATGAGAAGGGCAGATAACCTTATGTAATCTAGTTGAACAGCATTTGTTGAACAATATAGAAGTTTGATAGTTATACCCCTAACTTTTATTATTTGTTTCATCCTTTACTAATACAACTTGTGAATAATAAAAAAGAGGCATATATGGAACAAAATTATTATCATCTCACTCCTCAAAATACTTTTTTAATAGTACTTTTGTTCTGATTTGGACTGTTTTTGTTACTAAAATCTTAAGTTCAACGAATGTTAGTGTAATTTTTAAAATTTCAAGAAAGAACAGTGAAAGTATCAAAACTTTAAGAGGGGTTTCTGAAATTATCCCTACTTTTTTATGACGAGGAAACTTCATTTTTTACCAATAGAATATCTTTGGGCTTAAAATGTTTTTCACTTGAGTTTACTACAATATTTATTTCCAGGTTACAAATTTAAATTTTCACGAAATATCTATTTTTTTTTGGGCTCAAAATTAGTTATGTACACAGTCTTTGGTCAAAGCAAAATTTGTTTAAAGAAAAAAATTATCAGTTTAGACAATACCTTTTATAATGAGATGGATCGTGATTTTTCGCAAAAACAAAAAAAATTTATGTTTTCATGAACACATTTTTCAATCAATTTTTTACTTGACATACATCAAATTTTATATTATATTTTTCTATAAAAACTCCTAAAAATATCAATCCAAACAAAGTCCAGTAATATAGAAAACTAAAAATAGCAATTTAATACCTTTTTAATATCTTTTGACTTTGAAAAGTATTTGGGCCCAATAACATAAAAACTAAAAAAAAAAATATTTATTGACCCGGTTAATACTTGGTCCGTTTCTTGCCGACTATTTGCATGCAAGTGATGATGACTAGCCAGTCGTCCTTTTCAAACAGACAGCCATCATCATAACTTAGGCAGAAAAAAAAAATTAAACAGTTCTTCAAACAAATCAGGAGGAGGAAAAAAAAATTGGCACCCACAAGGTTTCAAACCAGAATTGTAGGAAATGACAAAGCATGCACGCGAATGGTCCAGCGATACAGTGATAGCGCCTCTCACCGATGATCCTTAAAATCCCAAGTTCGAGTCTCCGTTTCGCTGGGTTCCTCCACGCACTTATCTCGTTCGAGTCGAGTTGGGGAATCGGATCTACATCGCAGGAGATTAATCGAGTCCCGTAAATATTGATCCGGACACCCCTATATTGACAATAAATAAATAAATAAATAAAAGACAAAGCATGCAAATGCTCCAATTCCATTCAATTGCAACCCGCAGGAATCAAAGTGCGAGCGCAAAAGAGGTCCATCACTAGCTGGCTGGATATCTATTTCTCTGCCTAAAAAGTAAAAAGGAACCCCGGGTCCCTCCACTAGATTGACGCAATTATTCGTCCACCTTGATTATTAGTTCCATGATTATGACTCCGCTAATCAATGTCTCCTTTCACCATGTACTACTTTCTACAAATTAACACGCCTATGTTTCTCCAATTCAATCCCACTAATTTGTTCTTTTAGAAGGAAATCTAGAAGATTTATTATAGAAGTAAATTAGGAAACTGACAAAGTGGTTCATGAATTAGTGCTCTAATTTGCTAAAATATGCGACTCTGCTGAGCTGCTCGATCACCTTTTAATTTATTTAGACTTTGTTTGGATTGTATTTTTTTGAATTTTTTTTTAAAAAAAATTAACTGTAATTATTTGATATTTGTAAGATCAAGAGGTGATTGAAAAATATATTCACAGAAGGCGTAACAAATTTTCTTTGAATTCAGTAATTGGTGCTAAACGATTACGGCAAATTTAGTAATAAAATCTTTTTTTTTTTATCAAAACACCACGCCCCGCCGGCGGGCGGTGGTAGATAGGGTTTTTTTTTTTTTTCCCCCATATCCATTCCTTGATATTCTACTTAAAAAGATTATGCCTTCAAAGTGAGGATCAAGGTAGTTAATAACAGGAAAGCATATACGTACACAAATCATGAATTGCAAACCAAAAAGACAGCAATGAGTGAATTTTGGCGAACAATACCAATAGCAGGACATGCATGCACATATGTCTTGAAGGAGATGATGAACGCTCTTGAGAGAATTAATTAACTGGTATTATTTGGTTCTTAACCAATCATGATGTACACTACCATAACTTTAATGCCTTCCGCTTTTATATCGGCTTTGGGGTGGATGATTTTGTCTATCTAATCAGTCGTGGAAATCTGCTTTACTTTACTAACAAAGTGCCACAAAATCGTAATCATCAAAGTGGTACCAACGAGCTGGCGCAAACGCACAAATTTCATGCATTCCATTTATTTCCGCCCCAAGCCAGGGCAACCATCCATCAGCTCTTATGGGAAATACCTCCAGAGATTACTTTAGTCGCATCGCAGGAGTAATTAGAAGTTTTACTCCCTACACTACAGTAATGGGACAGTAACAGGAATAGAGTAGTTATTAGAGGTTTAAAAAGTCAAAAAAAAAAAAAAATGTCCAAGTGGTTAGGGAGTCTGACAAATATGGGACGTAGCTCAAGCCGCTTCTTGCAGAAGAGTAGAGATTCTCGGAGGAGGGGCTGGACAACCGTTCCGAAAGGTTCACGGTCATGATTAGATTAAAAAAATTTATGTGATTCAGATCACTCCTTATAATTCGATTTTTACGTCGTGTGAGACTCACAAAAATGTTGTTCTAGTATTACTCGCTGTTATTCTATTGTTATACCTTATACAGATAATATTACACAATGTGTAAATGATGTTACACCTTCCAAAACGGTTGCTCTGACAACCGTTCCAGCTCCAGATCCAGAGATTCTCATGTCAACACAAATTGGCTCGTTTGATAAGAACGGTTCACTTTCTCACGAAACATCATGCATTTGAATTTAGTTATTCGATGTGAAAATTATATTAATAAATTTTGGAAGCACGTCCTGACTTGATTTCTGACAGTGATTGAATCGAATTCATTTGAATTTTTTTGAGTTATTCCCTTGTCACTTGCACAATGAAGTCTTGCTACCCTTTTTTTTTTTTTTAGCAATAATAATATTTATATAATTTAATTTATCTTATTTTACGGGGAGAGGGGCCTAAAGAAATTATATAACAGATTATCAAATATACAAATCTCTAAGAGGGGGAAAGCCTAACGAGGCTATATAAGGAGCTATTAGATATATAGACTTGACTAGATCGCCCTTACATTTCTTTTAAATTTTTTTCGCTACAGGTGTTTTTTCACATTTTACGATGTGGTGTGTGACCAATCACCAGACCAGACACCAACCTCATAGCCGTACGCTACCCTACACTACACTAGACGCCTACTACTGGAGTATTCTACATCTTTTCTCATTCTAATTCTGCGTATCCGTCGCGTGTACAAAGACATCACAGAAATACACCTCTGATCCATAGGAGCAATAGCAAAGCTAATTAAATACAGCATCAAATTAATTGTAGTCTGGTAGCACAACACAATCAATAATTATTAATTTGTAGAAGCAACATTCTCAAGGTGCTATGGTGCCTTGGTAATTATGCATAGTGATAGTCTATACCTTTGAAAAGTAGTCATAGGATCTACTTCAGCATTTTTTAGGCCCTATTTGGATTGTTATTTTTAGAAAGTTTTATAAAAAAATATATTATAATGATTTGATGTATATATATATGAAATAAAAAAATAATTAAAAAATTTATCCATGAAAAACATAAAAATTTTCTATGAAAAATCATAATTCAAACAAGGTAAAGAAAATGCCAAATGGTGGATAGCGGTGGATCCACGTAGGATTGTGGGTGGGCAATTCAAATTTGATAAAAATATACAATGCTCTTAAAAAGTTTCAATTTTTTTTTTTAAAATTTGCACCTCCTAAAATGCACAAAATTCTCTTTTTTAATTGTATTGCCTCCCTTAAATTTGAGAAAATTTCTTTCACCGTCTAAATTATCCTTTGAAATTTTATATATTCCCCACTTGTCCCCTTACTCTGCATTTACCCCCCCCCCCCCCCCCCCTAAAAAAAGTAAATTTTTTAATTGGTTATCTCTAACAAAAATTTTGAACCTATTCCAAAATTAAACATCAACGATACCCTAATAGAAAAAAAAATGATTTTATTTTTTAAATCAGAATACATAATATATATATTGATGGAGGCCCTAATAGTGGCAATGGAATTGAAAGTTGAAACAAAGGAAGAGTCAACATTGGACGGTTAAAAAGATTTTTATTCCAATGAGATGTTGCGGTCTACCACTCCTACAAAACCAAAGCAAGGGAAACAACATTGGATTCTGATTCTGATTCTGGGGATTTTGCAGGGGTGGTTGGGTCCGGGTCCGGGTCCTGCTCCAGCAGGTACGGTTTAGACTCCATCGGGATTCGCGTTAGGCAAGCACGCTGGTGAACTCACAGTCACGGACGGATGGACTTACCCTCCCCTCTCTCTCTGACGGACCTGCACGTGTTCATTTGCAGAAGATGACTCATGCAGCATGACGCCGTTAGCCGCATTTAACTGTACTCCACCGCTCCACGTCAATGCTCCTGTTTATACCTTTTTAAGTTTTAACTGTACTCCCCCTTTTTCCATTTTTAGAAAAGATTTTTTTTACTATAAAGTAGTAATACATTAGCATGTCGATGCTTGAGAAAGACATCATAAACACACTCAATAATAACAGCCTAGTTAGTTTGGCCCTGTTTGGCACTTGAGTTTTTTTGTCAAGTTTATCTGTTACAAGTTTTTTAAAAATTTTAGCTATAGTAACCTCAAAAAATTTTTAAAATTTTTAAACTATACACTTTAAAATATTTAAAAAAACACACACTTAAAAAAATTTTTTAAAAACTTCTACAGTAAGTTACAGTAAAATTTTAAACAAACACCCAAAACACTCACTTGCCAAACGGGTGCTTCTTTTGTGCAGTAAATACCGTTAGTATGGATTTATGTACATGTATTAGTGAATATGCAATGGGCATACTAATGAATGAGGAGAGAATTTAGACATGTCTTTCCTTAAGTGTCAAGGTACACTTATGTAAAAATGATTGAACTATTGATCAAATATTGTACAGTTTTGAAATATCAATAAAAACTCGTATCGTTTCTCCGGGGGGAAAAAACTAAACGTTTTTGAACTGCTAAATTCCTCAAGTCAGCCCCTCGTCAACTGAAGAACGTAGATAGATGCAAGCCTATTTCGATTGCAAGTTTTTGCATTTTTTGTAAAAAAAAATAATAATAATAATATATGTGATATAAAAAAGTGATATAAAATTATGTTGAATAATTTTTTCTAATCCAAACAAGTTTTTAATACAATATAAGTGAGAAGATTTGAACCCGAAACCTCTCAGTTACGTTCCCTCTCTCAAATCACCCAATCCAACCCCGCCATAATATACTTGATATCAAATGCTAGAGTAAATTAAGGAACACCTGCATGACTATTATACGGGTAATTAATGGTACTACTTGACATTTAAATGTGCCGTCCAGGCATGCCCCAAGGTAGTGATTATGATTAGTACTACTTGCTACATTTTGAAGAAAAACTTGTTCACCATGGCAAAATTTCAACTTTGCAAGTCCAAATGAAAACCAGTCATTTACCTTTCCAGTTAGCAACATACACCTAATACGCCAATACACGGAAACAAAATGATTATCATCATGATATGCTTTTTGAACCTTTTTCCCCCCTAATCAGTAGCGTTCCAAAGGCATTCGTCATACAGGAAACTCACAAAAAATTCATAATTATTATTCTGCCAAACTTTTACTAAACCATTTCTCTGTTTAGTTTCAATAATATTAGTGAATATGTAAGTCCCTAATTGACGAGTTTGCGGGGCACACTGGTTTGATGAACCCTTCTTAATTAAGCACTACTAATTTGTAAATAATGAAACGATTTTATTATTATTTTTTGCTGCAGTGATAACATTCTTATAACTTAATATCCTATTCTACTGGGAAGGAGAAACTAAAGAAACTGTATAAGGGATTATTAAGAATACAGATCGGACTATACCAAAGAGGTGCTCCGACACCTTTTTTAAAATTTTTTAAATTAAGTGAAATTTAAACCGCTCGACCTAGAGTTCAAAAAGGAATTTAATCCCTGTTTGATGGTTACCGAGTCAAATCTCAGTAGTTGTAAATAATGAAACAAATGTAGATGAGATTTCTATACAAGCTCTTGTGATAGTAGATGGTGTGTTTGGATTGAGAAGATTTGAAAAAAAATAATTTGCTTCACAAATTTCAATCAACTTTTTATCTTCTCAATCACCTATTTATCTCACAGACATCGCATCACAAAAGTGCTACAGTAATTATCTCAAATAAATCATCCAAATAAACTCCTATCCAAACAAACTTGGCCCTTTGTTATCTCAAATAAATCATCCCTAACCTGAACTGGATTCACCCTTTGTTAGTATTTCGCAAAGTACAGGCAATTGATGTGGAGGGAGGGTGTTGACTAATTCAAGTAGCAGACTGGTAAATAGTGATACAAGACACAAATAAAAACAAATAGAATTCAGTAAGGCCACGACTTCTAGCTTAATTAGATGCAAGCATCCAATCACACAAACACAAGTAGTGGATTGGACTTATGTGGAGATTAGGGTTCGTGTTTGGACGTCTCTAATCAAGCAGTACTTCTTCTAAGTTCTAATTCCATTTTCTTGTCAACAACACATGCAAGAATTTTTTTTTTTTTTTTTTTTTGTCTTCCCCAACTTTGATATGCATGCCAAAAACAAAAGTCCTAAATTTAATGAGTAATTGGGAACCGTGTTCTTGCGGATAACTACAAAAATAAACACTTTGACCACTGCCACAGCATATGAGTGAATCGAGTATGAGTTTAATTAATTGTTTTTAAGTATACTTATGCATGTATAGCTGGTACAAATGGTTTTATTAGGATTACAAGCACAGAATCTTGGTCTAGAGAATAATCATGGACGAAGCTCCATGTTGCAGCAGACTAGTGATTCGCTCGCTGTGCATTGAGTATAGTAAAGAAACCAAAATTCAGCATCAGCAAATGAGTTTTTTTATGATGCATGACAGACAACGTCTGAAAGTGAACGATGAACTAAAAGTGCATAATATTCTCCAAGAAAATGAATGATGAACCACGATTTCTGAAGAAGAAGAACAGCAAACCACAACGTCTGTAATCCACATCCATTTACTTCGGAACTACACAAGGACAGGCGGGGATCAAGAACAGAGCATAAGCAAACGTTTATATGTATACATGTATATATCACGTCAGAAAAGAAAAGGTGTTACAATAATGAGTAAAACAAAAGGTTTTCCTAAGTTATCTTCAATTAAAAACACACACTTGCTCTTTCTTGGTCAAGTATATATAATACGGCAATAACCACACCAGACTTTGGGCTAGTGGTCACCACCAAAGCATTAAGTCTTGATGAAGTGGAAGGTCAAGAGTCCAAACTTTACCTCCCATTAATTACAACAATATGTGTGCTTGTTGAACAAAAATCCATACGGATGCGTAGTGCATTTATATGGTCCGATGGTGGTTCAGTTTCCTTCGAGTTACCTCTGCATCTCTTCAGGTTCCATTCCCTCTAATTAGGGTTGCAAACGAGTCGAAGCGAGTCGAGTTTTGGCTTTATTGAACCGAGTATTGACTTAATTTTATTGAACTCGACGAATTGATAATTTAAAGCTCGAACTCAAAAAAAATAAAAAAATTATTTTTTAAAAAATAAATAAAATAATATTTTTCCTTAATAAATAATAAAATATTAAAACTATATATAATTTTACTATTAAAATAAAAAAAAAATATATATATATATATACTCGAGCTCAAACTTCATATTTTGAACTCGAGTTCGAGCTCGATTTCGACTCGAGGTCGAGTCAAGCTTGACTCGCAAGCGGCTCAGTTCGTTTGCAGCCCTACTCCTAATATAAAATAACATAGGTCTATATAATATATATATATATATATATATATATATATATATAATACGGCAATGTTCGACCTTCAATTTCATTTTGTTTTTTTGAGCTCCAAACTGAATGGGCTGACAGGTATGGGAAGAAAACAAGTTGGAAAAGTGAAACGGTAACATATTTTGAAATGGAGGAGGGAGGATGGGTAGAAGACGGAAATGCAGCAGTTGGGCGAGTCGAGTACAGATTAGTAGGGAAGCAGCGGGGGAGTGAGTGTGGACCATTGTCCCAAAGCGACAAAGCAAAACCAAGTTGGGAACCGAGTCCACACTCATTTCCCCTTTTTCCTTTCTATTCTCTCTCTCTCTCCACTCCTCGCTCAGTCGTCATACTAGCTACTTACCCACTCACTTTTCCACCGTCCTCTCCTTTTTTACCCCTCGTGTCCCAAATTTTTATCACATCACACCAAAAATGGGATCAATCGTAAATGTCAATAGGAGTAAAAAAAAAAAAAATTCATTAGAAAGATCAAATTAATATTAATTAGTGTGTTTGGATTGTAAATTATTTGAAATATTTTTACTGTAACACTTTTTGTAATGTGATGTATGTAAGATAAAAAGATAATTAAGAAGATAAAAAGGTATATTAGAAATTGTAATGGTGATGTCAGCAAATATATTTGGCCAAATAATTGGCTGTCCAAACACACTCATGCATGAACTAGATGTAGCTGTTTGGATTGCATTTTTTTTGAATTTTTGTTTGTAAAAAGTTACTGTAATGATTTAATATATATGAGATAAAAAAATACGTTAACAGAAAATAAAATAATTTTTTTAAAAAAATTATAATTCAAATATTAATATTTTTTATAAATATATTTTTTATTTTATATATATTAAATTGTTACAGTAATTTTTTTATAAAAAATTTAAAAAAATGCAATCCAAACGTGCGAGTGCTACTTTATGGCGAGGGCGAGGAGGCAGGGTAGGAGAGGGGGATGGAGCCACTAGTATAAGGTGCATATATAAATAGATTTATTGGATTTTTGGGCTGGAAGAAAGAAAGATAGATAGGGGGGTGGAGGAGAAATCGACCCTTTTTTTTTTCTTTTCTACTTACTAGCTTTTCTTTCTTTTAGACTGAAACCCAACTTTGGAGTTGGGAACGCAAGGAGGAGAAAGGGGAAAGAGGGTGCGCAGGATAAGGATTCTAGGAGCACGTACTAGAGAGTAGTGGTTGTTCTAGAGGGAGGCTGCTGCTGCTCCAAGGACTCTCGTGCTAGTACTCTGCTTCATTGTCCGTCCATCAATCCATCCATCCGTCCATGGTTCAGCTGCCTTTTCGGTGCACGAAACGCATTACTCTTGTTGTAGTGTAGTGTAGTGTGGTGTGGTAGTGAAAGTTGAAAAAGCCAAACCTCCTTCTCCTACTCTCATTTTTTAACCTTTAAAGTTTTTGCTTAGTTGGGCTTGGTGGGGTGAAGAAGATGGCGGGTGCTGAGCTGTTTGGCACCAGCTGCTGCCAGCAGAGGAGGAGGAGGAGAAGAGGGGTTAGTTTAGGAGTGAGAGTGGCCGTTTTGTTCCTCATTTACCTGTGCGGTGTTGGTGGCGGTGGCGGTGGCTTCATCTCGCTATCTAGCGCCGCTAGATTGAGTGGTGTTTCAAGGCAGAAACTAGAGGTCCATAAGCACCTGAAGAGGCTCAACAAGCCTCCTATCAAAACCATTCAGGTTCCCTCTGGCTGCCTCTTTTACTACCAGCTCTTTTTTGATTTGTTTTGTTTTTGGGGGTGGGAGGATACTTCTTTTTTCTTGTTTGTTTCACTTTCTTTCCATCTTCCCGTGAGTTTGCAGTTGATTTTTCAAAGAATGTGTGTGGATGCAAGAAGATTGAGTTTTTTTAGATCTTCTCTGCAAGCATTAGTACGATTTTCCAAAAATGTGGGATGAATTTCTACTCTCTTTTATTCTAATGCATTGAATCTCGACTCCTTTTTCTGATTTTCCTTGGCCTCCATTTAATGCTTGAAGGGTATTTACGCCGCTTTTATGATTTCAGTTTTTCTTCTCTCTTTCTTGGGTTTTCCTGGCCAGTAAAGTTGCAATCATACTCTGATCATTCCAAGCACCTACCCCCGGGTCCTGTTATCCTCTAGCTCCAATGATTCCATTCTTCTTTTCTTTCCGTGGATTTTCTTGGTGGTTTGATTCGTGTTTTTTTCTACATTAAATGTTTAGTTTTCCCACTGACTGAGCAGATTTTCTTCTTGCTAGTCCTTTATTTCAATATTGCCTTGAATTATCTTGGCAGAGGAGGAGATTTTAGGCCTGCAAAAGCAAATTTTTGAGCATGAAAGATCTGATTTTTTTTTCATATAATGATAATGATGAACAGAGCCCAGATGGGGATATCATTGACTGCATACCCGTCTCTCATCAACCGGCTTTCGATCACCCTTTCCTCAAGGACCACAAGATACAGATGAGGCCAAGCTACCACCCCGAAGGGCTTTATGACGAGAACAAGGTGTCCGAGGGAACTAAGCAGAGCAGAGCAAACCCCATCACTCAGCTGTGGCACATGAATGGGAGGTGTCCTGAGGAGACTATACCCGTGAGAAGAACAAAGCAAGATGATGTCTTGAGAGCCAGCTCTGTCAAGAGATATGGAAAGAAGAAGCACAGAAGCATCCCCAAGCCCAGGTCTACTGACCCTGACCTCGTCAATCAAAGTGGTCATCAGGTACACTAAGCTACCGTTGCTGCCTCCTTCTTTCTTCTTTCTTTCAACACCAAAAGAAGAGAAAGAAAGAAAGAAAGAAATGAGAAATCGACTTTCTTTCTTTTTTACTTGTTTATTGATTTTCTTTTTTCCTCTTAAAGTTGCTTTAAAATTCTGAAGCAAATGCTTTTATTTGTTTTCCGGGGACCAGCATGCAATAGCATATGTTGAAGGGGACAAGTATTATGGAGCAAAAGCAACCATTAATGTTTGGGAACCCAAAATCCAGCAGGCCAATGAGTTCAGCCTGTCTCAACTATGGATATTGGGTGGTTCTTTTGGTGAAGATCTCAACAGCATTGAAGCTGGCTGGCAGGTATGGTACTTTTGACTAAAACCATTTCAATTTCTGCATGACACGTATTGATGTAAACGCTTGGATGGTGGTATTGATGTAAGACTTCAAGATGCTTTTAATATACGTTTTGCACTATTTTAGCCTGATTGAAAGATGCATGTGATTGATTTCTAACAGGTGAGCCCGGACCTTTATGGTGATAACAACACAAGGCTTTTTACCTACTGGACTGTAAGTTGCTCAAAGATTTGTTCTTCTCAAATGAGTTTCATCTACTATCCTACTGATGAGTGACAATAATGGCTTCTTATGCATCCCTTGGCTTAAAATTTGCAGAGTGATGCATATCAGGCCACGGGTTGCTACAATCTGCTTTGCTCAGGGTTCATTCAAATCAACAGTGAAATAGCAATGGGTGCAAGCATCTCCCCTGTTTCTGCCTTTAGAAATTCCCAATATGATATCAGTATACTCGTCTGGAAGGTAAAATCCCAAACTTGCACCATCCTTCCCCTTCTGTGCGGTCAGAGGTTGGTGAGCACTTACCATAGAAGTTTTTTTAATGAGAAAAATGAAGGTGATCAGTCAAGTCAAGGTTGGATTTGGGCATCATTATGCAGGAAAAGTAAACTGTAGACAACACAATAAAATAAATTTTGGTGAAAGTAGAAGAGTATTTTATTCTTGAGAGGCTGAGAGAATCTTGGCATTTGAACTCTCTGACCAATCAACCAGCCTCATGTGGTGGGCTTGATTAGGAGTTTAAGCTCCACTTGTTCCAATTATTACCAGAGCTTTAACTAGTTTCACTGGAAGCTCCTCTGGATTAATTCTTTGACCAAGTTTGATGTGGGCACATGACCATTACTTTATTACACTAGTATCTTGATTTATTAGAATTCGTGTGTTTATATCAGTTTATCGATCAAGTTCTGAATATCTTCATCTTGATAACGTTGTGAAGGATCCAAAAGAGGGGAATTGGTGGATGCAATTTGGGAGTGACTATGTTTTGGGATACTGGCCATCTTTCTTGTTCTCATACTTGGCAGACAGTGCTTCCATGATTGAGTGGGGTGGGGAGGTGGTGAATTCAGAACCAGATGGGAAGCACACCTCAACCCAAATGGGCAGCGGTCATTTCCCTGAAGAGGGCTTTGGCAAATCAAGCTATTTCAGGAATGTTCAAGTGGTTGATAGCTCCAACAATCTCAAGGCTCCCAAAGGTCTTGGCACCTTTACTGAGCAGTCCAACTGCTATGATGTCCAGACTGGCAGCAATGGGGATTGGGGCCATTACTTTTACTTTGGAGGCCCTGGTAGAAATCCCAATTGCCCTTGAACAACTACCCAAACCCCACAAAGGAAAAAAAATAAAAAGTAACTACTTCCTCTGTATTATCCGATGTAGTCTCCTACCTTTTACCCCTCTCTAGATCTGTCTCTCTCTCCTCATTGTACACCACCACCACCCCTCTTTTTTCCATTTTGGTTTAGGTCGAGTTAGTAAAAATGCCACCTCTTCAGTAGTTGGAAGTTTTGTCCCTCTTGATAAGTAAAATTGGGGGGGAAGCGGCCTCAGTTTCTCAGAAGCTCAAAAGAAACGGGGCCTTTGTTAGTTTCTTTATAGCAGTTTCTTTCTTTGATGCTCCGCTCTTGGGAGTGCTATTGTGACTAGAAATGGTTTGAGTGTAGTAGCCTAATTGCAGCCTAAATTAATTCTGCAGTACAGGAAAACAAGAAGAGAGTGTATGTGTGGAAAAGCTGTTTTGTTAAATGTGGATTCAAGTAGATAGATACGAGTGGTTTGATTACAATTATTGCTCCTAGAGATGCATGCATGCTTCTCGTCTCTGCATGTGAGCCGATAACATTCAACATCACCTTTTCGTAAAGTGGCACTCCTATTCCTCCTATATATAGAAAACGATAATGCCCACCTCTCCGACAAATGGCTGTTCATGCAAACGATAATGGCCATTGAAAAATCACCAGGCTTTCGATCTGGGATTCATGATGGAAGGAAAGAGTATATGGTGTGATTGATTGGTGGGTCTCATATTTTCTTCCGGCTGCAGAAGGGGGGGGGGGGATCCCAGTTATACTGCCAGACGCATATAAATAATTTCAGTGGGATTCGTTTATGGTGGTATGGGGTTTTAGTTTTTGGGGTATGTAATTGTTTCTGATCACTGATCAGATCGATTTTCATTCATGGGATATTGCTCAAACAAGCATTTATTAAAGCTTTCAATGTTATTAGTAATTGAATGTACCGAGTTCCACTCCCTGCAGCAGCTTAGCAGGCAATAAAAATTGGTGGATTTCTCGACAGCCAAAAAAATCTCTCATTTTGTGTTGGTGGTGCGCGTAAATAAATCACTTGAAACGAATCACCTTGTCAAGGCAATATACGAAAGAGAAGCAGAGTGCCTAAGAGGTGTTTTGAGTGCAGACAACTTGTCTGCAACAATTTCTTAACTCACATACATTAAATCGTTATAATATCTTTTTTTATAAAAAGGAATCAGGCAGTAGGCAACAATTAAGGGCGGGCGGGCGGGGGTGGAGGGGGAGTGGGAAGGCACAAACTGTTTTAACTATGTATAATGCACATTCTTCGAGCCAAATTCTCCGGGGCAATTAAACCCTACCCTACCCACCTTCTTCATCAAAGTTTTGGTTCTTCTTTACCGTATGGAAGGAAGGAATGAATGGGATTGTTGTTGAAGAAGAAGGTTCTGATTCAGCGTCCGGCCCCCAAAACTAATTAGAGGATTCCGGACAGCAACTATTCTATTAGCAAAGACAACCACTACATACCAAATAATATTCTACTATGAAACACAAATAATAATGGTACATATCGAAATACTGCCACATTGCATGTTCAGCTAGCCCTTGGCTTTGATGATGATTTCCTTCTTCCAAAGAAAACAAAGGGCTCTCTGGATCCACATTGATTCTCTTTTTCATCCAAGAATCAAAAGAGTGGGTAGGAGTTGCATGCATTAAACTTGATAGGGAGTGGGAATTAGGGTTCAGGAGTATTTATTGGGGTACTGCCTGCGTACTCCAACTTCAAGATCTCTCCATGCAGACACAAACTCAAAAAAATTGTAGATGAAATATTGAATCTTATTTGTTTGAATCAACATAAGAAAAAAAAAATATAAAAGTTGCTTTATATTGCAACAAAAAAACGTGGAGCATTTTTAGCAGGCCCGAATACGGATCACAAAATGACTGATCCTATTTTATAGTTTGGGTCGACATTTTTATATCCGACCAATGAACACATCTAACTATAAGTCGTGGAGCATAAGTAAAATAGATTTATATTGCAATTTAAATTAGCATTTGTTTAATTTTGATATCCAGTGGATGTTCATTAAAATGAATGAAACTAAGTCTTAATTTTTTCTTCTTCTTTTTTTGTTTGAAAAAAAAAATGAAATGTTTAATTTCAATCTAAATGAAGTGTGCTAGTTAACCTGCTGCAGTTAGGGGTGGGCAAAATTATCCGTTAATTCGAAAACCTGTCATATCCGATCCCTCTCCTCCAATCCGAAAATTAGAATATCTGATTTTTATTATTTGATCGGATCAAAAGAGGGTCGGGGTACCCGCTAAGATGCGGGGCGAGTTAGGGTCACATAATTAAAAAATCGCGGGTACCCGATCCGTCCCGTATATATATATTTTTTATTTTTATTTTTATTTTTATACACACACTATAAAATAATAAGAACTAAATAAGTAATTTTATTGAACAAATTGCATTACAAATATGAGAGACTATAGTTTATTTACAAGATTCATTTGTAGAGATCATGATCTTATATTTTATAGAAAAAAATTTAATTAATGTGGAACATATATATTAAAAATTATGCTACTTATTTCAAATTTTTATTGATTTCAAATTCTTTTAATTTTTTTCCTTTATCTTTTATTTTCTTCATATGCTTGTTTCTTGTTGGGAAACCTTTTTTTAGAAAAAAAATTATTAAATCTTAGATGAATGTGTAAAATATAAAATTAAATTTGTATAAATCATTTTTTTAAAATTTAATGATAAATGGGGCGGGACGGGTGCCCGTTGATATGCGAGGCGGGTAAGGATCATGCTGACCCGCAAGGTACGGGTCGAGTCAGCTAAATGGTGAATGGGGCCGGTATCTGACCCGCGCTCACCCTAACTGCAGTTCAAAAAATTCTATTAACATGGTTAGGATAAAATGCCTTATATTACACTGGAGAATATACTCCCGTAAGAGATAAATGATAGTAAATAGGTAAATCACATATTCTTGCAATTATTTGGATGAGGAAATTATACTATAGTAAGTATTGATTAAACTTTCGTAGTTTCATCCACAAAATCGAGTCCGTTAATGGTGTGAGAATCTCTCTCATGAGTATTTTATTTATTTACTCTCTTTATTATTATTATTATTTTGTGGGTGTGTGTGGTAAGTTAATAATTAGCAATGTCCTAGCCCAATAATCATGTTTCCGGGTACTTTGGTAATTTACCTCAAAATTCTCATTCTTGTCTGAAAACCTTTGTGGTCCTACGCTCAATTTGGGAGATTGGTCACACTCTCCCTCCCAGCCTCTCCATTCTTTCCCATAATTAAATCCTTGCCGTTGATGCTCGATTCTTACTTGAGCGTACCATCACGCTCCAGCATCTCGTTTGGACGAAATGTTCGGCACCAGACACAATAGCCCTGGCTGTTACAATATTTTATTTCAGTGGTAGTAACATAAGTGAGGATAATTACATCAGCAGTCCTCCAGGGCAGGACAGGACAGGACAGGAGGTCTCACAGATCTTCTTACTATTATCCATTGAGCCTCAATTTTTCTTACCTTTACTCTTTTCTATTGTCTTCTCCAAGCCCCTAACTTTTCTTTTTTTCTTTTTTGTTTTTACTTTACTGTGTGAACACACGCACATTTACACACACATAAGGTGGGAGAAGGGTTTAATTTCTCCATTGATTCTTGACCTGAAATGAAACAAGCCCGCATAATTTAGACTTCCAAGACTTGTTTTTTACTTGCTCCCCTTCCTCTCTCTAGACTTTCTCTGCCTAAATTCTTTGGAGCCCACTGGAGAAAACCCTAGCTTCAGTTTTTTTTTTTTTGCTTTTCTTTTTAGGCTCAATTATGGTTTTGGAATTATTAGCTTAAAAGTCCTAACTTTTGGAGCTGGGATTTACCAAATAATGCTCCAAATTGTGCCTGCCCACCGAGAATTTTGGCCATGACCTGCTCATTTGAGCCCACTCCACTGAAGTAAGTAAATGGCTCTCAAGTTTTCATCTTTTTTTTTTCTCCCCTTTCTTTCTTTTTGTTGAATTAGAATTGTCTGTGTTAATTTGGCTATGTTTCTTTAGCTTTTGGGCAGTTGGTGATGAAGGCTTTTAGTCCTTTCTGGTGCTAAAAAGTTTTGATCTTGATGTCTATGGGATGAGCAACAAGTAGCCAATTTAGCATTTTTATACTTATCCCTTTTTAAGGAAGCTTTTGATCAATTTTTTCCCCCTTTAATAGAAGTTTGAATTTTCATGTGAATGTTGAATTTTTGTCATTAAAATAGCTTCATATGTTTTTTTTTCCCTGTTATTGGCAGTTGAGAGAGGAAAGGGTGTGTGGATTGTGGAAGGAGGGAATGGAGAGGAATGGGTTGATGTTGGCTTGTGTACTGTCCGGGACACTTTTCTCTGTTCTCAGTTCAGCTTCTTTTGCTATACTCTGGGCAGTCAATTGGCGTCCATGGCGTATTTATAGGTAATAATTGATCTAGCTTAAGTTTGGCATTTTCTCTTCAAATTTTTACTCTAGTAATTGCGTTCTTGATTCTTTGTGATCAAGTATTTATTATTGTTCCCTTTTCATTTGCTACTGTGAGTATGTAAAACTAAATGTACAATTATTGTTTGTGAGATATAGCTCGCCACGTGTTAAAGTTAGCGGAAGACCGGTTTTTTGCTACATTGTGCCTAAGAAATACAAGTGAAACTTGAATTGCTGCCACTTACGGTTGCGCTCAGTTGAGTTATATTTTAGTAAATGTGGTCTTTTGGAAGTTGTTTATTACGCTGTAATAAATACCAGCTTGATTCTCTAATAGGCAAAGAAAAAATAACAGATCGTTGAGTGAACAGAAAAGGTGTGGAGGTTAGAACAGGAAATGCAAATAGATAGAGGTAGTAGACATTCTAATATAATGTTGCTATTCAATCGCTACAAATGTATCAATCTTGTGTTCGGTAAAGATTCGAATACCAAAACTATGAACAGAAGAAACTTATATCTTGCACGTTCAAAATTGGTTGTCTGTCTAATCAGGGAGCCTGGAAGTCCACTATCTGGAAGTAAGATTCACTTCTAATACTTCATATTCATTTAAGCAGCATTTGTAAATGCTTTTCCAATGAGGCATTGGATAAAGATGTTTGTGTTTCTCACTTGCTTATAAAGAACTTGGCTACCTTTGCAAAATGGTGAATATAAGTGCTATAGTTTTCTTGCTGTATACACACTGGAGAGTTCGAGGGTCAGAAATTAGTTATATTGCATTGTCTAGCGGTAGTTAATTATTGCTTATTCTCCTTTAGTCATGACTTTCTTCTTCAAAGTCTAGTTGGTTTTTATATTTCAAACGCACCTATTGAAGCAATTGGAATGAAAAAGGAGATGTTTTTATTGTAGAATGTTTGTTCATCTCACCAGGAAGGACATTTATATTAAGAATTTAACAGCAGTCCAGTTGGTTATCAGTTCATTGTAAAAGGATTTGAGGTTGTTTTTCCTAGTTACCTTCTTATATCAATTGTCTATATAATCGTAGATCATAATCCAGTTTGTCTATCTGGCTAGACTCGGAGAATTTTGGATTCACAGACTGCGATTGGTTCACAAGGACATATTCAACAGGATGCTGATAGCTTTTTAGAAGTGGTGTGATAATCATGTGGATAGTGGTTAATTTTGTTTAGTCACTTAAGAAGCAAAAGGATAAGATTGATTGTATCGCGTTGTGACTTAACATCTTGTGGCAAAGGAAAGGCACTGTGGGCAATTGTTTGGCTGAACTCAACGATAATAGCAGGGGTCTTTTAAATTTATGCCCTTTCTGAATTCTCAAAGCCACTCTATCCATTGCTGCTTAAGCTTTTTAATAATATAGGTTTTATTCCTATTGAAAAAGGCTGTAGTTAGATGGGGTTTTAATACATTTTGATGCTGGCATTGCTCCTCTGCCCTGTCTGTGTAGAGTTTCAAATTTTCAGATGAATATATCTCTCAGGTTTCTACAGCCCATGTTGAAGATGCTTAGCCTCTTGTATTTTTCACGGTATCAAAGAGTGAAAGCACCAAAAATCTAATGTAGAGGCTGACTAATGTCATTGGTCTTCTGCCATTGGCCATTTTTCTTTTCTTTGGTTTTAATTTGTCTTTTTATAGCTTTTGCTATTCCAATATTCTTTTCTGTCTACATTGTGTGGCTGACAACAGAATATTATTTTGCTTTCCTAAAAGGAAATCAGGTCATACAATTGCTAAGAAATTCTCTCTTTAGGTTCACATAGAAGGAACATTTGGTCCAAATCAATGCAGTAGAAAAGATTTGTCTGTACCTATCTGCTTGCACGTTTGTGTCAGAAATGCAACTTTCTGTTAATCTGACAACTTATTTTTGAAATATTTTAAAGTTGGAGTAAGATACCATCTCTTGAGATTTTGTAGGTAAAAATACTGTGTTTCCGATGATCTCTGACAGAATGCAAGCAATAGGTGTTTTACTAGCATTTATAATGGATTATGTTCAAGTTATTAGCATCCAGCTTGATCTATTCCCAGATTTACTTGAACTCCTAAGGAGTAGAAACTGCGTGATATCCTTAGGATTTCTGTTTTAAAAGCGCCTTATGTTGATTCTTTTGTGCATAGGCGCCATAGATTAGTCAGAAGTTGTGTACTGGTTCAATCTTTCACAAGTTGTTGAAATGAAAATGAGTTTCATGAGTGATTTAATTTTATATACTTGTTAATATTTTGCAATTTCAGTTGGATCTTCGCTAGAAAATGGCCTGGATTCTTGCAAGGGCCTCAGTTGGGAGTATTATGTGGTTTTCTATTCTTCTCTGCATGGATAATTGTCGTTTCTCCAGTTGCAGTGCTCATTTTGTGGGGATGCTGGTTGATTTTGATACTTGGTCGAGATATAATTGGTTTGGCTGTAATAATGGCTGGTATTGCTCTTCTGTTAGCTTTCTACGCAATAATGCTTTGGTGGAGGACACAATGGCAAAGCTCAAGTATGTAATATGTTGGTTTAATTATTTATTTCGTGAAAAATTATAACCTTGATTGTATTATTTAATACAAGACAACTTACAAATTTTTGTATGTGTACAAGTTTTAAAGAATAATCAGGTTGAAACTTTCTAATTGATGAAGCGCATTACGAAGAAACAAAAAAACTAATTATTTTTTGGCAGACTCATGCATTTTTTTTTCTCAAGTTAGTTGACTATAATTCTATAGCTTTTTAATCTTATCAGCATGATTTACACTTTACATGCTGACAACACAATCATGCAGACTTCTGCACGTTCAGTTTTGCTGATCCGTCCAAAATAATGGTTTGCTTTTAAATCAAGGCTATTTAAAATGTGTAGAATACAACATTGCTTGAACTTCTTTTATTTATGAATTCATCTGGTTACTTGTAAATTGGATGTCATGTGTAAGTCCTTGTCCCCCAAAAAGTGGTATAAGGAATGAGATTTTACAACTAGATTCTGGAGAAGTTCTCTGTTTAACTGATATGTGTTTTACTGGGAAAGGTCTTCCGTTTTGTTAAAGGGTTGTTGGGGAATTGTTATAGTAGTGCACACCTTTTTTTATTTTATTATTATTATTTTTTTAAATGTCAGAATTTCATTGAAAAAGTTGGCTGAGTTAGCTTTAAACCTTCCACGTGCATTTGCAGAATCAGACAACTTTTTTCTCTTGACATATGAGTACATATGGTTATAAGTAGCATCAACAGGGTGAATACATTTGATTTTACTGGACATTATTTGAAGGTATAAGCCATCCAATAGGGGTGTGGGGCAGCTATCAGACACGGTCTTTCTTTTTTGAAGGCCATACTTCATCTTCCACTTAACAAATTCCTACACTGTTGAATAGAGCTTCTGTGAGTGATGCAAGTTACGTTAGGTTGACTACCTCGGAAGCACAGTCTTCTTTACCTTGCAAGTGATGAAGCTAGGGGTCAAGAGCATATATCATGAGACAAATTGGATAAAGGAAGGGTTAAAAAAAATGAAAATATAGGAAATGAGGGGCATGTAAAACCAATAGTCTTATTATTATGTATGGTTGGTGGTACCAAGCTGATAATCACTTTGAATACCAAGTAAAGGAGTCTGTCATCTTTTCCTCCAGATATGTCATTTTTTATGTTTTAAGTTTGACTTTTTCATCCAAATTCTGCAGCATTTATGCATTTAATTGGATGATTTCAGTACAAAATATTCTTGTAATGGTTCTCCGTGGAACCATGTTATCTCTAAACACATCTTTTAGTAAAGAATATATCCTTCTGATGTCCAGAGTCCAAAAAATAGCTTTCCAGTTGTTATAGCTCTTCTAGTTTGTTGACTTAAGGCCTCCACAGGCTGCTGTGCATTTGAACTGTGATTTTTTATGTAAAATACGTGTCATAAGAGTCTCATGTCTTCTGACTTACATTATAACCACTTTCAGTTGCCTGTGAAGTTTTTTACAGTGCTCTAAATACTCATTTTAGATCATGGAGCTTATCATCCTTTTTAGAATGGAACTTTTTCTTGATTTCAGGAAATGGTAATGCAGGGTTTTCCTTCTTGTTCTTGTCAACAAAATGGCATTCGTTGCTTTATGTTTATGTTTTATCTTTGTAATTTAGCAATGATATGTGCTAATCATTAAACTTCGTCCTTGTGAAAAAGGGATTGGCTGACATACTGGAATTGATGCCTATTTTTGCAGGAGCAGTTGCTGCTTTTCTTCTTCTAGCGGTTGGTTTGCTTTGTGCATATGAACTCTGTGCAGTGTATGTTACTGCCGGTGCTAGAGCATCAGAACGCTATTCACCTTCAGGCTTTTTCTTTGGTGTCTCAGCAATTGCCCTGGCTATCAATATGCTGTTTATATGTAGAATGGTCTTCAATGGTGTGTTTTGCCACGTGTCTGAATAGTTTGATATATTTCTTCCTAACTCTTTAATTCCTCTGTCCTGCTACTTATAGATTCTTATACGATTGACTTTGACAGGCAATGGCTTGAATGTGGATGAATATGTGCGGAAGGCATATAAATTTGCTTACTCAGATTGTATTGAAGTCGGCCCTGTGGCTTGCTTACAGGAACCACCAGATCCCAATGAGTTATATCCTCGGCAATCTAGGAGGCAAGTTCAAATATTTTATGCACTGTAGAGATTCTGTTGATTACATTTCAGTTCATTTAAGTTTATATCTTGGCTTAAAGAATGATGTCCTTCTATATATTCGTTAAATAATTCAAATGGATGCATGGTGTTTTGAATTTGCATTGAGGTCTTTAATGCGTTAACTGGTGATTATCAGATTCTTTTTCTATGTTGTGTTATCTTTACCTGTTAGAAGTCTTAGAGTAACCCATATTTTTGTGTTTTCTTGTCTATGCAGGGCCTTGCATCTTGGGCTTCTATATGTTGGCTCACTTCTTGTGCTTTTTGTATATTCTGTCTTATATGGTCTAACTGCTAAGCAGTCACACTGGCTTGGAGCTATTACGTCAGCTGCTGTGATCATTCTTGGTACATCAGCTTTCTGAATCTTGCTGTTGCTTCTTCTTCTTTTGACTCTCTCTCTGTATTTGTCTGCTGGTTTCTTTGGCAAGTTGCAGGTAATAAATGTTAAATTGCTCAGCTGTATGTCATCTCTTACTATTACTTTTTAACTCCTGTCAGATTGGAACATGGGGGCATGCTTATATGGTTTTCAGCTTCTTAAAAGCCGTGTTGCAGTACTTTTTGTTGCTGGCACTGCTCGTGTCTTCCTGATATGCTTTGGGGTTCATTACTGGTTTGTATAACATTTGTTGCTTGGCAAATCTCATAGAAAACACAATCCGCTTTGTGGTTTCAATGTTTTGTACACATTTTTTTACAGGTATCTAGGACACTGTGTGAGCTATGCAGTTGTAGCATCTGTTCTACTTGGTGCTGCTGTTTCACGGCATTTTTCAGTCACAAATCCATTAGCTGCTAGAAGAGATGCATTGCAGAGTACTGTAATTCGCCTCCGAGAGGGTTTTCGGAAAAAAGAACAAAACAGTTCATCTAGCTCTTCTGATGGCTGCGGTTCAAGTGTCAAACGAAGCAGTAGTGCCGATGCTGGCCACCTTGGTAACAGTGCAGGCCCTTGCCCTGGTGATACTAGTGGTTGGAATAATGTTGAGGGGATCAATAGTGATAAGAGCATAGATAGTGGACGACCCAGTTTAGTGTTACATAGTAGTTCGTGTCGTTCGGTAGTTCAAGAACCTGAAGTAGGCTTAATGAATGCTGATAGAAATTATGAATACAATAACTCTTTGGTAGTGTGTTCTAGCAGTGGCCTGGAAAGCCAAGTTTGCGAGTCTAGTGCATCAACTTCTATCAATCAGCAAGCCCTGGAGTTGAATTTGGATCTCTCTTTCCAGGAGAAGCTTTGTGACCCAAGAATTGCCTCTATGTTGAAAAAGAGAGTAAGACAAGGGGAACATGAAATTACTAGCTTATTGCAAAATAAAGGACTTGATCCTAATTTTGCTATGATGCTAAAGGAAAATGGGTTGGACCCAATGATCCTTGCACTGCTTCAGAGGAGTAGTTTGGATGCAGATAGAGACCATCGTGACAATACCGATGTGACAATAATTGAGACAAACAGTGCTGGCAACGTGCTGCCAAATCAAATTTCATTTTCAGAAGAACTCAGACTCAGAGGATTGGAGAAGTGGCTTCAATTCTGCAGACTAATTCTGCACCACATTGCAGGTACACCAGAACGAGCATGGGTCCTCTTCAGCTTAGTATTCATCCTTGAGACTGTCATTGTGGCCGTCTTTCGCCCAAAGCCAGTTAGACTCATAAATGCCAATCATCAACAGGTTAGATTGCTGCTACTTCCAAGAGCTTGCTTTATTATCAGTGCTATCTTTACCTATATGTTGATGACATGTTTCTGGACATACTAATCAATTACGAGTTTGGTTGACAACTATAGTTTGAATTTGGCTGTGCGGTGCTGCTTTTGTCTCCTGTTGTCTGTGCAATCATGGCATTTCTTCGGTCACTTCAAGCTGAAGAGTTGGTCATGACATCAAAACCACGGAAGGTGCATATGATTTAATTTTGTTGTTTCAAGGGGTTTTCTTACCATTTAGGGCATTGCATTGCTGGATAGTATCATATCTAGTGCAGACCTTTTTGTGCCTATTTCCTAGCGAATTAAAATATGCATCTTTGTAACTATGCTTGCCTTTTCAATCTAATGATAGTGATAAAAAAAATTGTGCCTGCATCTATATTTCTTCTGCTCGCTTTCTGTTGCATAGCTTTGGCAGCATATACATTTTCATTTGAGCAATCAATAAGTTTGCTGTTTCTTCCGCACTGAGGTTTTAAATGTTTTCCCAGACTGTTTTAAGGAATAGTATTTTTCCTCTTTTCTCTGCAGTATGGCTTTATTGCTTGGATGCTGAGTACTTGTGTTGGTTTGCTGCTTTCCTTCTTGAGGTATAAACCCACTATGTTGCAGTATGGTACTGTTTTTTAAATTGAATGAGTATTGCATATTTGATATTGCATAATTTTTTATGAATCATGAGTTGCATATTTAATTTTTTCCTCTTCAAACTTGATGAGTTTCTGATTTTCACATGATTAATTTTGGTCAGACAATTGTGTTTATGAGATTGTCTTCTCTCCGTTTTTCTGTGTCCTGATGTTAAAATGGAGCTGCTCTTTGTGGTTCTAAATTTCATATATATGGCTAATTGTACTTTAGTCAGAGCACAAAATGTAACAAAGTTGCTCATTACATGTTGCATCAAGACGTTTCCTAATACAGCTTTTGACCCTTACTGAGGTATGTTTTGGGTCTAAAGATTCTGAGGAGATTTTTAATTATTTTACTGCATTGTACTTAGGAAGCGTCGCTGGGCAGTAACAAAAAATGTAGTATTAGTGTGATTCTGCACTGCAGGATTTGAAATGGGTACCAGGTGTTGGACTCTGAGAATCTGTAACATATTCAAATTTGTTTCACTAGCCAGTTAACATGGCAACTCTGACTATAAGAGAACACCTGAATTTGCTAAAAGAAAGACAATTTAGAGAAGTGAGAAGTGGCTTGACCTCAAAAATGATACAAAGCAGTTACAATGTTTATTTATGACTTGAGCAATGTTATAAACTTTGACTAATTAGCTGAGTAGTCCCCTAGTAAGCCTGACCAACTCATTTGGGTTGGCTGATTCTTATTCTGTAGTTGTTTGAAAGTAGAGATTCTTGTATATCATTAGGAACCAAAGAATATGAAAAATGTAATATTTTTTGAAAAAGAATTTGAAAGGTTTTTCTCAAGCTTTCTTCGCATATTTCATGCACAACCGAATATTGAAGCACCAAAAAGTGTAAATTGAGTCGGAATGTAGTTGAGGAAAGCTAAATAAAAAGAAACAAAATTCCAGAAAGCTTAATTATAATAAAAGTGGGAAACTCTTGTCAACTGCTTTGCTTGTCTTAATCATGCCTGGGTGATCTTCTCCTTTCCATAATTTAGTAATGGATTAGACCACCTAATATAATCATCTATTTATATCTACTTGTATATCGAGTAAACTGCAGAATAAAAGTTGAGTGACAGGTCTCTGGCCTATAATTGACTCAACCAATCTCTTGAGATAATGATTGGGATGGCAGTATAGTAGAAAATATTTCACAAACATCTCCTCCCCCCCCCCTCTTCTTTGTATCAGCCTTAGGACCCAAGGGCATAATGAAGTCAAAGCATCATTTTTTATGGGGAATGTATCTTTGAAATGATTTATGGACTTTATACAAGATGTTACTGAACTGCTGTTCATGATTCTAGCACATATCTCTGATTTGCTCAAGGTAGAGTTGTAAAATAGGTAAAAAGTTATAATCTCAGTAGATTGTTGTAAATTTTGGGTTAATGAAAGCAAACTTAAAAGGATCTATTTTTGTTTCATCTCGCGTTGCTAAAAGTTAATATTTGATTTGCATTTGTTAAAATTTATCTTTCATGCCTATTGAATGTCTTTGACTAGAAAGATTTCTTTTGTCGTACTTATAGAATGTTAATCTATTTGTACTTGGATCAAATCTGAATTTAGAATTATCTAAATTGTTCAAATGGAACTCTGGCTTCTTTCTTTTGTTCCTTTTCCTTTGTGGTGATGCAGTTGTAATTCCAATCATGAATGTTATTTGAACATTTCATTAACGTCTGTTCTTCAGCAAGTCGTCGGTTCTTCTTGGATTGTCTTTGACGGTACCTCTCATGGTGGCATGCCTGTCTATTGCCTTTCCTATATGGGTTCGCAATGGTTACCAGTTTTGGGTCTCCAGAGTTGATAATGCTGGTCATACTGGCACTCATCAGATTTTGGGAATGAAAGAGGTCTAGCCTTTTGCCTATTTGAATTTCTGTTTATGTTTTCCAGCAATTTGTTGTCAAATAAGAAGAAGAAGAATTTGCTTAATCATTACAGAAGCGTAAGTAATGGTTGTTTCCTGCCTATTGTGTAGCATCTTGATGTGAGACTTGACTTTACTCTTATGTTCTACTTTTTTGAATGATAATACACATACATGCAATGATGGAAGTTGGTATCATTTGTTGAAAATGGCTTTATTGGAGTTTGTCTGCTCTATTTTCTATTTCATTTTGATTCATCTAGGTTGTTGTGGTAGGAAACCCGTGTACTGTGTTGTCCAAAGTAGTTGCCGTCCTGTGCAAGAACGAAAGCTTACCACTATTTTCTGGTCTTACAAAAGAGTGGTAGTACTGAAACTCCACAAATTGGTACTGTTATCCATGCTTCCTGTAGTTACCTTTAGTGCCATGGAAATCCAATAGGAGTGAGAGCTCATTTCAAATGAAGAGATGATTATTTGTTGATAGATGGTTCAAACTGCATGCTTCATGGCTTCTTACTGATATTTGTCCTTGTTAGGGTGCCCTAGCTATTTTGAAATTGCAAGTTTACACATTGAAAGTGGGACGTGCTATTAGCTTTTATGGTGCTATAGACATTAACTTTAATCCTAATCCTAAAAATTTGTTGTATAGTGATACAATCATTGATTTTTTCTGTTGAGGCTGGAAAAATGTATTACAGCAATCCTCAAGTCATTTGACTTGGACTACTATATTTCAACAGGAACAATGTCCTAGAGTTGTAATTTTACTTTTTTGTTGTTCTTCTGGCTTTGTAGGTCTAAATTTAGAGTAACAACTTAATTATGCTTTTGCAGGGCGTTGTTCTTTTGATCTGCATTGCCTTGTTTGCTGGGTCTGTACTAGCTCTGGGTGCTATAGTATCTGCAAAGCCATTGGATGTTTTAGGCTACACTGGGTGGACTGGTGGAGAGAACAGCGGCACAACACCTTATACTTCATCTGTATACCTTGGCTGGGCAATGGCTTCGGCGATTGCTTTGCTGATTACTGGTACATTGCCAATTGTTTCATGGTTTGCAACTTACCAGTTCTCGCTCTCATCTGCTATATGCATTGGTACATTTGCTGGTAATGTCTTCATTGTCCTCTATGACTCTTTGTTCTCAATATGTTTTTTTCTCCCACTCTATATTGCTATCTATTTCTTGTTAACATGTTTGTTTCTGTTCTTATGTTTATAGCTGTGCTTGTGGCTTTTTGTGGTGCATCCTACTTGGAGGTTGTAAGTTCCAGCGATGACCATGTTCCAACAAAGGCTGATTTCCTTGCTGCCCTGCTTCCATTAATTTGTATTCCTGCACTGTTGTCACTTTGTTCTGGTTTACTCAAGTGGTATGTAATTCTTTAACTCTGAGCAACAGACCTTACTAAGCTTGATTTGTTATAGCATTCCCTGATATTGGCATCTACACGAGTAAGTGAAAGTTAAGATTTGAATAAACTGGTATCTGCTACAAACCTCATTTGCAGGAAAGATGATAATTGGAAACTCTCACGAGGTGCTTATGCATTTATCTTCATTGGTCTTCTTCTATTGCTTGGTGCAATTTCAGCCATTATTGTAACAGTTAAACCATGGACGGTAAGTGAGCATAACATGGTATTGTTTCTTGCAGGTTTTCACCTTCTTGCATGTTCATAACATCCTTTTTTTTTTTGGTTACTTTCGGGTATTGCTACAGATAGGGGCGGCATTTCTTCTAGTTCTCCTTCTCCTTGTGTTGGCTATTGGTGTTATACACTATTGGGCTACAAATAATTTTTATTTGACAAGGGCGCAGATGTTATTTGTATGTTTCCTTGCATTCCTTTTGGCCCTGGCAGCATTTATAGTTGGATGGTTTCAAGGTAAAGACTCATTTCCATTTATCCCTGAGGAAGATCAGGCTTTATTACTACTGTTTAATCTTTTATCCTGACTTTGGGCTCTTCCTTTTTATCTTTGTTTCATTATTTCAGAGAAAGCTTTTGTAGGTGCCTCTGTTGGTTACTTCTCATTTCTTTTCCTTCTGGCTGGAAGGGCGTTGACCGTGAGTAAATTCTCATTATGGAATTCCAGCTTGACGCATGCTATTCAATTTCATTTTCTCTTGCAAATCAGGGCTTTATCTATGCTGAAATGCATTTACTCTTCACTTCTAGATATTTTTCCGAATTAATTATTCTGGTACTAATTTCTTTTTCCTTTTGTTTAAAGGTGCTGCTTTCACCTCCTATAGTCGTTTACTCGCCAAGGGTATTACCTGTGTATATTTATGATGCGCATGCAGATTCTGGGAAAAATGTCAGGTATGATAAAGTATCTTCATTTTTGACATCAATTGGCCACTAATAATTTGATTTCCTTCATATTTCTCCCAAAAATTGGCCTGTTTTGTATTTTACATGTGGCGGTGTTGTGGCTAAATTCACAGTGCTGCATTTCTTCTGCTTTATGGAATTGCACTGGCTATTGAGGGCTGGGGCGTTGTTGCTAGTTTGAAAATCTATCCTCCCTTTGCTGGTGCTGCGGTTTCGGCTATTACACTTGTTGTGGCTTTTGGATTTGCTGTCTCTCGACCATGTTTAACTCTTGAGGTTTGCGCATTAAATCACAAATCTGATATGCATCCAACTAATTTTATCTTTGTATTGGATTTCTTTCAATGTGCTCTTCCCTATTCATTGTCTGACACAACCTTTATAATCAGATGGTGGAAGATGCTGTTCACTTCCTCAGCAAGGAAACTGTAGTGCAGGCAATTGCTCGATCTGCTACTAAGGTGCTTTGCTTCTCTTCAGGCCCATTTTGTTGCAAATCCATACAGAATCCTGGGAATGTGTAACTCTAGTGGTCAAATGCTACTCACCATTATCTCCTTGGTCTTCCTTCTGATTCTGCGCTCTACAGTTTTCATACCCTTTTTGGATTAAGGAGCTGCAGTATTTCACTTGGTTATACTTTCTGAACATTCTAAAATGCAGTTATTCTGTTTTGTCACAAATTGCATAATGTGGGGACTGATCTTAAAGAAGGGTGGTTGGATTAGATTTTATAGGATATGGAAAATCACCTACTTCGGCAAACTTATGATAAACATGCACTGAAGTTTTCATCAATTATTTTGCTACCCAAACTACTCCGTGTCTGCTAAGCCTTGTCTTTTTAGACAGGAAAACACACAGACACACACAGTGTGTCCACATTAATGGGTTTGGAAATGTGGATCTTTAATGCAATTCAGGCTATATCATCAGTATTTGTTTACAGTTATTGATGCTAAAGCATGGATAATAAATCTTGATACTTTTTGTTGCATTTTAAGATTCTATCTAATTATCCTCCTCTAGATTGGTAAGAGATGTGACACTTGCAAGATATTGATCTGGATTGTGTTTGTTGGGATTGCTTGAATGGTAATCATGAGTGCTAGTTGTCTGGTGTGCTTCTATTGTTGAGCTAGTACAGTGTGTGTGTCATAGTTGGTAAGGGATCAGACCATGTGATTACTAACAGTGTTAAGACTAGGAGTACCTTCATTCTAATTTATGGTGGCCAAAAGGCAGGAGAGGCTGTATGATCTTAAATATCGTTTGGACATTGATATGCACAAGAGATTGTTAAATAGGCTTATCTTCACTTGAGTGGATTACAACTTGTACTCTCTGGCAAAAGTTTTAGGGTCATCCCTTTAGGCAGTCAACCCCTTGGGTTTATCCTGCATGTGGAAGAAGTAGAAAAAGTTTTAGGGTCATCCCTTTAGGCAGTCAATGTAACATTGTTTAAATTTTTGGAATAAATTTTCCTTGTGTTATCTAGAGCACAGAGTGTATTTTGGATAATAATTATGGAGTCATTTTTCTTAATTGCAGTGATATTCTTATTTGGCAGGAGTATGGATCATTACTTTTCCTATGCAGTCATGTTTTTTCTGGTTAAAATAATTTTGTAATTTTTAATTGTGCAAGACTTTTGCTAGAAATTTGCTGTTTCAAAGTTGAAGTTGTTTAACTCATGGCAAGACTTTTGTAATTTCTAATTGTGCAAAACTTTTGCACGACTTTTTCTCATGGCATTTTAACCATATGAAGTTTGAGTTGTTTTTTGTGGCGTAATAGGCAAAAAGTGTTTGTTGTATAGCTTGTTCTTGCACTAGTCGTGATCTGAGATACTTGCATTCTTTATGCAGACCAGAAATGCGTTATCTGGAACTTACTCTGCTCCACAGAGGTCTGCCAGTTCAGCTGCCCTTTTGGTAGGAGATCCTACTGCAACACGGGATAGGGCTGGCAATTTTGTGCTTCCTAGAGCCGATGTCATGAAATTGAGAGACCGTTTGAGAAATGAAGAGCTGATTGCAGGATCATTCTTCCGTAGGCTAAGAAACAGGAGGATACTGAGGCATGATTCAGCCAGTGATATAGGACACAGAAGAGAAATGTGTGCGCATGCCCGAATTCTAGCTTTGGAAGAGGCAATTGATACTGAGTGGGTCTATATGTGGGACAAGTTTGGTGGTTATTTGCTTCTTTTGCTTGGTTTGACTGCCAAGGCTGAGCGAGTGCAGGTGATTTTTATAAGTGGCTAGAATGCTTAATTTTCAAGGTTATATGCTTATTTTTGCTTTTCTAAATCCTGTCTTTTCCCTTGTCTTTCAGGATGAAGTTCGCCTAAGACTTTTCCTTGACAGCATAGGTTTTTCAGATTTAACTGCAAAGAAGATTAAGAAATGGCTTCCAGAAGACCGTAGACAATTTGAAATCATACAGGAGAGGTAAATCCTTCCTTTTTCAGCAGGTTAAATTCTTCTAATCTTTCCAGCAGAGTTATATCCAGTATTATCTCTTCAAGGCCTGATTTATACATAAAGCCATAATAATCCTAGTAATTTTCTAAATATACCTTGTTTTGACATGTGCAGTTATATAAGAGAGAAGGAGATGGAAGAGGAAATGTTAATGCAGAGACGTGAAGAGGAAGGGAGGGGTAAAGAAAGGAGGAAAGCTCTTCTGGAAAAGGAAGAACGGAAATGGAAGGAGATAGAGGCTACTCTTTTGTCATCAATTCCTAACGCTGGGAATAGGGAGGCAGCTGCCATGGCAGTTGCTGTGCGTGCTGTAGGAGGTGATTCTGTCCTTGATGATTCTTTTGCACGTGAAAGAGTCTCAAGCATTGCACGTCGCATACGGGCAGCTCAATTATCCCGTCGGGCACTTCAGGTTGTCATTTTTTTCTACATGTACTAGTATCTTGTTGTTTAGACAATATCAGTTATATCTTTGGTGTCTACAATAATCCTCATCCTTTTTGTCGTTGATAAGTTGAAGAGGATTTTGTTCCTTTGTTTTATCTGTGTGCTTGTTATATGTATTGAATGCTTTGGTAAAGCGGCCTGGTCTTTGATTATTTTGCTGATACTACTGAATAGAAATTACTGATTGCATATGGTTTTTAATTTTTTTTCTGTATATTGTGGTATAACAGACGAAAATTACTGGTGCTGTTTGCGTTCTTGATGATGAACCCACAACAAGTGGCAGACACTGCGGCCAGATTGATCTTACCCTTTGTCAGAGTCAAAAAGTTAGCTTTTCTGTTACTGTGATGATACAGCCTGAGTCTGGGCCAATATGTCTCTTGGGAACTGAATTTCAGAAGAAACTGTGCTGGGAAATTCTTGTGGCTGGTTCAGAACAAGGCATTGAAGCTGGTCAAGTTGGGCTTAGATTGATTACTAAAGGTGATAGACAAAGTACTGTGGCAAAGGAGTGGAATATAGGTGCTGCAAGTATTGCAGATGGAAGGTATGTATCTCTGCAAATGGCTCTGTTTCCATTGTTTTTTTTTTATTCTTTTGGGCGCCCTTTTCTTGGGGTGGTTTTTTTGGGGGGGAGGGAAGGAGGGGCTTTGAATTGACTTTTGAAACTGAAGTTTACATCATTACAAATGCTTTTCTGCTTTGCCTGGACTTTCCTTCTTACTATGAAACATTGTGTTGCAGGTGGCACATTGTAACAATCACCATTGACGCTGATTTAGGTGAAGTGAATTGCTTTTTAGATGGTAATTTTGATGGCTACCAGGCAGGACTACCGCTCTCTGTGGGAAATGGTACATGGGAGGATGGAACAGAAGTTTGGGTGGGCATTAGACCACCCATAGACATGGATGCTTTTGGGAGGTCAGATAGTGAAGGAGCTGAATCCAAAATGCACATAATGGATGTTTTCCTCTGGGGAAGGTGTTTGACTGAAGATGAGATTGCTGCGCTTGCTACTGCTATGGGTTCCGCTGACTACAACACAATTGATCTTCCTGATGATAATTGGCAATGGGCTGATTCTCCTTCCAGGGTCTGATATTTTGTTATATTGCTTCATACTTGTCTATTCAAATTTTCTATTCCTAATATTTTCTAATGTAACACCATTCTCTGTGTTTTATCTTTGTTAATTTGTTAATTAATGATTTTAACCACTCTGCTGAGTTCTCTCTTGATGTTCTTGTCTCAGGTTGATGAATGGGAGAGTGATCCTGCAGATGTGGATCTTTATGATAGGGATGACGTAGATTGGGATGGGCAATACTCAAGTGGGAGGAAGAGGAGGTCAGACCGTGATGGGGTTGTAGTGGATGTGGATTCCTTTACTAGGAGATTGAGGAAACATAGGACGGAGACCCATGAGGAAATCAATCAGCGGATGCTTTCAGTTGAGTTAGCTGTCAAAGAAGCTCTCTTGGCAAGGGGAGAGTCACAATTTACAGATCAAGAGTTTCCTCCTAATGATCGTTCCTTGTTTGTCGATCCTGATAATCCCCTTTTGAAGTTGCAGGCAACTTCTCTCTCTCTCTCTCTCATGCGCAGCTTCTTCTTTCTCTCTCTCTCTCTTTTAAATTACCAAACTTTGTTCTTTAGGTTGTGTCTGAGTGGATGAGGCCCACTGATATTGTGAGGGAGAAGCAGCTGGACTCTCGACCATGCCTATTCTCAGGTGCTGCGAATCCCTCAGATGTTTGTCAGGTATGAAGGAAATTTGTGAGTGCAAGTAATCCTTCTATATCCCTCCCCTTTCAAGGAAAACACACAAACATGTGCATCTTGTTTATTGAACGTGTTTAGCTCTTAGTCTCCATGCCGTATGACTAAGTTTGTTTGGACAGGGCCGACTGGGTGATTGTTGGTTTTTGAGTGCTGTTGCTGTGTTAGCCGAGGTTTCGCAGGTGTCAAAAGTTATAATTACACCAGAGTACAATGATGAAGGAATCTATACAGTTCGCTTCTGTATTCAGGTAATGTCACTTTTTGTTGTTGATCTAGTTTGGCCTTTTTGCTACCTTTTGTGATAAAACCTTGGTGATTATTTCATGGGACATAAAACTTATAGCAAGTATCTTTATCATGCACAGAATGGTGATACTCCAATCGTCCACCTGACCACTTGTTACATGTCTGTCACTTTTCAATTCCCGACCTTTATTAACCATGAATGTTTCTTTTTTCTTGTTTCTTTAATTTCAGGGGGAATGGGTTCCTGTTGTGGTGGATGACTGGATTCCATGTGAATCACCAGGTAAACCTGCATTTGCCACCAGCAGGAAGCTGAATGAGTTATGGGTATCTATATTGGAAAAGGCATATGCAAAGCTTCATGGTTCATATGAAGCATTAGAAGGAGGGCTTGTTCAGGATGCTCTTGTGGACCTCACTGGAGGTGCTGGCGAAGAGATTGACATGAGAAGTGCTGAAGCTCAGATTGATCTTGCAAGTGGAAGGCTATGGTCACAATTGTTACGCTTCAAACAAGAGGGCTTCTTATTAGGTGCTGGTAGCCCTTCAGGGTCAGATGTGCATGTGTCTTCAAGTGGAATTGTTCAAGGGCATGCTTACTCAATATTGCAGGTATTAGTCAACTACCTTGTAGATGAAGATTCTTTTGGTACCAGTCAAAGCCAATTGTAATGTAGTTCGTTCTATTTAACTTATTCCTCAGGTACGAGAAGTAGATGGCCACAAGCTTGTTCAGATCCGGAATCCATGGGCAAGTGAGGTTGAATGGAATGGCCCTTGGTCTGATTCATCATCAGAGTGGACTGATAGGATGAAGCACAAACTCAAGCACGTCCCACAGGTGAGCCCTTACTCTATTTAACATTATCAGTTTGTCACGAGATTTTTGGTTGGTTTGCACATATGTTGCTGCATACATACGAAAGCCTTAGATTTTTTTCGATGAAAATTGGTCATGTCATTTTCCTTCAAACAGGCAAAAGATGGTATATTCTGGATGTCTTGGCAAGACTTTCAGATACACTTTAGATCAATATATGTTTGTCGTGTCTACCCGCCAGAGATGCGTTATTCTGTCCATGGCCAGTGGCGAGGTTATAGTGCTGGTGGCTGCCAGGATTATGATACGTGGCATCAAAACCCACAATTCCGATTAAGGGCCACTGGGCCTGATGCATCATTTCCCATACATGTATTCATCACCTTAACTCAGGTGCAGTTTATATTTTCCTTTTTGATTTTTGGAGGTCATGATAAGTTGTCTTTTGTTGGCTGAAGGCAAACTGACCTTCTGCATGGCTATCTTTAGGGTGTGAGCTTCTCAAGAACAACAGCTGGCTTCAGGAATTATCAGTCTAGCCATGATTCGATGATGTTCTATATTGGGATGAGGATACTGAAGACTCGTGGTCGTCGTGCTGCTTATAATATTTACTTGCATGAATCAGTCGGTGGTACAGATTATGTAAATTCCCGGGAAATTTCTTGTGAAATGGTTCTTGATCCTGATCCAAAGGGTTACACTATAGTGCCGACAACAATTCATCCAGGAGAAGAGGCACCTTTTGTCCTTTCAGTGTTCACGAAAGCCTCAATCACCCTTGAAGCCTTATAGCATGCAATGACTACCCTTGGGTGTTTTTGTATACTTTTGGGTTCAGAGCTCATGTGAAATGATTGGCATTCTGGCTTTGAGAATGTCCACAATTGTGAGCTGGCAGAATGAAGTCAAAAATGGTGGTGGATTGCATATGGTAATTTTCTTACAATGAACATATATGTCCTTTGTCCTTTCTCCTCAGATTTTTGGTAAACAGATACTTCTTCCTTTTTACTGGTTGCTACTGCCCTTGAGGGAGCCCCAGGTTGCACTAGTAGTTCTTGTTTTCTCAGCTTCACTGATTATTTGCTATCCTGATTGTTATAATTCTATAGCCGTCTTGTTTGTTCCTTTTCTACTCCTAAAGTATCAGAAACTGACATAAATGGTTTTGGGGGAACAGAAAAAGAAGGATTTGGTTGATTAGAATAGGTTGAGGACTTTCAGGTTCCCATGCTTGTGTCTCCTTTGCTGTTGTTTTAATATTTGTAGTTTGTTTCTTTGCAAAATTTGTGCTCATTTATCTTTTGATTTGTCCTTCTCTTTGGCCTGTATTGATGTAAGAAACAGTAGCGAGTTTCACCAAAGCTTACTTGTCTTTCTACATTATTCAGCATACATAAGCTAAACCATATAAAGCATTGTGGCAGCATAGTGAAATTGTTTTGTGGACATTTATTATGTCTTTAAAGTTTATCTGAAATTTCCGTGTGATTCTGATTTCAGCTGGATCGGCAGCGGCTTGTGATTCAGTCTTTGGATTGTTAAAGCTTGCTTTCAACTTGTGGATTCTGCTTGGGCTGCAATTTGTTGGATTAATACTATCAGCTCTGCTTTTCTGCTTGAGATTTGATCTGCTGAATTGAGTGAGGGGAGGGTCCTCGGGGATCAGGAAATGTAAATGGGTAGATGTTGTAAGAATATAGAATCTAATCATGTAAATGAGGTTTAGTGGAAGAATTGCCAAAAGAGATAGGGGAATTAGGTATATGTTGTTAAAGGATAACTGCTGAGGAGCAACGTGGCCGAATTCAGTTTGGGGATTCTGCTGCAATTTTGGAAATTGCTTGATAGGTAACATGAATTGTACATAAATCTTTTTTCCTTGCTATGGAAATGGAACCTCCCCATTTATATTCTTTTATCTATAAGGGTCCTTTTATTGGTAGAAATCAATGGCAGTCATACTATTTGTTTGTTTGTGTGGAGTGGAAATTGCATTCTTCCTTTAGCTAATCTTGTTGCATTCTTCCTTTAGCTAATATTGTTGCACTCTCTCTATCTCATCTTGTCACATTGGGTGGACAAGAAAATTTGGGTGCTGATGGGGGTTCTAGTCTTCTAGACTTGTATCTCTGTGTCATCTACCTCTCCGGATGGAAACAAGATATGATTTTTAGATTCCAAGCAAAAGAGAAAAAAAAATGGTTATTTTGCAGAATTCTCCTTATCTCCATCAGGAGTCAGTACCCGAGGGAAAAGAATTGAAGGCATGTTTTAAGGGTCTTGGAATATAATAAAAGTACGTATATATGTTGCCTGATAGGTGCTGTCTGTGGCCTATGAGGGATGGCACCAGAAACTGCCTCCCAACATTTAAAGAGCTCTTTATTATTGCAGTCTCCTCTTTGTCATAACTTTTGTTTTTCCAAGATCCATCCTGAAGAGAGCAAGCCCCACCCCAGTCCCCACCCACCACATTGGATCAAGTCAAAACCTAACTTCTTATCCTTCCCATTGATCAGTAATTAGGGTAGTAATTAAGCACCTAGTAGAATGTAGCAACAGACAAGTTTTGATTGCTGTGAAAGATGTTGGGAAGAGGTCAACAGCTGAGGAGATGACCCTTCAGCATATTGAAGAGAAAAAAAAAAAGGTGCTGGCTGTTTTTGTACAGGGATGAGGAAGGGAAGATCCACAACCATTCATGATTCACCCGCCTCGAAATGAAGAAGAAACAGCATTCTACCATCATCAAAGGTTCAACAAAAGAGCATCAAAGTTTTCATTTCCCATTAATACAATGCAATCCGCCACCTCTGCTCTGCCAATTTCTTTTACAGCCTTGAAACAATTCATTGATTGTTCTCTTTGGGTCACCCTCACTCCTGCTGCTGCTAGTGTAGTAGCACTTTCACAATTTAAAATTCAAAGTTGAAACAAGAATTTCAAGAATCATTCGGAATCGCTTTCCATGCTTCCCATGGCCTTCAGTCCCCTAGGTTTCTGCTCAAAATGAATGCAGACACAGGAAGTCAATTAAGCTTTTTCGAAAACAAGTTAGTAATACTTTACTGGAAGAAAGATGGAAGAATAGGGAAAATGCAAATACTAGTACCCACCTTTTTAGAAGTCTTCTTCTCTCTGACTTCATACCGCTCTTGGCACAGTTCTGACAACCACGTACCAGGACTCACCAACTGCGCAGTCACGAGGGAGATCTTTCCAGTTAGAAAAAAGCAATGCTAGCAAAATCAAGAGAATCCCAGACAAGAACATACAACTAAATTTTGTTGAATTCAGAATTTACCATGAATGCATAAAAGGAACTTACGAGCAAAGTTTTCTGTATTAGCTTGGCCCTTTTCTTAGGTCTTTGAGGCAGTTTACACCCTTTCATAGCCATAAAATCTTCCTCTTTCTCTTTATTTGAGAGTGTTACTAGTAGTTTTGGCCAAACAAACTTTGTCTTCTCCTCCTTAGCATCCACAAACATCTTATGATTCTCATCCAAACCAACTGATCCCCTCGTCGTGTAATACCGGTCTTCTTTCTCAGGAGACAATGACATTGATGCCTTGCGATTCTCGTTGCCATTGGATCTACTCATTCCTAAATCCCTGTGTCAACAGAAAACCACCCAAAACTAAGCCCTTCCTTGTTTTGTGACTGAAAAGAATTTTAGTTTCCAGACAGATTCCTCAAAATGATTTTGGTTGGTGAGGGAAGACGAGACCTTACATTTGCACTCAAGTTGGTTACCATCTGAAGCAACTTCTCCTTTTTATCATGTCACTTTACCTCACCAATCATGAGCATAATTCCCAAAGAGAGTTTGCACTCAACAAAACCTAATTGGATGTCCTCACTTTATCTTTATTGCAACGCTGCTTTAGAAATTAGGATGTCATCCAACAACCAAAACACTGATCTACTAAAGTTTAGCAACCAAATTCCTAATCAATTTGAGCACTGCAGCATTTCTAGATTCATTCCTTTCCCATGAACCATATCATATCAAAACCAGAAATTTCCCTCTATAATTGATTAACACCACATAAAACACACACATGACAAAAAATCTAAAATAAGTTCTGAAAATACAGTGCCACAGCACACAAAATAATGTTCGATCAAGATCTCGACTTTTTTTTTTGTTCCCCCTTCAGGGAGAACTCAACCTTAGTATAGGACAACAAACAATGTTTATCCTAATAGGATGTAATTAAAGACTCGAAATCTGATACACACAGTTGTTACCTGTTGTTGATGCGATGGGGAGAAGGAAGAGGAGGAAGAGAAGCATTATGCTGAGGTTGTGCTTCTTTGTTGTTGTTGTTACAGCTATCAGCAAAGCGAGATGTGATTTTCTTCTTGACCACAACAGCACCATCTGATTTTCCATTGATGGAAGTTGACGCTGCTGATGATGAGTTGTTCTTGTCTTTGACCTTCACACATCTCAGCCTCTTCCTATTTCCCCACTGCAATCTATCCATCTCTCTCTCTGTATTCGTGGTATTTTATTTTCTTCTCAGCAGCAATCCCTTTTGCCCCTTTCTAATAATGGATAGATGTATCTGCACTAGCAGCACCTGCAAGAAACAGAACCCACCACCAATCTACCATGAGAAGTTTAAAAGCCAATATTGGCATATATTTGCATAGGGAGAGAGAGAGAGGAGGACCCATGAAAATACAGGACCAAAACCGAGAGCATAAAGATGTAAGGTAGAATTAAAATACAGCACCCACCTCAGGATCTGTAAATACACTTGCAAACGATGTCCCGCACAGCCAAAATGAAGGCCCCCTCCTGCATTGGAGTCTTCCATTAGAGATACAATCAGACTGCAAAAAATACAATCTCAGAGCACAAAAAGTAAAGAAAAAATAAATTTGAGGAAGCAGGAGGATACTCACATACAAGGAAGAGAAACTGAGAAAGATGGGATTTTGGTCGTGGGAAGTTGCAACAAATTGCATATAGATACCAGGTGGTGGTGGCTGTGGTGTTTTTAAGTGTTGCTTTTGTGGAATAGCTAAGAGAGAAACAAAAGATGTGTTTTGAGGTTTCTTGGCTTGTTTTTGTATTCTAAGACTTTTTAAGTTTTAACTGCTGGCTTTGTTTGAAACTTGGAAGTTACTCTCACCAGCCACCACTCTCTTTTTCCGATGACTGAGAAACTCAGACTTTTTCGTTACTAAAGTTGACCTGCGAGAAACCTTCAAAAGCCGGCAACTTTTGAAGGCTCCCGCAGACCTTAATAAACCCAAACCCCAAACCCCCCCCGAACCGATGTGGGATAGAAACCCCACAGGGGTGCCCCGCTGCTAAGAAACCCCACAGCCACCACTCTCACTCTGCCTTTTTTTCTCCTCTTTTCTTTCTTTTTACTACTAATTCTCTACCCTACTGACTACTACTACATCAATGAATTATACACAAAGCAGAACTCCAAAGCTATTCCTTTTAGTCTTTTAGGCCCAATCAATCTTCTCTGCCTCTTTTCTCCTCCTTTTTTTTTTTTTTTTTTGTTTTGTTGGTTGTGGGTGTTATCCCCAGAGACAGAGTGGTGGAGTTATGATTTGTGTCAATTGGGGTGTGGTATTTTTCTTCCTTTGACATGTGCTCCATATTCATATTGGTGGTCTGCCTGATGAGAAGAGGAGAAAGTAGTGGCACTAGCAACTAGCAAGTAGTAGTAATAACTTCTACTAAGTCACACTCTCCATCATTTTTCTTATATAATAATAATAATGTTTGTCTATAGTACTCTATATACCATGTGGTTTTTTGTTTTGGGTGTGAAAAAAAAAAAAGAATAAATCTTATATACACTGATGGTGTATACGCACTATCACGATTAAATATACGATACATATGCAAAATTTGAGTTTCAAATTCAAATTTAAATTATGTGTTATGCATCTGATGATAAAAGTGTATATACTGTTAGTGTATTGAAAATTAATCCAAGAAAAAAAAAAGATTATTGGTGTTTGTCTTTCAAAATAGGGGTAAGAAAGATTCGATCCCTTTTTTTTATTCTTTTTTTTTTTTGGGGACGGAGAAGGAGTAAATCTGGACAGACGTTGGAGGGTTTAATTAAGGGTTGGATGCGATTTCCCTCCAACTGCGTGCCGCCCCCATTTATCTTTTCCTTTGACTCTTTCCTTCAATTTTTTTTGGGCCCAAAATTTGTGTATTCGTATTATTATTTACTATAGATGGTTTCCAAAAAAAAACAAAACACACACACACACACACACACAAATGAAAAGAAAAAGCAGCCTATAGGGGGGGATTTTTGTTAATCACAATTTCACTATTATTTTAATCATATAATTTTCATTTATTAGACCGTAAGATAAAACAAATGATGAGAGTGCAGATAACAAAAAATGGGGCGTAACTAACATTATTGTTTTTGAAATAATTATTGATTTAATAATAGTAATAGATGTAGGAGTAATAAAAGTCCAGTGCAAAAATTGACTGGTCTTTAATATTAGTCTTTGCTTTCCTTAAAAAGAAAAGGTCTTGACAATCACGAGAGTCCAAGGCAAAAGAATGTCACCACCGCCAAGTAGTACGTACTGCTACAGAAAGCCACTTGACGCGTCTGCTGACAAAAGTTACTACGGCTACTTAGTGTTGGATTCATGTTCAGAGGATTTGAAAGCCCATTAGATGCCTCCACGTCCTCTGCCCAGGAGTTTGATGATCTGCAGAAAAAGGGTAAAAGATTCATCATAGGGACCCAAGCAAAAGATTCATGTGGTATGATGTGTTAAATGAGCAAATTTTCTTGTTGCTGGTTGTATTCCTTCTTTTTCAACATCGTGCTCTTGCATTGGGGTGTGAAGCTATTTGAGAGAGAGTATGCAAACGTAACCAAATCCATTGCAAAAGAACTACTACACAGACGGCAGAATTTGAAGTATGCAACAAGAGAACTCGCAGACGCTACTACTTGAGAGTGCGCAATGGGTAGACAAACTTGAGTCTGCAGCTTGCCTGCAATCAGAAGTGTCAAAATGGGTGATTTGGACGGGTTGAAATGAGTAGTGGATATAAGTGAATCAATTCATTTATATTCATTTAATTAGATGGGTATAAATGGGCAAGTAAAAAAAATGAGTTGGATAACTCAATTACCCATTTATAATCCATTCATTTTAACGTTTTGTAAACTCATTTAAATTCATTTTTGTGAACTAAATTATTAATTTATACCATCCTTTATACCTATCATTAGTTTTAAATATTTACTTATAATGTTCAATAAGTCTAGTTATCAATTTTTTTTCATCCATGCTCCTTGTCACAAGTTAACAAGCTACGAGAAAATGAGCACGTTAACAAGCTACAAGCAAATAAAACGATAAGATAAAATCAACAAAATAATAATATTAAATGAAACAAAAGTAGTTAACATAATGACGAAATGAAGAATCTGAAAAAAAAAAATCAAGTAGGGTATCTATCTGCGTAAAAAATGCATCAAATATTTGCTAACGCTGAAAAATAAAACATTCCACTATATACAAGGTATCAGCAATATTAATACATGAAAGTCTCTAACAACGAGTTCAATAATCAAACGCGGGTCTCAAATTTCTTCTAAATGGGTAGGTAAGGAGAGGAGGTGTGGAAAAAACAATTTTAAATGAATTAATTGAGTTCAATGAGTTACCCATATCTTCAGCTATTTATGAATGAATATAGGTAAATTTAGTTAAATGAATTTATTTACCACATGTACCTGCAAGCTATTTAGTTTTTAGGAGCAAAACTGCGAAACCTTTGGATTTTTTCAGGAGTCTGGACTCTGAGTTGTTGATAATGATTATTGATTACGATCCATTCCAAGAAGCAATGAAATGTATAGCCCTTTCTTATAGACGTCAGTATTTACCGGCCCTAACTGACCCATGATGTATTCATATCCAAAGCCCATATAGATCTAACATCATAATGAACCATGCAGCTGCCCCCCTCCCAGCCTGTTCTGAGATATATGACTACTTAGTTGACTACTAAACAACCCCCTGTTTAATCCATAATTAACAAAAAAAAAATAAAAATCTTTTTTTTAATATTTAATGAAAATGGAAACCTCGAATCGGAACATCTCATTTACACTCCCTCTCTTAATACCACTCAACCTCAGAGAATGTATGCAGTATACTGCTACTTTCTCATGATACCTTTTATGGAATTTACTAGTAGTAATACTACGTTTTAAGTCCAGGAGTCTGTAGTTTATTAACAAAAATAAAAGAAAAATAAAGAAAATAGATGAATATTTTTTGGGTGTGTGTGGGAGTGTATTAGGAGTGCAAACTAGCCGAGTCAAGCCGAGTTTTGGCCTAATCGAACAGAGTCTCTAGTTAATTTTGTGAAGCTCGAACTCGAACTCGACGAGTTCAAAACGTCAAGCTCGAGCTTAAAAAATAAAAAAATAATAATAAAATTATTTTTAAAAAATAAAAATAAATAAAATAATAATTTTTTAACAAATAATAAAATATTATGAATATATGTGTAATTTTACTATTAAAATAAAAAATAAAAAAAATATGTATAATTGAGCTCACGAGCACGAGTTTAATGTTTTTGACCTCGAGCTCGAGATCGAGTTCGACTTAATTAACTTAAACTCGATATTGACCGAGCTCAACTCGAGCTCGTACTCGAGCCGATCGATTCGTGAACACCCCTAGTGTGTATTAACTTCCCAACCGACCGACCAAATACTACAAACAAAGGTAATGATGCTTTTCATAAACAAATAAATAATTCAAATTGGAAAGGCAGAAAGCCCAACTTAAGTACTTTTGGTCTTCTTGATTATCAAATACTAAACCCTATCAGTAGTAGGTAAACCAATTCCGCACTTGAAAAGATTTGTGCCAGCTTCTGTATTTCCACGTCTCTACTACTACAAGAAAAGTGTACGCACGCCACCAAAAGTTGAAAGCGAAGGCAAAAACATGTACTCTACTACTACTAGCTACTAGTAATTAATTACTTTATATGTATTCTTCTTTGAAAATGCTCATTAAGGGCTGCTTTTGTTATATCAAATTACCACTACGTACTTAATTTGGGGCAACTACTTTATCTTTATTGTGTCACTTCAATGAAAAAGAAAAGGTAACTACCATTGTCCAAAAGAGTAGCAAACTAGGCTGTAGTCTAAAAGAAAAGACTACGTATGCTTCTTTCCAAAATCATCAAATTACATATGCTCTTTTTTTCTTTCTTCAATATATCTACACTTACTCGGGGAGAGGATTGGACCATCACTGGATCAGACAGGTGTCTACGCACCCGCTGACGATATTTTCAGGAAAGCATAGATTTTTAGAATGTAGGCAAGGGGATTTTACGTTGAGCTGATTAATTTATAATCAATATAGTTCCTCCTGTGTTTTCATTACTACTATTTTCTTTCATGCACCAAGTGCTTTAATTAATTAAGCTATATATCAACCCTCCATCCATGGTCCATAAATGGCGTTCGTAATCATGTCATTAATTGCCTTCTGATTTCTTGTGCTCAATAATAAGCAGCAGGTACGGGTTGTCTGTCAACTCCAATTTGCATTAATTAGGACATTGCTTATCCACAAGAACCATGCCTTTGAATTTCAATGAATAAAAAGTAAAATTAATTTTGCTTACCAAATATTGACAGTACTACTAGCCTTAGCAGATCAAGAGAGAGGTAGGTGTAATTTTTAAAATCTGACGGATGTTCACAAACCTTATCCCTAACGTTTTATGATAAAAGCACGTTTTATAGTTTTTCCATCAATTACAAGAGTCAAATTAACTAACATCTATTCTACCATAAGATAAGGATAATGGTTACCAATCTTGGGTAAGTCTAAGCAGTTGATAATTGTACGCCTCTAACTTAGTGGCAGAACTACTACTAGTAGTAGTACAATGAATGCAATTTTCGCAAGTCTCTGGTGTTTCTTTAAATACTTTGATCCTTTGACATCGACTTCTTATAACCCAAAATGCACTAATTGGCTGTATTGATGGTGCCATGCACGATGCTTCCAATTCCATGTCAACTACTCCATCTTCAAAATCAGGACCATTCAGGGCTTTATATGTGCTCTCCTGTAGGATAGTAACAAGACTTGTGTAAGCTAATTAACCTCATCTGGGATTCAACTGATCTCGAGCGATCTGAGTTTGGTAAAATATCATAATCCATAAGGTAGGAAAAAAGCTGCTGCAATTCTATGCATGTATTTTACTTCACGTATCATCTGAGTCTGACTGATACTGAAGAATTTTTTTTGTCTGTCCCGCAAAATGTATATTGGCCCAGATCAACATTGATGATCATCAGCTCGTGATTTGGTATCAGCTATGAATACTCCTTTCCCGATTCACTAAACAAATTCTGCTCGTGATCCTGCTTCTGCTTCTTGCCAATGACCTTAATTTCCTTTTGTTTTTTCTCATTTTTTACTTCCCATGTATAGGGATTCTATGCACGATATCATGAAGCTAGTAAAGTGGAAGTAGCTTTTACAGTACATCCTTTCCTAGTAATTGGAGAAGACGTAATACCTTTTTGCCTTACTGATCCATATTCATAACAAATTCAGTCACCATCTACTAGAACATCTAGATAACCTGTTCTAATTATAACTCCTGAAAATATCTCAGAGTTTTCAGCATCAGGGATTCTATGCGTCTAAATTCATTCTGAAAATTTATCAAAGCTCTTACTCCTACAGTAATTTACACCAGTCTAAAGAAAAGAAAGAAAAGAAAACATTCTTAACAATGAATGCATCACATCACATGCTAAGCTGAGGTCTCTAGTAGTCACTGAACAATTAGTAATGATTAGGCTCCTAAACAGAGCAGTTTATAGGAGGGTTTTAGGCAACAAAGGCCATAAGATTAGGTATTGACAAAAATGAGGTCTAAATCAAAGAGTGAAAAAAAAGTCCTAAGAGAAGAACAGAATGGAAGGAACAAAGCAGTAGTAGTTAAGAATACAGCACAACTGCGCAAGGTTGTGCCCCACGCCAACTGTACTTTTTTCACATTGCTTACCTATACACACTCTGTCAATTTTCCGGGCAGCGGGCAGCCACCTACTAACTTATTTGTTAAACTACTACTTTAATCATCAATTATTACGTACTAACACTCTACCATTAACTTTCACTTTGGGAGGAATCAAAGCCTTTTAGACAAAATAAAGTGTGCCTTGGATGCATAAGATGTCGAAATGGATTCTTTTTAGAACCTTTTCAGCTTTTTCTCTTGCTTTGCGGAATCGTTCTTTAGTGCTTAATTTAGTGGGTTGGTAATTCTAATCGTTAATTTTGTCAATAAACAAGTATTGTTAGGGAGAAACGCTCAAGAAAACCCATCAAAAAGGCTAAATATGTAAGTCTAAGTATCCAACATTGATTCAAAGGTTTAAACTATTAAAGGGCCTAAACCCTTATTTACATATTAAGAACTTTTTTTTTGTCTCTCAAATTAATATCAGATACAATTCTCTACTCATAAATCTAATAGATATTTAAAAAGAATATTACAACAAAGAAACATAATAATAATAATAATAATAATAAACTTTGACACTTTTCTTGTCTACTCAAACTCCAAAAAAAAAAAAGGCTAGAAAAGAGAAAAAGTTATAAAGGAAATAAGATACTAGTAGTGGAGTGTTTTGGAGTTAGGACATCTCAACATTCAAATGGGGCAGCTGCCTGCCCGTAGTGGATGAGAGCAACTATATAAACAGCAGCAGCATGACCCATCATAGTCATCCTCCTCTGCCATTTCCTCTGTAATCTCCCCACCAGGCCTACCACTCATTCTTCGCAGAGGAAATTAATTCATAGAGCAGCAGAGCCATCTTTTTTTTCTTGATTCTCTCATCACAAATGGAGGCGGCAATGAAGATGAAGATGCTGGTAGCCGCAATGTTGGTGATCATGATGATGTCACTCTCCGGAATGAAGGGCGTCGCCGCAGCCGATGCTCCGGCGCCGGCCCCCGCCTCTGACGCAACCATCTTCGTGCCTACCTTGTTTGCTTCTATTGCTGCACTGGCTTTTGGTTTCCTCTTCTGAATTGATTAGTCATTAATCTTATCCACCTTACTTTGTTCATGCAAGTAGATTCACTTTACACCAGATGTGAGCATGCAGTCACCGGACAGACAGGCAGCCGTGCTGCTTCTTTACCTTTGATTCCTTTCTTCCTTCCTTCCTTCATTTTTTTTTTTTTGGGTTTATGGAGTGCTGTTAATAAATAGTACTAGTTCTGCTATTTATGATCCCTGCTTTTTCTTTAGTTTGGTTTGATGTGAATTTATGGTGGGATGGGATTGGAATAATGTTTTATTTGGAATTTGAGTTGATGGATGGAGCATAATATGATTTTATCTTTGTACTACATATTCTTTTTCTTCTTCTTGTTTGTTTTTTTTTTTTGTACCATGTGTGTATTGTACTATTTACTATTTTGTGTAAGAAGCAGCAGCAGCAGCAGAGGTCTTGATTTGTTCTGCTGCATTAGTTCAGAGTCTGAATACTTTCCTTAGTTTTGTTGTGTACATTATTGTCGGTTCTTAAGTTCTAATGATAATTGATTAACGTTTTCAATGAGTTGATTAGGACCCATTCATATTCTCTGCCCTTAAGGCGTAGGATAAGTATACAAGATATAAAAGATGGACTCATTTCAAATTTTAAACATTACTAATGTGGCTAAGGGCAAGAAGAACCCTTTAATGAAAGAGTAAAATGAAGTCTACAATGGTTTATTGAGTTGAGTTGTCCCATGGAATTCCAAATGAAGTGGGGACACAACTCACGAGGACAGCTAGCTAAGGAAAGGGAGATCATTTGTTGTTTTTAATCCATCCATCAATGAGCTTCTATCTATCAAATATCAATTGAAAGAAACTAGTACTAATTGAAAACTACCCTCTTCATTCCATTTTCATAATTGATGGTGGTTCCATCACTAAATAATACAAGTTATAGATAATCTTTCAAAGTTAAGAAAAGAATTTATTAGTAGTTGCATTCCAAAAAAAAAAAAAAAGAAAATAATTTAGTAGTACAATTTTGGCATTTGGAATGGTGATGACTTTTCACTATTCCCACTACATTTCTACTAGGTGAGTTTACCATTTCAAATTGGTAAAATGGCTACATTTAAAAGTAGTGATTAAAATGGTACTAGCATTTAATTAAGCGAATTGCCAGAATCTAAGATAACTCCACAAGTTTACTCAAAAGGCAATTGCTGACTTGTGAGTAAATTTGAGGAACTTAAATCCTACACACACGCACTTATCACCACCGACGTGGGAACAAGGATTTTTGGGGGAAAGGGAATTGGTACTGGATGGTCCCAAACTGGTCAGCACCATATTTATGCGACCGAGAATTTGATCCCGTGGATTGGGACTTCTTGTTCGCAATTTCCAAGTAAATTGTACGTATCATCATCATCCTAAACATTGCATGCCTACATTTATAATTTCAGCATATTTTTGATGCACCTACTGAGATGTGAAACAGTTCATCAGTGACATATTATTGAACCCAACCACAGAAGTGCTTGAAAACATATGACATGCACGCCAAGAAAGAAGGAAGGAAAGAAAGAAAGAAAGAAAGAAAGATGGTGCTAGCAACAAAATGTTTATGCAGCTAATTAAACCATCAGCTTTCATATTCATTGCTATTCTATTTCAGAGGTCCTTGCTATTACTACTGTAGACAAATTGGCAAAGATGGCCGAAGATGGCTTGGAATGAACATGCATGATGGGCTATGGCACATGGTCTCCTCTATTGAAAAGGCAAGGCAAACCAAATTTATTATTATTATTTTTTTTTTTATAAAAAGTGTTCTTGAATCATCAGCATGCATGTGTGATATGCCCACAAATACACCAATGGGAAAAGGTGGTTGGTGTTTCTTGGGTGGAACTTTGTCTTGAAGCTACCTTCTTCCTCATGCGTGGAGGGCCCTTCCTATCAACAAATATCTCACTTGCCGTATTATTAGAAGTATATAGCCTCTAGTTTAATTGAACTCTTGTTCAGCACTCCTTTTGATCATCATCATCATCATTATTATTATTAATCTTACCGACTAAGTATCAATTTATGTGCTATTAGCTGGTGCTACTGTTAAAAAGTCTTGTAGCACATAATTGATTCAGCTCAGAAATCCATAAGGAAGCTTCTGTAGTATTATGATATGGTTTAAACTTCTTAGCACGTAATTGATTCAGTTCAGAAATTCATGAAGAAGCTTCTGTATTATGGCTTTAAACAAGCAAAACATGATTGAGGTTGGATGATTGAACGATTAAAAACTCAACACAGCTTTAGCAAGAAAAGTCTTGAGGACTGGATCGAGCTGGTTCTTATGACTTAGATTTTTTTTTTAGCAAGAAAAGTCTTGAGGACCGGTTAAGCTGGTTCTTAGGACTTAGATTTTTTTACGTCTCACTCATATATATATATGTATATATATATGTATAAAAGTATAGATTAAAATATAAAAAAGTTCCCTATGGTTAAGCTAATCTATGAAAAAATCCCTGATGATTTCAAATAATTTATTTCGACCCCTCATGATTTGAACTAATTTGAAACAGCAACGAAAATCGTCAAAATTAATCGAGACAGACGAAATATTAGGGATGCAAATTTAGTCGAGTTCAATCGAGCTATTGACGAGTTTGTTTGTTCAAAACTTAAGCTGGAGTGTAATATATATGCAAGGCATGAAAGCTTGTCAAGCTTAATCGAGATTCAAATACATATGTATAATTCTAAATTCTTTTATTTAAAATCATACTCGAATAGAGTTCGAGTACTACTCGAGATTCACTCAACTCGATTGCAACTCTAGTTTTCCTCCATCGATCAAATTTTCAAAGCTGACTGATCTGAAATAAAACTTTTCTGAGTCTAGAATACAAAGCATAATTTATGCTGAACTAAGAGTAATTATGCTTTTATAGTTTAAGTTTTTTTTTTCTAAGGAAACCTTCTATTGATAAGAGTGAAATACTCACAAGGAAATTATGCAGCAGCAGTACAATAATCTATACTTCGAGTATATACAATAGACTGATTAGAGCGTACAGCTAGCAGAACTCAATAAGCCTCTATCTAAAACTATACATATCAGACTGTAAAAATGTCCTGATCTTGGTTTCAATCTAGGCTGGAATCCAGATTCTCCTGGGTATGAAGTATCTTCCTCCACGCTAGCATTCAAAGTGGATATATATAATGACTTTAAAAATTTTGGGTGAAGGGAGGGCCAAAGTTTAATTTGTACAGGGATACAAGCAAAAGATTTTAATTTCTGAAGGAAATATAAAAGATTTCTCAAATCTTGGGAGGCAGCTGCCCCTTCCGGCCACCTTATGGTGCCGCCGGTCGAACAAAGCATAACCATTCATTATTCCAAGGCTAAGAGCCACAAAGCAGATGGTAAGTACTGATACTGAAAAAAACGTCAGTGGCCACCACCAAAGCCTTAAGGCTTGGTGGATTCAAATTTTGCCACCCATCACTTGCCACTAAATGTGGCAGGTCACTTTGAGTGGTTATCGGACGAGTTCGGTAGGTGGTTCAGTCCTCTCCGATTTTTCTCTGAGTCTTTTCTGGTTCCCCCTATAGTATAGAATAGAATAAAATAAATGTAGGATCTATCATTGCAGGGAAAAAAAAAATACTAATATTGAAAAAGACAAAACAATGCCACCAATTAGGTGCTACATTCTCATTAAAATATGAAATATGACATACACAGAGAATTAGTTGGAATTGGAGTTGTAAACATTCACAAGAACCAAAATCACCTCATTAACTAAGCTATATTTACAAACAGTCGATATAATTTACCTTATTAATATAGCCAAAAAAATTTGTTTCTTCCCCTAGTTGTTACAGTTAGAGGTGCAAATAAATCGAACTTAATCGAGTAACTCGCGAGTTTGTTCGGTTAAAACTCGAGCTTGAACTCACATTGACCCGGTTTGAACAGCTCGAGCTATTTAACGAGTCAAGTTTGAGCTTAATATGTGAAACTCAAAAGTTAGTCTAACTTAATCGAGCTTCACACACACACACACATATATGTTTTTTTAATTTTTTAATTTATTAGTATGAAATGTCTAGTTTTTCCCTTATTTAAAATTATAAATTTATGTTTCTTAACCTCGATTAGGCTCGATTAGAATGATTGGGCTCGATAAACATGAGGTCGAGTAATGCAAAATAAAATCGAGTTCGAGCTTGAGCTTAACTTTTAAGAGCTCAACAAGTTCGAGTTCGAGTTCGATTTTTTAATTCGAGTCGAGGTCGAATTCGATTCGACTCGATTACACCCCTAGTTACAGTAGTTGTGTACATATGTTTAGTGGATGGAGTAACTTATTCTTCAAACTTAAAAATCATTTGCAGTACGTGATACATAGATAAGGGGAAACTATAAAAGTTGCAAATTCACAAGGCAGAGGCAGATCTAACAAAGTTGCAAATCCACTGTGGGCATCCTTCCCCAAATCAAACTCCACCTCATCAATGATTAAACCCAGCCCTGGTAACGTTCGAGACCATACAACTGCCCTGCCCACAACTGTGAGCTGAGGCCTCCCTCTGGTGTGGTGGCCATTAAATCAGCCACTGACTTGGTGATTTAGGCGCATGCATTGCAAAGGAGAAACCCTTCACATTTAAGACGAGTTATCTTTAGTGTTTTTAAGGGAATCATTAAATACTTCAAAAGGTTATGCTCTTACTATATACTTCAAAACATTAGACACTAGTTACTTAGTCAAACACTTGTATTTTTTTCCCTCATTCCTTCCTTTAGTTTGTTTGTTGGTCCTCTTCAACCAAGAAGCTTCAGAGGACAATGGCAAGTACTAATATGGTTCTCAATTAGAAGAACATAATCTTAAGGAAATTTTGGCAAAAGTTACCCAAAGAACATGCAAAGAAACTATCCCAGCACATCCATTTTCTGATGTATTTGTTGGGCTCTTCAGTGTTTCAAATTGGGTTGGACAAGCTAGTGCAGTCAATTGACTCTGAAATGAGTATATCTTGCTAGGTTTGGTGCCAAACCAAAGATGACCTCAAAGCCGGTCAAACCCACCTAAAGATGACGAAATCAGTTGACGTGGAGTGGATGGGTTGGACCCAGCACTATGACCATTAAGATTTGTATTAAGGTAGAAATGAGTTTTTGATCCCTAATGTTTGATCTATGTACTAAATTGGTTTCTAATCTTTTAACCAAAGTAAATTTAGTTCTCAAAGTTTTGCATTTTTGAATCATTTAGGACAATTGATGGAAAATCAACAACGATTAATAGTCAATATCAAATTATCGTTATTCAAGAACTTTACCTTTACATTTTGGTCCCAATGTTTTAAATTTGTATTATTATGGTTCCTTAGGTTTTAAATAATTATAATTAGCGTTTGAAGATGAAACGAGATGTAAATTGATTAAATATACAATAGATGTGTTGCCAAGTCTCTGTAGAATGTCATAAAACACTTCATGTAGGCAACAACAATGTTGTTTAACCTAAAATGCATCTCTATATTAAATAAGTTAAAATTGGATAATAATACACATTTGATATATACAACAAAAAGATCATAGTTTAATATATAACTTTACTAGTTACTACTATAAAAATTCTTGCATGATTAATAGACATAGGCTGCTAATGGTTGTAGTTAGGAATTGTGATTTGTGACTATAAAAACTATTGAAGGTAAGTACTTAGGAATTTTTGAGAAAAAAAAAACCTTCTTTATTTTTATTGTTTTTGGACCTATTACATCTTCCAATAGTAACGTTTATAATTATTTATTTTGCTATTTGTTTACCATAATAATTTGATTGAATGACAAATAATTCTATAAAATATCAATTTTATCTCAAACTCAATTGATAACCTAATGAAATTGAATATAAAATAGATGAACAATGTAATTTATATATAGTACATATTCTTCATATTTTAAAGGGATACTTAATTGAGTGCTTAATTATCAACACAAGTGAAAGATAATACGATTCATGATCAATTAATTCTTCGTACTCCAAAACAATACATACATATATTATGCTAACTCTGAGACCAGCTATACAAGAAGTCTATGAGAAATTAGTGGGATGAATAATGAATTATAAAGTAAAAAAGAAAAGAAAAGAAAAGAAAGAAGTTTACTTAAAAAAAATTTTTCCCATTGACTAATGGTGCAAAATGACATAGATTGGCACGGCCTGCCGGCTGCTGAGACACAGCGAGAGGTGGTGGATGTGAAAAATCTTCAATGCTCTCTATGCACTACTTGACATTGTCATGCGATGTACTATCACCCATAAAATATCACCAAGTAGAAAATGGTGAGTCATATATTGTTTCCTAATTTTTTTTTCTGATACAGGGATATTTTGACTTACGTCAAACTAGTCCTGCTGTGATAATGCAGAACCCGCTTCAAAAATGCACCACGTGATAACCAGCGGGGTCGACCTGATGATTTAAGGGAGGTACCATTCAAATTGCCCGATAGGAGCGATATATTATTTTCTAATTAGTAAACAAAATATGTACAACCATCATAGTCAATAGTTGATTTTAGTACATTACGCGGCATATCACGTAGTACATATAGAATAGGGATAATTTCAGAAACCTTCCCTAAGATTTCTGACAGTCTCACTCACCTCCCTGAAATTTGCAAAATATTAGATACCTCCCTGGTCAGATTACCTTCTCTTCTCAACCTCGTGATAGATGCTCAACGCAGCCAAAAATGACGGCCTTAACCTTCTTTGTACTTCATGTGGGTTGACTTCCTTCTGCAAGGTATACTTGGGTGGTTATATGTTATCATTAACTTGGTCTCATCCTTGTCGTGATTCATCCAACGACCATGACCGTTTCATATCAATTACGTCAAATCTTATTACATCACACACCTAGACCATCAATTCGTATAGGAAAATTCTATAGTACAGGAGCCAATCACCAGCAAGATTTTCTCAAGGTAGTTTCTGCTAAGATTCTAAGAAATTGTGCACTGCACACACACACACACACACACGCATCACCGATCCTCTCATTATTCTCTTAACTTTCCGTCAGGAATTCCAATGACATGAGAAATAGTACAGTATGTAAACACAGGAGGAGGACTCGATCAGGGGAATGAATGAAATTAAGAAAGTTCTTCACAAGGCTGATCTGACAAAAGCGGAGTGATCATCAATACTATGATGGTTCTTGCTCAACAAGTTCTCCAGCTCTCTCACAAATGCATCCATTGCAAAGCCCGGCAGGCAAATAGGAACCACTATTCCTTTCTCCCCGTTCTTGTTCTTGAAAGGTATGTAAAAGCTCGCCACGCCGGGGATGGCACCAACTCCGCCCTTGGCCGGCCCTCCGTACGCTGGCTTTCCCCAACCGAAGTCCACCTCATTGAACCCAGCCCGAGTAACGTCCGACACGAGATAAGTCCTCACCACGGTGAAATGAGGCCTCCCTTTGATAACCATTAAATCAGCCACCGATTTCATGTAGTCTTCAGTCACATCACATTTGGCCTTATTCACCAGCTCCAACGCACATCCCAGAGCCCTCTTGCACAGCTCTCCGGCAGTCGTCAGGGCCACTGGAAATGCAAAGGCATTGCCGTAGTACCCTTGTGGCAAGGGAGGATCGAACTTGGAGCGAGCATTGACGATGCAGAGCACGCGGACTTCCTCATTGGGTTCGGGCTGGAGGGCGATGGTCCGGCAGCGCCAGAGACAGGCCGTCAAAATCTCAAATGTCGAACACTTGCGACTGATGTCGAGCGGGATGGATTTTCTCAGAGCTGATACCTCCGTCGGGCCGAAGAAGAAGGAGCGGTGGACCATATCGTCCAGGGGAATGATGGTTCCTTTGGTATCGGCTACCTCATCGTATTCGTGATGGGTGCACGTCACCCTTGGCGGGTCTCTAGCATTCAGGAGCTCTCTCTGCCATACTGGCAGTACAGATGGGGCGGAAGCTCCCCGTGCGATTTCGCCGACCGCATTCATGAACTGAACTAGTCCGGCAGCATCGGACATAGCGTGATTCAGGCGCAGTGCGAAGATGAAACCCCCGCATCTCAAACGAGTTACCTACAAAAATACAAGTGTTGTATATAATATGCATTATGCACTAATAATACCATACCATTATTAGCACTCAATAATTGCAAGTGTAAGAACAAAATATATATAGAGCCCACCACCACAGCCTAAACAGTTGAGTTGGTGGCTCTGGTGGTGGAGAATAGAACCAAGAAAGGCTATGTGGTATGTGCCATGTGAGGGGCGGGGCATTCATCATTGAAGTTGAGAATTTCAGAGAGAGTAAATGGCATTTCAGACATAAGAAAGTGGCAGCTGCTGGTCTGGCTTGTGATATAGACATTTCAGACAAATATGCTGCTGCAAATATTTGTATTTGAGCCACAATCAGGGAAGGGAACATGACTGACGAAAGGACAACAATAATAAAAAAATTTTCAAAAAAAAAAAAAAAATTCTCACAATCCAAACTCTTAGGCTCTTCATCGTTTTTTTCCTTTTCCTTTTGGGGCCCGGGGCCGCCCGGGGGGGGGGGGCTAATCTTTCCTATTCATAAAGCATGAGAAGGAAATTCAAGATTAAAATTAAAATTTTGTGTCATCGTTTAGTTTTTTCAATTTTATCCTCACAGAAGGAAAAATTTACAAAATTTTTTGTCATCTTTTGATTTTTTTTTTCAATTTTATTGTCGTAAGAGTAAAATTTTAGTAAAGATAACTACTTAAATTTAGTGACTTCTAATAACTTCTATTTTATATTTTTGTTTGCTTGCTTGCCCAAAAAAAAAAAAAAAAAAAACTCCATACGATTTAAATAAAAACAACTTTATTTTTTCTTAATTTGCACACTCATATATAGGATGTGCTTTTCTCACTAATTTAATACTTTAAAGTCAAAGGTATTGACTGCGGCATCTAACAACCTAAGAGAGTAGTATAATAGCAAGGTTTTAGAAAGGATTGTTTGTGGTGTGCAATTTCCTAACCAACACTCTTTTGTTTCTTTTGTAGCAGTGACAAAAGAGTCAAGTATTCAACTCTAAATTCACCCCCTAAATACTTGGAGAAACAACCTAGACGAAAATAGACAGCTCCAGCCTCACCTCAGGGACAAATCAAGTCAAAAAAAAAAAAAGAAAAAAGAGAGAGATAGAAAACAGTAAAGTTGGTTTAGGTTGTGTACCTGTATAAGCAGTACAGGACAGTGAAGGACTCCTGCAGACTCAGGAACATCATAGAGGAGCTCCTCCAAGCAGGGGAATGGAGGCTGAAGTTCTTCCCCAAACTGCTCCAGCGTCACCTCTGCATCCGCTTCAATGAACATGACACCCTCCCCCGTGCAGTCCACCACCAGCTTCCTCCCGGCGCATTCTCTGAGACGCCCCGCGAAGGGGTAGTAGAACACCAGAGCCTTGGCAATAGCCTCCCTGATCACCTTCACGGGGTCTCTACTGCCATCATCGCTGCGGTAAAACTGGATGACAGGGATTTGAAAGCGAAGACCCTCTTGATCGTCGATGTCAGAGAGGAGCTTGCATTCCCGAGGAGTGGACTTCGCCGGACGGACCAGCTCAGGCTTTTGTCTGGTCACCCTGAATGTCAGAGACTTTGATCCCATTTTGTTGTCCACAAACAAACTGCTACGCACGCAGTGATTTGACCACCACCAACGAATATATTTGCTCAGGCTCAGGCTTAGGAAATGAAAGCACTAGTAATGAGAATGCTTTAATTGTGCGTATACAGATATAGATAGTCTGACACAGGAGAAGAAAGAAAGAAGGTTTGGTAGTTCTGAGGATGCCTTCCTTCCTTTCCAGCATGGGATTTATATAGTACCACTGAGTGTAACAGTAGTCATACAGGAGTTGAAGGAAAAACACACAACATGTCTAGTGCACTTACCACTTAATTGGATCTTATTTGCATGTACATTTTCCTCATCTTTTCCCACTTCTTTTGTCAATTGACTGACCTGTTATTTGGTCTAGTCTTCTTCTCAGTTCTCACTTTGAGGCCTTCACACTACAATACAACAAAAAGATGGTTGTTAAAACTTGGATCAAAACTCTCAAATGAATTTTTCTATTCCTAGAATTTCTGGGCTACTTCTCTCAACACATTATTGTACCAGTAGCATCCTTTAATTTTCCCTTGAGTTTCTCGGTACTTCTATGTGATGTGGAAGCCCACCTGCAAATAGAAAACAAATTCCCGTTTCAGCTTTTGGTCAATAGTACCAAAAGTGATGATGCTTCAATTCAATTTCATTACTGACCTTCCAAGATAATGTTAGGTAGTTTTCTTTTATCATTCATTACGCCATATATATTACTACAAATAAAAATTTTTTTTTTTGAAAGAACTAGAATCAGACCATGTTAGTGCAATGTAATCCTAGACCTTCATGGGTGCAAATATTGGACAGAACATCTATCATGGGACATCAATTTTCTGATGTATTTGTTGGGCTCTTCAGTGTTTCAGATTGGGTTGGACAAGCTAGTGCAGCCAATTTTGTCTGAAATGAATATGTCTTGCTTGGTTTGGTGCAAAGCCAAAGGTGACTTCAAAGCCGGTCAAACCCAGTTAAAGTTGACAAAATCAGTTGACGTGGAGTGCATGGGTTGGACCCAGCACTATTTCTACCTTAAGACTTGTATTAAGGTAGAAATGAGTTTTTGATCCCTAATGTTTGATCTATGTACTAAATTGGTTTCTAATCTTTTAACCAAAAGTAAATTTAGTTCTCAAAGTTTTGCATTTTGTAATCATTTAGGACAATTGATGGAAAATCAACCAACGATTAATAGTCAATATCAAATTATCGTTATTCAAGAACTTTACCTTTACATTTTGGTCCCAATGTTTTAAATTTGCATTATTATGGTTCCTTAGGTTTTAAATAATTATAATTAGCGTTTGAAGATGAAACGAGATGTAAATTGATTAAATACACAATAGATGTGTTGCTAACTCTCTATAGAATGTCATAAAACACATCATGTAGGCAAAACAATGATGTTTAACCTAAAATGCATCTCTTTATTAAATAAGTTAAAATTGGATAATAATACACATTTGATATATACAACAAAAAGAACATAGTTTAATATATATATCACTTTATTAGTTACTACTATACAAATTCTTGCATGATTAATAGACATAGGCTGCAAATGGTTGTAGTTAGGAATTGTGATTTGTGACTCTAAAAACTATTGAAGGTAATTACTTAGGAATTTTTGAGAAAAAAAACCTTCTTTAATTTTAATGTTTTTCGACCTGTTAAATCCAACGTTCCAATAGTAATGTTTATAAGTATTTATTTTCCTATTTTTTTACCATAATAATTTGATTGAATGACAAATAATTCTATAAAATATCAATTTTATCTCAAACTCAATTGATAACCTAATGAAATTGAATATAAAATAGACGAACAATCTAATTTATATATAGTACATATTCTTTCAATTTTAAAGGGATACTTAATTGAGTGCTTAATTATCAATACAAGTGAAAGATAATACAATTCATGATCAATTAATTCTTCATACTGTAAAACAATACATACATATATTATGCTAAATCTGAGACCAGCTATACAAGAAGTCTATGAGAAATTAGTGGGATGAATAATGAAATATAAAGTAAAAAAGAAAAGAAAAGAAAAGAAAGAAGTTTACTTAAATTTTTTTTCCCATTGACTAATGGTGCAAAATGACATAGATTGGCACGGCCAACCGGCCGCTGAGACACAGGGAGAGGCGGTGGATCCGTGGATGTGAAAAATCTTCAATGCTCTCTATGCACTGCTTGACCTTATTGTCGTGTGATGTACTATGACCCATAACATATCACCAAGTAGAAAATGATGAGTCATAGATTATTTTTTAATTTTTTTTCACAAAGGGCGAATCCTAATTTATGCCAGACTAATTCCCCTGTGATGATGCAGAGCCCGCTCCAAAAATACGTCACACCATAGCCAGCAGGAGTCGACCTCCTAATTTTAAGGGTAAACACCTAAGGAAGGCACCATTCGAACTGTCCGCCAGGAGCGATATGTTGTTTTCTAATTAGTAAACAAACTATGTCCAATCATCATAGCCAATAGTTGATTTTAGTACGTTACGCGGCATGCCACGTAGTACATATAGAATGTGTAATACTTTCTCTTCTCAAGTTTATTGTCAAAATAATCCTTCTTTTGAAACATATGCCTAAAGTAACCTAATTTTAAATTTTATTACCATTATAATTCTTTTTTGGCCACATAGATTGCATATGTGGCAGGATAGAGATAGAGGGACATTCCATTTCTCGTTCCCAACTAATATCTTCCATGATTCTCTCTTTGAATCTTCCCAATTTTTTTCCCTTTCATTATTTTTTTTATTTCATTATTTTTCCTTGTCAAATGTAATTGTGAGAAACCAATATATATATTGACAACATCTAAAATTTCATTATCATTCCTGATATTGTATCTGTAGATGAAAATATTCTCCTCAAATTAATAATCTCAAGATAAATGAAAATTATTCTCTTATCTTTTCTGTTGTGCAGTTTTTGGAACATTCCTATGGCCTTCAAAAAAAGGGCCAGTTGATAAAGAGGAAAACGGGCCAGTTGATCTCTTGGCAGATTTTCTGAGCGAATGTGATTATCCAACGGTTTGTGGCAGTTTGTCTCTATGCTCGGAGGGGCAGTGCTCTTGTCCGTCAGGCGTTGAAAGAAGTGACAACGAAAACAGCGGTGGTTGTGTGGAGAAAAATCCCACAAAATGTGATGGTCCCCGTTCTCATGGACTACTACATCTTACAGATGTATATTACTTTATGTTGATTCCGATGCTGCAGTCTTGAAAGCGACAGATATTGAGAGCTGCAGATGGTTATGCTTGAGAGACTGATCATGCAAAGCAGTTCTCTTTCGGCATTTTTCAGTAACTTTTCAAGGGAAACTGCTTCTTACCCTCCCCTGTTCTTTCACTAATAAGTGATGGAAAGCAAAGAAATGATTTTGAATCATCAGCATTCATCAAAATTTCCAATGACATGTCAAATACATCGGGATCTTCTGCATCGTCCAAACGAAAAGGAATTATAGCTGGATTGACTGCAGGAATTTTCTGTTTGTCAGTAGTAATCCTTGGCATCTGCATTGTGCGTAGGAAGAAGCAAAGTACTGAGGAAGACGTTGACACTTACTGGGAACAGCTATCGGGAATGCCCGTGAGATTTTCTTTTCAGGAGCTACAGGATGCAACTGGAAATTTCTCAAAATTGCTGGGAGAAGGAGGATTTGGCTCAGTTTTTGAAGGAGTTTTGAAAAATGAAGAGAAAATTGCCGTGAAGCAAGTCAACAGTTTAGGGCAAGGGAAGAAGGAGTTCCTGGCTGAAGTCCAGACAATTGGAAGCATTCATCATATCAATCTTGTGAGACTGATTGGATTTTGTGTTGAAAACCATCATAGACTTTTAGTCTATGAATTTATGAACAGTGGATCACTTGACAAATGGAGTTTTAGCAAGGATTCTGTTCAACTTACTCTTGACTGGCTGACAAGAAGGAATATCATCCGTGATATAGCAAAAGGTCTGGCTTACCTTCATGAAGAATGCAGACAAAAAATAGTCCATCTAGATATCAAACCTCAGAACATCCTGTTAGATGAAAATTTATGCACAAAGGTTTCTGATTTTGGCTTGTCCAAGTCCTTTGATAAGGATCAGAATCAAATTGTGACTACATTGAGGGGAACTCCTGGTTATCTGGCACCAGAATGGTTAAGCTCATTTATCACAGAAAAGGCAGATGTCTATAGTTTTGGAATTGTTGTAATGGAGACCATATGTTTAAGGAAGAATTTTGCTATGTCAGAATCTGAGGATCGTGTACATTTGCTTGACCTGTTTAGGAGAAAGGACGAGGAAGATAGGCTGATTGATATAATCGAAAGTAATGATGAAGATACTCGACTAAATATTTCAGACATGATTAGAACGCTGAAGCTTGCACTGTGGTGTTTACGAAGTGATTTTACCCGGAGGCCATCTATGTCTGCTGTAGTTAAGGTCATAGAGGGTACACTGCACCCTGAAAGTAACTTGGAACATCAAACCTTGGACTTTAATCCACTTGCAGCCATCAGAAGAAAGTTTGAATTTGAAACAACAGTATCAGTTTCACCATCAGTACTATCAGGACTAAGGTGAACCAAAAATGTTGCTTCACTCGGTTGCCTTTCTTTTCATGTTAGTTCATAAACGTCTATTTCTTTGTTCTCCTTACCATGTCATTGATGGTTTATATTGTGTTAATTGAGGTAAAGTACAACTTGTCAGAGTAATGTAATCACGTACGCAACAATATTACATATACCTGCATCATTTCTTGGCATGAATTTATATGCATCATTCACAATGGATGGTATGTACAGTTCTATAACTGTGTAACAGGAAAAAAATAATGTCTTTCTGTATTATGCTTACCACCTACAAAGGAACATGGAAAGGTTTCCATTTGTTTCCATCTTCTTATGCTTAATCTTCCTAACGCTCAAAATTCTTGCCAGTATTCATTCTGTCCGTTCGTTCTCATATTTCTTTTAGAATTGTCATTTGCTTTCAACATGACCCCATTAATAATACGTAGTTATTAGTAGGTTTTTCCACATCTTGTGACCAGCTACGTACATTAGGGGATGCTATAAGAATACATTAGTTTTTTGTATTAGCTCCTTGACATCATTAGATAAGGTGAGTATAGGACTCCTGTTTAAGCAGTCAGATTCTGCTATCAGAAAGTAAAATCTGAAAACTCCAGTCCTTCTTCATAGTAATGATGGTTGACTTCAGAAACTAATTTATACTCGAAATCTGCAATAATCTGTCACAAAACAATCTCACCGGAAGAATGCTCGCCAACTTTCTAGGCCTTCCTCGTTTGAAGAGGTGGTGACTAGCGAGTCTTCCTGTATTTTCAGATCATCAATCTCCTGCTAATAATCTCTCCCTATCTGTAAGGTTTTGCTTCATTTATGTTCATTTTTTAATAAATAGATTCTGAACTACAATTACATAGATAATACGTTTAACTTCTTTTCACTCCTACAAATGTATCACTTGCAAAAATTTCATTGAATGGCTATGTTCCATTCAATAATTTCGAAAACAGGAACAGACAGAAAGACTTCAAATAGTGCTTTTCAGATTCTTAAATATTTTCGATTCAGCTTTCTCATGGTTCAACCAAAAGCGTCTTCAATTTAGGTAAACCCCAAACCAAAAATCCAACATTAGCAAACTTTTTCTGAGTTTCAGTCGTTTATTGTTGCAAGTACCTTAGGCAGTCTTATATTCTGTCTCAATTTCACTGATAGGTTTGTCAGTGAGAAGATTTTTTCTTGCAACTGAAAACTTTTCATGAATACAGCTCTAGGTAGAAATTATCGAACTGATGTTTATACAAGAAAGAATAATAGCACCATCTTCCTGAAGTATCAAAAATTTTGTTTGCTCACCAAGGATTCTCTGCAATCATGAAAGAAAAGGATTTTTTACTTTATTTAATTTCTGCCGGGGGACCGGGGGGGAGGGGAAGTGGAGAAGAGTTAATTAGCACTACCAGAATTTCAAAAGGGGGTAGATGGCCTTCCTTCAGAAAGAAGTATTCCATGCAATTAATGACTGAACATGACACAGAAACAAGAATAAGAACTATAGATTAGAAGAGACAAGATGCAACTTATTATTTATGGAGATGTATATCCTTCCTCTGAGTCTATGCTAATTGTCTGATATCAAATTCATCAGAAACGTTATCGCAAGTTCTTCACAATAAGAACCACAGATAGAAAATTCAGATGCCAACAGTAAAATTGAACATGAAACAAATGTCATATGCACATAGATTGTTGAAGTAAATAGTAAGAAAAAGATGCACAACCACTCCAGGGTGAGATAATTAGAGTTCTTGTAGCTAATCATGACATTACCAAGTCCAATACAAATGAGATGAAGAAGAAGAGCAGGGAGGAAACAGAATAGGCAGTCTTAAATAAAATGCAAAGATTTAAATGACCCTCATGATTGTCTTGCCAAACCAGTTTTGGGGAGACGTTCCTCTATCATTTTCTTCCTGAAGTCAAGATCTTCAAAAGTTTCTGAAGTTGCAGTACCTTTCTTTTCTTGGTTTGAACCTGGGCGTTGAGGTCCTGAACAAGGGTATTGCAGGCGTTGAGGTCCAGCAGCTTCAGAATGGCTTCTGGATGAGACTCTTCTAGCTCTTCATGTCCTCCATTTTCATGCTCTGAATCATCCTCTATCATTTTCTTCCTGAAGTCACGATTTTCAAAAGTTTCTGAAGTTGCAGTAGCTTTCTTTTCTTGGTTTGAACCTCCTGTGTTATCAGGGGAGCAGAAATTTTTTCCTTCTTTTTGGATTACCATCACTTCTTCTTGCACTTGTTCGTCCTTGTTAGTATGTCTAGAACAATTCCCTTCCGCGACAAGCTCCAATGAGATTTCCTCGCTCGTAGAGTTGTCCAACTCTTGATTCTTATTGGCTTCATATTTACTCATTTTTCTTTTCTCTATTAGCTTCTGGATCTCTTTTATTTTGTTGAAGTGATTCCCCAGTTTTTCACTAAGTTTCTCAACTTTAACTTTCAAACCATGGTGCTCAATCATTAGAGTTTCTAGCTGGTCCTCCAATCTACCCTTCAACAAATTATCTGTAGATCCACATGAAGACTGGATCACGGAATCATGCTCACACTGTCGGTTCCTTCGCTTTATATGCTTGAGCCAATGCCTCTTTCCTGCTTGAAACCATGGGTTTTCATATTCATATTTCTCCGTACAGATCTTTCTGAACCCCTATAACATTTTAAAAAGAAAATGTTGAACTTTTCAAATAAACAAATGTAAAATCGTTAAGTCAATTATATTATGAATTCCAAATAGAGTTTCACTATCAAAATTGCTATTAGGTAATAAGCAAGACAATGCTGTACTTTGACATATTAAGACTACCGCATTGAGCATTAAACTTGGTAAAGAGATTAAATTTATGTTACTTGTCCAATTAATGGTGAGGTGTTTAAACAACATAAAGATGAATTAACATGATGTACTCACGTAATTGTTGAGCTGAGAAACAAAACTTGCGAGATTGCTATGCTTAAAGTTCTTGGGAAGGAGCTCTACACTGAACTTGATATGGTCCCAAATTGTGAAACTTCTATTGTTTGGACTCCAAGATATGATGGAGTTAGTTTCTGGATCTTCAACCATGTCGAATGTCTTCCTCAGAAAATGAGGTAGAATTGACCCTGTTCTTGGTCTCCTCGGTAATTGACCGATATCCCTAGTGTTACCACCATAGCCACTAGCTCCTCCTCCATCGCCATTATCACCGCCATTATCACCGCCAGTATCATCAATTGCCTTTCTTTTTTTGCCTTCCATTTGTAGTTCAAATGCAACACCGTCTTTAGCCTAAGTGAACCTTCTTGACTTCAAGAGCCTTTAAAAAGATTAAAATGCACAATGACCATGCATGCAATGGAGTGACCAGATGAGAGAAATGCTGAATTTGTAATCTTGACAAAGTAATAATTACTTGATTTTGCCTATATTTGAAGACAAGATTGTTCAAGTTTTTTCAAGTTATTGGATTAGTATTCAGATGATGCCACCTACATAAAGAGTAACGCTGGTTATTTTGGTTTGCTCATTTAGTTGTTGCCTTAACGAGATTTTGATCAATCACCACAAATTTAATCATCCATTGAGATTCTTTTCTAGTTGTCCGTGCCAAGGAGACAACGCACATGCAATTTGCCTGTATTCTTCATGTACAACTATTACTTTTACATTTTTTGATTGTAGATCCTAACCTTCCATCTCAATGAATAATAAATGAAGTTGAGTTTACATTTTAAAATACTTGAAGGCTATCAGATCAAGGTACAATAGTTGTCCTTTCTTTGGTTATTATTTCATTTTGAGCAATTTGATTGTCGTATGGGGCATTTTAAGTTACAAAGCGACATGTTACAAGATGGTTGGCTTTGAGAAGCTAGTCAAGTGCAAAAATTATGTGGATGCTTTTTGTTTTGGATCGATTGAAATAACAAAAAAGCAAAATCTTAAGGACATTTGATCAATTGAAATAACAATAAAGTAAAATCTTAAGGGTATATAGCGTTTCCTCTGCTCATTTATAGAATTAATTTCATTTTAGCCTTTGAAGCATACTTAAAAGTTCAATCTTGCCACTAAAAGTGATGAACTTTCAAAATTGTCCTGCACACAAGAAATCATCTTCCACTTTGACCTTCTGTCCAAATTTTGTTTACTATTTTATATCTAGTAGTAACTAATAAGTGTACTCACATCGCAAAAATAATAATAAAAAGAAAAGGTGTCCTCAAAGGAGTTCACAAAAGCCCTTGGATGGGGGAGGAATTAGTTGGATGATTTGGAGGAGCGAGTGTAAATGATAGGTTTTGGAATCGAACCCTCCCACTTACACTATAAAATAATGTAAGAAAAACAAAAAAATTTTTAAAAAAAAACCCTTAAATAATGTAAAGATAAAATATTTGGACATACATATCATTAACATAATGATTCTCATTCACAAATGTAATATAATAAAGTCATGTAAGTTGAAAATTTCCATCCCATAGTGAATTGAAAAAAAAGAGTTGGTGAAATTATTTAAAGGGACTTGGAACTTTTATATCTTTTGGGGCTCCAAGAATTCAAGTCCTTAAATGCTTTCTCATTAAAAAAATGATATCTTTAAAACTTTACATAAATAAAAAAGAGAAATTATAAAACACATAAATAAAATAGATTCCAGTACTCGCTATATTTTGGGCCAAGCCCAGAGTTTTGAACTTTGTATCAGGCCTTCTCCCTCATCTCAGGGTTAAATTAAAGGAAATGTAAGATTTCACTTGAGCTTCTAGCCCACCTAACCATCGCATCGGGAAGAAAGAACTTGTTTGAGAACATGCCCTTGAGGCGTTACTTCCATTAGCATTATTTTCACTAGTGTTAAGTACACATTCAATGTGTGTGCAATCAAGAAATAATTAAAATGAATTAATTTTGTATAAATTTTATTTTTTACTTATAAAATATTTATATAAAGTTTTCAAGAAAGAACTTTGGTTTATATGATTGTAGTAATTTGGTAGATACAATACTTAAGGTGGTTATATTGGTAAAATGTGATTAGGGTAAAATTAATTTTTATAATTTAAAATTTGAAAATTCAAAAGATAACAAAAATGTCTATACCAATTGCTATTATTCAGGCATTATATATTGTATAGATGTTACTTCCATAAACATTATTCACACTAGTGCTAAAGGCACACACGATATCTATGCAATTTAGAATTACTTAAATGTTTTTTGCAAATTGATTTTACACAAAAAATCTCATTTTAAAGAAATTTTTAGTGTTTTAACCCTGTTTTTTTCCTATCAAATGATTGTTATGTTAGTTGTTACAATACTTTTAGTTAAGTTGTCAACATGTGTTTAGAAAATTAAGGTTAAAAATAGGTAATGCTGTTAATCGAGCGGAATATTTGGCTGTCGAACTCGACTCGAGCTCGCTCGATTAGGTGGACGAGCTTTGAAATGTGTTCGGACTCGACTTGCCAAATGAGATATGTGGCTCGAGCTCGAGCTTGAGCTCGTGCAAATTGACCCCAATAAAAATCTATAATTTTCAATTTTTATATTTTTGAATTGTGAAATGACGTATGTACCCTTCCTTATCAAGCCTAATCGAGCTACTCGGATAACAAACGAATCGAGATTACTCGGCTTGTTAATTAAACGAGCATATCTCGAGCTCGAACTCGACTCGTTTACCACAATTAACGAGCCGAGCTCGAGCCTTTCGAGCCTTATCGAGTTGAGCTCAATTGAGCTTTTGAGTTGCTCGTTCCATTTAATAGTTCTAAAAATAGGTATACATGGTTATTTTGAAAATATATGTTTAGATAGCAAAATGGCAAGTAATCTATACAAGGGTAAAGTTGAGAGTTTATACATTAACAATGATTGTTTACCCTAAAATCCCTCTCCTCTTATATGTAATATATAGATACTGTCTCTTTTATAAATAAATAAGAACGAAACCTATTTACCTAGTGTACTCTCGGTAGCGGCTGCGGGTAACAAATGGTAGCTTTCTATTTGTACAGTTGGTTGAATGCTTCAGTTGATCTTAGGACTGGAATCTTGGATTGCCTGATTAACCCACAATTTCCTCTAATTCTGAGATTTGCTCAAATGAAAGTTATTTTCGTCCAGAAGGTTTTCAAGGAGGTGGCTATGTTAATAGTTTCGGTGAGTATTGGAGAGCAGTTCAACAAAGTGTAAGGATCCCAATTCCCATTGACTTGAAGAGCTAAAACGCGTGTATCACTTTGAGTATGTTGGTCTTGATGTTTCAGCTCAATGTGAAACTGAGGTGGAGAGCTGCAAAGAAGCATGCTTGAAAAACCGCTCTCGTGAAGTAGCTCTAGTTCGGTTTTCTAGTGATTATCAACAGGTTATTGAGTCTTTCCAGCTCCAGTTGTGAGTTGTGACACTCATGTACATTGAAAGTGGAAGATATAATTTCATTTGCATTTATTAAAGTATCCAATGGCAAGTTAAATGCAACAATATCTACTACATCAACAACAAAATTTGCTGCACCTGCAAAACCTATCAGGAGCATAGTGGGATCTTCTGCAGGTGTTTTGCTGTATTAGCAGCAGCAGTTGGTTTGTTGATTTTAGTTAGAAAGAGAAGAACCCTGATGAAGGAAGATTTTGATGAAAACTTGGATCAACTTGATTACCTATGAGATTTTCCCATGATGAGTTGTAGGTTATAGCAGATGATTTCAGCTGGAAGATCAGAGGTTTTGGATCCGTATATTGAGGGATCTCTCAGCAATGGGAAGAAAATTGTGGTGAAATATATGCCCTGACAGCTTAGGTCAGGGAAAGAAGGAATTCCTAGCAGAGGTCAAGACCATAGGAAGCATTCATCAAGTCAATCTGGTTACACTGATCGGGTTTTGCATTGAGAAGCAGTGCAGATATCTAGTTTACAAGTTAAAGAGCAATGGATCTTTAGATAAATGGATCTATACGAAAAGCCCTGACCAACCCTGTTGGCAAATGAGAAGAAAGATCATACATGTATAGCTAAAGGCTTGGCTTATCTTCATGAAGAATGCGGATAGACCAATGTCGGCTTAGATATATAACCTCAAAATATTCTGCTAGATGCAAACTTTTTTGTGAAGGTTTCTGATTTTGTCTTGTCTAAGCTGATTAATAGAGATGAGATCCAAATTTGACTGCAAAGAGGCACACCTGGATACATGGCTCCTGAAAGGTTGAGCTCATGTATAACAGAAAAGGCTGATGTGTACAGGTTTGGAATTGTGGTGATGGAAATTGTCTGTGGAAGGAAAAATTTGGATAGGACTGAATCCAACAAATTTGTACATTTGCTCAATGATTTCATGAAAACAATCTGAGGGGGATCGATTGGTTGACATGATTTACAGTTACTGCGATGGTACAAGGAAAATGTCCCAGATATCCTCCACATGATGAGGCTTGCAGTATGGTGCTTACAAAGTGATTTTACCTTGAGGAGGGCGTCTACGTCGACAGTGATTAAACTGATAAAAGGGTAATGAGGTATTGAAGCTAGACTGAAATTAGTGTCCTTCATTTCACATATCTCACAGCAATCAAACGAGAGCATGAGTTAATCACCACAGCACCGGTATTCCCATAAACTCTTTCAGGATGAGGACCAAGGTAGAGTTTACAACAGGATTTACTGTAACTTTTGCTCTTCTTTAGTAACTTGAATTCTATGTGTTGGTGTGTGATTACTAATTTCTTGTTATTCTTAGTCTTTATTGATTAATGTGACAATGTTTAGTCCTCCTCTGTTTCTTGAATAACCTACTATTACTGGAATTCGTGCAGAATTTGCAGAGCTTCTTCTAGTTAAGTTACTAAACAAAGTCCTGTTCTCATGAACCTAAGTGATATTATAAGACCAAATGCTCTCCAGCAACATTTTCTAAATGGGGAAAGTTGGCCTTCAAGAAACCTACTTTGTGGGATTCTCATTCAGCTCTTTCTAGAAGCTTTATCGACTCCAGACATAGACAATGAAGATGAATATAAAAATTACTGTCAGTTTATCATAATACCTTGCTTGTTTCATCACGTTTCTTAATCAAATATAGCTCAAGATTAACTGCTCATAGTAAACCAAATAGCATTTTCGTTCTAGATTTCTGGCGGATCAGTAGTTTACTTGTTGGATGAAAGTCTATAGCACGGCAGAGGCAGTATTTTACACACATCCTGGATTAAAACATAACCTTCACTTCTTTTCCAAAATTTACAGGTATCTCTACCTTTTGCCTTTCTTTCCATTTTAAAATCAGAAGTTGCGCCATTTGGATACTCTCTGGGATCTACAGAGGGGGGTTTGTGTGTATTTTGCTTGAATTTTCAAGGATTTAGGGAATAAGACCACACTAATAACTAGAATGCGGATTGCTGCTTACTAAAATCTCCTTATCTCTTGGTCTAGTTGGATCATAAGAAAATAAAAAAGAATTAAAACATGATGTTTGTGAAGGAGAAATAATAATATAATAAAAAGTGGGACAGAGAGTGGCACAAGATGTGGGACAGAAGATCCGGTGCGATGAAAACTGGTAACATCGTCGGTGATGTACAGAGCGGGTGAAAAGACTTGAGTTGTAGCTTTACCCCATGGACTACAAGCTCAATAGCCCAAGTTAAAATTGGGCTAGGCTCATTTGACGACAAGATGATTTCTTTTTTCCCCTTCTTCAATTAAGACTAGGGATGACAATGGGGGCGGGTGCCCGCGCGGCGGGCTCTCGGGGCGGGGCGGGGGGCGGGGGAGTATACCCCCGCCTCATCCCCCGCCCCGCCACCCGCAAAATATATATATATATATAAATATATATAATTATATATAATATGTAAGTTAATTAGTTATAAACTTATGATAATGATATTATTAGTTAGATGTATTATATAATGTATATTAGTTTATGTAATATAATTGATATTATCAATTATATGAATAATTATACATGTCTACTAATAGAATTTATTAATTAGTTATACTAAATTTACTAATACATTTATACTAAATTTCTAATTACACTTAATAGAATAACACTTTTTTCTAAAAAAAAGCACAAACACAATAATGAATTAGTGATTGCATTTGTACTAAAAGTGAAAACTTGACTATTTTAGTTATATTTATTTCATCATATTGGATTGTATTCAAATAACTTCTGTTTGATTGTTTTTATGAGTTTCAATTATAAAATTACAATGAATAATAATTTGGTGATGTGTTGATATTTTAGTACTTGATTATTTATTAAAATTTAATTATAATAAAATTATATAATAAAATTTTATTAACCCCGCGGGGGAAGCGGGGCAAGGCGGGGCGGGGAGGGGGACGGGGCGGGGGACGGGGGGAACTAATAGGCAACCCCGCCCCAACCCCGCCCCGTTGCCATCCCTAATTAAGACAGAATATGCAAGAAATTATCAACAAGAAGTCCGCAAGACCAGATTTAACTGATAGGGACGTTAACTGAGTTTATTGTAACTCTTCTTCTAAAACATATATCCAAAGTAATCTAATTTTAAAAATTATTATCTTTATGATTCTTTTTTTGCCACGTAGGTTGCATATATGGCAGAATAGAAATAGAGGCACACTCTATTTTTCTTTTTTATCTAATATCTTTCTTGATTCTCTCTCTGAACTATTTCCTTTAGTTATTTTTTTCTTGTCAAAAGTAATTCTAAAAGGCCAATATTTATATTAATAGAATCTAAAACTTCACTATCATTCCTGATATTGTATTTGTGGATGAAAATATTCTTCCCGAATTGATAATCTTAAGGTAAATGAAGATTATTCCCTTATCTTTTCTATTGTATAGTTTTTGAAATATTCCTATAGCTTTCAAAAAAATTTTGAATACTAATTATTTAAGAAATGATTTCTCATACCGTGTGTTTGATAAAATGTCCAAGAGGAAAACTACATAACAACATAGATTCATGCTCAATATGTTTAATTTCTACCACATATACGAGCATGTTCATTTGTAGTGCTTCTATATCACATGACCAAATAATCTCATATACTTAATATATTTTTGCACATTTATTCAACATCAATTGATGGTTTGTGTTACTTTTGAGCAACTTGAACATTATCTTAATTGCATTAGTAGATTTCTTTTGCATTGCATGAAATTTACTAGTCTCAATTTCGATTTAATCTACTGGTAGTTCTTGTATCTAGTGTTATTATAAATAACATGTAAATGATGACCTTGCTAATTATTGACAAATACTGGTAGTTCTTGTCTTAGATAGCATAACAATATTTGCTTAATTAATGATTTTTTTAATTTTGTGTAGGTGGTGCTGCTGAATTTTGTAGCAATGGCTGGTAGAAATGTTACTATATATTTTTTTTATTGTAATGGTAGGATGACAACTGGCATCATGGTCTTAGTTACGAGGGTGTTACTCCAAAAGCCATTCGAGTAAGTTATCAGATGAAATACCATGAACTCATGGACAAGATATATGTTATCACTAGCTATGAAAAATGTCAAGTTGCAATAAAAAAACTTCTACCTTGTGATAGCTCTTTGTTTTCCTCATTCCCTATATATGATTTGCAGTGATCAAATAGAACTTACCCATTTTGGAGATAGGATCAATGAAGTGCTCGAATTTAGCATTATTAAATTGCCTGAACATAGGATTAGTGGATTGCCTAATGACATTCTTGTATTCATTTCCTATTTGCTAACACTTAAGGAAGTTTCAAGAGTTTGGGTTCAAATATTTCAAATTTGCTTCCAATTGGCAATGATTATGAGACATTTATTGATTGCAAATTTATTGTAATTATACCATGATAGTTTTTTCAGTTCAGAATATCTTGTTTTTTAGTTCTTTGCATAAGATATAGATGTTGAGAACTTTATTGCATTTTTAAAATTTAATTAAAAAAATCTTATTTTTGTCATTTTTTCCCTTACAACATGACTTTTTCCAGTAGTAGGATGCCATTTACCTTTTTATACTACTTGATTGCTTATATAGTAATTTGGTAGACTTGAAAATTTCAGTATGATTACTTTTTGTAAAAGTTCTTTTCAAGGAGTAGGAAGCATAACATAAACAAATCTGATAACTTTGAAATTTTTGTAACTTTTCCTTGTTATTACTTACAATTTTCGTTGCAATTTTTGTATTTTTCAAATTTATTTTTGAAAAAATATATGAAATCGATTTGATACATTTTTAAAAAAGTGCAGAGACCAATAATAGCAAGGTCAATAATGGTAGAATTTATTTTAAATAATTATAAGGAAATTATCAAAGTTACGCAATCTTCTGTGCTTTTATAATAAAAAATTCAAATTTTTAGTTCATGTTGGAAACTATAGACGAGATTAAAGCTTTCCTTTCTTGTTATCCTACATGGCAATCAGGGTAATTAGGTGGAAAAAATAACATCATTATGGGAATAAAATTTGAAAGTGAATCACATTGGGAATATTTTTTAGATAGAGTGCTATTTTGGCAAAAAACTCTTCTCTTCTCATCGTGGTGATAGATGCTCAACGCAGCCAAAATTGCCGGCCTTACTTTCCCTTCTTAGTACTTCATGTGGGTTGACTTCCTTTGCAAGGTATACTTGGGTGGATTGATAACAGAGGAATAGACATGTTTTGGTCCAGAATAGGAGTGTAAACGAATTGAGTCGAGTTGAACTTTGGCCTAATCAAATCGAGTCTCTAGTTAATTTTATGAATCTCGAACTTGAACTTGAATTCGACGAGTTCAAAATATCAAACTCGATCTCGAGCTCGACTCAAATTCGAGTCCAGCTTAAAAAATAAAAAATAAAAATAATTATTTTATTTTTAAATTGAATAAAATAATAATTTTTTAACAAACAATAAAATATTAGGGATATATATATATATGTAATTTTACTATTAAAAGAAAAATTTTTTAAAAAAATATATAATCGAGCTCGCGAACCAATGAGTTTAATGTTTTTGAGTTAGAGCTCGACTCGAACTCGATGTTGACCGAGCTTGAGCTGCTCGAGTGGTGAATAGCCCTACTCTAGAATGATTGTGCCACTCACTCTAGCACAAATGGTAGAAAGTACACATTTAATTCTAAAAGATTTTCTCAGGAAATAGTTTCTGTCAAGATTCTAAGAAACTATTCTCATAACACACACACACACATATTAGGCACTGATCCTCGCATTATTCTCATAACTTTCCAGGAATTCCAATGACATGAGAAATAGTACAGTATATAAACATAGGAGGCGGACACGAGATCAGGGGAATGAATGAAATTAAGAAAGTTGTTCACAGGGCTGATCTGACAAAAGTGGAGCCATCAATAATACTATGATGGTTGTTGCTCAACAACTTCTCCAGCTCTCTCACAAATCTGTCCATTGCAAAGCCCGGCAGGCAAATAGGAACCACTATTCCTTTCTCCCCGTTCTTGTTCGTGACAGTTATGTAAAAGCTCAACAAGCCGGGGATGGCACCAACCCCGCCCTTGGCCGGGCCTCCGAACTCTGGCCTTCCCCAACCGTAGTCCACCTCATTGAACCCAATCCGAGTAACATCCGACACGACATAAGTCCTCACCACGGTGAAATGAGGCCTCCCTTTGATAACCATTAAATCAGCCACCGATTTCATGTAATCTTCAGTCACATCACCTTTGGCCTTGGTCACCAGCTCCAACGCATATCCGAGAGGCCTCTTGCACAGCTCTCCGGCAGTCGTCAGGGCCACCGGAAATGCAAAGCCATTGCCATAGTATCCTTGTGGCAAGGGAGGATCGAACTTGGAGCGAGCATTGACGACGCAGATCATGCGGACTTCCTCATTGGGTTCGGGCTGGAGGGCGATGGTCCGGCAACGCCAGAGACAGGCCGTCAAAACCTCAAATGTCGAACACTTGCGACTGATGTCGAGCGGGATGGATTTTCTCAGAGCTGACACCTCCGCCGGGCCGAAGAAGAAAGAGCGGTGGACCATGTCGTCCAGGGGAATTATGGTTCCTTTGGTATCGGGTACCTCATCGTATTCGTGATGGATGCACGTCACCCTTGGCGGGTCTCTAGCATTCAGGAGCTCTCTCTGCCATACTGGCAGTACAGATGGGGCGGAAGCTCCCCGTGCGATTTCGCCGACTGCATTCATGAACTGAACGATTCCGGCACCGTCGGACATGGTGTGATTCATGCGCAGTGCGAAGATGAAACCCCCGCATCTCAAACGAGTCACCTACAACAATACAAGTACTCAATTATGATCAGTAAGTAGATATACAGCAGTACTAGTAGTTGTTTTCATGCAGTAACTGCGAGTGGAATTAATTTATGAAATTAGCAGCACACGTGACAAAGCGCATGCATAGTTTTGTCCAACAATTACCCGATCCTATTTCACAGATTAATTGATAATTTCATAGATTAAAAACAATTATCGACTAAATAGTCACGAATTTACTGATCATATTATTTAGTAGTCAATTAATTGAAAAAGCGTAGAGGTAGTTTTATCCAACAACTACGCAATCCTATTTCACACATTAATTGTTAATTTCATAGATTAAGAGCAATTATCGATCAAATGATCACGGATTTACTGATCATATTATTTAGTAGCCAATTATTGATGAAAAATAATTTGATGGTCAAAACATGATTCGATCAATAATTTAATGGCCGTTAAGATTTTTTACCCTTTATTATTTTGCATCATATTATTCCCATTATATTAGCACTCAATAATTGCGAGTGTAAGAACAAAAAATATGTAGAGCCCACCACCACGGCCAAAACAGTTGAGTTGGTGGCTCTGGTGGTGGAGAATGGAACCAAGAAAGGCTATGTGTGGCATTCATCAATGAAGCTGAGAATTTCAGAGAGAGTAAATGGCATTTCAGACATAATAAAGTGGAAGATGCTGCAAATATTTGTATTTGGGACACAATCCACTCAATACTGACGAAAGGGCACTAATACTACTGCCACAGCTAATGATCGGTCATCCATTCATTACCATATGCTACCATACAAGATTAATGGTTCTTTTTTCGAAATGTCTTTTTACCTTCAAACATTTAAAGAAAATCATTTTTTTTAAAAAAAATACTATTAAAACATTGGATGACCAGACCAGACCAATGCAATTGGTCAGAACAGTCAACCCAAGAAATCGGTTAGACTTAGGGCTGCAAACGAGCCGAGCCGAGTCGAGCTTTGAGCTAATCGAGCCGAGCCTCGATTAAATTTTACCAAGCTCGAGCTCGAGCTCGACGAGCTGGCAATTTTTGAGCTCAAGCTCGACTCGAATCAAGTCGAGCCGAGCTCGAGCTCGAGCTCGAAAAAAATAAAAAAAAATATTTTATTTTTTAAAAAAATAAATAAAATAATTTTTTTTTCTGAATAAATAATAAAATATTAAGGATATATACGTAATTTCACTATGAAAATAAAAAATTAAAATATATTTATATATAATATAAGTAATATTATTATTAAATAAAAATAAAAAAAATATATATATATATACTCCCGCTCGCGAGCGGGCTCGCGAGCTAACGAGCTTAATATTCTGAGCTCGAGTTCGAGCTCGAGTTTGACTCGAGCTGGCTCGAGCTCGACTCGAGCTCGATTAATCTCGAGCTCGACTCGAGCTTGACTCGAGCCGCTCGCGAGCGGCTCGATTCGTTTGCAACCCTAGTTAGACTCTTCAAGGGAGGGAATATTCTAAAATTTTTTCATAAAAAATCACAATCAAAGTCTTAGACTCTTCATCGTTTTTTTTTTGGGATTGTGTTTGGTGGTGGTTGGGGGTGTGTGCTAAGCTTTCCTATTCATAAAGCATGAGAAGGAAATTCAACATTAAAATTAAAATTTTGTGTCATATTTTTGTTTTTTCAATTTTATCCTCACAAAAAGAAAAATTTACAAAGATGCCTACTTTAAGTTTAGTAACTCTCTAAATGTAAATCATGAGAAGAGGATTTGACGTTAAAATTTTTTTGTCATCTTTTGATATTTTTTCAATTTTGTTGTCATAAGAGTAAAATTTTACTACTAAAGATAACTGCTTAAATTCAGTAACTTCTAATAACTTCTATTTTATATATATTTTTTGCCAAAAAAAATCCATACGATTTAAATAAAAACAACTTCTTAATTTGTACACTCAAGTATTCAACTCTAAATTCACCCCCTAAATCCTTGGAGAAACAACCAAGACGAAAATAGACAGCTCCAGCCTCACCTCAGGGACAAATCAAGTCAAAAGAGAGAGAGAGAGAGAGAGAGAGAGAGAGAGAGAGAGAGATGAAAAAACAGTAAAGTTGGTTTTGGTTGTGTACCTGTATAAGCAGTACAGGACAGTGAAGGACTCCTGCAGACTCAGGAACATCATAGAGGAGCTCCTCCAAGCAGGGGAATGGAGGCTGAAGTTCATCCCCAAACTGCTCCAGCGTCACCTCTGCATCCGCTTCAATGAACATAACACCCTCCCCCGTGCAGTCCACCACCAGCTTCCTCCCGGCGCATTCTCTGAGACGCCCCGCGAATGGGTAGTAGAACACCAGAGCCTTGGCAATAGCCTCCCTGATCACCTTCACGGTGTCTCTCCTGCTATGAAGATGATCATCATCGCTGCGGTAAAATTGGGTGACAGGGACTTGAAAGCGAAGACCCTCTTGATCGTCGATGTCAGAGAGGAGCTTGCATTCCCGAGGAGTGGACTTCGCCGGACGGACCAGCTCAGGCTTTTGTCTGGTCACCCTGAAGGTCAGAGACTTTGATCCCATTTTGTTGCCCACAAACAAACTGCTACGCGCGCAGTGATTTGACCACTGCAGAGGCCCCGTCCTGGGCCTAGACACGTGGCGGCCCAGGGCAAGCCGAGCTGGGCTTGGACCCCGGGCCCATGGACCAGCCTGGGGTGCGCAGCTGCTAGGGCTCCGGAGAGCTATTCCGCAAAGGGCGGGGAGAATCCCCCTCAGTGCGGGATTGAGACTATGGAGGGCAGGTCCCGAATCGTACGGAGGTCGGACTCTCTTACAGGTATAAATGGTAACGCACGCCCACTGTACAAGGTACGCTCACTATTGGCAAATTACTTCCGACTACTTTACTTCCCGTGAACTTCACTCATTGGAAAACTAACTTGACCGTCGGAGTGCTCTCGGGAACCACCTCGGGGCCCCCCTTGTGAGATCACCCGCTCGTCTGTTTTGCAGGCTTGGAGCGAGCCCTATCCGTCAGCACGCCGAGCTCACCAGAACAGCTCGGTCCGGGGAAGCTCTGCGCTTCTTCAACCACCACCAACGAATATATTTGTTCAGGCTCAGGTTTAGTAAATGAAAACACTAGTAATGAGAATGCTTTAATTGTGTGTATACAAATATAGATAGTCTAACACAGGAGAAGAAAGAAAGAAGATTTGGTAGTTTTGAGGATACCTTCCTTCGTTCCCAGCATGGGATTTATACAGTACCACTGATTGCAACAATAGTCATATCTCGTACGCAAGAGGAGTTGAAGTAAAAACACACCACGTCTAGTGCACTTAATTGTTTCTACTTGCATGTACATTTTCCTCATCTTTTCCCACTTCTTTTGTCAATTGACTGACCTGCTATTTTGGTCTAGCCTTCTTCTCACTTTCAGGCCTTCCCACTGTCGAACAACAAAAAGATGCTTCTTGTAACTTGGATCAACACGTAACCGCCAGTCATTTAAGGTTTGGCGGGTGGAAGGTAAGGGTGCGTAGTGAATCCACCAATTGTCACATTAAGTAATTTCTTTAAAAAATTTAGATGGATGCGTAGTACATCTATTTGGTCTGATAGTGATTCACTTCTCACCGATTTTCCTAGACTTAGTTAAATTTCCCTTTAGATTAGAATAGTGTAGGATTGACGATTGACAAAAAAAAAAAAGGAACTTGGATCAACACTTTCAAATGAATTTTTCTATTCCTAAAATGTCTGGGCAATTTCTCTCAACACATTATAGTACCAGTAGCATACTTTAATTTTCCCTTGAGTTTCTCGGTACTCCTATGTGATGTGGACTTCCTCCTCCTGCAAATAGAGAACAAATTCCGTTTCAGCTTTTATCATTCATTACGCAATATATATTAGAATTAAAATTTTTTTTGAAAGAACTAGAATCTGATTATGTTAGTGCAAAATAATCCTAGACCTTCATGGGTGCAAATATAGGACAGAACATCTATGCAAGTAAAAAATTAATTTTACTCTTTGATTTAAAATTTACTAACCAAAAAATATTAATCTATTTTTACTTCCAACATATGCCGGAAGGGCACCAGTGAGAAGCTCAAAAAATCAAATTATCGTTCTAAAGCAAGGAACAGAAACTTATATAGTACATGTTCAGATTCATTTAGACACCAGTTAATTTCTGTCTTCTTCTTTTTTTTTTTTACTATTTTATTTTTCCTCCAAAGCAATTTGCTCGAGCAACGTAACTAAGTTGACGTCCTCAAAGCAATTGATTTTGACGTTTAAAGAAACGTAAAGATTGAGTACTGTACAAATGGGCTGCGTGATACACATTTTTTTAAAACAAGAAAACGTGGGAAGGATGGAAAACTACTGGGGAGAGTCCTGAGCTTGAAGAGAATTGTGATGAAAATTGGAGTAGTCATTGGACCGAATGTGACGGGTCATCTGTTTTCTGATACTTATTTGCCCTTGTTAAGCATTGCTCTTTTGTCTCCTTTTTGCAGGTTTAATTAGTTTTGTACTTAGGTTATAGATGTAAAAAAAAATAAAATAAAATCCCACCCAACAATATTCTGTTTTCTGTTTTTTTTTTCTATTTTAGCTCTTTTGTCACCTCTCAAATAGCGAGTATGGTTCGAAGCCTTTTATTTTTTCAAACTTAGTCATGGGTCCCCAAAACTTTGACAAATTGATGTGCTTACATGTATAATTTTATTGTTGCAGCATGTCAGGACATGATCAATGGAAAATTGGTGAGACCTAGGCGGGCGCATTGTAACAGCTATGGTCCTGTAGATGAAAGACATTTAGGTTTTTCTTTTGTTGCTTGTTACCCTGCTATGATTTGTCCAAGGATCCTTGCACCGTAAGATGAAAATAATTGCCTATTGATTTATGGAATAGGCCATTGTACTACATTCCAATAGTAATGTTTATAAGTATTTATTTTCCTATTTTTTTACCATAATAATTTTATTCAATGACAAATAATTCTATAAAATATCAATTTTATCTCAAACTCAATTGATAACCTATTGAAATTGAAAAAAAATAGACGACCAATCTAATTTATATATAGTACATATTCTTTCAATTTTAAAGGGATACCTAATTGAGTGCTTAATTATCAATACAAGTGAAAGATAATACAATTCATGATTAATTAATTCTTCATACTGCAAAACAATACATACATATATTATGCTAAATCTGAGACCTGTGATACCCCGAATATTAGGAGGTTGGTTGTAAAGAAGATATTAAAGTGCATTTCTTTGGGTTTGATTTAAAACCTTATTTTGTTTTAAAAGACTAGAAACCCTAAAATTTTAATCAAAAACCCTAGTTTACTTGTGACTAACCGGTTTTCTTAAATGTCTCATATTTTAATAAAAACCCTAATTTTAATCACTGAAATTGTAAAACCCTCACGTTTTTCTTAAAAATTTCCTCTTATTTGGAAATTCATTATTTATTAAAACCCTACTACCCAATCGTTCCACAATAAGTGCAAATAAACCTAGAAAGTAGGGTTTTAATCTTCGTTTTCAAGATTGGAGCAAATTAGGGTTTTCGCGATTTTTCGCCGGATGATTTTTCGGTACGGAGCAAGGATCAAATTTGGTGATTAAAAGTGACTTTTAGGTGGGAAATAATATGTGATTAGGGGCAATGATATAAGGTTAGTGAATAGGAAGTAAAAACCCTAGTACGAGTGTTTTAAAGAAAAACGGCGCGAACCGACGGGTACCGCGCACTACCGATTGGACGCACCACTTGACCACCACTTTCTTATCACATGAGCATTAATACTTGAGCAAAATATCCCCCCCTCATTGCCAGCTAGCTTGACCGAAAATGTGGACCAAATAGCAAGGAAAAGAAAGAGAAAAATGAGTGGTGGTAGTGGCGCCACTTGTCGGCCATCTACGGGCCATTGACCAAGATACCTTGTCTACCTTCTTATCACCTTGGAGACCTCTTTCTTCTTCATTTTGCTGCTCCGTAGCTGAGACAAGAGAGGGGAAAAACACCAAGAGAGAATTTCTCCATTTCTTCTTGAATCTAACCACAAAGTGAGGAAACCAAGAAAATAAACCGATTAAACTCACCTTTGAGTGTTTGTTTAGTGAAGTGTTGGTGAAATTTTGAAGGGGAAAGCTAGGGTTGCTCTTGGTAGACACTAAGCAAGGTAAGGATGATGATTTTCCCAATTCTTACTCTCAATCTTGTTTAAATTAGCTGAGCAACTCAAAATTGTGGTGAATAATGGTTGTTATCATGTCTTGGGTGTTGTTTTCCTTTTGGATATATGTGAGTTAGGGTTTGAGGTACTTGCTGCCTATACTTGCTATATGGATGATATATGTGGTATCTAAGCTTATATAAGTGGTTTTGGTGATGATTAGAGCAAGAAATCAAGAAAGGTTGCATTGAAAACAAAAATTCCAGATTTCTGGAAAAATTTCCCCTCTTTCTGTCCGGTTTTATTGTATTATGTTAGAGGCCGAATTAGCCTTAGGTTAAAACATGAAAGTTGTATAGAATGGTATTTTATAGTTTCCTACAAAATTTCAGCTCAATCGGAGCAACGTAACCTGTGAAAAGACCAAAATACCCTCGCTGTTCTAGGTTACATTCCAGAGTTCCGCGTGGACAGTCTAGTCTATTTGGTTGTGTTTATTCACTATAATCCGTTCATATTTAGCCATTTTACAAAACATTAAAGTTTTAGTACCCTGTCTTAGCTTTTCAACGCCACCAAGAACGTCTTAAACGGACCTCGGTAGACTGAGATATGGTCATTTGAATGCAGTACGGTTGATTAGCCGAATAGTTGGAACCAGGTTATATGAATTGGGAATTTGATTAGGTTACACTGGAAATTAGACTAAGTGCTCTTCATGGAAATTGTAGGCCTTCGTCTTAGCTTCGAATTGGTATAAGTTGCACCTCAATTCGATAAGCGTAGCCTCGGATGTTCCCATTCCGCAAAAACCCGTCAAAACTGTCTTTTGTAAACGCCGTTTCCGCACTCGTTATTAGCTTGATTTCTTGTTCTTGTATTGTTTTGAGCCTATGGAATGGCTATTGAAATGAAATTGTGTTATGTGTAACCTTGGGTTTGGTTGAGTAAAAGAATGAAGCCATAAATGGCTGGAAAATTAGGTAAACACAAAGGGCGTGCTGCCCAAATTTACGCTCGAGGACTATAGAAATACACTTGCGACTTGGGTAGAGTTGATATGAATATCACTTGAACCATCTAGGGTACTTGAGTCTTCTTGTTCCGAGGTATATAAGTAAGGACTTGGCCGAACTTGTACTCTTGAGAAATGAAATAATGATTGCTCGGAGTATGTTTTCCTTGTACTTTCGACTCGCATGGCATTTTCAAGTATAAATGTTACAAAGTTTTATCGTTTAAAAAGCGAGCAAGTGTTTCACGACTACTCTCCAAGTGAATTCCAATTTCCTGATTTTTATTGAACGAAACGTTTAAATTTCGAATCTTAGTCATGTTTCAAAGTTCTCAAATTGAATTTTTATCGCAGATCTGGACTCCAAACCTGGAGTATAACTGAACGTGAATACTAGAAGCACTATGGCTCCATTTGGATTAGCTGTTTTTGGTGAGTGCTTTCAAATACCGAATTGCACTAGATACTTGAACTTGATACGTGACCAATATGATTACATGTTATATACGTGAATTGGTAGGGCAAGAGTGTACTTTATCGCACTTGCCCTTATGTGATATATACTTGTTTATTGTTGCAATTGACTTGATATACTTGTTTATGATGCGCGCACTTCCTGGAATTCCAGAAACCCTGCGGCGAGTTACTTAAGTCGAGCCGGCAAAGGCTTGGTCGATTGGGTAACGAACTCTGGGTCTCTTGTTTTGTCGAGTGGAGTGATATCTTCTCGACTAATCGGTATACTCGAGTATTACCACCCGTGTTTCTTGAAGATTTTGGGCCCAGCTGGGGGTTTGAACGGTGGATGGAGAGTCGTTTAAGTGGTGTTCTACTGGATTGGTTACTTACTTGAAAGTTGACGGAGTGTCAACTGTTACTTGATCAAGCTCTGGAGATGCAATGGGCATTTGGCTCCTGAGAGCCTTCTGTATCCTTATACTTGAAAATGATTATTGCTTATCAGATTGTTGTTCCTTTTGAAAACCAAAAGCACTTTATACTCGTTCATTTGGAAATTTGCTACTTGAAGTGTTGGTGTTCCCCTTCATGAACTTGTTAAGCTCGCTATCTTTTGCTACGTTGATACGTGTACTTTGAATATGATCAATTTGTTATTTGGAACCTCACTGGGCTTTTAGCTCATTCCACGCTATTTGTTTTCCTTACAGGGGGTACGAGCAAAGCGTGAGATGTGTAAAGACTAGCGTAGTCTAATTGTTTGACTTTTGACTTTTGTCTTGTACTCGCGCTATTCCTCGAATAGAATGTTTTGTATTTGGATTGTATCCGCTTTGAACCAGTTTGGGTATATTGAGGTTTTGTACCTTGATTTTCATCAATGTAAATTCTAAACTTGAATTGCGATGTTAATTATGGTCCATGGATGTATGCATGTGATTCGAGTGAGTGAGTGAGTGAGTCCTGGCGAGAGCTGGGCAGGCGGTCCGCCGAATCCTTTGGTAAGCCTTAGGGGGAGGTGGGGTCGTCACAAGACCAGCTATACAAGAAGTCTATGAGAAATCAGTGGGATGAATAATGAAATATAAAGTAAAAAAGAAAAGAAAAGAAAGAAGTTTACTTAAATTTTTTTCCCATTGACTAATGGTGCAAAATAACATAGATTGGCATGGGCTGCCGGCTGCTGAGATACAGGGAGAGGCGGTGGATGTGAAAAATCTTCAACGCTCTCTATGCACTGCTTGATCTTATTGTCGTGTAATGTACTATGACCCATAACATATCACAAAGTAGAAAATGGTGAGTCATATATTATTTTTTAATTTTTTTTCTGCAAAGGGCGTATCCTAATTTATGCCAGACTAATTCCCCTGTGATGATGCAGAGCCCGCTCCAAAAATACGTCATATGATAGCCAGCAGGAGTCGACCTCATAATTTTAAGGGTAAAGGCCTAACAGAAATACCATTTCAACTATCCGCTGAGAGCAGTATATTGTTTTCTAATTAGTAAACAAAAGATGTCTAATCATCACAGTCAATAGTTGATTTTAGTACATTACGTGGCATGTCACGTAGTACATATAGAATGTGTAATACTTTCTCTTCTCATCGTGGTGATAGATGCTCAACGCAGCCAAAATTGCTGGCCTTACTTTCCCTTCTTAGTACTTCATGTGGGTTGACTTCCTTTGCAAGGTATACTTGGGTGGATTGATAATAGAGGAATAGGCATGTTTTGGTCTAGAATAGGAATGTAAACGAGTTCAACTTTGACCTAATCAAGTCGAGTCTCTAGTTAATTTATGAATCTCGAACTCGAACTTGAATTCGACGAGTTCAAAATATCAAGTTTGATCTTGAGCTCGACTCAAATTTGAGTCCAACTTAAAAAATAAAAAAATATTATTATTTTATTTTTCTAAAATAAAAATATACTTATTTTATTTTTTAAAATGAATAAAATAATAATTTTTTAAAAACAATAAAATATTAGGGATATACATATGTAATTTTACTATTAAAAGAAAAAAATAAAAAATTTATATATAATTGAGCTTGCGAACCAACTAGCTTAATATTTTTGAGTTCGAGCTCGAGTCGAGCTCGATGTTGACCAAGCTTGATCGACTCGATTCGTGAGCAGCCCTAGTCTAGAATGATTGTGCCACTCACTCTAGCACAAATGGTAGAAACTACACATTTAATTCTAAAAGATTTTCTCAGGAAATAGTTTCTGTCAAGATTCTAAGAAACTATTCTCACAACACACACACACACACACACACACATATTAGGCACTGATCCTCTCGCATTATTCTCATAACTTTCCAGGAATTCCAATGACATGAGAAATAGTACAGTATATAAACATAGGAGGCGGACACGAGATCTGGGGAATGAATGAAATTAAGGAAGTTGTTCACAGGGCTGATCTGACAAAAGTGGAGCCATCAATAATACTGTGATGGTTGTTGCTCAACAACTTCTCCAGCTCTCTCACAAATCTGTCCATCGCAAAGCCCGGCAGGCAAATAGGAACCACTATTCCTTTCTCCCCGTTCTTGTTCGTGACAGTTATGTAAAAGCTCAACAAGCCGGGGATGGCACCAACCCCGCCCTTGGCCGGGCCTCCGTACTCTGGCCTTCCCCAACCGAAATCCACCTCATTGAACCCAATCCGAGTAACATCCGACACGAGGTAGGTCCTCACCACGGTGAAATGAGGCCTCCCTTTGATAACCATTAAATCAGCCACCGAATTCATGTAATCTTCAGTCACATCACCTTTGGCCTTGGTCACCAACTCCAACGCATATCCGAGAGGCCTCTTGCACAGCTCTCCAGCAGTCGTCAGGGCCGCCGGCAATGCAAAGCCATTGCCGTAGTATCCTTGTGGCAAGGGAGGATCGAACTTGGAGCGAGCATTGATGACGCAGATCATGCGGACTTCCTCATTGGGTTCGGGCTGGAGGGCGATGGTCCGGCAACGCCAGAGATAGGCCGTCAAAACCTCAAATGTCGTACACTTGCGACTGATGTCGAGCGGGATGGATTTTCTCAAAGCTGACACCTCCGCCGGGCCAAAGAAGAAAGAGCGGTGGACCATGTCGTCCAGGGGAATTATGGTTCCTTTGGTATCGGGTACCTCATCGTATTCATGATGGATGCACGCCACCCTTGGTGGGTCTCTAGCGTTCAAGCGCTCTCTCTGCCATACTGGCAGTACAGATGGGGTGGAAGCTCCCCGTGCGATTTCGCCGACTGCATTCATGAACTGAACGAGTCCGGTACCGTCTGCCATGGTGTGATTCAGGCGCACTGCGAAGATGAAACCCCCGCATCTCAAACGAGTCACCTACAATACAAGTACTCAATTATGATCAGTAAGTAGATATACAGCAGTAGTAGTAGTTGTTTTCATGCAGTAATTGCGACTGGAATTAATTTATGAAATTAGCAGTATACGTGACAAAGCAGTTGACGAGACCAGACCAGACCAATGCAATCGATCAGAACAGTCAACCCAAGAAATTGGTTAGATTTTTGAAGGGAGGGTGTCTAAAATTTTTTCATAAAAAATCACAATCCAAAGTCTTAGACTCTTCATCGTTTTTTCCTTTTTTTTTGGATTGTGTTTGGTGGTGGTTGGGGGGGTGGGGGTGGGGTTTGTGCTAAGCTTTCCTATTCATAAAGCATGAGAAGGAAATTCAACATTAAAATTAAAATTTTGTGTCATATTTTTGTTTTTTCAATTTTATCCTCACAAAAGGAAAAATTTACAAAGATGCCTACTTTAAGTTTAGGAACTCTCTGAATGTAAAGCATGAGAAGAGGATTTGACGTCAAAATTTTTTGTCATCTTTTGATATTTTTTCAATTTTATTGTCATAAGAGTAAAATTTTACTACTAAAGATAACTGCTTAAATTCAGTAACTTCTAATAACTTCTATTTTATATATTTTTTTTCCCAAAAAAAAATCCGTACGATTTAAATAAAAACAACTTCTTAATTTGTACACTCAAGTATTCAACTCTAAATTCACCCCCTAAATCCTTGGAGAAACAACCAAGACGAAAATAGACAGCTCCAGCCTCACCTCAGGGACAAATCAAGTCAAAAAAAAGAGAGAGAGAGAGAGAGATAAAAAACGCAACAGTAAAGTTGGTTTAGACCTGTATAAGCAGTAAAGGACAGTGAAGGACTCCTGCAGACTCAGGAACATCATAGAGGAGCTCCTCCAGGCAGGGGAATGGAGGCTGAAGTTCTTCCCCAAACTGCTCCAGCGTCACCTCTGCATCCGCTTCAATGAACATGACACCCTCCCCCGTGCAGTCCACCACCAGCTTCCTCCCGGCGCATTCTCTGAGACGCCCTGCGAAGGGGTAGTAGAACACCAGAGCCTTGGCAATAGCCTCCCTGATCACCTTCACGGGGTCTCTCCTGCTATGAAGATGATCGTCATCGCTGCGGTAAAATTGGATGACAGGGACTTGAAAGCGAAGACCCTCTTGATCGTCGATGTCAGAGAGGAGCTTGCATTCCCGAGGAGTGGACTTCGCCGGACGGACCAGCTCAGGCTTTTGTCGGGTCACCCTGAATGTCAGAGACTTTGATCCCATTTTGTTGTCCACAAACAAACTGCTACGCGCACAGTGATTTGACCACCACCAACGAATATATTTGCTCAGGCTCAGGCTTAGTAAATGAAAACACTAGTAATGAGAATGCTTTAATTGTGTGTATACAAATATAGATAGTTTGACACAGGAGAAGAAAGAAAGAAGATTTGGTAGTTTTGAGGATGCCTACCTTCCTTCCCACAGCATGGGATTTATACAGTACCACTGATTGCAACAGTAGCCATAACTCATACGCAAGAGGAGTTGAAGTAAAAACACACCACGTCTAGTGCACTTAATTGTTTTTGCTTGCAAGTACATTTTTCTCATCTTTTCCCACTTCTTTTGTCAATTGACCGACCTGCTATTTTGTCTAGCCTTCTTCTCACTTTCAGGCCTTCCCACTATAAAACAACAAAAAGATGCTTGTTGTAACTTGGATCAACATGTAACCGCCAGCCATTTAAGGTTTGGCTGGTGGAAGGTAAGGGTTATTAGTGCATCCATCAATCGTCACATTAAATAATTTCTTTAAAAAATTTAGATGAATGTGTAGTACATCCGTCTTATTCGTTGGTGATTCACTCCTCATCGACTTTTCTAGACTCAGTTGAATTTTCCCTTTAGATTAGAATGGTGTACGATTGACGATTGATAAAAAAAAAAAAAAGGAACTTGGATCAACACTCTCAAATGAATTTTTCTATGCCTAAAATTTCTGGGCTATTTCTCTCAACACATTATTGTACCAGTAGCATGCTTTAATTTTCCCTCGAGTTTCTCAGTACTTCTATGTGATGTGGACCTCCTCCTCCTGCAAATAGAAAACAAATCCCGTTTCAGCTTATCATTCATTACGCAATATATATTAGAATTAAATTTTTTTTTTGAAGGAACTAGAATCCGGTTATGTTAGTGCAAAATAATCCTAGACCTTCATGGGTGCAAATATAGGACAGAGCATCTATGCAAGTAAAAAATTAATATTACTCTTTGATTTAAAATTTACTAAGCAAAAAATATTAATCTATTTTTACTTCCAACATATGCCGGAAGGGCACCAGTGAGAAGCTCAAAAAATCAAATTATCGTTCTAAAGCAAGGAACAGAAACTTATATGGTACATGTTCAGATTCATTTAGACACCAGTTAATTTTTGTCTTCTTCTTCTTCTTTTTTTTTTTTTTACTATTTTATTTTTCCTCCAAAGCAATTTGCGTTTACTATTTTATTTTTCTGTCTTCTTCTTCTTCTTTATACGTAACTAAGTTGACGACCTCAAAGCAATTGATTTTGACGTTTAAAGAAACGTAAAGATTGAGTACTGTACAAATGGGCTGCGTGATACACATTTTTTTAAAACTAGGAGGGGATCACCGCGCTATGCGCGGTGGGTGAAAGCAGTGATGCCCAGTAATGCCCAGTTGAATAATTAATTTTGTAAAATTAGTTAATTCAAAGAAGAATCAATGCATTAACACTGATCGTGGGGTAGTGGTTGCTTGGTTCAGCTAAGAAGAAGTGGAAACTACCAGTAATGTATTCAATCTATAGGTAAATTACACTGTACGGTTCAGCTAAATTCATTAAGCATCCGAATAAATATTGAATGTGTGATACCAAGGAAAATATTTTTCAACTCCGGTATCATCGAAGATTAAAACTGTAAATATATTTTCAGATTCCGGAACAAAGACCAGAGTTTCATTGTGTTGCAATTGATGTTGAAGAACGAAATCTCTCCAGTTTCGGTGAAGGCGTTTATGCTTTACACCAATTTGAGTAGTTTTTTGTCCAGTGTTGATAAGTAACATGGGAGTCTTGATATCATTGATGAAGTGATCAATAAAGCGCGGAATTTGCTATCATCAAAAGGTGCAGATTAGAAGATATGCAGAAACAAAAGGAAATTGCTTGCGAGAAAGTTGAGATGAAAAAAGAGAATGCAGGTAAACATAGAATAGCTTACCAAGCTGTTTGGAGTTGCGGAGTTAAAGATTTGATAAAAGCACACTGAATCAGATAGATCTTGACAGAAATCTGGTCTTAGTGAGAAAGTAACTTGCTGGTGTGTAGCGGCCATGTGGATATCATCTGTCATCAAACGACTGTGTTACATTAAAAATAATATACTATATAGATGAGGATATGAGATAGGTACAGCGGTATTTTGACCTCTTGATGCAATGGCATTCATGTGCAATAGATCTGGTAGGGGGACGGTCCAAGGCAGAAGAACTTGTTTTTGTAGTTCACAAAAGTGAATAACATCAAATATCAGATTCCCGCTATGTCGAAGTAATAGTGTGTCATGCCTTTTAACAATGTTTTGTTCACAAAAAACATCCCATCCTTGTGCGAATCTATGATCCGTGACTGTGATAGGCCATTGCCGCAGTCCAAACCTTAGAATAATTCTATTGCAGTGGTGTTGATGGAGTAATGATTCAAACTGAGCAGGTAATACCTTAAAAAAATGAAGCAGTAAAATATTGTCAAAGAATACCATACTATTTAACTCTAAATGCTGCAATGTAGGTGAACGAGCTAAAGGTTAACCTGTCCTCTGTGGATGCATTTGAGCAGAAAACAGCATGCTGATAAGCAGCTATTTGTCGGTTGAAAATTTGTTGGAGATTCTAAGATTGTTTCTGCCATTGAACTATCAAGAGGAAATCTGTAAAATTGGAAAATCAGAAAAGTGGTCTATTAATGAAAAATGTGAGTTTAAGGCTACATCATGTGATAAGGATTAGAAATACACTGTAGAGAAACTCACCTGCTGACAAGTTCTTATGCAGAAAAAGCGGTAGTGCAAATGTATGGCTAATAGTTGTTATGGATGATCTTGTAAACGGAAAGAGCATATATATAAAGAAAAGATCAATGTAAAAAGAGTATATTTTTCATTGCTTTTAATGCCAAGTGCAAGCTTCTTCCTACCACAATTGTAAAGATTTATTAGGTGCAGAAGAAGGTAAGGGACAATGAATAGAAAAGACAATTCAATGTGAAACATTAAGTGTGAGTTGTCAACCGGCTGCATGTAAAGTAATGCATCTGTAATGCTTTAATGGCCTGAAGGCAAGATCATAATTCACCCTATACTTGCCATGTTTGTTGTAGTAGGTAGGCTGGCATAGAAGTAGCAGGACCTGAATATATAAGTTTTATTTGTAAAAAATGCTGTCATTTGTAATAAATGAATAAGTGTGCATACAAAGCTGGAGGTTCCAAACGGATAATAATAATTGCATTGCAGAAAATATATAGAAACGGAAATGAATCCCAAATTATATAGATTATAAAGCTGCTAGTTCTGGTTCAAAAAGGGAGTTCATCGTCAGGGATTAAAAGATATCTGTGAAAATCCTCATGCTGTCCAAGATGGAGGATTTCAGTCAATCTTTGAAAGCCTGGCAAGAACTTTGATGCAGGTGCTATTATCAAAGTTCATTGATCATGACAAAAGCTGGTTAGCAGATAACCAGGTACAAAAGTGAAGGAATTGTGAACAGGTGAGCAGCATTTCCAAAAGTTATAAACAATCTGCCTAAGTATAGAAGTGCAGATGACAGAAAGCAAAAAATATTAATGTTTGAAGCAGTCCAAAAGGAAACGAGGGCAGTTCAGCCTAATTTTGCTTTCTTTTTGGAGTTGGCATCTGAACTTTCAAAGTCATTGTTGTCGACTGTTTCTGCTTCATCAAACTTCTGACTGAGTCGAAGACGTACTTTTGAGCCTGAACCACCATCTCCTGTAAGCACAAGGAGTAATAAAGTTAACAGTTCATCTAAAGAAGACATGGTTATGTGTTACAAGTCTAGGTATATTTATCAACCTGTCATCAGTAAGTGTTCATTTTCAGTTTGTTGGTGAGCTGAAACCGAGACAGATTCTGGTTCACCTGTTAACTGAGCATGACCAAATTCTGGTTCAACTTCAGAGCAATATAGAATTGTATAACGCTGTCTAGCATCAGCGAGCTGTGTTTGGACTGGTTTAACGTGAACCAAAAATGTCTTCGTTTTAAGCCGAGCATGAACAAACTCAAGTGGTAGTTCAAGATTCTGCAAGAAGTACAGAAGATATAAGGGTGACAAGCAAATAGCGCACTGAATATTAAATTTGAGCAGTTAAAGTAACCTGATTAAAATGATCCATTGCTTCAAGGGCAGTAAAGGTGAGAATATTTTCTGCTAGATCTCCAAAGATAGAAGCAGGTATAACTCCACTGTCGTCGCTCAAATCAACGTCAAAGCGGCACCTAAAACATAAGTATAAAGTGCTTAGGCGATATACTGTATAATATTAACAATAACAGGAACTCTTTGTATCTAAATTAAAGTTAATGATGTAGTAATATAGGACCTAGGCATAGCAGGGCCCTTCTCTTTGCATAAGTTACAAGTAAACTCAATTCCATAGTCTGCTGCAGTAGCTCGGCAACACTTTGCACAGCTCATATACCAATATTTTTGGAAGATATGTTCAAAAGAGAGCTTTGCCTTCACCCAGACAGTCTAAAAGATAGACAAGTATCAGACGAAATGCTAGATAGATATGAAACCATAAAATTACATAACAATTTATTATTTAATCACCTTCTGTGATGGGATAACATTGCAAATCAGAGTAGTTTTCTGATCTGGTTTGAAACAAAGCGCAGGATTGTACTTAATATAACTCTTTGCATCAATGATTTCAGCAATCAACTTAGCATTTCTCATTGCCCTACAAAAAAAAAAGGACATGTAAGGAAAATACTGGGAAAAAATGATACAGCTCATATAATGCTGCATAAAAACATGTTAGCTGAAGTCATTGCACCAATTCTTGAGCTGCCTTGCTTCCTGTATTGGTGGATCAACAAGGAGTGCAGAATCGAACCAAGTAGAGAGAGCAACACCTAAATAATAAACAATAGAATGAATATTAAATTATGATTAAGAAGCTTGACATACAAATAAAGGTCATAATACAGAAAAACAGCAGTTCAACAAACCATTGTAGTTGGTAACTTTCAGCCTTCGACCAATGATAACGGGATAGCTTTGCATGTTATTCAACAAAACTTGACCTTCATTGTTCAGAAAATCATCCCATAGAGAAAGCAGGACAGTTTGGGACCTAACATTGACATAAAATTCAGGATGAAAATGATTCAAAGCTATAGGAAAAACGAGACAGAGACAGTAAAAAGGTTTGTAGCATGATAAAAAGACATTTCGCACTCTTCATTAAGGAGGACAAATTTTTGAACATTTGACTGTTTGGAGTTTTTAGTGATCGTTTTCTTAGCCAATGAACTGATCACTACTCCAAGCACATCTGCAAAGGGAAAGAAAGCAGGCTGAGAATATTTTCAGTTTGTAATAAAAACATGAATGATAGACTGTTTGCATACTCACCGACGGACTTGCTTCTATCATCCATGTATTCAGCTAAATCAGCAAATTGAGTAAAACTAAATTTAACAGGCATAATGTCTTCACTGCCATTGACTTCTTCAATGACAGTTTTTGAAGTGATCACCCATTGTTTGGTTAATCCAAGAGTCTGAAACTTTGGCGGAATAGTCCTGACATCAGCATTTGAAATCTTATATTTTTTATAAACTTGTAGCATAGGACTCATTCTCGCAATATCAGCATTGAAGATTATCCCTTCGACTTTAGAGCTCTATTAGGAAAAAAAAAATACATACCAAATACGATTAACAAATAAATAAAAGAAGAAATAACTGATAGTCGTTTCAGGTTCTAGAATGCAACCTCTGAATCATAAAAGACAAACTTTTGCTTCTTGGTTGGTGTTCCCATAGAATCTGTCACCTGTTGTTTCTCCTAGACTGTGACGATACAAGACCAGTTTTTCATATCAGGTATGATGTCCCCAATCAGCAAGAGGTTAGACATTCCTGTAAAAAAAGGGGAAAATGATCATAATGTATAGGTTTGGGTATAGATAAGACCTTAACAGTAAGTAAACACAGCTATAAACTGGTACAAGTATACCTGAATATAAGAACATTCTACTGCTGGCTCAATTCAAAAATTTCATTGAACACAACATTTCTAGTTTTGCAGTCTGTTTTTACACCATCAAAAGTTCCTGGTATAATAAGTATTTTCAACTCACTTGAAGCTCTAGCTCTGGACAAGGCTACATATAGCTGTCCATGAGAAAAGACAGGTTCCCGCAAATAAATTCCAACATAATCAAGAGTTTGTCCTTGAGATTTATTAATGGTCAATGCAAAACAAAGTCGGACAGGAAACTGAGTTCTTATGAATGCAATGGAATTCTTTTGGTTGTCAGAAGTTTGTAAGGGTATCTTTGGAATGAGAACTCGCTTTCCTCTATGCTGGCCGAAGACAATTTCAGCAGAGATAGTATGTCGCCCAAGCTCTCTACATATAAGCCTTGTGCCATTGCATAGGCCTTCAACAGGATTTAGATTCCTTATTAGTATAATCGGGCAGTTTTCTTTTAACATTAACCTGTGAGGAGGAAGGCCTTTTGGATTCTGAGAATTAAGGAAATCCTCGTAATCACCCTGGTGTCGCTGATCAACAGCTTTGTCAGAACTAATGTAAGTATGAAGCTCTCCAGGAAACCTCCTAATCATTATATCATTTAACTCATCAACCGAGTTATTTTTAGGGGTAAGAATACATCTATTAATCATGCTATATGGATCCTGGGAATAGAGAGTTAAATCTGGAAATACGGAGCGTAGCAACCTGTTAATAAAGAAAATAAATTAGAACGTGTATACATTAAAGAGTAGATGGATAAAACAGGCCAATAATAAGTCATTAACCTGTTTAAGGATTCTTCTTTATCATAATAAGGAATGACTAAGTCTCTGGACAAAGTTATTTCGCTGTTCAAGTCCACAGGTTCGCGCCCTTCGCCAACTCTTAACAGGAATTCAGAAAATTGAGGATCTAATATAGCTCGCATGTTTTCTGTTAACTTCAGTTTATGAAGCTTATACCACAATGGAGAATTGAGAAAGCAAGATTGCAAAAGGCCTTCCTTTGTTGCTTGTTCAATAACAGGTAGTGTCTGCCGAAAATCCCCATCAAATACAATAACTTTACCTCCAAAAGGCAGTTCAGATTCCATTATGTCTCTAAGCAAATCATCAAATGCCTCAATGGTTTCTCGTTTTGCCATGGAAGCTTCATCCCACAAGATCAGTTTAGCGTCCGACAGCAGTTTTGCAACACTGCCTTGCTTGCTAAGCTGACAGGCTCTGTTCTTTGAGAAATCGAGAGGTATCTTAAACCTTGAGTGTGCAGTTCTTCCTCCAGGTAGGATAGACGCTGCAATTCCAGAGGTTGCTACTGCAATGGCTATATAACCTTGCGATCTCAGAGTAGCAAGTAGTGACCGGTATAAAAATGTTTTACCGGTACCTCCAGGACCATCAATAAAAAAAGAATGTCCTTGGAAAGCAAAGCATGCTTCTAGGATCATGTTATAAGCATACTTTTGCTGTGAATTTAATTTTAAAGACATTAGCAGATCTTCCGGTGGTATATCTATGTTTCTTTCAGCTTCAATCTCTTTTGTTAGGTGGACTTGATCCCCACTAACAAGGTCATCTAATGGTAACTGATACGCAGCAATGTTTGTACCCATCTGGCGAAGAGATTTGTTAATATCAGCAAGAACTAATCCCCTAATTTCAGCAGGAGAGTGGTCATGAGATTGGTTGTGCCGCTGATAATCTCTAGAAAAGTCCAATTCAAATTTTTTCCACAGCATCGCGGGATCAGTTGGAGAACAATAGACCAGGAGAGTAGCAAACAATAATCTGAGCGAAGATGGCATTTGAAATGCAGCGGCTTCCTCAAGTGTTTCTTCTATATATGTATCAGATTGCAACAACCCAAGCGCTAGAGCAGCCTCTCTAAACGAGTTCATTTTTTTATCATTAACAGTCAAGAGATAATCAAATGATATCGGTCCAGGAATATGATTTAAGAGAAGCCTTAGATAGTACCTCTCTCCTTCTCTTGGATTAACACTGACAAGTCTACCTATCACCTTTCGACGCTTCCTTTCCGTCCACTGTTTATACTTGGAAGACCAAACGAAATGTTGAGGGAAATCTTTATAAAAGCATTTCAGGTTTTCAGCGGTTGCATTGGTTGCATTCATCTTGAAAAACTCAGTTAGCATGGTCTTAGAAAAATCAACTTTTGCTAACAACTGCAACAGATCTGAGCTTTTCTGAAAAGAAACAAGCTGCTGATTTGGAAGGTGAACTTGGAGAGTATAAACAGATGGGGTCATCTCATTTAAACGGAACTCATAGATGCGCCAAAATGCTTCCGGAGGTGAAATGTATCTACCTTTTTGGAACTCTTTAATCTCGTCAGTATCAGTAGCACTATCATCCGTCATAATCCTAAAAGAGACTTGATCATGTCCCTTGAACACATACTTATACAGGTACTTGACCAGTTTAATGGTAGAACAAATCTCCACATTCATGTGGCAATCGAACAAAGCAAGAAGATAGGGGTTGTAAGGCACAACCCACCTATTATCAAGGGTGAATCTGCGAACTTTCACCTTCTTGCCATCATCCCTTCTTCTATAATATAGGTAACTATCTTCACTGTGGGTTGTATGAGGGCAAAAATTTTTTGGATAGTGATTTTTGCAGGAACCGTCTTTCATACATGGGCAACTTTTATCTATGTCTCCACAAGGACCATGGATCATATGCTTTACAACAAGAGAGTAGAGGTGAGGATACTGAAGGCGATCAGGTAATTCAGCACAGACTACCTTGTCGTATGAATCTGGATTGAGCAGCTTAAACTGAGGCTTTAAAATGAGTAACAAATGAGCATGTGGAAATCCTCGTTTTTGAAATTCGATAACATAGACGCATGCTGCCACCTCACCAAAAATCTGCTTATTCAAGAGTTCGTGTTTAAGCATTTCAAATTTAGCTCTAAATACTCTAGCTAAAAGATCAGGCCTATCTTGCGGCTTCTCATGATACTTCAGATTGCATTGAATTTCTTTCCATGCCGGATTGCAGGTCATGGTAAGAAAAATGTCTGATTTTCCATATTTTTGTACAAGTGACATTGCATCAAGATAGCGGCGCCTCATGTCTCTGGGACCACCTATAAAGGAAGCAGGCAGCACTATCCTACGACCAACTTTAGAACCTTCAGTTTGGCCTAGAGAGACACTATCCAATACCCCTTGAAGAATTTCTGATCTGACAACATTTTGTCGATGTCTATGAAAGTCCAGCCTAGAAGTTTCTATCTTCACATAGGAATCAACTGAAAATTGTTGTAGAAGTCTAAGACAGTGCAGCAACATCGACTCATCGCTGTCTCTCATTTGAAACCTATAACAATAATATTCTCTTGCTGATACAGTGTCCTCTTCGTTCTTTCCATGTTCAACGGCTATAAAGAAAAAGTAAAAAATATCAAACTAATGATGAAAAGATTATGATGCTCACCCTAACAGCCTCAAATAGCAAGAAATATACTTGCCTCTGCGTTCCAAATCGAGTAAATGTGAAGGGCTGTTAACAGAGGAAGGATCAACATTTAAATCATCCTCACAAGAATCTGCCTTTCTCTTCCTCTTGCGAAGTTTTTTAACACCATGGTGCCATCCACATTCACCTTGAGGAAAGAGAATAGGGTACTGCAAAGGATCATAGCAGCCATAGTAATGCTTAATTCTATGGCTGGTATTAGAGTGGGTATAAACTTGAAAATGAATATTTCTATCTGCCGATTCATCCTCATCCTCAGTCCATATGGCAGCAACTTGAGAGGCTGTAGGCAGATTATAGACTCGCTGGTCCAAACCGGGATAACAATTCAAAACAATTTTATAGGTGTCAATGTTCGGAACATTTCTGAGATTCTTAAAGAATTTAGCATAAGGGTTGTTCGAAAGGATACGCATAAGCAATTTTAAAGTGCTTTCACGCAACTTATCAGAACTTCCAATTCTCTTTGCTAATTCTTCATCAGAATCAAAAAAGTAAAACTGAATTCCAGAAGGTTTTTCATATGACTGTACCAAGCTATTAAGGAAATGGTAGACCTGACCTTGAACACGGAAAGTATAAACACCTTTCGTGTTCTTGGTCAGTTCAGGGTCATATTTTGCAGTAAAGGATGTGAATCCCAAGTTGTTATTATAGGTCCGAACATTGTTTCTGAAATGAGCACTTTCCTCATCATTTTCGATAAATAGACGCTTAAGATCATAAGGCATCGATGGAGCCACGATAGAAATATCTCCTCCAGAGCAACAAAAGTTAGGAGGTTCCAAATGGAACCTCTTGGCTCCACAGTGCTCACAATCAGGAGCATCTGGAAGAGTTAAAGCTTCGTGGGGGATTTCATTGATCGGAAAAATTTGCCGCTGCCTCCCTCTTTTAGGTGTAGCTGCATTTATTTCGAAACTATAGCTGAGAAGCAAACTAAGCTGTGCCTCTATTAGGCTAATTAGCAATGGCATCAAAAATACCCCAAATAGCTATTGAAGAATAAAATGCCAACCCGGAGTTTGCTTCTTTACACGACGACGAGAACAGCGGTTTCGGGTCGAAGGTTGAACTCTATATGAGGAACCAGAACAGTGGGAAATTGCCGTTGCTTTCCTCACAGGAGCATTTCTTTCAATAGAATGGGTAGATTGTCTCTCCGGAATAGAGGAGGTTTCTGTAACCGTATTAAGAAATAAGCTAACTAAAAGGGGCCAATGGCATTTCAGTGAACACAATCAATATGCAATCGGAATTAAAGAATACTTAGCAGGGTTGTGTTGAGAATAGCTGATGTTTAAGAAATGTACCTTGAGAAGCAGAAGCTGTTTCACAAGTGTGGTTCTCAGAGGGTGGCATATTTTTTCCAAAATGAAATATTTGGTGGCTACCATTGAAGAGAGATTGCAGTTGACCAGATTTCATATGAACCTTGGGCAAAGAAGAGTATGCAACAACATTTTCAAAAAGTTCAGGAGCAAGTAGAGGATCTTTGCCTATGCAAGAAGGCTGCAGGATGTTCTCAGAAACTCTAGAAGAGCTATTGTGCCTATCAACTGGCAGCACAGGAACAAAGCAAGCAGGTCTAATAATAGAATCCTGCTCCTTAAAGGATGCATCTTTTTGTTGGAGGAATTGAGCTGTCTCACTTGTAGTTGTGAGAGGATAAAGCTCTTCAGAGTTCACAGAAACATGGACCGAAGAACAATACTCAACTGGATTTTCAAAAAGATTGTTCATAGGCAAATCCTCTTTGTCAAAGTTGAGAGCTTGGATGACGCTATCAGAACGATTAAAGCAATCGCCTAGTCCATCATGCAATGCTACAGGTATAGAGTTCCTAATTTTTCTCCTAGGCAAACAGAAATCAGGCTCAATAGTGGAAGAAGGAAGGTTAAAATTTTTTCTTTTTTCTGGAAGGAATTTTCCTTTGCAGCTCCTAGGATCAGCCTTAACAGTAAGTGGAAACTCTGCAGATTGCAAATGAAGATGGATTCATTCGCAAAGAATCGAAATGTTGAATCAGCAACCAGCAGGTAGGGAAGCAAAGACGATCTAAACACCAAGAACTGGATAGGAAGAAAGCAGCAAAAGAAGGACATCTCCTACTATACCTGCAAGAATACTTGCATTTGGCATGTCGTTTGCAGCCTGAGAAGAGGGAGCAGAATGGACGCGAGGAATAAAAGGAGCGGATTCATGAGAGGACATATATTGTAATGCCTCAGTAATGATAGCAGCATTGTCATTACCGCTCTTCAAGGCCTCGGTTCCTAAGATTTCACTATGCATAGAAGAGTAATTCGCACCATCAAGCTTTTCATGATGTGAATCAGGGAAAGAAACACCCGATTCCATATAACCCAGTGGAACCTTACGAATACGTGGGAGTAAATGCGCATTCTTTTTCTTGGCAGCTCTATTTTCTTTCCGGCGCTGCAGAAGTTGCATTTTTTTCGAAGGTGGCATTTCTGCGTATTTTTTGCGGCGAGTAGCATTTCCATCCATCGTTTTTTAGTAAGAGCAAAAAATGTCGAAGGACTATATAAAGAGAGGAATGTCTAACTTAGCAAAAAAGAATGTAAATCGAAAACTGGCAGAAAGCAGAGCAGGCAAAAAACAAGCGAACACAAAGAGATGAAGGAGTTAATAGCGGCAGCCGAGCAAAGAACAAATGCTTACATAAAAAATAATCAGGCATGTAAATATAGCAGCAGAAACAATAGAATAACTCGTATATGCAAGAACAAGGATCACAAAAGGTACAGGAAGTAAAAAAAGTCCCAAAGTTAAAAAAGGAAAAGCTGGAGCAGGCCATAAGTGCTGATGCATCAGAAAATATATCCCAAAGATGCACAAATTAAGGACAAAATATAGAGAAAAGAGCAAAACGAGAACAAAATCAGAAGAACTAACCTATGAACACGAAGAAGCTCAACACCGCAGAAGTGAATAACAGCAGAAACTATCAAAGAAATGGCAATCATGTAAGAGGTAATAAGAAAAGGTGAAAAAAATGGGAGACAAAAATAGAAGCTAATTTGGTGATAATAATTTAGAAGGGGCAGACAAAAAAAGGGAAAAAATAGTTGAACCAGTGCATTAGAAAGCCGAGAAGCAAGGAAGAAATAAAAAGCAAAGCAGCCTGATAGCAATCTTTGAAATATATAAACAGTTAAAGAACAACAAATTAAGCCGAACTATAAAACCAACATGCTCACCAGGAAGCAAAAACGACAGCAAGAGTGCAAATTAAAACCAGACTGATAAATTAGGGAAAATGAAGGTTCAAAATAGACAAAGAAAACGAAGAACAATCGTATGAGGTAGTTCCCTCTGCCTAACAAAGAAACAAGAGTTTTAGAATAGAGAAAAGAATGCAGTGGGTGCACAATTACCATTGTCCATGATGATGCTCAGTAGAAAATCCGCCGCGGAAAACCAGAGAAACTGTGTAACCATTGTGCAAATGCAAAACACCAAACAATGTCAATCAATCTCAGCAAAAGGGAGCTGATGGTAGGCAATGGCGAAAAGTGACGGTTTTTTATAGATTTACAAACATAACCTCAAGTAAAGGGCAAAAGGCGACAAGGTCCATGGAGTGGAATCGTAAATATAGCCACAAGGGATGGGTAATATAGAAAATTAAGGTAGCAATTAATCAGGTCAAGTACAGTCACTTGTCGGCAGAAACAGGCTGGTGACAAGTAGTGCCTGATGAGGAACTCGAGAAAGCTTGCTCTGGAACTAAACAAACAAGATGCAGGCTTGTTTGTAAAAATGAGTCAATCAGATTAGCAATAAGGAGTTGGGTTACGACAGGAAAAGTAACGAAAGAAAAGAATAAGACAAGCATGTTTCTTGGCTAATAACTACATAGAATTGGTAATTAAATGCGATTTTTTTGGGTAACAAAAATATTAATAATTAAAAAGGCCAGCAATTAAATGTGATTTTTGTAGCAATAAAACTGCCAAATCAGAACCGAATTAATAAAAGAGTAATTGAAAAAAACTGATAATTAAACTCCATTTGTTGGGCAACCCAAAACAAAAGAGGACATTTTCTTAATGAAATCTGGAAAAAAGGAAATTAGATGTGATATTTCTGACAAGAAAAGAAATGTTGCTAATAATTGGCAAAAAGTTATGAATTAAATGGCAGTTGTTGGGTAACAAAAAATGGCGATAACAAAAAAATGGTATTATTTATCAGTTATTAACAATGTATTCTAAAAAGTTGGTAATCAAATATGATTTGTTTGCTAACAAAAAAAAAACACAAATAAAAATAGATAAGTAAATAATTATAACAATTAATAGCCGGGAATCAATAATTAAGCATGGTGTGTGGCGTGACCAGGTAAAATCAATTGAAGTGTAAAATTTTCACAATTGAAGGATAACAAAAGCAATATAAAAAAAGATAATATATAAGCAATTATTGCAAAAAAAAATAATTATTAATAATTGCAGTTAATTTGGAAACAAAGGGAAAGTAGTAATAATTGTAAAGAACCGGGATATAAAGTTTTTTGGCAACACAATCTATTGTTGAGAAAGGGAAAAAATGGCATCATTAATAAGTCATTAACAATTAAGAATAAATAATTGGTAATTAAACGTGATTTATTGGTTAAAAAAAGGGAATCCAAATAAAAAGAGATAAATAAATAGTTATAACAATTAAGAACGGAGAATCGATAATCAAATGCGGTGCGCGGCGTGGACAAACGATAAATGACACCAACGGAAGCGCACCACATTGCTGATTGTTTATGTAAAATCGATACCAAATAAAATTGTAATAAAAATTTGATAATAATAGTCGAATGCCATCCCCTCTCATTCTAAAAAAAAAAAAAGCATGTGCCAATAATTAATATAAGCCAATTACAAGAAATCGATAAGTAATTGCGATTTATTTGGAAAGTCCAAATATGTTAATAACTGTAAGAGGGGGATAGCTAAATGCGACTTGTTACGTAATAAGTAAAAATCGAGTTTATTAATCAGTTAACAAACAATTAATTGGAAAGAATTTGATAATTATATGCGTTTTTTTGAGGAACCACAAAAGGCATTCTTTAGCTAACAATTGGGGAAAATGCTAATTAGATAGTTTAAAAAGAGGGATAATTCCAATTCAATAAGGGAATTATTGGATAATTCTGCCGGGATAATTCTAAACCAACAAGGGAATGAGAGGGGCTGTAGCATCCAAAAAAAGGTTATTAACAAGCACTTCCATCCAATTTTAAAAAAAGAAAAGGGGAAAAAAACCAAAGGACGTGGGACCACAATTTTGCGGCAGGCTCCAATGTAGACATCCAAGCAAACAAAGAAAAGAAAGAAACAATCGGCTGGACGGACCAATTCACGCGAGCGAATACACACGAGGCAGACGACCACCAATCGGCCAATGGAAGCTCGCCACGTCAGCAATTAGAACTCGATTGAAAAGCTCCCCATTCCCGCATAGACTAGATATGTTGACAAGAAAACGTGGGAAGGTGGTCGGTGAAGGATGGAAAACTACTGGGCAGAGTCCTGAGCAAAAGCTATTTGATTATTTTTGCAATATGGTCAGACAAGGCAAGCACACCCTGATTTCCGATTAATGAGTTCTATACAGCAGAAGCCAAACTTTTATAACCATCTCTTGAAGCAGTTGGCCACCGCATGTCTTATCCAACTGGACAATATTGAATTTGGGTTTTATTTTATCCCAAATTCAACACAGTATGGTAGATAGAATAAAACTCAAATCCAACAGACAACGAGACGTTATCTTTTTTCGTGGCCAAAATTTTATAGAAGTAATTGTTAAATCTCATTCAAGTGGACAATGAACTATAACCTAATTGGTAAAGATGATTCATCGTTAGATCATGGATTCTTTCAAGTTATTCATTCAAATGGACAATAAAAAATAACCTAATTGATTACATGAGAATTCAAGTCATCAGAGGGAAAAAGTAAAAAAAATACTATTGATACTCTTTCCTTCCTTTTTTTTTCCCAAACATATATAGACCAAGAGCTTAGAAGGTGTGTGCTTTTGCTGACGTGTTGATTGGTAATTTGCTAAAAGGTTTTCGTCCTCCATGCGCCGTTCACGTGACCCAGCACTATTTCTACCTTAAGATTTGTATTAAGGTAGAAATGAGTTTTTGATCCCTAATGTTTGATCTATGTTCTAAATTTGTTTCTAATCTTTTAACCAAAGTAAATTTAGTTCTCAAAGTTTTGCATTTTTTAATCATTTAGGTCAATTGATGGAAAGTCAACAATGATTAATAGTCAATATCAAATTATCGTTATTCAAGAACTTTACCTTTACATTTTGGTCCCAATGTTTTAAATTTGTATTATTATGGTTCCTTAGGTTTTAAATAATTATAATTAGCGTTTGAAGATGAAACGAGATGTAAATTGATTAAATATATAATACATGTGTTGCTAACTCTCTATAGAATGTCATAAAACACATCATGTAGGCAAAACAATGATGTTTAACCTAAAATGCATCTCTTTATTAAATAAGTTAAAATTGGATAATAATACACATTTGATATATACAACAAAAAGAACATAGTTTAATATATATCACTTTATTAGTTACTACTATACAAATTCTTGCATGATTAATAGACTAGGCTGCAAATGGTTGTAGTTAGAAATTGTGATTTGTGACTCTAAAAACTATTGAAGGTAATTACTTAGGAATTTTTGAGAAAAAAAAACCTTCTTTATTTTTATTGTTTTTCGACCCATTAAATCCAACGTTCCAATAGTAATGTTTATAAGTATTTATTTTCCTATTTTTTACCATAATAATTTTATTCAATGACAAATAATTCTATAAAATATCAATTTTATCTCAAACTCAATTGATAACCTATTGAAATTGAAAATAAAATAGATGAACAATCTAATTTATAGATAGTACATATTCTTTCAATTTTAAAGGGATACTTAATTGAGTGCTTAATTATCAATACAAGTGAAAGATAATACAATTCATGATCAATTAATTCTTCATACTGCAAAACAATACATACATATATTATGCTAAATCTGAGACCAGCTATACAAGAAGTCTATGAGAAATTAGTGGGATGAATAATGAAATATAAAGTAAAAAAGAATAGAAAAGAAAAGAAAAGAAAGAAGTTTACTTAAAAAAATTTTTTCCCATTGACTAATGGTGCAAAATGACATAGGTTGTCACGGGCTGCCGGCTGCTGAGATACAAGGAGAGGCGGTGGATGTAAAAAATCTTCAATGCTCTCTATGCACTGCTTGACATTATTGTCGTGTGATGTACTATGACCCATAACATATCACCAAGTAGAAAATGGTGAGTCATATATTATTTTCTAATTTTTTTCTCACAAAGGGTGTATCCTAATTTATGCCAGACTAATTCTCCTGTGATGATGCAGAGCCTGCTCCAAAAATGCATCACACGATAGCCAGCAGGAGTCTACCTCATAATTTTAAGGGCAAAGACCTAAGGGAGGCACCATTCGAATTGCCCGCCGGGAGCTATATATTGTTTTCTAATTAGTAAACAAAATATGTCCAATCATCATAGTCAATGGTTGATTTTAGTACGTTACGCGGCATGTCATGTTGTGCATATAGAATGTGTAATACTTTCTCTTCTCATCGTGGTGATAGATTCTCTATGTAGCCAAAATTGCCTACCTTACTTTCCCTTCTTAGTACTTCATGTGGGTTGACTTCCTTCTGCAAGGTATACTTGGGTGGATTGATAATAGAGGAATAGACATGTTTTGGTCTTTTTTTTTGGTAAATAAAGATGCATTAAAGTAAAAGTCAAGTCTACAGAGTGGAAATTAAAGTACAATCATCCGTGGTGTAGTAACACCCTTTAAGTCTTGCAAAAGTAAGGGAAGGACAAAATTAGGACATAATTCAAAAAAAGTGAAGTCTTGAGTGCTGCTTTTTCCCTAGTTTGCTAGGATGTCTGCACATTTGTTTGCTTCGCGATAGTTATGGTAGAAACATATTTGCTGGAATGTAGTCAACAACTCCCTGCAGTCAACAATAATAGGCAAAAGTTCATGAGAAATGAGATTATTTGACTTACACAAGGAGATGACACTAGAAGAGTCCATCTCCACTTCGAGAGAGTGGATGTTGAGGTTTTTTGCAAGTTGTAAACCATCTCTAAGAGCCCAGCATTCTGCGAAAGGAACGGAACAGGAGCCTAAATTTCTTGCAAAACCAGCAATCCATAACCCATTTGAGTCACGAATTATGCCACCAGCTCCTGCCTGGTTTAATGATCCAGAGACCGAACCGTCAGTGTTGAGTTAGGCAAAACCTATAGCCGGGGGGATCCATCTAATGAATTTTTCCTATCTAGGGGATCTGGTGATATGAGAACCAGGTCCTAATAGGAAAAATTCATGGGCATGGTGAAGGCAAAACTTGATAGGATCAAGAGCAGTTTTTTGAAAGATCTTAGCATTGCGAGCTTGCCAAAGGCTCCAACAACCAAAGCTAAAGATGGTTCCCCAGGGAATAAGGTTAAAAGTGAAAGGAGCATCCATCCTTGATCCAAGAATAAAAATCCGAGTTGGTTTGGGGACAGATTTGAGAGCTTTGGGTAAGTTTAAGCCAAAAGGTGGTTGCTTGCTGACAAAGCCTTAGTACGTGGTCCGAATCCTCAGAAGGAGCTGCACAAAAAGGGCAAAGGGCTTCGGATAGAATTGTACGATGGGTGAGAAGACTTTTTGTCGGAAGTCTATCCTCGGCGGCTAGCCAAAGAAAATGCTTGACTTTTGAAGAGGTATTAACATTCCAGATCCAGCGGAAGAGGGATGGAGCTCTAATATCTACCTGACATAAGGAAGGATTTTTGCACAAATTGAAGGTGATTTAGAGTTGAAAACCCCATTGTTGGAGTGATTCCACCTAAGGAAGTCATGAGATGGAATGAGTTCTTGTCTTGGTGTACCTTTGATTTCCTTCAACAGCTGAAGGGAAAGCTGGAAGGAGATTCTATCTAGGTTCCAGCTGGTAGGGGAGTGAAAGAGTTGAAAGACTCTTAAGTCCTCTTCCCCCTAAGTTAGAGGCGCTTGGATTTGGCTTCTGATAGAACCGGAATGTAGCCATTTATTTCCCCAGAATCTGACTATATGCCCATCTCTGATAGACCAAATTATACCTTCGTTGAAGGTTTTGATCCCAATGTTTAGGCTTTTTTTTATTTATGGAGCCATTTACATTTTTGAGATGGAGCATATGGGTGTTAATGGAATTATATTTATCCACGTAATAGTGCCTGAGGATTTTCACCCAAGGTTTGTTACTCTCTTGGGTGATATTCCAACAGAGTTTGACTTTTGCAGCCTTGTTAAGCAAGGCAGTCTGTTTGAGTCCAAGTCCCCCGAGGTGTTTGTCTTTGGTGATATTACCCCAGCTAACCAAATGAATTTTTTGTTTATCTTCTGAAGAACCCCAGAGGAATCTTCTCTACTCTTTGTCAATCTCATGACAGATTTTTTGTGGTAGAGGAAGACATTGAGTGTAATAAGCTGGGATAGCAGAGATGGATTGTTGAGCAATGGTTTTCCTGCCTGCTAGGGACAAGAGTTTGGATTTCCAGCCTTGAAGTTTATTTTTGACTTTGTCAAGAATAAAAGAGTAGTTTCTCATCGAAAGCCTGGAGATGGTGAGGGGGATACCCAAATAAGCACCAAGGTGATATGATGTTAATTGTTAGCAATTTTATGGTTAATTTCCCTCTTTGTTCTTGCCAAATATTGTTTTAATTATTAACATATACTTATATTTGGTATTTGGCCCTAATTACAGGAAGTGGAGCAAACAAGTGCTTAAAAGGAGACTTTCTTGAGACAAATACTCCACAAATGGGATGTTTCTAAAAGCTCTACAAACCGGGCTCTACATTGGACCACAAGCAGATGGTCTTTCCTTTTGCTGATTGGTAGTTAACTAGTAATAGGTAGTTGGCTTGTACTAGGAATACTACTAGAACTAGGAAACGTAAAAGAAGGAACATTAAGTAGTGGTTTTATTTTTGTTTTCTGCAGAATTGGAGGAAGAACAGCCGCATACTCACTTTCCTTTGTCCCTTCTAGTTTTCTTGGGTATTCTCGACTGGAGACAATGGGAGTTTTTCTTCTTGATTATTTGAACAAGCAAATGCCTTTGAATTAATGGAATCGCATGGAAATATTCTCATGAGGCGTGGCTAAGCTTCCCATCTAGTCAAGGACCAACGTGACGACGCAGTACCGAACATCTGTGAGATCGAATTAGTTTTCATGTGTTCCTTAATTTGTTAATATTTGCACGCAGTCTACTTGAATTTTCATGGGATTATTTGGTTAATTGGATGTCAAGGGCCCGATGTTCAATGTGACTTATTAATCTCTTGCTAAAGTAATCAATTAAATCCGTAATTGTTTAATCGATTAATATCAGTGGCAACTAGCATTTCTACACACTAGGGGAACGTGCATTCTGATTTAAATAACCCTCGTAGCGTGTTATTAATTGGGGTTAGGTTTTTCTAGTTCTTAATGCAATTGAAAAATTAATTTCTACGGTCGTACCTAGGGGTATTTCCTGGTTAGGGGTAATCAATGGTCGTACCTTGGTTATCAATAAATTAAGGAAAAGCTGGTCGTCAGAGTGTCTCGGTGACTATAATTAACCTGTTAATAAAATTAAGTGAACCTTCTTTGCATCAATGATCGGATGTATGAACTATGTCTGAATAGTTGTATCCTTGGCTAGAGTTTGTCTATTATTTATTTAATTCCTGTCTATATTCATGTTAGTTAATCGTTTACTTTTGGTTGAATTGCTTAATTGTTTTTAGTTTCATTTAGATAAAACTCCACCGTGTCCCGAACTTGAAAAGAAATGAATTACCCCTAGTCTCTGTGGATTCGACCCTACTCACCGCTATATACAAATTTGTATTTTCTTGAGTAGGTAATTATTATTGCACAGGTTTGGCACCTGTCACAAGGTCTTCAGTGGTGTTGATGTTGAGCATCTGAGAAAGGAGTGTTTTTTGCGTAGAAGGGGTATTGAGGGAGAAAAGGACTTTTGATTTCTCAAAGTTAACGATAAGTCTAGATTTGAGGCAAAAATCATTTAAGGTAGTTGTTACTGCCTAAATGGAGGAAGATTCAGCAGTGCTGAAGAAAATTACATCATCTGCATAAAAACAGTGGGAGAAGGTGGGGCCCTGTCTACCAAATTTAATTGGTTTCCACAGCTTTTCTTCACATAGGAGTTCTATTTTTTGAGATAGGTACTCCATGCAGCGAATGAAAAGGTATGGGGAGATAGGATCTCCCTGTCTAATACCTCTAGATGGGGTAAAAAATTCTGTGATTTGGCTATTTATGATTAGGCCCAGCCTAGAAGAAGAGATGCATTGCAAGATAAGATTGATGAAAATAGAAGGGAGCTGGAAATGGTAAAGGGCTTCCCTAATAAAACCCAATTCCAATTTGTCAAAAGCCTTTTTAAGGTCGAGCTTGATTGCACAAAGGCCAGTTTTCCCACTTTTTTTTTTCAATCTAAAAAGAGCTTCTTGCACAAGCAGAATATTGTCTGAACAGCTTCTGTTAAGAAGGAAACTTGCTTGTGGCGGAGAGATGATATCAGAGAGGATAGGTCTTAGTCGGTTGACTAAGATTTTTGCTAGTACCTTATAGGCAGAGTTAATTAAGCCTATGGGTCTTAAATGTTTCGGGGTTTCTGGGTCTTCCACTTTCGGGATAAGACAGAGGAGAGTATCATTGACACCATGAGGGAAAGGTTTGAGCTCAAAGCAATCAGAGATCAGTTTAACGAGGGAAGGTGAGGTTTTATCCAAAATTTTTGAAAGAAATAGGGGTGTAGCCCATCTGGTCTCGGGGATTTGAAAGGTTTAAGTTCAAAGAGGGCTTTTTTTATTTCTTGAGGAGTAGGCTTAAGTGCAAGAGATCTTAGGGGCTCAAGCTTTTGGTTTGCAAGGGGTATGGGAAAAGGCTCAGGTTCTAGGTAATTTGAGGTAAAGTCTGTGGTGAAGAGATTGGCAAAGTAGGATTTAAAGATGTGTTTGATAAGAGAAGGATCAGTGACCCAATTACCAAGTTCATCTTTAAGATAGGAGATTTTGTTTTCTTTTCTCCTACACACAGCAGTGGTTTGAAGGAATTTGGAACTGAGGTTGTCCCAGCAGAGACAGTCCATTCTAGATTTCATTGCCTAAAGATCTTTTTCTTGATTCAGGACATGATTATATTCAGCTTGAAGAGAAATTTCCAGCTGGTCCAGAAAGGTTGAGTGATGATTTTGAAGCGATGATTGAATTCCCTTTAGCCCGTTGAGAATTTTCCTTATTTTCTTGAATATGTTCTCAAAGGTCTCAGAACTCCAAGAAGACACCAACTCAGAAAACTTGTTTAGTGGTATCACGGAAGGGTTTGTTAGGGTTATTCCAGACTCGATCAACCAGGGAGGCAAAAGAAGGGTGTTTAAGCCAGAATCTTTCAAGTCTAAAGATTTTTGGAGAAGGGCAAGAGTGTTGGGGTTTGAGGTTAACTAGGATAGGGTAGTGATCAGATCTAGTACGAAGGAGGTGCAGCACATTGGCGTTATCATAAAGAATGTACCACGAGTGATTGCAAAAAGCTTTATCAAGTCTTTCGTGGACGATTTTTCCATTGATTCTTTTTCCAGTCCAAGTGAACTTTAGGCCGGAGAAACCCATGTCCATGAGTCCACAATAGTCTAAACAATTGTGTCGAGTTGAATCGAGTTGAACTTGTGTCTAAACAATAGTCTAAACAATAGTGTTTAAAAGTTTAGACAATTGCGTCTAAACAATAGTCTAAACACATGTAAACGAGTTGAGTCGAGTTGAACTTTGGCCTAATCAAGCCGAGTCTCTAGTTAATTTTATGATTCTTGAATTCGAACTCGAACTCGAATTCGACGAGTTCAAAATATCAACCTCATTCTCGAGCTCGACTCAAATTCGAGTCGAGCTTAAAAAATAAAAAAAAATTATTATTTTATTTTTAAAAAATAAAATATACTTATTTTATTTTTTAAAATGAATAAAATAATAATTTTTTAAAAACAATAAAATAGTAGGGCTATACATATGTAATTTTACTATTAAAAGAAAAAAATAAAAAATTTATATATAATTGAGCTTGCGAACCAACTAGCTTAATATTTTTGAGTTCGATCTCGACTCGAGCTCGATGTTGACCGAGCTTGATCGGTTCGATTCGTAAGCAGCCCTAGTCTGTAATGATTGTGCCACTCACTCTAGCACAAATGGTAGAAACTACACATTTAATTCTAAAAGATTTTCTCAGGAAATAGTTTCTGTCAAGATTCTAAGAAACTATTCTCACAACACACACACACACACACACACACACATATTAGGCACTGATCCTCTCGCATTATTCTCATAACTTTCCAGGAATTCCAATGACAAAAGAAATAGTACAGTATATAAAGATAGGAGGCGGACACGAGATCAGGGGAATGAATGAAATTAAGAAAGTTGTTCACAGGGCTGATCTGACAAAAGTGGAGCCATCAATAATACTGTGATGGTTGTTGCTCAACAACTTCTCTAGCTCTCTCACAAATCTGTCCATCGCAAAGCCCGGGAGGCAAATAGGAACCACTCTTCCTTTCTCCCCGTTCTTGTTCGTGACAGGTATGTAAAAGCTCGCCACGCCGGGGATGGCACTAACCCCGCCCTTGGCCGGGCCTCCGAACTCTGGCCTTCCCCAACCAAAGTCCACCTCATTGAACCCAATCCGAGTAACATCCGACACGAGATAAGTCCTCACCACGGTGAAATGAGGCCTCCCTTTGATAACCATTAAATCAGCCACCGATTTCATGTAATCTTCAGTCACATCACCTTTGGCCTTGGTCACCAGCTCCAACGCATATCTGAGAGGCCTCTTGCACAGCTCTCCGGCAGTCGTCAGGGCCACCGGAAATCCAAAGGCATTGCCGTAGTATCCTTGTGGCAAGGGTGGATCGAACTTGGAGCGAGCATTGACGACGTAGATCACGCGGACTTCCTCATTGGGTTCGGGCTGGAGGGCGATGGTTCGGCAAAGCCAGAGACAGGCTGTCAAAACCTCAAATGTCGAACACTTGCGACTGATGTCGAGCGGGATGGATTTTCTCAAAGCTGACACCTCCGCCGGGCCAAAGAAGAAAGAGCGGTGGACCATGTCGTCCAGGGGAATTATGGTTCCTTTGGTATCGGGTACCTCATCGTATGCATGATGGATGCACGTCACCCTTGGCGGGTCTCTGGCGTTCAGGCGCTCTCTCTGCCATACTGGCAGTACAGATGGGGCGGAAGCTCCCCGTGCGATTTCGCCGACTGCATTCATGAACTGAACGAGTCCGGTAACGTCGGCCATGGTGTGATTCAGGCGCACTGCGAAGATGAAACCCCCGCATCTCAAACGAGTCACCTACAATACAAGTACTCAATTATGATCAGTAAGTAGATATACAGCAGTACTAGTAGTTGTTTTCATGCAGTAATTGCGACTGGAATTAATTTATGAAATTAGCAGTACACGTGACAAAGCAGTTAATCAGACCAGACCAATGCAATCGATCAGAACAGTCAACCCAAGAAATTTGTCATCTTTTGATATTTTTTCAATTTTATTGTCATAAGAGTAAAATTTTACTACTAAAGATAACTGCCTAAATTCAGTAACTTCTATTTTATATATTTTTTTTTGCCAAAAAAAAATTCATACGATTTAAATAAAAACAACTTCTTAATTTGTACACTCAAGTATTCAACTCTAAATTCACCCCCTAAATCCTTGGAGAAACAACCAAGACGAAAATAGACAGCTCCAGCCTCACCTCAGGGACAAATCAAGTCAAAAAGAGAGAGAGAGAGAGAGAGAGAGAGATAAAAAACGCAACAGTAAAGTTGGTTTAGACCTGTATAAGCAGTAAAGGACAGTGAAGGACTCCTGCAGACTCAGGAACATCATAGAGGAGCTCCTCCAGGCAGGGGAATGGAGGCTGAAGTTCTTCCCCAAACTGCTCCAGCGTCACCTCTGCATCCGCTTCAATGAACATGACACCCTCCCCCGTGCAGTCCACCACCAGCTTCCTCCCGGCGCATTCTCTGAGACGCCCCGCGAAGGGGTAGTAGAACACCAGAGCCTTGGCAATAGCCTCCCTGATCACCTTCACGGGGTCTCTCCTGCTATGAAGATGATCATCATCGCTGCGGTAAAATTGGATGACAGGGACTTGAAAGCGAAGACCCTCTTGATCGTCGATGTCAGAGAGGAGCTTGCATTCCCGAGGAGTGGACTTCGCCGGACGGACCAGCTCAGGCTTTTGTCTGGTCACCCTGAATGTCAGAGACTTTGATCCCATTTTGTTGCCCACAAACAAACTGCTACGCGCGCAGTGATTTGACCACCACCAACGAATATATTTGCTCAGGCTCAGGCTTAGTAAATGAGAACACTAGTAATGAGAATGCTTTAATTGTGTGTATACAAATAGATAGTTTGACACAGGAGAAGAAAGAAAGAAGATTTGGTAGTTTTGAGGATGCCTACCTTCCTTCCCACAGCATGGGATTTATACAGTACCACTGATTGCAACAGTAGCCATAACTCATACGCAAGAGGAGTTGAAGTAAAAACACACCACGTCTAGTGCACTTAATTGTTTCTACTTGCATGTGCATTTTCCTCATCTTTTCCCACTTCTTTTGTCAATTGACCGACCTGCTATTTTGGTCTAGTCTTCTTCTCAGTTCTCACTTTCAGGCCTTCCCACTGTCGAACAACAAAAAGATGCTTCTTGTAACTTGGATCAACACGTAACCGCCAGTTATTTAAGGTTTGGCGGGTGGAAGGTAAGGGTGCGTAGTGAATCCACCAATTGTCACGTTAAGTAATTTCTTTAAAAAATTTAGATGGATGCGTAGTACATCTATTTGGTCTGATAGTGATTCACTTTTCATCGACTTTCCTAGACTCAGTTGAATTTTCCCTTTAGATTAGAATGGTGTAGGATTGACGATTGATAAAAAAAAAAAAAAAAAGAACTTGGATCAACACTTTCAAATGAATTTTTCTGTTCCTAAAATTTCTGGGCTATTTCTCTCAACACATTATTGTACCAGTAGCATACTTTAATTTTCCCTCGAGTTTCTCAGTACTTCTATGTGATGTGGACTTCCTCCTCCTGCAAATAGAAAACAAATTCCGTTTCAGCTTTTATCATTCATTACGCAATATATATTAGAATTTTAAATTTTTTTTTGAAAGAACTAAAATCTGATTATGTTAGTGCAAAATAATCCTAGACCTTCATGGGTGCAAATATAGGACAGAGCATCTATGCAAGTAAAAAATTAATATTACTCTTTGATTTAAAATTTACTAACCAAAAAATATTAATCTATTTTTACTTCCAACATATGCCGGAAGGGCACCAGTGAGAAGCTCAAAAAATCAAATTATCGTTCTAAAGCAAGGAACAGAAACTTATATAGTACATGTTCAGATTCATTTAGACACCAGTTAATTTCTGTCTTCTTCTTTTTTTTTTTTTTACTATTTTATTTTTCCTCCAAACCAATTTGCTCGAGCAACGTAACTAAGTTGACGACCTCAAAGCAATTGATTTTGACGTTTAAAGAAACGTAAAGATTGAGTACTATAATGATACAAATGGGCTGCGTGATACACATTTTTTTTTGGCTAGAATCATTTTAAAACAAGAAAACGTGGGAAGGTGGTCGGTGAAGGATGGAAAACTACGGAAATGGTCCTGAGCAAAAGCTATTTGATTATTTTTGCAATATGGTCAGACAAGGCAAGCACACCCTGATTTCCGATTAATGAGGTCTATACAGCAGAAGCCAAACTTTTATAACCATCTCTTGAAGCAGTTGGTCACCGCATGTCTTATCCAACTGGACAATATTGAATTTGGGTTTTATTTTATCCCAAATTCAACACAGTATGGTTGATAGAATAAAACTCAAATCCAACAGACAACGAGATGTTATCTTTTTTCGTGGCCAAAATTTTATAGAAGTGATTGTTAAATCTCATTCGAGTGGACAATGAACTATAACCTAATTGGTAAAGATGATTCATCGTCAGATCATGGATTCTTTCAAGCCATTCATTCAAATGGATAATAAAAAATAACCTAATTGATAACACTATTCACCACCTAGTTGTGAATTCAAGACATCCGAGAGGAGCCCCTCGGGGCTTGGTTTGGTGGCATGGGATTGCTGAAGATGGGGCTTGGTCTCTGGTTCAAGTCTCGCAGCCAGCAAGTTATGGGAGCAGGAGATTTAGTCTGCAGGATCTACTTACTGCGGGACACTCCTTAAAAAAAAAAAAAAAGACATCAAAGAGGAAAAGTAAAAAATTACTATTGATACTCTTTCCTTCCTTTTTTTTTCCCCAAACATATATAGACTAAGAGCTTAGGAACTTGTCCGAAGGTGTGTGTTTTTGCTGACGTGTTGATTGGTAATTTGCTGAAAGGTTGTCGTCCTCCATGCGCCGTTCACGTGACCTGATGCTTGCAAATTGGGCTGTGAATTGTGTTCGTGAGCCACCGGCTGTTTTTGCTTCCATGCAACCCATTAAAGAGAGTACTAATAATAGTGATTGTCCTTTTTCTTCTCTTCAAGCAGTTTGTGGTTGGCATTTTTCCCTTCTTTTCCACCTTACCTAGTGCCAGGCTTTTGGTAATGAATTGTGATGAAAATTGGAGTAGTCATTGGACTGAATGTGACGGGTCATCTGTTTTCTGATACTTATTTGCCCTTGTTAAGCATTGCTCTTTTGTCTCCTTTTTTGCAGGTTTAATTAGTTTTGTACTTAGGTTATAGATGTAAAAAAAAAAAAAAAAAATCCCACCCAACAATATTCGGAGATTGGATAGCTACTTTTGGTGCAGCAATGGCTCAAGTAGAATTAGTATCTCTGAACTATGGCTAGTTCCTTGCTATTATTTGCTTTCCTTGCCAAGTTAATGGCCAAATTCATTGCATCAATTTTCTTAAAGACCACCAGTTGCTTCATTTCTGACACTTGTTTTGCTTTTAGGTGACTGTAGAAATTACTGCTAATTAGGAATGGTGGGTTTTACTTCGTATGCCATTGTGTTGCAAAGCAGACTGTAACTTTGCTATAAGTTACAGCTTTTTGATGCTTCTGTTTTTTTCTATTTTAGCTCTTTTGTCACCTCTCAAATAGCGAGTATGGTTCGAAGCCTTTTATTTTTTTCAAACTTAGTAATGGGTCCTCAGAACTTTGACAAATTGATGTGCTTACATGTATAATTTTATTGTTGCAGCATGTCAGGACATGATCAATGGAAAATTTGTGAGACCTAGGCGGGCGCATTGTAACAGCTATGGTCCTGTAGATGAAAGACATTTAGGTTTTTCTTTTGTTGCTTGTTACCCTGCTATGATTTGTCCAAGGATCCTTGCACCGTAAGAAGAAAATGATTGCCTATTGATTTATGGAATAGGCCATTGTACTACAAGAAGAAGGTTTATTCACAAAATAAGGATAATGACCATAAGTTATTATTTAATTCTTTGGAAAATAAGCAATGATGTAGCTAATAGCATAAAAACCCAGAAAAGACTTTAAATTCCTTTTTTTTTTGTCTTATTCTTTGTAAATGCTTCTTTCCCCCCCCCCCTATCTGCATTTTAGTTCTACATTTGTTGATGGGATTATAAGAGTCCGTGTTGTAGTTATAAGATGGTTGGTTTCCATCTTTTTTGAACTAACAAGCATGATTGCAATTTGCTAAAATGGTTGTGCTTCTAGAAATTTGACAGACATGGATGCTATTCAAGTTATTAGCTCTGGCTTTCTTTGCAGTATGGTGTAAACTAGACATATAGTTTTTCAATTGGATATACTAAGGAAAAGCATTGTAGATTTTTATTCTTCTTTCTTGTTCTTCTTAGTGTCTTTCTGTTCCTGCATATACACGCTTTTTTTTTTTACTAGAATCATTCAAAAGCAAGAAAACGTGGAAGGTGGTCGTTGAAGGATGGGAAACTACTGGGGAGAGAGTCCTGAGCAAATAAGGCAACCACACACCCTCATGTCCGATTAATGAGTTCTGCATAGCAGAAGCCAAAATTTTATAACCATTTCTAGAGTAGTTTCAAACCTTGTCTCCCGTCATGGTGTCACTTAATGTGACTTTTCATAGATCCATACGAGTGTTTATTGCTTCCATATGACAGTGATAGTTTAATCTCCGTCGATTTCCCGTGACTAAAATTTTATAAGAGTGGTCGAGTCTCGTTCAAGTGAACACCAAAGTGTAATCTTTTTTTTGTGAACAAAATTTTATAGAAGTGATTGTTAAATCTCATTCAAGTGGACAATGAACTATAACCTAATTGGTAAGATGATTCATCGTTAGATCATGGATTCAAGTCATTCATTCAAATGAACAATAAAATATAACCTGATTGATAAAACGATTCATCTGCTAAGACTGGCTAAGCGTATAACCAATATGAAATGAGCAAAACCCGCAAGACAAAAACACTAAAAAATGAGATGAATCATTATATTATTTAGATTTTTTCTTTGTTTTCTTACTGGATAGTTATCCATGTACAACAGAATATCTGATACTCCTCTCTGAAGAGCATTGTATAACAGCTAAAATGAAGACAATCTTGCTCGAACGCAGGAAAACAATTCACAATGACATTATACATTCAATATAAAATCTACCAAAAAGAACAATTCTAATGCAGTCGTCCCAAATACTATATACAAAGTTTGTCATCTGCTCTCCTAGTATTACACTGAAAGCTAATTTTTCTAACCCGACCGTCTGCTGCTCTACCATCAGAAATGCAAAAGAATAAACCTACTACTTAACAGGCTTCAAACATATGTGCAAAAGCCACATCTTAACACTAAATGGATTCTGAGTTTGACACAAGCAAATAGAAAACAACCGAATGTTACCATGGGAAATACCTCAGTAATCCAAAACTCTTCGATTCTATGACGGTGACTCCTCTGGCTGTCGAGATAACTCCTTATCAGCAAAGTGAAGAAGCCTTCTAAGTCTCAGAACCATGTCGCAGTGAAATGGCAATGCAGATCTCCTTTCCAAGTATGCAGGACTTACGGTCATCCATGATAAAGCATGAAGTTCTGCTGCCACAGACTCGAGAACTAGATGAGTCTCTAATTCAAATTCCCTAGCTTCTGAACTTAAGCCCCTTCCTCCCAATTTCCCCATGCCCTTCACAATTTTATCTTGGGCCATGTTATTACCTCCATAATAATCAACAAGACTCACGGAAAGTATAGAAGGCCATTCTTCTTTCGAGATGCTCCTAGAATCTTTCCTCATTGACGGAACAGCTTTTGAAACCACAAAACCAGTACAAAGGGGAATAGCAGAGCCTTTACTGTGTAGAAGGTGAGCTAGGGGTGGGGACTCAGCGGTAAGGCATGTGGGGAGCTGAAGAGGTGCAGGAGGGAGAAAACGTATGCTGGGTGACGGAATTAGAACATAGGAAGCAGATGTCAAACCAAGGGATCTTACGGGAGTATATCCTTCAAGATAACTTGGCTGGTTTAGAAAACCATTGCTCTGAGTTGACCCTGCATGCATGCAACAGGTGTATCAGATGGCAAAACCAAAACTACTTCTTAAGTCATGCCATTTTGATGGGATGGAGGATGTAAACCATCAATTGAATTGAATTGCTTTCGGACTGAAAACAATTTACATGAGCAGGACAAGGGGATAATTAAAATTGAAAAGTTTCCTCCAATCAAAATATATTGCAATATAATACTTTACATTCTCTTTCTAGCTCGTATGTTTTTTGGGAGCAAGTGAAGTAATGTTATCATCCATACAGGCTATGGCAGCAGAAAAGAATACAAAGCAACGTCTCCATTCAAACCCCACAAGTACAAAAATGCTTGGTTTCTAGTGAAGTTGTACTTCTGCAGTTCAAATAAAGCACTTGTACTGTTTCTACATTTTGACTAAAGCATTAAAAACTGGAAAACTATGCTTCCAGGAGTTGAAGACTCCAGTCCAAACATGGAAATTCAGTATGCAATACAGCTATGTTGAGCTTGGCAAATATTACTAAACAAAGTACATGCATAGAGGATCTTAATTCACCACCATATACATATACTTCTCTTGGAGAGGTCACTTCCTCATAATCAATGTAACAGGTTTCACGACAAAGCTAACCAAATGTGAGGTCACTACAGTTATTCAGGGTGTTAATCAAATATGTAAAGACACGTCAAAACCTTAGAAGCTACCAATTGCTACATTCTTGCAGCATCACCAAAGCACACTACAATCCGAGATTAAAAAAGAAAAACCTGACAATTTGTCAATTTGACACTTTTTACTAGCCTTGAATCTTTACATAAACAACACCCTTCAATGCATGAAAATTGCGCGTGAGACAGAGCTTCTTAAATGCAGACTGGAGACGTTTAATTTTCATTTTAATTTCTCAGATCCTATACACTACAAGGTCTAAATTTAGTTGAACCAGGGCTCTTTCAGTTCCAGACCAAAGGAACTACGAAGCCTGAGCTTCCTTATTTCCTTTTTATTTTATGTTACTAGTATGAATTGTCCACTTCTAGCTTTGTTTTGCAGCCGGTTCCTTGTGAGACTAGAGACTAGGACCCTTCTAATCAAATTCTAAGAGTGAAGCCCTTTCTATTAATTCACCACACTGATATACCCTAGGCAACTGCTTCACACCGGAGTAAAATCAACTAGTGGCCATATAACATGTATACCTCTCTTTACCATGAAAGGAGAAATTTATGGCAGAAATAACAATAAAGCTTCAGGCGTAGCATGAAGTACTAGTTTTCTGAGGAGCGATTTAGCTGCCATTCCTGAGGTCTTAACATTAAAACTTCATAGCAAGTTATCAAAATGGACTTTTCCCATTCTTGCCCATGGAACTATGTAACCAACTAAAGCTGGCACCTCAGTTTCCTCCCCCCACCAAAAATAGTATAAGAGCCAAACAAACCCCAATCCCATTCTTTCGTTTCCTAATGAACATGTATGGTCAATTTGGCAAACTGCAAGCACAGCAGATTTATCATTAAGGCCACACAACCAAATTTAAAATTTCGAGTCCAACTGAGGTGTAAGAGTTAACCCTGTCAGGCTAGCAACCATACATTTCAAGGAAGAGATCTCAAATGTTAGCGATGGATTTACACATTCACTGCCTCCTAGTTCACATATTTAGGCACTACAAAGCTCGAACTCATTAGTAAGTAAAGCAAACTACAAATGCAGTCAATCATGAATTAGTAAAACGATATGAATGGTTCACATGTAATTCAATCACCTCAATAATTCTTCAAGGAAAATATTCCCCTCTCATGCCTAATATTTATTATTATATGACCTCATAATTCACCTTCATACCAAATCAAACAAAAACTGTTACTTAAACTCTGCTGTTGAGTCATTATAATAGTGAACTACTTGCAAGCTTGGGACATTCAAGAAGGTACAATTTGGTCACATGAAGGGGTTTAGAGCTTCCAGTAAAACATAAGAGAAGTTAATAATCTAATATATGGGTTTTAGCATATTAATGAGGTATGCATTAACTAAAACCGAAAGTTAAGTCAATCAATCAACTTACGATTGTCAAATTTAATGCAAATGTTAAAAAAAAATTAAGAAGAAGAATATGAGATGACTACCAGAAGCTAATGAATCTGCCTGGAAGACCAGCTGTAGAGAATGGTCAACTGATAGTGAGATAAAACTGATACTTTGCACCCACTGAAGCAAACCTCTCGAGCTATCCACTCCTCCCATCAGTTGCTTTCTGTTTGAAGGTTGTCCCAAACCACTTTTCATGAATGTCGAAGACTTTGAGTGAGGACTGTACAGAGGACCAGGCGAAGATGGAAGTGTTCTCTCTTGTAATAAAGTCATTTCTTGTTGCTGCATTGAAGTTCCATTACTATTGGTAGGCATCCCGTCAGGAACAGAACGTCTAAGCTGCAGAGACCACTTCTTCACCTCTGAACCACCAATTGCATATAGAGCTTTCTGCCACTCTGGTTTTAGCCATATCAATGATAAAATTTAAAAACTTGAATGAACAACCAGGATATCAGAAAATGGTAGTATATATACAGCAATATTCAGAAGCTTCCCTCAATATAATATTGAATATTGTGAAGGAATCAAAGAAACAAGCAGTAGCTGAAATTGTGAAGCACTCAAGAGGTGAGATTATCATATTATTTGCAGCACAATAAAATCGATCCTGTTTCCACACTTTCCTCAAGATTGATGCAGAACTTCAAAAGATACCATCTGTGATAACTACCATGTGATGGTTTGAATCATTGTGGTACTCGATAATTTAAGGACCATATTTCTAGCATCATCTAGATATAATCAAGCAAGTCAGTCAGCCAGTGAACAGGGCTAAAAACATGCATGTGAATTTCTGCTGGTACGATTAGCACAAGAAATTCCAATTGGAGAATATGTAAAAGCTACCATAATAACTAGGACTTAGATGTAATGGAAACAGAAGAAAAACCAACCACACCTTCTGTTACCTGGTCCTGATAACATTTTGAATTGCAGGGAACCAGACCAACTTTTCCTAATGGCTTTCTAGGACTCAAAATGAGGGGGATCTAGTTAGTATCAAAAAGTAGGGCACTTTAACAAACTTGTAAAACCACCCATACCACCCAAACCATAGCACAATAAGAGTCATGTTAATGTCATGTTTTAATTTTTTGGATGTCCCAAAAAAGAGTCACTCTTTAAAAGTCAACACAATTTCCCACCTTGCCACTTGAAAAAGTAGCTTTCCCACCTCCCAATGCATTCCTCATACTTTCAAATTTTGAATTTGAGGATAATATTGTAAAATCACCCAAATCCAGCTCATCCAATCACAAAGATCACATATTCCCTCAAAAAATTGGTAAAAAAAAAAAAGGCTCAAATTATGGGACGGAGGGAGTAGTTGGTTTGAAAATCATGCACAAAACCCCATGGTTCAGTGTACTTTAATCTTCAAAAAATGTGTGTGATACAAGAAGACAAATGCACAAGATGGGGTAAAACAATGGCAGTCTATAAGTACAAGTATTTTAAGATTCTTTACATAATCTTAATGATCACTTTTTGAAAATTACATCTAAATATTAGGTCCACTAGATCAGCATAAATGGAGATGAATTTGTGAATGAGAAATATGATTCCTATTTTCAAAGGAATCAATGGAAGAACGCTAAATTAGTGAAGTGGGCTGTTCGGCATAATCATAAGAATCACTTTTTATTCATCCTTGTAATTCAGCTTCTGCCTTTCCAAATGAAGCCTTCTCAGAATTTGCTAATTTTTCTACAAGTTAGAATAACATATTAATTAATTGAATTATGTATACTTTTGAAAATTGCTATAAATCAGTATCAACCTACAGTTCAGTGGCCTTCATATTTCCTATTTGAGATGACAGTGCTTACAATCCAAAAGATGTTTTCTTTCTTTTTATGGTAGAAATATCTACACATGTTTGTTTTAACTGTTCAAATCGGAAAATATTTAGTGCCTGTTTAATAGTTAACAAAAACCACAACTGACACTGCACAGAACCATAAGGATAAACCCTGCAAGCCATAGCTCTTAACTGTCAATGTTAGGTGATGATTTTAGTTTTTATCCAAAATGGCATACCTTGGTGATGCCCCAAAAAAAAAAAAAAAGGTTGTACAAGGCTGCCCCATACCAGAGAAGGCAATAATTAAAGTCAAATTCTTAATCATGGAACAATCCACTCAGCTGCAGTTTGCGCATTAAGTCCTCATTCTTTTGTGCTTTGCACTCATTATTCCCTCAATATTTTACACTATACTCTCATGTAATACATCCTTAGTTGCACCACCATCTCAATCATGAGAATAGAAGTCCATCTCATCAACATCTAAGTACTTCTACTATCAATTATATATGTATATATAATTAAATTCTAAAACCTTAGAACTTATATAATCATTTGATGTTTTATGATATATTGTATCTTTAACTATTTGCTGATTTGCCAATTTGCACACAGGTATTGGCTTATTCTAAACTGTTAAAAAATCTCAAAACCAGGACAAAAGAGTCAATCTACAGTGCAAACATAATGCTCTAATGAATGCACCTGCAACAGTTAGTTAAGTCCATCCATAACTATGCACAGGAAATTATTAGTATCAAAATAGAACTGATCTGCAACACTTTGTGAAGAAGTTTAAAAAGTTCAAAGGATCATGAGATCTAAATAGTGCAGCAGCCACGATCAAATACCAAATGCTGAAAACCATTTAAGACGTGATTCATAGATGGACATGGAACCTAAATTAAATGATTGCAGGCAATAGGACCTAAATCAAAAGATTGCAGTCACATGCAATATCACGTGCCGAAAACCAGATAATAAATACATCCCTATATTTATATTGGAAAGGAAGTATTGGAAAGGAAGCAACATACCTTGGCATTCAAGCTCAAAGAAGCATCCAATACGTGCAATAACAAAATCTCTTGGTTTGCCAGCATCTGCAGAACAAGACTGAAGTATTTGACAACCTTGTTGCAGAATTTGGATAAAAAGAGACTGCAGACCCTTTGTATCCTGCCTGCTACTGATTCCTCCAAAGGGATATATGTAGCTGTCAAGCAATTCCCCCCTAGAGTCTGTCCATATACACACCAACCAACGCCAATCTTCAGTCCAGCCATAGCAGCAATGCAAGCTCGGGAGTGTCTTTTGGTTGCCAGATCCAAATCCATCTGACTCTGATGAATCGTGCTGAGAGCTTGGTCCAGTATCTCCACTTCCCGAAGAAGCAGAACTTTGCATTAAGCTTCCACTTGTACCATCATCTGCCAAAACCTTTGAAGATTCTGAAGCTGGATTCCCAAAAACAGGAGGAGTCACTCCACGTTCTAAAGATCCCGGGTCAGCAAGAATAAAAAGTGGCTCAAACATGCAACGGCTCTCATCTTGAATAAGAAAATCGCCACCTCTACTTGGATCACATCCGAGTGCCCCAGACCTCGTTTGCCAGGAATTTTCCCAAGTACTGGACCTCAAGCTAGCATCAAGATCACTTTCTCTCTGGAGGGAAGATGCTGCTAGTCGAGGACCAACACAATCTTTCCACATCCCAGTTAATGGTGAAGCCATTTGCATTAAGACTGAATGAGATCTACCAGACAAGGATGTACTAGATGGAACCACATCACAATTGCTTCCTCGTAAAACCCTTCGGGCCTTATTGTAAACTGTAAAAGCAATTTCCTTCAGAACAACAAGCTCATTAAGAGGAGGATTTGTTACCCTAAAAATGGCATCCACTGTTACAATCTGCAACACCAATTTAGGAATACTAAATCCTGAAATAGTCAAGACATTGGATAGTGTTTCGTCCACAGCTGCTGAATGATTTAAGGCCTTTCCAACTTGATTGTGCATCATCGATCTTTTCTCCTTATCTGAAGAAAGAACAGAAGCGCCAACTGCAATTGAAGATTCAACTACAGTCCGTAGAATTGCAAGAGGCTCTGGGAAGGGACAGACTACATAGACTACCTGCTAGAACAAATTCACAGCATAAATTTTTTAAAGAATGAGCAACCCACATTTCATGGACATTTTTCAATTTAAAACTATAATCTATTTAGTGGCTAAGGAAACCAAAATGCCCATTCTAGTAAGCTATACTTATGTGTAGTACATATTCTGCAATACTTATCAGCTACAAGGTGTTTTAATATGCAGTGGAATGGTGTATAGTATTTTAAAAAGTATAATGAGATATGAGAGTATATGCAAAGAATATGGATGATATACCACAATGCTGCAATTTTTAACAGAAAAGATTTCCCAAAGTAAATTATTTTATGGAGCCAAATTTGGAAATTTTAAGCCATTTATTTTATTTTCTTCAAATTAAACCTCAGACATATTCAAAACAAAAATCTTCATAAAAGATAACTTTTAAGTAGAGTTAACAAGTCAAAAAACTAAGATGTAACTTTTATCATGATGAGAGTTAACTTTTATAAGTAGGGATCTAAATTATGCCATTTTTATACTTCACTGCCTCTGGAAATAAGTTGTCTCATTAATTCTTCATGTAACCATTTGCTATCTCTTTACCCATGTGACTTTACATCAACATACTTACGCATGTAAATTTTGACTTCCAAATGCCACGATAGGCAAAATTCTCACAATATGTGGCTAATACCTAACATATTATTTAGTGCATCCTACTTTCCTTAAAAAGCCATGTTGGGATGTGAAGACTGTCCCACCTCACATGTACATACTTGTGTTCTGTGCTAATAATCAACAATAAAGAGTGGATACTTCTGTTTAATGAATGATAAAACATTCTTCAGTGTGACAACTGCTGGGAGATTATGAAACTTGGGACTTACTGTGTATGGACCACTATTCCCTTCTTTTGTGCTTGTGGTCATGCATGAACTGAGATTTAAAGTTTTAAGAACTTTTGAAAGAGACTTCAAATAGCTCGCCAAATCCCAACCATTTGACAGGGAGAGGAAATAGTCACTGATCGAACCCAGAATAGATGCACTACTGCTATCAATCTTCATTGATTGAGGACAATCAAGTAGAACAAAACCAGAACATGAAGACTTCCCAGAATCTAGATCCATTTCACTTCCGAAATTTTGAGGTGAATGAGTTCCCAAATTGCAGGTTTCATACACTGGAGAAAACAAAAAACATAAACTTAGTAGAACATATAAAAAATTATGTATCCACACAAAAACAACCGTACAGTAAAGATACTTTGTTTATTCTATATAGAAAGCATTTCAGATATTTAGAGGAGAGTAGATAAAATTGACTGTCTGTACTAACCAGTTCCAAGTTGTTGAAAGAAATCAGCAGCTGCTGTGGTGAGGGGTTCAATATCTGGACATACAACATGGTATGTCATCTGCAGAATCAATCAACAACTAGAATCACTCATCCACAAGATCTATCCCCTTTTCCTACTTGCAGATGGGGGTTGGTTCCAAGCCAATTGAAGACTTGATTTTAATTTTTGGAAGTCTGGTCATAAACTTTAGCAAATGAAATGTTAAGCCACCACAACTATTATACGGCTTACATGTTTCTGTGTAGCATATGGTTCAAGCGGCGCCTTTTCCCAGAGTTGCAGAGAGCTGGCAGATGTCTTAAGCCAATCGTCTTGGTACCTAGTGCAAATAATGATTTTAATAACTTATTATATGAGAACACTTGACACTCCAGAAATAGAAAATCATTCCCAAGTTACATCTAGCATATTGAGGGTATCATAGTACCTATTCTACATGAAATATCCAGAAAAGTTAAGCCTGCAAATAGCTACTACAAATATATTCCAAGCAATTGGTTGGTGAAATGATAATTAAATCATGGTTAATGTAATAATTCTTACTGTAATGGTTGATGAATGTAGTTTTATGCTATGCTGCTTATTCAAGCAGAGTTGCATGAAAGCTTTACTAGAGAGATGCATAACAACAAACTGAGTGAGCAAGCAGCACGAGCGGTTAGACAAAAACTCATTTAATTGTCAAATTAATCTGATTTCAACCAAGTAGTAGCTGCAGATTGACTTAGGAAAGGAAATCATTTAACAGCAAACAGTATCATAAAAAGTTATGCCACTTCAGTAAAAAAGAACATGACAAGTTTCACCAAACTGACAAGAAAGTTCACGTCACCTACATCCATGCAATGTTCAAAATCATCATTTACTTCACAGAAGTTGTCAACTAATGGTTAAATAAAGCAGCAGATGCCAGAAATACAGGGAAAAGCTTTTGGAACAATATATACCCAACAAGTATAGCAGGAAATGGAACTACAGCCAATGTTGGCCTGAGCTTTGAGCCTGCTTGCTGCTCTGACTCTGATAAACAAGCTTCTTGGAGTGATTTCCTATCGCTTGCCTCCTCTGCTCTAGCCCCATCTGTTAAAATAAATAAATAAATAAATCAATTGAAGTGTCAGTATCCCAGCTGTTCGTGCACTTGACAGAAGACTGCAAAGTGCTTATAGCCTTCCCGATAGAGAGAGTTACATTACTTGAAGAATCTTGACATTCACTGGCACTAGCTGTTGATTCGGCATAGAATTCATCACACATTGATCCGGCTTCACAGGACAGACTGCGACCTTTGCACCAGTCAGATACAAATAGTGGACCGTCCAAAGTGCCAAAAGCAGTTTTGAGAGCCGCTTTTATGTCTGATTGCAGCAGACTAATCGTAAAAGATGGCTGAACCTGAAACAAAGTACTTCCATGTAAAACAAATCCATCAAAAGATTAAATATCACCATTAAGAAAAATGGAGAATAGCTATAATTCAACATGACAATTTCAATGAGGCCATTGGATGAGAGTGAAGCACATTTAACACCTCACTCCTTCAATGGTGAACACTATAGTGCAAGTGGGTAATTGATTTCAACATGACTGCTCGAATGAGCACATTAGATGAGTATGGGACACAATTAACGTCTCACTCCTTTATTATCCATGGTGTATAAGATGGTGTACAATTTTACGATCTTGAAACATTAAATTCTATTGAAGCAAAATGTGCACAGGTATATTATTTAACTGATGGATACATATCCTCAAGACCATGTGTATAGGGAAATTTAGAATAGATATTGTCTACATCACCAGCATCTACAAGTTGTACATCACAATTTATCAATTGCTTGAGCAAAAGCAAGAGCAGTCTTCTGAAGCTTTGGGTACGCAAACAATTTTGAAGTTACATGAGTAAATCCTATATGATTACCATATAGAACACCATGACAGCCCTGCCTAGAAGGCAAAAGACAGCAAAGCTCCTTTCTAGCAACATGATTAATAAAAAGGGCAAATTGATTCATCCTCCCATGATGATGTTAAAATCAGTAAGAGTAACAAAGTGCACATTAAGGTATCAAATAATTTTCTAAGACATTTCATCACCATTACCACATATTCAGCTGAAAGAAGATTTTCACCTGAAGAAACTTACATCAACTGAAAGTGGATCGACTAGCTCCACTCCCGCAATATCCACTGAATGGCACGAAGATAAAACTCCCCCACAACCTGCATGAACCATAGACGGTCCACAAGAAAATCCGCGCCTCAACTGCTCTTGCAAGGCAAGCCAACCATGAACACCATCTCCACAATCAGAATCAAGTGCCACATCAACAAATGAAGTAGCTTGTTGAACTAGTAAGGCCAAGCCATCAAGAAGTTCTTGAAGTGGTTGCCTCAGTCCATAAGATAGAAGGTTTTCCTCAACAAATGAATTTTGAGGAATAGATGGGCAGAGCTCCATAGGATGGGTGGTAGATTTTGCACCTTTAGTAACAGGGCGCCAAACACCAACAGGTGCACTAAGATTCCCATCTAGCAATACTGCATCCATGTCACCAGCAATTCTTACTGGTATAGTCTCTTTCTTCTTCACCTCAGATTTACTTGAAAGATTGTCTGACAGTATGCTTGAATCAACATGTGGCTGATTCAGAATATTAACCGCAGACAGCCTATTCAAGCCGACTGGCAAGTGACACCTAGAAGATAATAGTGTATGTCTTATCCTGCACATAAAAGCCTGACACATGAGACATTCTAATTCTGTTGCAAGCATAGGCTTCAAAGATGGAACAAAACTCTCCACTCTTAATGAACCATCACTTCCTTTGCTTGAGACGGATTTAACAGCATTTAGGGAATTGAGCCCCAAAGAGGATGACATTGTTACAGGTTCATGCGCTGCTGTGCCATCATCACAAGTTGATGACATGCCATTAGATTTGTGAATTCCACCATCAATATGAGTGTAATATTTCTTTGATTGGGGAACCGCAATCTTGTCTTGTCTCCCAGAACATATTTTCATGTTTACAGTGATACCAGACTTCTCATCAGAGTCATCAACACAAGGAGAAGGAGGTGTTGCTGAGTATACATATTTGTTTGAGCATGAATTCTCAGTCTCTGTTTTCCGTGATTTGGGAAGGTATGGGCTTCTGAAGATTGATGAAGTGACCTCAACAGAAGGGGTTTCAACTGCTCCATATTCTGGAGCAAATGTCATTAAGGCTTCAGCTTTTACTACATGGTCAAATTCACCACTTGTAGATGCTGGAGGACAGTTAACTTTACCCGGAACACTGACAGTCTTTGTTAGATCCTGATTTTGGGTCAGAGAATCATCCATGGCAACGGGAGCTGGTGGTGAGTGAAAACTTTCAAATGAGGGAAAACCTACTGGCAAAAGCATCTGGTCTGAGACATCCATCATTGATGTACTAGGGCTACTGCCAAAATCTCCACAATCTTGTGCTGAAATTACAACAGCTTGTGACTCTGCAGTTCCCGGAGGCTTCACAAATAAGACTATATATTAGGTTCAACAAAAATCAACTGAAGCTATTAGCATAGAAGATATAAGAAAGACATGCAGTAAACCATTTTTATTAAGTGTCCTCACATGGCCATCAACTAAATGTGTATAAGCTACTAGACTAGATAATCTACCAGACCATAGGGCCGCCAAAAACATTAACATAGATTCATTTCAAATGAGATAGATAATGATTTGATGATTATAGTGGTTGCTGTCCTAAAATATTCTCAATTTATGGAAAACCTGAATCATGCAGAATAAACATATGTTTTTCTTCAGACTCAACTTGCCTAGAAAATTTCATGTAATTTTCCAACTGATATGTAGAATGTGAAGCAAACTAAAAAGAGGTAGGTTAATTTGCCTTTCTCTGTAAAATCAGAGCAACCCCAACATCTGATCCAATGTCTTTCATGATCTTTGTACATAACATACCAACACTATCCAAAGCCAGAAAGAAGTCATGCATTATCCTTCGCATAAAGACAAGGTCAATTAGCTAAAACTACTGCAGTCAGATAGATGGAGGAGAATTTTATGATTAGTAATAGCGTGTCATGCAGTTACAAATTTGTTCTTTTCAAGTTGGTTGAAATAGTTCCAAGAAATTCTGCAATTATACATCATAAACTGGAACTGAAAAGATCAATGCAGAATCTAAATCCTGAATATGCTTTCTGTTTGTGCTTATGATTTTAAAAGTCAAGACCAATTTACGTTGTTGCTTAAGGACAAGAATTACCTCCCCAAAAGGTAAGACATCATCCTCAAATAAGTCACCAAAATCTCCAAACTCTGACAGAAGTGCTTGAATATCCATGCCCATACCTCTGTCATCATCATCCCAACCCCATCCAACAGGATGATTTGAACCTCCAATAATGGCCGAGTTATTAACTTCTATTGAGCCATAATCACTTGTAGATGGGTTTATAACTGCACCTGCTTGATTAAATGACTCAGACATCCCAGAATGCACTCGCTTAGAGCCCTGTACAAGACAAGACAAATCGTCAGTGATCAAATCAAAACTCCCACGTATAGGATACCCAATAAAGAACTCAATCTTCAAACCTTAACTGGAAATTGCTATTTGAAGTAAAGAGTTCCTAAACTTCGAAATGACATTAAATTCCACAAAACACCAAGTGCAGCCCACAAAATGATTTTGAACCAAAAAGTTTTAGGCACTAAATTATTTCTAGTTCAAATTGAACCAAGTGCAGCCTGCAAAATGATTTTGAACCAAAAAGGTTTAGGCACTAAATTATTTCTAGTTCAAATTGGCCATCAACTGCACTAATAACCTGAAACAGTCCCACAAGTGGCCACCATTCCTCCATTTTTAATCTCTTACAGCAACACATCCACCAAATCTTACCCACAACCCTAAACAACTTTTTCCATCTCTGTTCTCTGTATGGTTTGAGCATTGTGTTGTCTGTATGGTTTGAGCATTGTGTTGTCTGCAAAATTTTCTGTAATTTTACAATTGCTTTATATTTCTCAATCAAGTTTGGAAGCGAAGGATGAGAAGAGGAAGATGAGGAAAATGAGCAGAATCAGACTTATTGCAAAGAAGAGAAGAGACAGTCTAAAGGAGGTTTAGGTGGCTGGCTTTAAAAAGAATACTAAAATTTTCTATAGTGGACGAAAGATATATAGCTTAGGCTTTTTAAAGCAGTGGCCATCTGAAACAGAATACAATTCAGCAATGGTTAAATGGACCAGCCACTATTTTAGCCCAATCATATTAAAACAAGTCAAACAACCTGATACAAATAAAAGATATCTTATCTAATCAATGTCAAGACACAACAACTAGTTCATCAGTTTTTAATTCACACACCATCAATTGTCCCAATCAGTGAAGCAAAACTAAGTAAAGCTACTAGACCTACCCAAGCAGACAGTAAAAGGGAAGGAATGAAAATCCCAGTCCTAGTCAATGTCAATTAATTGGCTGAAATAAACATGCAGCATGTAACTGGAATTTTTCCCATCAACCACCAAAGATGAGAAGCCCATAGAGTTCCATCATTATTATTCCTATAACTCTGCTCATCAGTGCCAAGTGTAGTCTTGGCTAATGATTTTGGCACTCCACCATTAACTTTAGGAACTCTCTTGCTTTTTGTTAACCAAAATGACACAGATACCCAAACTTTAGATTTATTTGAAAAACTAAAATGCCAGAAGTAATTATGTATACGCAACAAAGAACTTTACAGTAAGCTTTTGGGAATGTAATTGTAAAAGCATCTGAAGTCTTACATATAAACTCATTAACCTACAAAAGAGTAGGACAAAACATACATCATCTGTAGAATATTTTTTCTTAACCAAAAGCTTACATATGGGAATGATGAACACACTAATAACCATTTTATCACCCCTAAGACCCTCACTAACTTGAATACCTATCATAGACCAAAAAAACTATAAAAGGCTTCTCCTAAAGTATTAGAGCCAAAGCAGACAAAAAATAAAAGAGGAAAACCAAGCCATATAGTAGCAAAAAAACAAAGCCCCAAGTAGATGCCATATTGTGCTCTTCTTTCTATCTGCATACATAGGAGAAAAGATGATAACAAACACAAATAGTTAACAAAAGACAGATTCTTGCCACTGAGAATTTTCTTCAACACATGTATGCAAGGAAAGTACCAGCTTGAGAATGTCATGTGACTGGTCAATGGAAGATAAACCAGACTGTCTACATGTCAAAGAATCAGCATCAGCCTCAAGATCGCCAGCTCCAGAAGTTCGGTAATCACTATCACTGGATGAACTACTAATACTGCTGATACTGCTATTGTTACTGCTGCTGCTACTGTGATAACCATGCTGAGAGCGAAGGCTGTTTGACTCCAGCCGAGAACCATCTTTTGAATCAGCTTTACAATCACTACTGAAATAAAAACTACAGCATAAACTTCTAGTTGTGGATCTCAAAAAAGAGCCAAGAAAACAAAAGAGACAGGCAAAACAATAAAAATTAACGAATGATGTGCACTAACCTGTGCATAAAGAAGGATGAGGCAAACAATGATGGCCCTATCCAGTTTTGTAGCCAGAATCTGCTAGTACAGAGATTTAGTATCACATACACATTAATAATTAGGAACCACATCATGCAGAAAGAGTTTCAACAGTTGAGATGAACTTTAACCCTTGAAGACATTATATAGAGGTTCCAGTATACCAGATCAAAAGTCCACTTTTTCTGAGGTTCATAATCCTCAAAATAAACTTGGTCTTTCTTAAAGCAAAGCAAACCTCTCACATCATTTTCAACAGATTAATACCAAATTATCACTAGGGAGTTCATCGTAGATTCTAGCATATTACCTATGAACCACAAATTATGAAATTGCTCAACTCAACTAACTGTTACAAAATAGTTCATACCTCTTAAGACAAGACCTCGCTAATGATGTTTGCATCACCGGAACAAGTACAGCTTCAGCAGGATATATAAATACTCTTGAAGGCTCTAGTGGCCCTTTTTGATTGACCTTCGTCTCTGGCATGGATTCTGTCAAATTATGCCTAGACAAATTCTTATGCAAGCCTGAATTTTGTGCCAGTATCTTGTCATTTCCACCAATAGGACCACCAAGGGTAATTTCAGCATAGCAATTTTGACCTCTCAGATGACAACCAGAGCCATGCAAAGCATGATATGGAAGACCTACAACTTCATTTGATGCTTTAAGCTTGACAGAACTGTTTAAGGAAGTCAATAAAATATAAGGGGAAACAAAAAGTAGTACTTTTCATGTTAAAGACAAAAAGCAATTCGCAGATGACGATGATAAAGTAAAAAATGAGTAAATGAATTAAAAGAAAGTTGGTTGACCTGAAATAGACTTGCTTCACAAGATCACTTGGACAACACCCAGTGAGCCTCCCAAGCATTCCATGAGGGGAGATCACAACTGAAAAGTAGTGAAATAAAATCATAAGAGATGCAAGGAAAGGTATTCTACTTTACAGTTAATTGAGCAGATAAAGTGCTCTATTACTATATCAATGACCATGTGAGGTTTGTAACTGAGTGCATAGCCATGGGCTTGAATGTTTATCAGATTCCATTTACACAAAGGATTCCAGGTTCAAACATGGGTAAAACAGAACCAATTTCACAAACATAATCCCTACAACAAGACCATAAAGATTAAACACATCACAAACTAACCATGAATAACCAAAGAAACAAGGAAAAATCCAAATGGCGCCATCATATGCAAACAAACAAGATTAAGTCCGAACCTAATCAACTTTCCTATACTCACCATTTGTGGACCAGAAATATCGAGTTCAAGAAGCCCAAGTAATTTGTAATAAGTTGAGCTACAGCGTCAAACTGTACTAGTCAGCTAAGTTCAATTTCACCCTGCCCTAAGATCCTAGATACACAAATTTAGTGCCATCTTGCTCATGTATCTCCATTAAACAAGAAACCAAATGCTTTTAAACAGCAAGCTTGGCTATTGCATTCATCCCAAAAGCACTTCTACATACACATGTAAAACTGACAAAACAAACCTGGAAGCCTATTGCTAAAATGATCAGTGGAATGCTTCAATGTCATTTCAATATCACCACTTGAAAGTGCCCGTATATGTCTGTAAACAGTAAAGACAGTGAACAGATCACTCAAATAATCTTTTAGTCAAAAGTTTGAAATGCAGCCACAATCTACAAGTAGGCCTAAAAAACGAACTTTGCAGATATTACAGCATGCACAAAAATTGCTTCCTCTGTGGCAGCAAAGATGAATTCAACCACTGGCTGACCTTTCCTACAATAACAGAAATCACAAATTATTCAACTCAGGCTTCATATAATCAAAGTTCTTGTAATCACACTTAAAAGCACAGAAAAGCTCACAAGTTCATCAGCAACATCCTAACAGTCAACAAAATTTGAGAAGAGACAGATTAAAAGCAGATTTTACCTAACCAATCCAACTTATTTAGAAACATATACTGAGCCAGACTGGTTTAGTTAAGTATAAAATCCCAAAAGCTGCTACCCTTTAAAGTCGGGCATGGATGCAGAAAGTAACACCTATCACTATCCATGATATCCTAACAACTATAGAGTAAGTAGTTGTTCTATCAGTTTATATGGCAAGTTCGAAACCTAATTCTTTAAGACAATGTCAATATTTAATATTCAAATCCTTGTATCATTCAGCATTCATATCCTACCTACTAATGCTTTTCTTCTGATTGCTATAATATTTACAATAAATGGATGTTTCCCGTGTCTGTTTAATAATCCCAAGTCTGGTCGCGCAACCAGCAGGGGAGGGGGAGGGGGAGGGGGTCCAGTGAAGCAAACTTATCAGGCGTGCTAATTATAATAGATCAGTAGCAATAATTGTAACTTTCAAGCTAGACAGAATTCTCATTCAACAAAACTAATAGCAAGCCATCATAAAGGTTCCAGACAACTTAACCCAAAATAGTCGTTACTCCAACTTTAATGGAGAGACATTTCGCAAGAGTATACCTGTAAAGTTCTTCACTCTGTGAAGATGGATGATATCTCGAGAATACATCCCCAAATCTCATGAAGGAAAATCCTTTAAGTGCCCTGTCAATTTAATGGTGGGAAAAACAAGGAAGAACAAAAATGTAAATTTTCTCGTACCAATAAAAAAAAACTTCTTATATGCAGACAATTGCTCGTAGCAATCCACTCACAGAAACAAATAAAGAAATATTGACAAGCAAGAAGAGTTAAAGAAGACTTAGTAATTCAAGAATAAAACCTTTCTACACAGTTCCTTAAGGCTTGAGACAATGCAGCTGCAACCTCTTCTGAGTCCCCAGGAGCCACCCAAAGTCCTGATGCAAGCACTACAATCCAAAGGCTCATAATAAGTACACTCCAAGCAATCAGCATTTTAATTGTTTGGATAGTAGATTATTTACCAAATTTTATTTGCTTGAATCATCAACACATTTTTCAACCACCTTTTTATCTCACATTCATCACATAAAAAAAGGTGCTACAATATTTTTTTCAAAAAATTTATCCCAAATAATCTACTATCCAAACACGCTAATATAAAACAAAAATTAAAGCCAAAGTGCAATGCCAACATAAAGTAGAATGACCTAGAGCAGCTTAGTTGTCTAGTTTAAGAGGAGGAAAAAGAATCAGGCATTCATTTGAGGTAAAGAACTGGTGCACAAGCACACAATTCTGGCACCCAAAGCTCCGGAAGAAACAAACCTCTCAATTTGGATACAGTAGGTTGAGCCTTCTCAACAACAGATGAATGATTCCCGGGGAGGAAAAGCCACAGCTTGATCTTCTCATCTATGCAATTTTAAATAGCAAGCAGCAAGGCAAATTAGCGAACAAAGGTGGGAAAAACAGTTCTATCACTTCCCAGCATATAATACAAGAGATCCCAATTTATTGCTTGCTTACCAGGATTGTGCAAACCCTGGGACGGATCCCATGGTCCAACAAAAGAATTGGTCCATGTACTAAGAAATCCCTCCTTCTGCAACTGTAGGTGTGATGACAGCACCACAGATGTTGCAGCATCTCTGGCGTCGACCTTCACACTGAATATGATGATTCAAAACCAATCTTGACATAAATTCCAGAAGAACAGCACAAGGATCATCCATAAAGCTACTAAAAAATCAAACCTTTTGTCAGACAAGGAGCTAGGATCAAATTCATTTGGCAGAAACTGAAACCACGATATCTGATGTAAACCTCCCTGCAAAAATGGCAAACCAAAAGAGGGCAAAAAAAGGTAATGTGGAACCGTAGTTAAGGTCCTTAAGGACAAAACACACTGGGTAAGAAAATATATCATTTTAAAAGGTATGACCACTATTGATTTCCTTCCTTTCATAGGAAGGAGGTTGCCAAAGGGGCAACAGCATGAGGATCATAAGCTAGCCTCTGAAATTACATCTACGAATGAACAAAATAACAGAGTTCTTTGAAGCCACATTGCACCTATTGAAAAGTCTGTTTCCAACATCGACTCCCTGAACTGCTCACCAATTCTGATACTTATAATGGACTTTGAGATGGCAGCGACAACAATATTGTGGTTCCAAGAGAATGGAAAGACGAAGCATGTCAAAATAGCTATGTATAACATAAAGTTACAATTTTACATAGGTTCCTCAATTTTCCGTTGTTCTCTTCTCTTTTTCTTGGATGGCACAGGAGTAATTAGATATGTAGAAACTGGCTTATGGCCCTCTTTCTTGTGTTTTAGGTTAAAAGAGAGAAGTTGATGCAATGGACAGGTTAAATGATCTAGTTTCAACTAAAAATGTGCAAATTAGTAGCTCCAAATCAAATCCCAGATAAGAGTAAATTCTGCCTGACTGATAGTTTTTCGGTTGTATAGCTTTTGAATCAGCATAGATTCACAATCCCGATATGCATGAGATAAACGTTGTAGCGAAAAGAAATACAGAAAAAAAAAATTGATAGCATACATTAGTTTTCTTATAAAAACAATTTTAAATTTTTGGATAGACTTGACAGTTCTTTTCACCCTAACACATGCTATACACTTATACTAATTCATCTTCCTTTTCCTGGTGAGATATGCTTCTGGTGACAACCGTAATTCAGAATAACTTCAATCACCTGCTCCATTGTTTTCTACTATTATCTACTATTATTATAGAATTAAAGAAGAGTGAAAACTTCATCCTTGGGGTCCTTAGGTCTACAAAGATACTGACAAAACAATTTGTAGGCTATTCTGGCCTCGTGATGTTCCTACTTCAGATTGTATCTCCAAGAAAATAAGAAGTAATTTTTATGCACTCAAAATGTTATCCAGACCTCGTATTCATTATCGCACACGAAAAAAAAAGAAAATCACAACATGGGATAGACACAACCAAAATGAACAGAGGATAATGAACAAAGAAAATAAAATGAAGGAAGGTAAGAAAGTGGGAAACATACAATCTTAAATACATTTGTCCACATCAGCTGCAAACGGACCAGAAAAATTTAACAATTCAAGCTCAGCAGTCTGGATCCTGAGCTCTATAGAATAAATAGCAACTGCACAAATCAAACAATAGATGAGTTCCAACCCAACAAAGATTTGCAATTTCATCCGAATTGCAGCTAAGAAGATGCAAATATGAATTCAAGCTTTGGAGAATTTTTTAAGTAATAAAAATCAAATAGGGAAAAAAAACAAAGGGTAGTGAGTAGAAAGAGAGAAGTAGCTGAATTTGAAGTTATTGATAACTACCTAGTATAATTACTCCATAAACCCTAATGCTTTGAGCTTCATTTAGCAGCAAAAAAAATCATAAAACCCGAATTTAAAAAAAAAAAAAGTTGCAAAATTTGGGTGGCTTAGGGCTTATAATTATTCCCCAATACAAATAGTATTAATATCATCTTAAACAAAACAAAAAAAAATTCTACCGGCATACCGGAGGTTTTGCAGAGAAAGAGATTCGGATAATCTAAGCTGAGTGATGATCAGCTCGGGATTTTGCCGTCAGGAAATGGTATTCGGGTCGGGTGGGTGGGGTTCGGAGTCAGCTCCCTGGGGCTCCTAACTTTTGGGGAGGAGGAAACCTTTGACGCTAGCTTGGAATGCTCCATTAATAAATCATTATTACCGTACTATAAATTTTGGACCCAAAAGGCCAGAAGATAATTTAGTGGAAAGTATTTTACATTTTTTTTGAACAAAAATTTAAACTTCTTGCAATATTTATTTGTAGGAAGATCTTATTTACATAATGCTACTATTATAGCATATGATTCAAATTGCACCTAAGCAATTAATCAACATCTTTTAGACCTAGGAATGAAATAATTTAAGCACATTTGTTGCAATTTATTTTTTTAAAAAAAATAACTTATATCACTATTTAGTTCCTAATTAAAAATTTTTACATTCATAAAAGAACAGCTCAGTTGTTTTAAATTTAGTACAAATAATTTTTTCAAAAATATCAATTACTAAATAAATATTTCCTTTCATATTTTCTTTTTTAATTTTTTTCTAAATAAAGAAATAAACTTTTAATAAATAGAATGTATTCACCATTCTATTCTATTGAAAAATTTACAAAACAATAGTATATCATTATTAATTGCAATATATGAAATATCTTGGGAACGGTGTAATTTTTTGTTGTTTATTGCAAAAACAAAAATTTAATTGAAGTTGGGCTTGAAGTTTTCTAAAGAAAAATTAATATATTTTTTTATCATATTTTTTAATTATATTTTCATCTTATGTATATCAAATTATAACATTTATAGTATATTTTTTTAAAGAATGTTTGAAAAATTGTCATTCAAATGGAACCATAAATTTTTTTTTTTGGGGAAATGAAAAAGGAGATGAAAAATATGAAATAATTCAGAAATTAAGAAATATATTTTGTAGCCCCCTCCGAGAAACTTGCCAGCCCATCGTATGATGAAAATGAGAAATTCTACATTTCCACAACCTATTTAAACAAGAAAAAGAATGGTAGGGCAGAAAAAAAAAAAGAAACAAAAAGGAAAAAGTGAAAATGCGAGGAGTAGTGAGAAGCAAAGTCGGCAGAGCTCTGTATTCGGTGGCGGCGGCGGCGGCGGCGGGAACGGCATCGGCGACTTCTGCTGCTGCTGTTTCTAGAAATCCATTAAAACACCCTGGCCATGATTGGTTAATTGTAAGAACTCTCGCCTCTATATGCTGGACCACTCAATCTCATTCCTCCTACAAAGTTCACACTGGAGCAGGAGCTCTGCTCGCTTCCCCGTGGTCTATTACTCAGCTCCGTCACGCCAGATTTTCCGGCGCGGATGTATGTTATTTCTCGCCTTTTGCTGGAAAAAATCAAAACTTGATCATTAGTTAATAGCTGTGTTGATTACACTTGCTGGAATACTTGCTTATGCATCATATATTGATGTTATCATTATTGATTCTTCACGGTAATCTTCTACTCATTCCTCCGAACTGAAAATAGATTGAAGGTTTCTTTTTTTCTTTTTACGTAACTTTTTTTCTCTTTATGATATCATTACGTGGAAAAGAGATGCTTCAGAATTAGGAGTTTACTTGTATACTTTTGAGAGTATTATTAGGTAGAGAATTAATGAAATTATCGTTTAATTGACTGTTTAAGATGTAGATGGCAAAATGTAGCTTGTTTCCTAATGAACTTCAGACATTTTAAGGTCAGACATAGTAATGAAACTAAGCAATTCAACTGGAAAATGTGTATACCAATATTGACAGTGTAATGGCATCATGATTTAGTCTTCAGTTCTCGAAAGTGTTGCATATATGGTGGGTTGCTGGCTTAAAAATTTTCAGGGTGTCTAGATGCTATGACTTTGACCTGCAACAGGGTTGTAAATGGTGGTACACATAAATCCTAAATGCGCTTAGCTTAGTAACCATTTCAAAATTGAGGATACGTCTCCATTTTGCTTCTTGTGCAGTGATGGATAAGAATAAATTTTGCTTCTGCAAAATATCTGCTTTCTGAAAAGCAACAAGTTATAATAGATGCTTTCTGATAATAACATTTTTTTTAAGAAAAATATATAAATGGGAAAAGATGTACTTTGAAGTTTTAAACAGGTTTTGCAGAATCGCTATTTCAAAGCTGCTAATAGAAAGACTGAAAAGCAAAGGGAACAGGAACATTTTTTTTTACTTAATCTGTTTTTTTTTTAAATATTCCTACTTAGAACACCGGATTCTCAGTAGCTTTTTCATTGCATACTAAAGGTACGTATAATTAGGAGACAAATTGTAATCTCAAGTTGTATACCACAAGAGCTTCTTTGACTTGAAGGTTCTGTTTTGACTTATTTCTGTGTTTGACAAATTAAAGGTTCTGTGTTTGTTACACAGGAAAGATAGAAATGGTAAAATTCTTTTAGCTTTCAGCTTTTTGTGTATGAGTCTGCATGTATTTCTCCATTGTTGCCTTCTATTGCAAACTGTTGTTACTGCATTATTTGTCATGATTTGAGTAATTATCTTCTCCTCAGTCTTGTGTTACTCATATGGTTAATTGCTTGTCTAACATTGGTGCAGGTGAGACCTGGGAATGTCATCGAGAGAAAAGGTTAGATTTTTAATACATTGAATTAAAGCGATTATGACATAATATGCATGCCACTAATTGAGCATTCCAATGTTGTTTTCGGATGGTTTTGGTGGTATTCAGGAAAGATTTATCAGGTAATTAAGTGTGCCAATTTTTTATTTTTCAATACATTGTGATGTCATTACTTGTTTCCATATACTATTTTACATGAAATGGTCCTTGATGAAGTTTAATTTGGTTCAGGTAGTAAAGGCCCAGCATACAACTCAAGGAAGAGGAGGAGCAATAATACAGGTCTAGCTTTGCTCTTTCGGTGCAGTTTCACGCATTTTAATTCCTATAATCTTCAAGCTCAAGTGCATTTTAGTTCTAAAGACATCCTTATGGGACTTGTGATATTTTTTTTCTCAACTATTTCTAGCTTTGCTCTTTCAGTGCAGTTTCACGCATTTTAATTCCTATAATCTTCAAGCTCAAGTGCATTTTAGTTCTAAAGACATCCTTATGGGACTTGTGATATTTTTTTTCTCAACTATTTCTTGGAAGGTAAAACATGGTAGATTTGTCCTACTCTCTTGAGAATGTTGTGCACTGTCCCCGTCATAATGTGTTATCTATGACTCACTGGTTGGTTGCTAAGAATGCCATCTTATTGCTGACTTTTATTTAGTATTATTTCTGGAAGTTTTACCAACACTTTCTGTTAACAAAATCTTCTGGCTTGTCATGTTAGTGACACACATTTTCTTATCCCTGCACCCTGTGACATGGTTTTGGCAGTAAATCATACAAACCATGATTATGATTTACCAGACATAATGATATATTTTAGAGAATCCTGTTTGCGTATTAGGACTTTTCATTTTATACTGTTTCATCGAGTCCTTTGGTTTGTGAATTTTGAAATACTTTTGTGCCTTGGATGGTTGACATAGGATATGGCTCTGTTCTTGTTTAGTTCTAACTTGTTCCTGTAATTTAAGTTTATTGACTGTTGAAAACGCTGTTTGACAATATTGAAAATTATTGCTTGAAAATTTTTGAAAAGCCAAAAATTGTTGTGAGTGGCGCCTCGACATTGTGTCGAAGAAACAGCCTTTTCAGCTTACAAATATTCTACGAACAGCTTAATTGGATTTAGCATTGTAAAAGATATAATCTGCAGATTTTAAGGTACTATCTTCTTAGAGCAGCTTATTTGTTTATCATTTCCCTGAACTGCTGCAATGTATATGATCTTGTCTTCACTCTTGAATATTATTAAATATCTGTCAGTTGTACTCATGCCTTTTCCTTTTTTTTTTTTTGAGAATATTACAGGTGGAACTGCGTGATGTTGATAGTGGAAGTAAAGTAAATGAAAGGTTCCGTACTGACGAGTCTATTGAAAGTATGAATTTCAACTACTTGATTCTTGTTGCTTTAAACTCATGCTTGAGATTTTCGTGTTGAATGCTTGTAATACTTTGAAGTCTTAAGCTTACTCGTATGTAGTGGACTGAAGCCCAGTCCTACATTATTGTTTCATCATGGGTGGCAATATTCAGTCGTTCTACTTTCCTGTGTACCATAAAAATATTGTCCATCAGTTTTATGAGGGGAGGAAAAATGTTTTTCCCTTATAATTGACCTACATGTTAGTGGCTAAATCGTTTATTGAAGTTAAATATAAAAGTGTTGGATGCGTCCTTTACAAGCACAAAGTAGATGGTGCATGGGCAAGAGTTGAAGTAATACAATAACAAGAGCTAGTGATCCTTTTGACTTCCAGTCATTCTACGGTTTGTGACTAAAAACTGTGTCTTCTTCAATTTGTCTTTTTAAGAGACTGACACTGTCTAATTTGAAATTTATTTTGATTATAACATTTGCCCGTGTGGATATACTTTCCTAATATTATTAGAAAGTTTGCTCCAGTATTTTATACGATTTGATTATTTTGGTGATCTGATAATCCAATGAAGCTTGTTCCTGTTTACATGTCCAATAAATAAACATGCTTGCCATTCTCCTTAGTTTTACTGCTCTTTTTCTTTGTAAGAATAGTCAAATTAATTGTTTCAAATCTTAAAGATATGGAACAGCAGAGTGAGACCATGCAGCATGAACAAAGCAGAGGTTCTATGTATTCATTTGTTACAACTGCTGTCTTCTTTTTCACCACATGTGTGTTTTTTATGGCTAGAGCCTATTGTTGTCTAAGAAATGTTCAGAAAATGTACTACATTTATCTGCCATATGCGAAATCAATTATGTACAAGATCTTCAAATTCCCAGGCTATGGGTCTGATGTGGAAATTGCTAAAGTTTATTGCTTTTTAATATTCATTTGTATGAGAAGTTTTAAATTAATAGCTTGTGTTTGCAGAAGTTTATGTTGAAGAAAAATCTTTCAGTTACCTTTATAATGAGGATGACATTGTTGTTCTTATGGAGTAAGTCCTAACTTATGGTCTTGATTTTGAGCTGTTGATCATCTTCTGAATTTATTCGAAGGCTTGATGATTATTTGTAATTATGCAGGCCTGAGACATATGCACAAATTAATGTTCCAAAGCACTTGTTTGGTGAATCTCTTCCATACCTCCAAGGTAAAAATGTCACATGTTTTATTTATTTAGTTCCCTTTTCCTGTTCTACATTGCAGATATTGTAGAAATTTGTGTGTGCCAAAGGAATGTTTAAATTTTGGATGAAATGGCAGCTAACTTATTTGATTGACATGCTTAATGATTAGAAAATACACTTCATGGACCTCATGGAATGCAGATGATATGAAAGTTAAGCTGCAACTTTACGATGAGAAGCCGATGTCTGTGTCAATTCCTCCGAAAGTGACATGTACTGTTGCTGAGGCACAAGTTCCAATAAAGGGGTCTACAGCAACTCCTCAGTATGTTTATCACTTTTTAGATTGTAGGCCGAAAAGAACCTCAACATGTAGTATTCATATTTGTCCAGAACCTAACCAGGCATAGTTTATATAGATGCTCCTGCTCTGATGCTCTTTACATCTCATCTATCTTGTTCAGATTAAGTTGCTATGCAATATCTCTGGTCCTCCTTTGGTTGTCATTTTTCTGTCATTGCATTGCAACTTAAATAGCTTGCAGCTGTGTCTTCAAGTGGTTGTGCTTGCTTGATACTTGTAAGGATTTTGTCTCATCTGTAAGACTTCTGAATGCTTTGACACAAAATCTAGTATCCCTCAAGAATTTAGTTTACCTCAAGTTTTTCGTGTTTGAAGTTGGTGTACATATTTAAACAAATGTATAGCTCTTGCATAGTTTAAAATTTCTCACACAATTTTTCAGCCAAAAGCAAAATTTTGCTGGTGTTTCTTTGCATTTCTGTACTTCAGCAAATTTTTGTGTTGCATGAATATGCTCCCGTCCATAGTGTGTTCATGTTTGTCGGACTACAATTGATCTTCCAGTGGTTTAATGCTGGCATGTTTTGTATCAGTAAAGACGACTTCTAAGAGTGTGAGGTATCCATATCTTTGGATTTCTCTTAAATGCTAAAATTAGGAAATGAAAAGGGCGTAAGTTGAGAACTGGAAAAGAAATTTCTACCTGTATAGTCTGGTAAAGGCTTTGCATAATTGGAAAGGGTTCCTCTTGTTAAGACCATGTATTACTTACAGGAGATGGCCGGTTGGTTTACATGCAATTGGTATGTTTATTATTTATGAAACTAAATTTGTGATTTTGTTGCTGAGAGGGTACGGCGCTGGTATGTTGAATCAGCAAAATCAGTAACACATGAGAGCAAGAGATACAGTCAGGGAGAGTCTCTTTTGTTGAATTGGTAGCAGTGACTAATATGTCCTCTGAATATGAAATGACTTTGGTGGATATAAATCTTCTTTTAAGTACTACCAAAGGAATGAAAGTTTTAGACCAACAAGTAAGTCTTTGGCACTATGAGATTTGTTGAGAAAGTCAAGCTTGCTAATCTCCTAGTTCTGCTTCTTCCTTCTCTAATTCTGAGTTCCTAGTTTCTCATAATTTTTCACTTTTACAGGTATAAGAAGGTTAAGCTGGACAATGGTCTCACAGTTCAGGTGAGTTGATCGTGTTCTCACCTATGATTCATGATTCTTTTCTGGACATTATTACTCTGTAGCCGCTACCAGATGTGATAAATTGCCACTATGTTAACCTAGCAAACGTGATGCAGAACCAACAATAAACAAATTTGTCTTGTGATGTTTAAATGGATGGATGCACTGTTGTAAATTGCAATTTGAGACCGATTTTCCTGTTAACCAATTTCTGAATGAGATTACTGGACCAGAAATGGGGAAACCATGTGAAAGAATGAGGTGAAGAAATGTGTTGACAAATAATAATCTGTGGATCTTGGCTTTTTACTTGTGAGTGACTACATTTGTGTGAATGTGATGGACACCACATTCGTCATGACTTCGGCCCAATAATGGAACCAAGCAAGCATTTTGGACAATGTTGAAAAATTGATGGAAAGTAATTGAAGTTGGTATTTAGAGCTTTTCTTATAGATTGCATACTTAAAAAGGTATAGTGAAGGTTTGCATATAATCATGTCCACTATAGATGGTCCCTTTTTTGGTTTTGGGGAGGAGGTAACAAGTGAGAGAAAATATGTAGAATACTTGCTTAGAATGAAATATTTGGAACGTAATTGTGCTATTGTTTTACTGGAGTGTTCTGCCTAAAAGATGAAATATCCTAGAGAGACTTGTGTTTGGCAAGGAAGAGTTTAGTCTCCTGAAATTTATTTATGTTTAAACCTGATTGACAATACCTGTGAAAAGAAGAGAGAAAGGATGTGCTCGTGAAACTTCTGGGGGTCGTCCTTAGGATCCTAGGATTACATTTGGTAAGGAACTACTGAGATAGTCATAGCTAAAACAGTTATAGTAGAAAAGGGGTGGGCAAGAACTCTGGGGCCAAGATCTTGGAAACTCTATGCTCTTTTGGAGGAGATGTGAAGGCAAAAAGCCGCCCTAGCAAAAGGAAAAGTACAGAGTTGCTTCAAGCAGTTCCTGTTTTTTTTTTGCTCTGCATTTTTTCTCAGTTATCGCATGCTTATTGCATGCTTTGTTTTGGTAATACTGACACTTGGTGTTGGTTTACTTGGAGTTTTGCCTAATACATGTAATTGGGCTGATTTATAAGAAGAATCTTGTCCGTGACTTGGCCTATTCTAGGGATTGGTGAAGGGGAAGCATTGTATTATTTTCTTAGTGTTCTACACAAATAAATTTGACAAGGATTTCCGTAATTGTTCATATTTTGTTATGTTGCCACTTGCAACCCAGAATTGTTTTGATAAAACTTAGCATGTGGTGGCACTGTCAAAGTAAATGAATAGATTGTTTTCTTACTCTTTTTATGTACCCCCGTTTCTGTAGGTACCATCTTACGTGTTAGCTGGCGAGAAGATAATTATCAATACTGCCGATAATTCTTTCATAAGCAGGTGAGTGTAATGTGTGATTCTTTTCCATGAGAAATTGAAACATACGTCATTTGCTACATTTCCTGGTCGTCTTGGCATCCCAATACATAGTTTTAGGAATTTCTTATTTCCTGTTAAGCTTAGTGCACTTTGACATCTCTATTCTTGTCACCTTTTGATAAATACCTAATAGATTAGGTTCAATTCAGATGTTTTCCATTCATTTTTCCTGCTTTTTGTGGCTGATATGTTAATCCATTATATTTCAGGATCTTAATATCGTGTGGTGTCTTTTATTTTGCGCATTACAGACTGTTGACTTTGGATATCCAAAGTATTTTACGTGCCACTTTGCATATTTCCTATGTACGTCTGACAGCACATTTTCGCGTTGTTTCGCAGGGCTTAATCTGGGCCCTTTTGAATGCTCTGGAGTTATCGTTCAGGATGGACCTTTTCTGCAGGCACTCGTTATATAGGATTACTTCAAATTTTGTCACTGTAGGTAATGATGGGTTGATGAGAAACAAGTGTTCATTTCGGGGTTATTGCGTATGCAGTATTTCTTTTCAATGAGAATGTTTTACATTTTGCATATTTATGAGAATCCCACTTTTCGACTTGTCGATCCGTATATTCCCCCAGTGGGAGGGAGGTGATGAGGCTACAGCTTTGTCCAGTGGTTTTGGAAAAGAACTCATGGATGGAGATGGGACCATTAGAATGGATTTTTGACACAGGTATTCATATTTGGATCAGCAGCATTGCATGGAAGCCAAATGCCCCAGCAATGTGCAAAAATGACTTCCCACAAATCATTGGTGTTGTATTATCACGGGTATTATTGATCTCTTCAATTGATTTGTGCTTCTTACCTAATCTTGTACATAAAACGTTTATCTTTTTTCAATAAAGAATCAACGTGAATCACCATGCATGATGCCAATCTAGCAAGTTTTAGTTTACTGGGTGAAATTGTTCAGCTTTTGATTTGACTTCCTTACAAAGCAGGACAAAATAATTACCAGTTGGACTAATCTAAAGCTACCATGGTCTTAAAACCATCCTACAGAACTCATAATCAACTCAACAGCACTTCTGTCATAACGTTTGAACAAAACTTGGCACTTCTCAGAGCATTTATTGAATGACAAAATTCTGCTGCGGCTTTCTGATGGATATTCCCCACTACCAAAAACTCCACGGATGGTCAGTCAGCCTCTGTAAGGCTCTTCCACATCGCAGAAATTGCTCTATTAGCTGGTACTCGTATTCTGTGTCATCAAAGTTTTTGAACTCAAGATGTAGGGCGAAGCACATAGGAAGAGCGTCCGGGAAGAGAGGCTCGAATTTCTCATGATCTTCCCTCTCAAAATTGAACTGTTAACACGTACTGAAGATTATTAGGGGACTTGTCGTTCGATCTAATGTATAATGGGATCAACTATGGTGTTGGAAGAGAATATTAATATTCTTTGGGGAGAAAAACGGTTACCAGCTGCGCCCATGAGAGAAATGTCAAGCTTCTGGACTCCACGTTCAAGTCCTGCAATTATCAAGGACTCAATTTCCAACCCAAACCCTCCAAGAAAGAGAGAGACGTCGAGTCGAGAACTCCTGGTTGGAGCCTCATTTCTGAGTCTGAGGAGAATAACTCTTCGGCCAAGCTTATAACCTTGGTGAAGCGAACATGTTCAAGAGAAGCGTCGAAGTACTCTTGGTCACATTCATCGTGAAACGCGGGTAAGGATCCCCGGTACTGAAGGTCGATATTAGGAACTGAAGCGAAAATGTACCGCCATCTGGTGGATATAAGTAGAACTGAGGTGGCCGCTGCTAATTTTGTGGGGAGATGCGACAAAATGTGGCAGAGAACAGCATCAGGAAGACCACTAATCCTATCAACCATTCTTGAATGTCTTCGGACTTTCAACCAACTCTTTTATATAGACAATAATGTGGGGACTGAAAGAAATGCCTTTGATGAATTAGCCGGTTCGGTGGAGTTTAGTTGAGAACTGAGAAGCCAATCATATATGTTATATGTACTATTTTTCTTCCAAAATCTTGACTAGATCTCTTGGAATCCCTTCATCTTCCATCTGAGGAAGTGGAGATTTGCTTCGTTAATTACCAGTAATTTACCTGATGCATGGCACACTTCTTAATTAGCCTTTCGGTTTTTCCCAGGATTACAGATGCACGCGTCTCTAGAATTGTACTTTAACAACAACAGTTACGTTGTAGACTTGTAGTACTAATTATAGACGTGGAGAAGCCTTAGAAAAGGAGAAATCTACTGAGACACGAAAAAGATAAAGAACAGAATATCTTCGTCAAAGAAAAAGAAAAAGAAAAAAGAACACAGAATGTCACCCTAGTTACCAATTCCTTCAATAACCAATTTCTTGGTGATTAACAAAAATGGATTGAAAAGCTCTGCGTTAATATTTAGACTAATTGTTTAAAACTTAAGGGTTTAATCAGAACAACAGCTTAGACTAATTGTTTAAAACTTGAGTGTTTAATCATAACAACAGCAGTGGCAAAAGTCACATTCACAACGTCCTCAGCAACACCCAGTGTCACAACAGTAACCAGTACCAAAACAATCACAACCAAACACAGCAACTGCAATCACAAATCCAATCACATCCCTGTCCACAGAAGCCACCACCACCGGCTTTGTCAGTTTCCTGCTGCTGCTGCTGCTTCTTGTTCTTGGTCTTTCGCCGCATGAATGGACAACATGGAAAGCATAAGCATGACACCATCTTCTTCTTCTTGTTGACTCACTATGACAATGTTAGAACAAAGCCCAGATTTTTTTTTTCTTCTTAAGGAATCATCAATTTTGTACTTACAAAACCTTGTAGTACCGTTTATATAACACTTTCTCCTGTAAAATAATTTCCTATGTTAATGTAATATTAGCATCAATTAGGATCACAAATTAAGATATTATCTGGTATTATTAGTATCAATTAGAATCATCAATTGGGATGATAATTAGGATCAATTAGGATCTCAATTAGGGGCTTACCTTGTATAATATTAATCTAGATTTATTCTGTATGCCTACATCAATGTTTTTAAACTCGGACCGGCCAGTGAATCGAAAAAGGGGTCGATTCACAGTTTGACCGGTCCTATCAGCCGATTCACCTGTTCTCTGTTTTTTTTTCTTTTTTTCTTTTCTTTTTTTTCTTTTTTGCAATTTTAGTGTTAAGTACTTCACAAGTCTTCACTCTACATTTGAACTTGGTGGCTGAGCACAATCTAACATGGTTATTGATAACTTTAAGTCCCTAAAATGCATTCATTAACATAATTAAAACTAAATTTAAGTTGAGATAATAATAAATTGCCTAAAAGTTATACATGAAACCTAAAATGATAAACATAACTAAAATATCATAATTTACCGCAAGTTTTCATAAATTCATTACAAACATAAATAGATATAGTCCAAATATTCACCAATTATCACAAACAAAAACACAAAAATAAATAAAATAAATGTTGACATTCTTTCACAATTTTAAAAAAGTCCATAAAAGAGTCCAAAGACAAACAATTTGAATAACAAACTTCCATCATTAGCATCACAAAGCAACGGCACCACCTTCACAACTTCATCAATTTAACCTGAAAAAGTTAAAAGTTTATTACAAAAATATAAATTTAATTGTTCAAACTAAATCATCTTACAATATCGCATATGATTTTAATTTCAAATTTCAAGTTTGCGTTATATTTTCCTTTGTCATCGAAAGGTAAATAATGAAATATGAACATTCATTCAAAAGATTCTTTGAAGGTCACACCTTATTAGTAAGCAAAGAGACTATGCCAAATAAGTCTCGGAAACCAAAAAGGCGAATGATTTCAGAATAGAAAAAGGAAAAAGAAACGTAATCCAAATTAGCTTCCATTGATGCTTCTCCTAAGCGAAATCTACATAAAAATTACTACAAGTTAGACACCAAAGATGAAAAAGGAAAAATCTGATTAGAACTCCAAAAAAATTATAAAATTATAGTAGTGGACAATACAATTATTAAAAGAGAATGTTATATCTTCTTAATACAAAACAATGTTTTAAATAACTTATGTCATAAACGGTATCCATTATCCTTCAAAAACGGCATCTCTATTGTCATGGACTAGTTGAAAATTTTCATTTGATTAAACTTTCTAAATATTTGTACTGTCAGGTTATCTTCTTGTAATTCATGCTTAGTTCCCTCTTTTTTTGTTTACCGTCTGTCCCCAGCCGTGCCCAGTCAGCACGGCTGGGGACAGGCTGATTTTAAAAAAAAAAGTGGGCCTCTGAGTCAGCTTACAATATCCTTAAGGGCTAATTACTTAGAATATAGGTCAGAAAAAAAAGAGTCGGACACTTATTGATCTGACAGAAATCAGGTATAAATCTATTGTTACCGGGCTGACACAGCCCGGCACCTATACCAAATTTTTTTTAAAAAAGATGTCAGGTGCTGGGCTGACACAGCCCATCACCTGACCGAATTTTTTTTTTTAAAACATGGCAGGTGCCGGGACCAAATTTTTGACCTTATTAAAAAAGCTGGCAGAGCTACATAATTCCTAAAGCCAAGAATTCCTGCCCGTGTCAGACCTTGTAACAACTATTATGGAATTTTTTTTTTTTTTTTGCTAATTAGAAAAAAACTAGGATCTGGCAAAGTAATGGAGAAATGTTTTGCAAAAATATATGGCATCTCGTCCAGATAGTTTAATTATCCTTTGATCTTTACAAACCATTACATGGCACATCTTGGAAAGTGGAAGATGCCGCCGAGTGCACTTACGTGTGCTTTCCCCAATGGTTTGAAAATCAGCATCAAGAATTTGGGGAGATGTAATTAAAGAACATTAGCGGTGGCTTAACGCAGTATCTCAACTTTTTGAGTGGATAAATAAAGCAGATTCCTATTTAATTTCTAGGTGTTTTATTGGAGTCAGGTCCGTTTGGATTCCTTATTTTTGCTTCTGTTTTGAAAAACTGTTTTTCACATTCCAAATGCTACAGTAAATGTGTATTTCCAAAACAACTCCAAAAACACCATTTCCAAACATTATATAAAAAACAACTCCATATGTATATTTCAATTTGTATATTTCAATTATGTATATTATATATATTATATTAATACAAATTGAAATATACAAATTAAAATATACAAATTGAAAATTATATATTTATATATTATATAAATATTTATATAATGAAATATACAATAAATATTACAAATTGAAATATTATATAAACACCATATTTATAATATTATAATATTTATAATTAATATTAATGTATATTATATATATTAAATATTTATATATTATATATAATACATTTATATATTTTTATATAAATATATAAATATATTTATTTATAAATGTATTACAAATGCTTAAATGTATATTTATATAAAAATATAAATTTTATAATTTATAATTTATGCATTTGTATAATATTCATTTATAATTTATACATTTATAATAATATACATTTATACATTTGTATATACATTATGTATATATATAATATAATACATTTATAATACATTTATATATTTTTATATAAATATATAAATATATTTATTTATAAATGTATTATAAATGCATAAATATATAAAAATATAAAAATATAAAAATTATGAATTATAAAAATACTCAAAAATATGTTTTAAAGATACTTCTAAAAATAATCCAAAAAACATCTACAGTAAAAGTTTTTCATATAGTTTTTGAAAAACAACCCCAAAAACAACTAATCAAAACGGACTTGTATTTCAAAAATAAAATGCTACAATGTTGTTTTTGAAAAACAACCCCAAAAACAGCTAATCCAAACGGATTGGTTAGTGTTGCTTTATTTTACCAAGTATTTTATAATTGATGTATTATTTGGACCAAATATTAAGGAAAGACCACTTTTGCAATGCATGTGCCGAACAATGTGTAGATTCCCCAAAAATGTTTTGAGTGTACTTAAATACTAAGAAAGATACCGCGGGAGAGGGATGAATTCAATGTTACACATTTGCCATGTATATATATACATACTAATAATTATTAGCTTCTCTTGCATTTATATATTTTTTCTATTTAATCTTACATACTTTCTCTTGTATTTATTTACCTTTTCTAAATAATCTTATATTTTAAAAAATATGATATCTGAAATATATCTTAACTAATATTTAATTAGATTAATTATTAGATCTACATGCAGGATTTGATTTCTTCTTTCCAGCCATTCTCATACTACTGTTCAATTAAAGGATGTTTCCTAGTTCTCTTGCTCTTTAATTCGGTGTCTTTAGCTCAATAGACGCATTTTGGAGATTAGGCCTAGAACTTACCTTCTATACATGCTTTAGTACAAATGCATGGAACTGTTTCTTCAATCGGTCAGGTGATGGTGTGTCAGCCTAGCACCTGACATCTTTTTAAAAAAAAAAATTGGTGTCAAGTGCCGGGCCGACACAGCCCGGTACCTGCCATGTTTTAAAAAAAAATTGGGTCAGGTGACGGGCTATGTCAGCCCGGCACCTGACATCTTTTTAAAAAAAAAAATTTGGTGTCAGGTGCCGGGCTTTGTCAGCCCGGCAACAATAGATTTATATCCACCATCTGTCAGATCAATAAGTGTCCGAATTTTTTTTTTCTTACCTATATTCTAAGTAATTAGCCATCGTTAAGCCAGTAAGAAAGAGATGATGAGTTTTAGCTGCAAGTTGAAGGTTGGCTATATGCTGCAGATGCGACGACTTGTCGGCAAGAAGGTGTGGCTACGAATTGTCGGCAACTTCCAGGAAGTCACGGTAAAGCGGTAAAAGAAAATTTTCATTCCCGCAAGTTTTAGCCTCCACAGATTTTGCTGCCCTTAGTTGCCAAAGTTGAACCATATCCTTCCTTGTCTCATCGCAGAAAGCATCCCCCCATCACCATTGCAGAACACTTTCATCCTAATTCCAATCCCAAGCGAGAAAAAAATGGCTGATGCCGCTGTTAGTGCTACTATTAAGGTCGCATTGCAGGCGGTTGTTTCCCTTGCTGCTGATCATGTTAATCTGGCTCGTGAATTCCCAACGGAGCTGGAGAGACTCAACAAATCTGCTGAAATGATCCGAGGCTTCTTGGCCGGTGCTGACGAGGTAAAACATAGCCATGATCCGAGGCTTCTTGGGGTGCAAAAGTGGCTCGAGCAGCTGGAAGAAGAGGTTTTCAAAGCTGACAATGTGCTGGACGAGCTCAACTATGAAAATCTTCGTCGGCAGGTGAAGTATCAAGATCAACCCATGAAAAAGAAGGTACTCTTCTGCTTTTCATTCTTTAATAAAATTGGTTTTCGTTGGAGGTTGGGCTCAATGATCAGGGGGGTCAACGCGAACCTTGAAAGGATCCATCGGGATGCCGAACGTTTGAGACTGCCCTCCAAGCTCCAAGTTGAAGCCACAACAAACCGACAGACCGACGCTACTATTGTTCGAAGAGATGTCCTAGGAAGAGACGAGAATGAATCAGAAATAGTTGAGAAGTTGTTGACCGAATCTGAAAGTGATCGTGTTTCAGTTATTTCCATAACTGGCATGGGTGGTTTAGGCAAAACAACTCTAGCTAAAGCCGTTTTCAACACTCCACAATTTGATAATGATTTTGACAAAAAAATTTGGGTTTGTGTGGCTGAAGAAGTAGATAGAATCGAGAAGGTCTTCAAAATGATTCTTGAATCGTTAACAGGAGGAAAGGTTGAAGGGGATAATAGGCAAGTAATAGTTCAAAAAATTCAAGATGAACTCAAGGAGAAAAGATATTTGCTTGTCCTTGATGATTTGTGGAATAATAATCAAGATGGATTGTTGGATGACTTTTTCAACACTTTGGCGGGACTCAATGCGAAGAAAGGGAGCTGGTGTCTTGTTACTTCTCGGCTGCAAGAAGTGGAAACTATTCTGTCTAGACATCCGCAGATCAATTTTACTCGCCATGAGCTGGGAAGGCTATGCGATGATGTTTGCTGGTCTATCGTGAAAAATTGGGCAAATGTAGGGGAAGAAGTACCAAGAGGATTGGAAGACATAAGGGAGCAAGTTTTAGGAAGATGTGACGGTCTACCTCTAGCAGCAAAGTTAATCGGAGGTTTGTTATATAATAAAAAGACAAAAGAGGAGTGGCTATCTATTTTGAAGGAGAGTCTCTTGAAGGGTGGGACTGAGCAAATAATTAAGGTGAGTTTTGATCATCTGTCACCTGCACCGGTTAAGAAATGTTTTGCATATTGCTCAATATTTGATCAAGATACTGAATTGGAACAAGATCTACTAGTTGAGCTTTGGATGGCTGAAGGCTTTCTTCAACCGGATTCCCAAAATGAAAGAATGATGGAGAAAATAGGATGTGAGTATTTGAGAATTTTGCTGCAAACTTCCTTATTGGAAGAAGTAAGAGATTGGAGGGGAACCTGGTATAAAATGCATGACCTTGTGCACGATTTTGCAAAATCAATTTTGAATCATAACAGCAGCAATCAGGAGCGTTACCTTGCGGCATCTGAAAGAATGTTAGAAAACATGAACGAAAACAAATCAGCATCACTTCGCACATTATTTCTGGAGGGTGGCATAGCTGATGAAAAGTTATCTAAGTTCAAATACTTGCATGTCCTAAAATTGTTTGGAGCAGATGTCAAAGAGTTGCCGACCTCCATTGGCAAACTAATACATTTACACTTGACATTTCAGGTTCTTGGATTAGAACTTTGCCAGAATCTCTTTGCAAACTTTATAGCTTGCAAACACTAAGAATTGACAGGCTTGAAGATGGTTTTCCAAAGGAGATGAGCAGTTTGATTAGCATGAGACATCTTCACTGTGATGATTATTATACAAGACGCGAAATCCAAATGCCATCCGGGATTAGACGATGGACTTGTCTTCAAACGCTGGAGTTCTTTAACACCGGTCGTCAAGAGGAAGGTCGTGGTATCCAAGAGCTTGGAACCTTGGAAGATCTTAAAGGCTCCTTGGAGATCAGAAATCTTGAATTAGTAAATGGCAAAGATGATGCTGAACTGGCGAACCTATCTAAAAAGCCAAATCTGCATCGGTTGGTATTTGAGTGGGGCAATAGGGATCGAGAAAGTGATAATTGTGATGAAGATGTGTTGGAAGGCCTCCAACCTCACCCAAATTTAAAAGAGTTACAAATTTTGAAGTTCATGGGTGATCAGTTTCCACAATGGTTCATGAATTTGACATTGACATCACTGGTGGAGTTGCGGGTGGAGGATTGCACAAGATGCAGAAAGCTCCCAGCACTAGGACAGCTGTCATTCCTAAAAAATCTCTCCCTTGAAAGCATGAAAAATTTGGAAGAGTGGAAGGACGCACACGAAATGATGTCAACCGCAGGTGAAGTAAATGTCATGGATGTGTTTCCCGTGCTGGAAACGTTGTCTATTAGTGATTGCCCCCAGCTAACTCCAAGTTGTTTCCCAAGTCTTGATGTATTGGAAATCAGAGGGAATTGCCACGTTTTGCTGGCAGAAAAGGTTTTGAGCAATATAGCCAATCTCTCGTCCCTTCAATTAAGGGGTGGTCTTAGTCAACCCATAGAGTCTCTAGAATTAGTGAGACGACCAGAGAGCAGCTTGAGTATTGATGGCTGTAACAGTCTACTCACTGACACGCTTGAGCGACTCTGTCTTTTTCCAACTCTTCAGCGTGTAGAATTGGTGTCTGCCAATAATATAACAACATTAAGAGGAATGAGTTGCGCCGCTTGTCTTGAGAGATTGGCAGTCTATGCTTGTAAGAATTTACGGGAGTTGCCAGAAGCTCTTTATCAATTTCAAGCTTTAGAGCACTTGGAGATACGGGGTTGCTCGAGAATTGATTCATTTGGATATCCAAATCCTAAAAATTCATTTGGACAGAAAGGCCTCCTTAAGTCTCTTGAGCGATTTACTGTCGTTGAGTGCGATGCATTGACAAGGTTACCAGCGGAGATGTTCGAGTCGTGTACGTCTCTCCGAAAGCTGAAGTTGTCCGATTGCCGCAGTCTGGTCTCCTTTCCCCTTGATTTGCGACGAACCCCTTCTCTCGAGAGCTTCAAATTATTCGACTGTCCCAACTTGATTGCTGAGATGCCTAGTGGATTTGGCTATCTTACCAGCTTAAGGGAAGTGAAGATTGGTCCCTTCTCAGATGACTCAGTAATCGAATTTGATTGGGCTGGATTAGCATCTTCATCATCACTCCAACACGTGTCTTTGAATGGAATGCCTGACACGAAATCTCTGCCACATCAGCTTCAAGACTTGACTACCATCACATCACTGTCTCTAAATGACTTCAGAGCAATCGAAGCCTTACCAGATTGGCTTGGGAACCTTGCGTCTCTTGAAGTCCTACGCCTGTGGGGTTGCAAAAAGCTTGAATATTTACCCTCCGTAGATGCCATGGAACGCCTCAAATTAAGACGTCTGGAAATTAGTCTTTGTCCTCTATTAGCCCAAAGATGCACTCCTGAAAGCGGCTCCGAGTGGCCCAAGATCTCTAATATTCCGGAGCGTGATATTATTGTTCCGGTAAGATCTCATCTCAAAATTTTAATTAATTGCTTCTCATTCTTATTGGATCATCTTATTCTACCCGTATTTGTCCCTCACTCTTTTTCTCTGTAAATATCTATTCCTCTACTTCTTCTGGCAAAAGATTACTCTCTCTTTCAATTTTTAAGCTAATTCATGTCATTATAACATGCATATAAGAGTTTCCAAAAAATTTGAAAAATTACTAAAAATAGGAAAACACCATAACCATACATTAGTATTGTGGAATTAGTATTGTTGAATACCTACACCTGTAATCATATGGAAAAGTCTGAAGTAACGATAGTTATGGTAACGAAACTGTTTTTACCTGATATAACAGATAAAAATACTTTTAGCGACCATTTGATTACCTGTTGTACTGGTCATTTAAATAAAATAGTACCTCAAATTTTGGTTAGTAAGTTTTACATAAAAAATAGTAAGTTAACTCAATAAATTAGTAACTTTTATGCCTCAAAAAGTAAATTTGAATAAATATGGAACTTACTTTTTTTTAAAGTAAATTACTACTCTATATCTGAAAATTAGCTTTTGGAGAGTAAGTTTAGTTCAAGTAATAGTAAGTTTTTATAGATTAATAGTAAATATTATTGATAGAATAGTAAATTTGGTTAATCATCAAAACTTACTAGTTTGTGACAGAAATTTACTATTTTACTTAAAGAAACTTATATGAAACAAGTATTAGGAAGTTTATTTGAAATAATGCTAAGATTTTTTTATTAATAATTGAAACTTAGTATTATAGTTAGTAATTACTCGTAATGTAAATATATGATACACAATTATATGTATCATTTATAAATGTTATATGTTTTAAGCTTTTTAAATATACTATGAAAACTTTTTTTTTTTTTTTGCATATGACCTTATAAAATATGTAAGAATAATTTGTCATATTATAAATTTTGAATTATTTTTGAATTTGTGAAAAGTTAGAAAGATTGGATGACAGTAACAACAAATCTTTCGAGTTATATATAGAATTGCACTTATCTGTACATCACCATATTTTCTATAGATGAATTTTATGTAAACTGTTAAAATTATGAATTCATGAACGACTAAATCTGACTACTTTATGGCATATATTAGTCTAAAAGACTAAAAAATTACTGTAATCATGTGCACGTTGATTGTTGAATTGAAATTTCCTTTATTACTAGTACAAGTTATTCTAATCAAAGCAAAATAAAATAAAACATCTTTTCCTATTGTTTGCAGTAGTTATGTTTAATAGAAAATTATAAAAACATTTTTACAATACATAATTTCTCCTAAAATTAGTAACATTTTCCATGACCTCTAACCTTGTCAATAATACTAACCACCGATATGTAGATAATCTTAAAAGCAAAAGCCATCAATATGACAAAAAAAGAATGTTTTCATGCTGAACAAAAAAAATTGCGATTCTATATAGAATCGAAGAAATTCATCATGAACAAGAATGAATTACAAAGTTATCACATTTCTAATTTCATGTGCATCTAGAATTTCACGCAGCATTAGTTTAGAAGAACTTTCCTTTTTCACACTAAGGAACCAATCCCAATCTCTACGTCTCTTTTATTTTTTTTTCTTTAACTATTAAATGGGGCCAAAGTTGTTAGCAATAAAATACTAAATAAATTTAATTCCATTTCAAACTCTAGTTAATTGTATACTAATATTTTACACCACAATCAATTGAGCACCAATTTTTCTTTTTTTTTTAAGTAGCTATTATTTATTTTATTACTTAGATTAAATATTTACATATAAAATAATAGCAATAAAATGCCAATCCTTGGATCAATGGAACTTCAATTATTGTTAATAAAACTAATTTTGCATTGATAAAAATTAGTCTACAGAATGAAAAGTCAATGGCAACAATTGCTAAAATATAGCAATTTTTAATTATGGGAAAATAAACAACTAAGTTCCCAAAATATTTCACTTTTATTGTTTAAAAAATCTCAACTTGTTGACTAAATTCAAAATAATTCTATTGTCAAAAATATTTTTTCTCAAATTAACTTTCATGATTAGATGTGAGATACAAATATGGTAAAATATCCCTCATACGTATGTCATGGATATTTCAGACTTTTAGGAAAAAAAAATTTGTTCTTAAAATAACATTATATCATAGTGTACTAATTATTTTAGGACCATTTTATACGTGAACTAAATTTAGTTTAAATTATACAATAGATTATATATGCATGTGATTTTCATTTATAATTATTGGATCCTATTCTTATGAACAATCTCCAAAGGAAAAAAAAATGCAGATCATACTGATTTCCTTATATTAATTGTTATACTAATTTTGTCATTATTATTATTATATTATTTCTCATTTTGTTTAGACTCTTACTCTTATTATTTCTTATGTCTTAGATGTAAATTTATTAAAATTTTATCATCTTATTATAGTCATAGGTGTTAAATTATAAAAATTTTGATATATAAACAAGTAATATTCTATATATAACTAGGAAGATTTGTTGTTATTGTTATCCAAACTTTCAAACTTTTCAAAAATTGAAAATGATTAAAAACTTATAATACGACAAAATTTTATTACATATTTTACAAGATTATGTGAAAAGTCAAACTATTTTTCATAGTATTTTAAAATATATAAATAAATTTTTTTAAAATTATACCTATAATCATGTATTATACAGGTATATTATGAGTACTTACTAACTAAGGCACTAAGAATTAATCATTAATAAAACATCTTATCGTTATTTCAAATAAATTTTCTAATACTAGTTTGAAATATGTTTTAAAGTAAAATAGTACATGTGTCCCATAAATCAGTAAGTTTTGATTATTAATCAATTTTACCATGTTATCAGTAAGAATTACTATTTATGTATAAAAACTTACTATTACTTGAATTAAACTTACTCTCTAAAAAGTAACTTTGGGATATAAAATAGTAATTTATTTATTTAAAAAGTAAGTTTAATATTTATTCCAATTTACCTTTTGTAGTATAAAAGTTACCAATTTATTACTGTTAACTTACTATTTCAGATGGGAAACTTACTTTTTTATTTTTAAGTGTTATCCTATTTAGGTGATAGGTCTATCAAATAATCAAATGGTCGCTAAAAGTAAATCAAAATAAATCGAAAATGGTCATATAAGTGTTATCCTATTTACGTCTCAAAAAGTAAATCGAAATAAAAATGAAAGTTACTTTGTTTAAAAAATAAATTACTACTCTATATTCGAAACTTATTTTTTAGAGAGTAAGTTTAGTTCAAGTAATAGTAAGTTTTTATAGATTAATAGTAAATCTTGTTGATAGAATAGTAAATTTGGTTAATCATCAAAACTTACTAGTTTGTGGCATAAATTTACTATTTTACTTAAAGAAACTTATATGAAACAAGTATTAGGAAGTTTATTTAAAATAATGCTAAGATTTTTTTATTAATAATTGAAACTTAATATTATAGTTAGTAATTGTTGGTAACGTAAATGTATAATACATGATTGTATGTATCATTCATAAATGTTATGTGTTTTAAGCATTTTAATAAATGTATGTATCATTTATAAATGTTATGTGTTTTAATAAATTTATTTTCTAGGTCACAAGTATAAAAGTTAAAGTTGTACTAATGTAGCATAATCTTTGAAAATTATAGTAAATTTACCCATATATTAAGTTTTGTGAGTTTCAAATATATTTTGTATCATTTACAATATGGATTTATATGCACATTTTTATCAAAATTATTTTTAATTCGCAAATAGTATGTAAATTATTATAAAATGTCATTTTATAATAATCATAAATTTATAGGTGAATGGTCTATAAACTGCTAAAATTGTCAATTTATAAATGAGTAAATCATACTACTTTATGGCATATATCAGTCTGATCAATTAAAAAATATTAACTTAATTAAGTGCACGTTGGTTGTTGATTTGAAAGTTGTACCCTTGTCACTATTTCGTTATTACTACCACAAGTTTTTCTATTCAAAGTAAAACAAAATAAAAAATCTATTTCTTTTTATATGCAATATTTATGTTTAGTAAAAAATTAATATACCATGATTACATTTCATAATTTCTAATGAAATTAGTAACATTTTCTAAATAAATTGGAATAGTTTGTAAAACATGTTATTTTTTTTACCAATACAATCAAAAGAAATTTGCACTCTTAAAAAGCAAATGGGAAGAAATGACGATGGCATAAGTATAAATGTAAACAACAATATACATATCACACCATGAGTTTAGGTTTGATTTGTTCAAAACATTAGTAATTTATTTGTTAGTAGATATAAAATGCTACATATGAAAAATACAATTTCATATATACTAACCATTAATAGAATATATAGTTTGAACACGATCAATTGAGCTCATATTTCATTTGTTTAGTTATCATTTATTAATTTCATGAAGTCATCTGAAGTGGAACAAATGAGTAAATGATAACCTTCAGGATTAATAAATGAGTAGCTCGAAAACCAGAGGGTATTGAAGTTTGATTCTGCATTTCCATTTTAAACTGGAAAGGCTGAAGACTTTTTTTTTTTTTAACAGGAACATGCAACGTTGATATCAATTACATTTTGAGCTTAAACAATCCACAGGGACTTGAATCTTTCTAAATTGTACAGAAGGGACAATCCCTTCTAAAACCATCAAAGCCTGCATTACAATTCATCAAAATATTCCATGGTCTGATTTGTCATTAATCCTTGTTGACAACTGCTGCCGCAAATTCTTGGTGTCAAGATTCCCCAGTTGCAATTGTTTGGTTCTCACGGCATTGTTGTGGGCTCCACCTAGTGATTGTCCTTTCTTCAACAATGTAACAATGTTACATTCTCTCCACATTTATCAATATTAACAAGCAACAATGTCTTTGCAACACTGCCACAAAGTCAAGTGTGCAATGATAATCAGACCAAACCATCAAACGCCCATTTGTTTCACCATTGTTATCAGACAAAACAATCACAGCATACTCTGAATGCACCAAAGATGGATGATGCTGGTAGGCGATAAAGTCCACACCATACTGTGATCATGATCTAACCACCCAATTCTTCATCCACTACAACAAAAATGGCTTTTCCTGACATATCTGTAAGGACACTTGTTGGTTTGTGTCATTATAACACTCCTATCATGACACTTATTAGCAATTCAATAATATATAGTCTAATTTTTTTTATTTTATTAGATATAAAAATAATAATGTGCCTTTAGACTATCTAACATGACACTTGAGAAAATGTGAGATATACCAAAAAAAAAGAAAGACACTAAACGGCATCGTTTGATTTTGGCGGAAGATTCATTCGCTCTAAAACACTCAAAATTTTCATTCTGCCGGCCAAAACACTTACTCAAAACACTTGCTCAAAATTTTCATTTTCCAGCTTCACCATTTCCAGCCCCCCTCTCTCTGTCTCTCTATCTCTCTGTTGTCAGATTCCGATGTAGTTGGTGGGAAAAATGGGTAGCAGCCAAGCAGCAGTTTCCATAAAGCTTCAACCGTGGCTCCCTCAGGCAGCTAACAGCAGCATCAGCAACAAAATCTCTCTCGAAGGAAACCCACTTTCAGGTCATCATCATCTTCTTCTTCAAATTCGGCTCAACAAATTTCTCCCCCGACTTGAATAGTTTATCGAGAATTGTCTTTCAAGTCCAATCTCAATTTGCCCTTTTGGCAAACTTCCTGGTTCATTGGCTTACTTTTACTAATGGCAATCTCGTTTTTCGGTCTCGCCATTTTCCTTTTTCTTACCCTTGACTCCGATTTCACCTCTTCCCCCGTCTCTACAGCTTCCGAAGGTGTCTAGGTAAGCCAAAAGCCCACTTACTACTTCAAATTCGTGGTTTTTGCGTTCCTGTAGTTGCACAGATATGCAGTGCATCTTTGTGTGTGTGTGTGTGTTTTTCCCCCTATTTGTTGAAATTGTACGCGGAACGTTGTTTTATAGTTATTTTTGGCTCAAAATTTTGACCAAGTTTGTGCTATTATAGGCATGTGATGGTTATAAATTATAGCGCTTCAGAAGTTTATAAGCTAAAAGAGGACAGGGAAAGAGGAAATGGAGTTGTTTGTGTAGAATTAGTAATAGCCTTCGACATGTTTGATGAAATGCCTCGATAATCTTTGTTGAAAATCTAGTTGGGTGTCAGTTAAAATTTGCTATTTGGATTTTTTAAAGAGCTGATTTATGAATTAAATTTGATTTTTTTTCCTGTTTTATAGTTTGAGGTTTCTGTTGTGTGGCGAAAATAAAAAATGGTGTATGATGCTTTGAGTTCTAATAGTTGTATAATGGGGCTTTGTGCTAAGTCATTCTTATTTTGTTCGGCATTGTGATTTTGGTAAATTACTTATGGGTCAGTGATCATGTAGTTGACGATTACTTATGGCTGGTGCACACCTTTTTGTACAGTACATTACCGGTTTAAGCCTAGCTACCAAAAGCAGCATTCTGTGGACAATATCTTGTTCTGTGGTGCAAGAACAAGCTGTGGTAGATGGCTTTTTCTTCCTTTAACTGATGCTAATCTTTTTGTAGTCTTTTAACTGATACTGTTCTTTACAATATATCCCATTTAGCTAATGAGTTTAAGATGAAAATATAAATAAAGTTCAAAGTATTATTCTCATTAGCTGGACAAAAAATGTAACATCTAGTCCTCTTATTCAGCTTATTGGGTTGCAAGTGTTACGTTCATGAGAATTACAGACTCATGACACTGCGTTGCCACTATTCACCAGTCTATATGATTTTGAGAAAATCAAGGATTAAACAATAAACAAACCCCATCAACAAATCAACCAATTAGAAGGGTGATTTTGATATCTAGCTACTGGGAACTTTTGAAAAGTACTGTGAAAAATCAGCTTGTGCCTGTCTGACCAAGTGTTCATCTTCCCACTGGTCTCTGTATGTCTCAGGCTGAGACCTCTTTCTCATGGAAGTTTCAACATACATCTGCTTTCTCCATTATTCAGTCGGCAGACAACCACACTGAGCAGCCAACCAATCGTCATATTCGAACTGGCGATATAAAACAACGCATCAGTTGAGTTGGGCAGAAATTAAAAACTCTAGACTAGGTCCATGGAAAAGCAAGTGCAAAGAGGGTCACACTGGTGAAAGATGACAATGAAGAGCTGCAGCGAAATCAAATCAGCAGGAGGTGAGCATTTTCTACTTGATAACCAGCCATGTTATGAGTATACCGCTTTGGAGTGCCAGATGCTTCCATTGATGAGTAGAAAGCTTGAATATCAGCCATCATCTCCTTGGGAGAAGGAAGTGAAAGCCGACCACACAGAGTACTAGCTATCCACTTGCTCTGAAATTCAAACAAGGGGAAAGGTACAACCTAGCAGTCAAAGGGAAAAAAAATCGCTTTTATCAATTAAATGCATTATCAACCAGAACAGTTCATAAACTGAGAACATGGAATATTTACAAAAGACCTTCCACGGCAACCCAACGAATGAAAGCCATGGCGTTAAAGCTGGAGGAAAAATATGCTTGTAAAGTGGCCCCACACGGTTATCATCCACAGCTACAATGCCATTAATTTCAAGGAACGGAAAGTGATATTTGTACCTTAAAGAACATGAATAATGATTTATTGCAAATCGTCAACTAGAATGGCCAGTTAATGGACCTTTTTTGAAGTCATTATGATCTCATCGCATGAAATAATTTTACCTTTCTTTGTTATTTGATTGTTGCCTATGAACATTTTGTGTGCTTCCAGTTAATTGATCTTTAGGAGAGTCATTCTAGATTTATTGTCCCATAACAATCTTTAGCTAATATATTACTGGTTTTCTTTTGGGTTGGCAGACCACACTTTTGGATTACATCAGGAAAAGCAAGGTATGAATCGATTATTTTTATTGATGTTCACGTTGAGGTACATTATTTGTAATGCCATTATCATTTGATGACTTTAGAAGAAGTACCTTATTCTGTCTTATGTTATGATACTTGAATAGCTGGGAACTAAATCTTAGACAACCTACTGTAGGTGACAGCATCTGAAGCAGGTGGAATTACTCAAGGCATGGGGGCATACAAGGTACAAGTACCTTTTGATGGCAAGCCACAGACTGGTGTTTTCCTTGACACCCCTGGACATGAGGTAATTAATGATGTAGCACTGGTTCTAACTTTTAACTGCTTATTCATGCAAGTTTTTTTCTTTTTTTAAAATTTTTATGTCAAATGCTCTTCTTGGAGATTTTGCAGACATATCTTAAAAGGCCTTTGTCAAGATGAATTATCTAACATAACTGTAAAAATGGTTGGATAGGCATTTGGAGCAATGAGAGCTTGTGGAGCCAGAGTAACAAACATTGCTGTTATTGTAGTTGCTACTGATGATGGAATTCGACCTCAAACAGAAGAGGCCATTGCTCATGCCAAAGCAGCTGGAGTGCGAATTGTTATTGCTATAAACAAAGTGCGCTTGCATTTATTCTGAGATTTTCCACTGTGTGTTGGCTTGTATATCATTTAGTCTCATTTGCATTTTGCTTTTGATGTATGAAACATGATGACAAATCTCCTCTTGCTTATGGGAGTTGGCATTTTCAGTTCTCATAATCACGATACTGCTCAAGTTTGATGTTTCTAGATTTTTGCATCATAGCATATTATCTTATATGCATTCTGTTCTTTGGGATAATTTTAAAAGTCCTTTGGGTTTCTGATTGACAGAATGTATAGCAGGGAGCACTACCTGCAGGTTGCTTCTATCTTAAAAAAAAAAAAAAAACTCCTGACAATTAAAAGTGTCAGCATAGAATTCGATATTTTAATATTGTATTATACCTATCCTGACACTTTCAATTATCAAGAAAAGGGATTTTTGTTGGCAGATGGAATGTTATAACAGCATAGTTTTCTTGACATGTTGAATAGTATGAGTCTATCCCCACATTGGAAGGGACAACACTCGCCCTAGGTGTGAGGATAGATAAAGTGTCAAGTTAAATTATCTATACTGACATTTTTAAATGTCGTTAAAAGCCATTTTTGTTGTAGTGGAAGATGAGAATAAGATTTGAATAAATTCGTAACATTTTCCTTTTTGGACATCATGTACATCCACAACTCTTCACTATCAATTTCACAATTATTTTCGTTGACAATTTTGATGCATTTTAGGACATAGAAGAGGTAAAAAGCTTCCTCCAGACCTAATTGGAACCACTGCTTATCCTTCTCAGCTGTGACTACCGGGCGGCCAAAACAAGCTCGACTAAGTAGATCAGTTTGTTTGGCATCTGCTTGGAAGAGTACGCTCTGACTTTTGAAGACTTAGGAAGCCTTCTTTGAACGTATATTGATCACCAGTAATACAAAGCCACATGCTTTGACTTTTTCTGAAACCAGGATATATATATATATATATAAATATATATATATATATATATATATACATATATGCTTAAAAGCGTCCCATTAAGGCTTTCTTAACTACAACTTCACCAAAGAAGCATCTAGAACAGACACTGCATTTATTAGCCGAACACATTGTATCCCCATTTGACCGAAAGTGTATCCCGAAAGCTTATTGCTATGGAATTCAGATCGAGTGTCTTCTTGTATGCATAATAGTTGAATTTCATCAGAAGATAATTTGTCAAGCCGATCAATAATGGTTCTCCAACTTATACCACCACCATGCTTGGGCGATTTGTTAGATAACTGTACTAGCTCATCTACATGAACTGTCATTTCTTCCATTTTCAGCATGATGCTAGAAGCTATCATATCAAAAAAGCTATCATGTCAACATATGTGTTGCTGTATGCTTTCTGAGATTTTAACTTAAATTCTTTGTAGTACATATGAAATATTGCAACTTTGGACTCCTACGCAATCCATACTCAAGCTGATCATACCTAAAGATTGCAATCCTACGCAACCCATACCCAAAGATTGCTGAAAGTTATCTCAAATTGCATCCCTGTTTCATATGTAAAAGTTTAAAATTAATAAACCACGGATTTAAATGATTTATTTAATAGTTTTTTCATCTGATTTTTCTTTTAGTCTTGAAGAAATAGAAATTACCGAACAAATTTGTGCAGTCAACTTGTCCTCTTAAATTATGCATAAGATCGAACTTTTGTATGCCTAATGAAACACTACATAGTTAGAAGTTAAAAGGCTTGTTGCATTTGACAAATAAATTACTCTATTTGGGTCGGTGGATTTGAATTCAATAAAGCATTCAGTTGAATGGATTTGGTGGATTTGGAAGTTAAAAGGCTTGTTGCTTTGTGCTTTTAACCCCGTACAGGCATCAATCATATAATACAAATTTCTTTTTGACATTTTAGCAAACAGCTTATATGCATTCCAGAATTAACTGCTTTTCCCATAAATGCCGACACCCTACTATGTTTCACATACAGGGTCTAAGTCATTTCCCATACATTTTTCAAGTTGACAATCAAATCAAATGAAAGATAAACAAATTAAAGCAATATAATGAAGCGATTTTCAAGAAACATGATAGTCTAACCTTTTGGCGGTTATTTTTTATCCGCTCTCTTGCTTGATACCACCACCCAACCTTAATAAAATTCTCAACCTTTTTGCTGGGTCTGCATATGCCCGATCGATCAGGAAATAGAGATGGAAAGTGTGGACTGAAAAATTTTGCAAGGAAAAAATTTCTATTCCATCATGTCCTGAGGTGAGAAAATAAAAAGAAGGCAACCAACTTTGGAGAGGCAAAACCGTTTCAGAAATCGGTGTTTTTTACTTAAGTATGGAAATTTTTTACTTTTAGTATTAGTAAGTTTAATTTAAACAAAAGTAAATTTTGTCAAATAATAAGTAAATTAAATTACTCAAAGTGTAAATTTGTATTTCTGACTAAAACTTATCTTTTAGGCACATACTTACTAGTTTTAATTAAAAACTTACTAAAGTTAATATTAATTAGTTTAATATAATATTGGGTAAATTACATTTTACCCTCCCGTGGTTTTCGCAAAAGCCACATAACCCCCCTATGATTGTAAAAGCTATACATAAACCCTCTATGATTTGGGTTAAAGTGTCAAATAGACGGAAACTACCTATCGTGACGATTTGTGGGCGAAATGTCTAAATTACCCTAATATAAATACAAAAAAGGCAACAACGAACACGGCCTGGGCTTTCCTTTCCTTTCATTACTTCTTTCTTCGCGTCCGCAACAGTCAAAGTGGTGGAAGGCCCACCAGAGTCAAAGGCAGAGCTTTCTGCACCTCTCTTCAAGAGATAGGATTCCGGTTTCCGCATCTTTCTTTCTCCCATGCTTTTTCGTTGGTCAACTACCAAAAAAAACGATTTCTGAAACCAGAGCTCTAGTCATGGTTTCATGCTGTATGGGAGCTGCTGATTGTCCCTGTCTAGGCCCCCACCAGTGATTCCATACTGCCTTTCTCCATTGTTACCTCCGCTGCCATGACCAGTACTACTGCTGCCATATCTTAAGCCAGGGCCCCTGCACCAGCCCCTACCGTAGCCATAGCTGCTGCCCCAACTCCCTTGCCTGCTGCTTGCACCAGGACCATAGCTACCACCATTCCATCCATCACCATTACTGCCGCCATCTGGACCATATTTACCGCCTGGACCACCACCTCCACCCTATCCGACCCACCACCATTACCACCTACAGAGCCAAATCTACTGCCGTCACTGCTGCCTCCGCTTCCAGCCCCATAACCACCACCATTACCATCTACAGAGCCATATCCATTGCCGTCATTGAAAGAGATAAGGAGCACAGATCTAGGCTTTATTGGATCTGTTAAAGTGATCAAGGGTAATATGGGAACGTTTCTTACTGTTACCAGTAGTACAAGCGCGTGTAAGACACGAATCGTCACGATGGATGTTTTCCGTCTATTTGACACTTTAACCCAAATCATAGAGGGTTTATGTATAGCTTTTACAATCATAGGGGGGTTATGTGGTTTTTGCGAAAACCACAAGGGGGTAAAATGTAATTTGCCCTATAATATTTAAAGAGTCGCTAAAAAACTTAATCTGTCACTAAAGGTAATAGAAACCTATAATAGTAGGTTTCCCTAATATCGTTATCATAACTATAGGCACTGTAGCATTGTCCGTAATCATATATAGTCACTAATTATTTAAATACAGTAATGCTGCTATAACCATACACCTGTAGCATTGATAGTAAATGATTTTAGCATCGAGTATACCTTCCATTCCTATTTTATTGACATTAAAACTTAAGTATAAGATCAAAACCATCATATAACACAGTAAGAATCCCAATACACGAAAGAAGTAGTAGTGTTTTGCTGTTATACCTAAATTTCAACAGTTAATTTTCTTTTTTCGCTTATTTTCAATTATATTCCTAAAATTCATTTTAACATACATTAACTTATCCAAATAATTGTAACATACTTTCTAAATTAAAACTTAGATAAAAACAACTAACATTATACATACAACAAATAATTATCAATCTGATACAACTACTTATATTGTTAAGAATATGTAAAATAAATTTGCAAATCACATGACTAATATACTCTATTCTAAATCTAGAAAAAAATCATAAATTAGAACTAAAATCATTAGCAATTACAAATAAATAAAGAAATTCATACAAATAAATTAACAAATCTTTTCTGAAATAGCCAATATGTACTTCTGAGGTTTCGGCCGAACCAAAGTAGTGTCGGAAAGAAACACATTCAAAAGTTGAATTGATTCGTTGAAAGCCCATAGAATTTGGATGTCGAATTGATATCTTTAAAAACCATGTGATTTTTACCGCTAGCATTTAACGGGTGGATATGTTCTTAATATTCACTGTTATCTCTCTGTAAGACTCTGAATTATGATTGCCGTAAAATTAGCTCAATGTCCATTCAGTTGAAATTGTTTGCAGAGGAACTAGGCTGCTGTTAAAACTATAAATTCTTATCATCTTTTAAAATTTTTAAAATTCAGATACTATAACACTGAAAAGCTATTGACATCCATTACCTATTTCTTTCTACAAACGGTTATCCTTTTCTGATTTTTGTTTGGTCCAAAGATTTTAGTCAGTCAGGAGAAATCAGTCGGCTAAAAGAAGTTAATAAGAGAATTTATGAATGCTAGTACATGAATATAAATTTTGTATTTTTTTCTTCAGATTAGTTTGCCAAACTCTAGTTTAGAACATCATTGTATAAAGAGACGAAAGAGTATCATCTTACTCTTCCTTTAACATTTGGTTAAACATTTAGCTTTGATAATCACTTTATTTTCAGAAAGAATCACAAGGACAATTTATGCAAATTCGATTGACTTTTGCTACCATTACTTCCTTCTGGGTTTGTTAATGCTCTGTTTTTTAGCCTTTCATTTTTGGTTATCTAGTAGATTGGTGATTTTTCCATCCTATTTGCATAAGGACTTGCTCATGATAAAATATTTATAGAAATATCTATTTTAGCATTTTAGACAAATGTCTCATGGGCTATGTTGGCACATGTACAAAGCAGTGATTTCCAAGCAAAAATGTATGGATGGTGATGTGGTAGACAATTGTTCTCTTAAGGAGTGAAGATCAATCTTCTAGGAAGCAATAGGTGACAGAGTAGATGAAGAGGTATGTAGTCTCAATGAATTAAATTTGAAGGCCTACGATGTTTCTGTTGCTGTTGCCTTAACTTCAAATGAATCACATACAAAAGCTATGCTCTGAATTTAGTATGCGTTTTTTATGGCTGAACCGATGTAATTCTGCTTAATATTTGCTCTTTAGAAATTTTTGTAATACATTCTTCATAAGTTTTGATGGTTCAACGTGGCTAACATGGTGGTGTTTTTTTCCTGAATCTATTTAGGAAGCAGACATCATCTCGTTGGAAAAAGAACAACATGGTTCCCTGTCGTTTTTGTGAGAATGTCAAAAGGAAGAAATTACTGTCACTCGGCAGGCAAGTTTCGCAGATGAAGATGGTCATCAATTATAGTTATTTTGCTCATTAATTTGCACTAGCATTGATGGAGGCCTCTCAAACATCATGCAGAAAAACTGAAAGTGTTATGGTTCTGTAGTGCTCGGAATGCAGAAATGAAGGTAATGATTTGGCTAAACTTGTACAATAGTTCTGACATACTAAGCTTCCAAAAGCTTAGGTATCACACACATTAGTTAATATTCATGGGAGCCACCCCAAGTCAAAGCCGCAATATGACTATGTAACAATCTCATTGAATATTGTCCACGAAATTGGAAAACAAACTTTTCTGTATGCCTATATAGATAGGCACTATATTGTTGTAGAAATTATGGAAACTTTTCTCTGCCAAATATTTCTTCCAACAAGATATCAAGAGTCTTTTGCTTAAACTCTCCATAGTTCTTCGTTTCTCATTCCCTCAAAAAAAAAATTTCTGTTGGTGTTTCAATTAGTCAATTTCTAGTCGGTTTTTCAATCTTGCATGCACAGTCTGTCAATCTCTATCATATGCCAAGCATGTTCATGTTTTGCTTTTGAAGTCAATTTAGTTCTCTAATCAGTATAGTGCTTGACGGCATCGTCATTTGACCAAATCTAGTTCGCTTTATCTAGTTCATCAGTACTATACTGTTATTTGTCCACTCCTTTGTGTATATTTTTGGTTATTTGTCATCTCCAATGGCTCAAGATGATGTTTCTCAAACCTATTTATATTATTCTTGATGGCACTAACTATTCTCATTGGGTCCAAGCATTCCAAAATTTTATCACTATCCTTGTTGCTGTTGAAGGAGAATCTTCTGAAAAATTTAACACTCGTTTCAAAGAATGGGACAGTGATAAATTTGACTTACCAATACCTCTGTGCCTGCCATTAATTGTCTTTTTAAGCGATTTGATATTGCAAAGGGAGTTTGGGACTTCTTAACTGATCGTTACACTGCTATCGATCTCTCTTGACAGTACCAACTTTTCCTTCGATTGCATGCCATGAAACAACAGTTTAGTCAATCTGTTTAGAATTTCTACTCCGACATGATCTGTTTTAGGGATGAGATTGCTGAATCAGAACCCTGCTGGAACTACCCCAATAAAGCAAAAAAATTCTATACCTACCGTGATTCTCATTGCGTTATTTTGTTTTCTTATGGCCTTACTTGACGAGTTTGACTCCACTTGGACTGCTATTCTCAATAGAAAGCCATTGCCTTCCTTTATGCTGTTCTTAAGAACTTGATATGTGAAGAGGAGGAGAAACGGTGTTTCCTTTTAGCTATGACTGATTAGGTTAACTCAAGAATCCCATACTCGTAGTTTTCTAGCACATTGGCAACCTCCTTCAGAGGGCTTCATCAAAGTTAATTTTGATGGAGCAGTTTTCAAAGAGTTGAATGCTGTAGGTTTGGATATTGTCATTCATGATCACTTGGGTGTATTTCTTGCGGGTTCTTCCAGTTATCGCAAAGGCACTTGCATGTGAAGAAGCCTTTTCATTTGTTGTTGGTATTAGGAGTTCTCGAGTACCTTTTGGAGGTGACTGTAGCTCAATTATTCAAGCAGTATTATCTGAGTATAATCTGATTCCAAGGACCTTTCTTCTACTAGTGTGATTTTGGACGAAGTTAGATTACTGATTATTCAATTTCAAGAATTGAAATTGCTGTTGATACATAGAACTTGCAATCAATCAAGTCATGTTTTTAATAAAACAAGCTAGATTGGTAGGAAATTCTAATTGGAATTTTCCTTCTCATTTTTTGTATCCTGCCTTAATGGCAGACTGCTTCAATTAATGAAATCTTTGCGCTTTTTATATGTGTATATATATATATATATATATATATATATATCTATATCTATATCTATATAAAAGAGAGGTAACTCAAGAGTTAAATTTAATTAGGATTGTTATTGTGATAGTTTAAAAAAGATGCGTGTCAACACATTAAAATGTGTAACATGATATTTCACTTGCATGCACCAGAGTACCCTAGAAATGGCAGCAAGACAATTTTTCTATGCTCTGGTTCCGTCACCCTACACCACTCCCCTCATGGGTGAAAGTATGTTTAATTACTTGAATCCAACAGTTCAATTTACTAGTACTGCTTCTATTACTAATACTAATAGTTTAACTTCAATGCCACTCACCCTCAGTTTAGCAATATTACCACTACTAAATGTTAGTGCTACTGATAGTCTATAACAAATATCATTATTGTATATAAAGTATGAATCTTAATATTAGGGAGTGTAAGTGTAAATACTTTTTAATTTTAGTTTTTGTTATCTCTAAATTACCCTTATGCCTTTTAATTAGAATTATTGCATTTTAATGTGGCATTAATTAAAAGAAATAAAACACTTCAATTGATTACATCTTAATAGTATTGATAATTATAATTAAAAATTGCCCATTAAAAACTATTTACCTATTCTTGGACTCCATCTCCAATTATTATACGTATCAAAATTTCTTAATTGGAGCACGAAAAATTTCTCATTAGTAAGTAGTTGAGATTGTTAAAAAAAACCAATTTAAAAAAATAGATACTCTCTTAAAAATAGAGAAATATACAAGGAGAAGAGAACCCCTATTCATATGTATATCTTCATACAAATATCACGAGTATTTACAATTATGCACTTTTTAACAATATGAAGAATTTTTCATGTTGCACCCAATGGAATTTCAATATACAAAAAATGACGATATCTTTACAACTGAAATAGCAGTATTAAACTAGAAAAAAGAAATCTGAAAGAGCACCATACAAACCACTATTATGAAATAAAAAGATTTAAAATTAAGTAAATTTCATTTATGGTGACAATTGTAATTAGACAGATTTAGTGCATTCCAATAATTGATAATAATGATAGCGGTTATGGATTAAATATTGGCAATTAAAAAATAAAACACTACAATATACCAAAAAAAACTAATATTAAAATTGTTAATTAGCCACAATTCTCATTCCAATTCCATGATCATCAAAAAAACTGATACTAGAACCAAAACTATTGTGCTCATATGAAAAAAGTAGACTTTTTGCTCTTGCTTCGCATTGGATGTTTTGCTAAAAATATGAATAAAAGAAAAGAAAGTAGAAAAGCTCCAACTATCTCTATCTATAAAATTTTAATTGTCAGAGCGTACAAACAAAAAAAACTTTACATGGTAGATCATTTATACTCCATTTTTGACAAAAATAGAACTAACATAATACAAAAAATTCAAATTACATGTATGTTTATTTTTCTAACTTAATTATATTCTTTGTATATAAAAAATTGTGATGATTGTGGTTTATATGCAATAGAACCATGAATATACAATAATTTTGATAAAACATAATATTATCAATATTTGATATGTTAGAATTCAAGCTATAAATCAAAAAGTGTTTGCTTCATAATTCCAAATTCAATCCTAAGGGACATGTCAACTACATTGAAATGTTTTCTATCTCTTTTCATTTAATAAAATTTTTAAAAGTAACTAGTTTAAAAAAAATAACACAAAAATATTATATTATGACGTTGATGATCAAAATTTTATAAAAAAATGTTTAGTATCCAAAGAATAATATATTTTAAAATATTACAATCACGTGTAAAGCACGTGAACTATTACTAGTATGACTAAAAGAAAAGATAAAAATAACATCTAGATTGTTTTTAACTATAAGCAGATAGAAAACATCAGAGCTGCGGATAATTCATGTTCTTATGCTTCAATTTAAGCATGATTGGCTTCTAATAGTGTACAAAATAAGTTAAACTCAATTTCCATATGCACCATCTTTGTCTCAAATCTAGTACAGTTATTCTTGCAGGACAGAGCATGCCAAGAAACCTTTTTGGCTTTTTGTTGTTGTGTGCATATATAGCAGAACTGTAGCCGCATCATTTATTGGTAAAATAAAACCAATGGTAAAAGGAAGCCACGTAAATCAAGAAGGCCAAGTAAGAAAGAGATGAAAATGTATATTAGTTGATTAGGCATCAAAATGAAGTCCCAGTAACATCTTCAGCCCTACTTGCTCCTAATAACTGTGAGACCTTCAAACAGATAAAAATAACCTAGACGAAAGGCAAAGGTCCCTCTCCAACTTGACAATTTCTTCTCAACAGCAAGTAAAAATGCAGATTTGAGAACTCATACATATACTCAGGATGGACGGAGCAAACTTTTTTTTTTTTTGGGGAAGAAATAACAATCAAAAATCAATTCAATCAGCAAAAAGGTGAGAACAACATTAATTATGATGGAATCTGTTTGAATGCAAATTTAAGCATGAGTATATTCTGATCTTTAATGTAGCAACTGCTTCTGGGATGCTGAAAGAGATTGCAATTCCAGGTGGATGAATTTATGAGCATCTAATCAGAACAGCATTCTTCTACCAGAATTTTGCAATCCGCATAGCTTCTTTTATATGACATTATTCTCTTTGCAAGTTGAAGGCTTTGTCAAAGCTTCATCTTCTTTAATGCTCCTCTATTCTGCAGAAGATACTCAACAAGCGTACATTCATATGCCTTCTAATCAAATTCTACGAGTTATGTTTCCTAGACAACACAGCTGTTGTTGAAGGACGTCATGCCAACACAGCTGTCGTTGAAGGAAAATTAAGCTGACAGATATAATTTAAGGAATTCTAACGATAAAACTATTCATCAGCATAATTCACTAGAGTTAAGACAAGCTTTTTGAGGTTAGGGGCACTCTCAAATATGGTTCGGGGATATTTTGAGGTTAGAGTTGAGACAAGACTCCGATAATTTGGCTGATTCCATGCATTGCAGATTTGAATCAGCCGAGTCAGAGCGAGTCGCTGCGAATATGAAATTATCCACGATTCTGGAATCAGTACCATACCAGTCTCTTCCGTTCCGGTGACTCGGCCAAGATGGCTAACCATGCTCTCAATGAATCTTGGCATCACTTTCCAGGATTGGATGCGGTCAATGTTCCTATTGCTGACGGCTTTCAGTCCAAGATGATCAAATTGTTGAAAGTTGGCAAAGAACAGCTGGAATTATACAGAGCCTCCAGGCACATGAGAACGTAGTAATCAGAATAATGTACTACTTGTATTTGAGTATTTGAATGTCCATTTATTCTAGCCAAAGTTGGAAAAAGAAAAAGTACCTCCAACATCGGTTCTTTTACACAGGGCCATTCCACTCTGCGCACCCTATCCAAAAGCTCGAAAAAATCCCGACTTTTTGATGCTGGATGGACCGAGCCACTTAATATTTCGGCTACAAGAGATTCCAACTCCTGATTAAAGTTTAAGGTTTGGGGCATGGCAGCAACAAACCAGATGTTTAAGGTTTGTGGCATTTGTAGTAACTTGATGATTTTTGTCACCTCTCCAAACTTGATAGTCCAACTCTCCAGCTTGTTGGACTCCAGAAGAACATTGGTACCCAGAATTCCGAAAAACTTCAGTACCTGTTTTTTCATGCAAGGATTAAAACTTCAACAATTTCAATCTGCATGCTCCTACCATCAGGGTTCAAACTGTCACAAACCTCCAAAAGCGCAATCTAGCTCTAGTTCTTCAAGAACAGGACAACCATTAATAAGTCAGGCAAAGGAGCCATTATCTGCTAACCTGAGTCCTATAAAATGCAGTACCTCAAAGATTTGCTAAACAAACTGAACCGGAGACTAATAAATGCACGTCTGGCAAGTCTAGTTTCAGAGATATTAGTGTTACGCGCGTAAAACAGGTCCTATGGACAGAATCTAGCTCTAGTTCTTCAAGAACGGGACAACCCTTAAGTAAGTCTGGTGAGGAACCATTCAAATTGAAGTTGTAAGTTTAATACTATTACAACAGCGATCTTTGATCAAGAAATTCCAGATGAACTAAGTGCCAGTATAAAGAAAGGTAGCTGGATTAAAGAAGGGCTGAAAGGGACTTTTGCGGTAAAGAATTCAAACATTTACCCACTTGGGCAAATGCCCTGATGATCCAAGTTGTGAAGTTTGATTTCAGAGAAGCCAAAGTTTTTTGAGCGTTGTTGTAGTTGGGGAAATCATCAGCATCCTCCATTTATCGTCATCATCATCTGATTCTTACTTAGCTCTTCCTTCTCACTGATTGTGTGGGTAAATTCTTGTTCTGCCTTCTGGGGATGTTAATTGAGGTGAAGATATGCAGCTGGCAAATTCTTCCTCCTCCTGTTTTCACTCTGTTTTCTTATTTTGTTTTCAGGGACTTTGCAGAGGTAGTCTGAATTACATCATCATTTTGCCATAGCAATTCATACCTCTCTTGAATCAATGGGCATATACAAGTGTTATGATTCTAATATCCAATTTTCTAACTTTTCGGTAATATTTAGTTTCATCTTCTTGTGGTATACCATAAAACATGATAGATTAATCATTAAAATTTGCCACCCCTATTTCTCCTTGTTCAGACTACCTAATCATGCCATAAAGCAATTATAACTTCACCAAATAATTCCTTGATTATGTTTATTTTCCGAGCATTACTGCTTCGTGAAAGGGGCAACAAAATCCAAATGAAGCATTACTGCTCAATCATGTTACTTATAACCATCCAACCACCAGAAGCCCTTAAGGCTTGGTAGGGTGGGAGATAAGGATTCAAACTTTGCCTCTCCCACCAATTGTCACATTACGTGACTCTTTAAAAAATTTAGACGGATGTGTAGTATACACGTCTGATTCAATGGTGGATCATCACCTGTCAGTTCCCCTCATTGACTCAATTGAACCTCACTTAAAATAAAGGTAGAAGTAGGTGTAGGGTAAACTTTTGCCGACTGTCGAAAAAAAAAATTACTTATAACCATCTATCCAAGGGATCTGACCGTGAACCATAGTCCACGCTGTTTCTAAACTTTTTCCATACAAATGAGATTTGAGCTGAAAGAATCATATGATGATCCCAAGCCATGTCAGAAGGGGCAGGCATCCCTTTCCTGTTCCAAAAAAATAAAAACACCGTGCCATGCCTCCTTGCTTTCTTGGTTAATCCCAACTGCAATTGCTAGTTCTGATCCAATAAACAGGCCTGCTTTCATCTTTCACATGATAAATAATTGCAGTGCAAAAGAAAAAGAAAACAACCCCAAGCGCACTGAAGAAGATGAACTTGCAAAAATTTAAGCAAGAGCAAAAAGAAGCCGGTTATGATGTGGCAGTCTTTAGTCATAGTACATGGATTATTTGAAACAATATTTCCAGCATCTCAAATAAAGTGAACCTCAATATATATGCGCTGAGCAAGATGTTTGAAACCCCATCATCATCAAATGCCTAATTCTAAAGTTTGTGATCCAGCTTGGTACAACAATTATGTCAGTCTGCTGCTTTTCAAAAATAGTTTCTTGATTCTGGTGCAATCTCTAAATCAGTGAAGTGATCAAGAGAAAGAGTAACAAGCTTTGGTTGTGGAAGAAAAAGTGGCTCTCGTATGTTGGCGAGTGGGGACAACCAAGAGCCAGAGGAGGAAAAAGAAATTAGGGAGTGGGAACAAAGGAAGTAAATGATTAATGATGATTGGATGAAGTGATAAATAAAAAGAGTTGTTAGTTGGGGTGTGAAAGAAGAGGGGTCATCGGTTGTGAAAGGAAATGGGGGACCAGAGGAGTAAATGGAACTTGAGGAGTGGGGACCAAAAGTAATGACCGATAAAATTGGTACTTGGCCCTATTAGGGGGAAAATGGGGACCAGAAAAAGAAAGTAAATGATATAAATTTTGTAACCCATTCTTTCACATTTTTTCTAAAAAAATTTCTGGGAGCACTTTTAAAATTATATCAAAATTATAGAACTATTATAGGAATTTAAGGGGGGCAGTAGGGGCCCGTGCCCCCAGTGCCCCCCTTTAAATCCGCCCCTGTTCTATAAACACTTATGTTTCCCATGGTCAGCTGACAGTAAATTATACAGCATCACTAGGTTTAAAGTTTAAGGAATCTAATGACAAAGCCGGGGCACATCAAAATTCATATGGATCATTTCATACCTACAACAGTAGCAGCCTCGCCAAAACCAAGGGAATCCCTAAAGAACTCAACACTTTGATCGTACGAGGCAAGCATTCCCATGTTAAGTGCCATAGTCCTCACAACAGTAGGGCCAGCACCTTTCCAGAGTGCCAAAACTCCTTCATCGGCAGTAATACGATAAAGTGCATGAAATGCATTTTTGTAATTGCGCCTCTGGGCTGCAGGCAACGTAGCGTCAGCTTGCATACGAATGAGTGACAAGTCTGCAGGACTGCCAACACATGCTCCAATTGCTCCGGCTGTCCGCACAAAGCTTTCTGATAAAGAGGTAAAGGCTTGCCATCATTTGCCTCAAGTGCTTTGTTAGTCAAAATCCTGTTATATAAAAGGAAAGGGTGACAAATAAGCATTGCAAATCAAGTAAGCTTTCCAAGCATTAACGCATCACCTATCCAAAAGAATCTTGTTCTGAAGCAAAATGTAAGGGCATAGCTTAGTTTTCAGTTTCCAAGTTCCCCATCCAAACCATGCAATAGTGAAAATAGCAAATAAACTGAAGAAAGACAAGAAAGTGCTTCTTCATCCCAGAATTTCAGTTACATATCAGGAATGCAATTAACAACAGAGAAAGAAATTGACAGGCAAAACTGCAAAATCCAAATTCAGCCCTGATTACATAGAAACTAAGACAATGCATGGGCTACGACCCTAGAATGCAATGCAGGTCCGTGACTGCATGACTTCAGCCACACACTAAAATATTTGTGTTTACATCATCCCTGTGAAAAACGAGGCCGACTTTTTACACAAGGGCATGGGAAAGAAATGAATAACAGTTTTTTCTGCTACTTTAGGTCATTACAAGTGAACAGAAAAAGGAAAGGATGTTTAACAATAGGACAGAGGAAGTGGCATTGTTGAGGTTTCAAGCCATCACAATTATCATTACTGCAAACTGTAAGTGCTGCCTGGACCCTAATATCCAATTCCCCCACCCACCAACATGCTCATTCGTTTTGAATGGAAACTTCTTCCGGGAAGCTATCCCAGCACTTTTAACCGAGTTAATAGCAAGTGATCAAAATATATTTAGTATAAAATAACCCAGAAAGCTAAAGGGTATAGGTAAAAAGAGAATGTTCTTATTAAAATTTCACTAATAATGCTATCTTTTCCTCTTCCATTAACATGTACCAAAACAGCCGCTCAAACAAGAATAGTAGCATTCACTAACGCATAACTGATGCAGGAAAATTTTAGGATTAACAATAAAATGATAACAAAATGTGGTTAAAAAACAGTTACAAGGCCAGAAAATTCAATATTCTGTGATGTTTATCAGACCTCTTTAATCTCAAGGAAGCATTGATAGAGCCGTTATTTGGCACGTTTTGCATTGTCATCTTGTTCTAATTTTGGCTATTCATGGTGCTAAGAAAGGAAATTTCACTCATATTTGATATTTGTGTGAATTGTAGGTGGTTAGCATTAAAATGATATCGCGGGGTAAATTTTCAGAAGACTTTTCATTTCAGAGCGTGGCCACGCCTTAAAAGGAGGACGAAACCAAAACCGAACTGCGGTCCACGTGAACCCGAAGCGTGGGATCAGAACTCTGGAGACAAAGCTTTGCTCCAGGCCTTTGTTCCAGACGTCTTTTTCTTTTCTACGTCTCTTGTGCGGCAGATATAAAAAGCGAAACAAGGAAGATTCAAGGGGCATCTATTTTTGAGGCTTAGTTTTCTTTTCCTAGGTTTGTCAGCAGTCAGCCGCTTTTGACTGGGGGCTTTTGGCATTCTTCAGCCGCAACTTAGACTAGTTTAGGAGTTCACCTTTTCAATCTTTTGCTGTAGACGCCTTTGACGTTCGCTTTTGATTTGCTACAATTTTCCATCTCTTTTATCCTTTTTCTTGACTCTGCTCCAGGAGCGACGGAATATAAGGAAATGAACCAAGGGAATTTCCCATTTGTTCCTTAGTTAATTCACATCGCTCCGCTCCTTGGAATTAATTGTTTGGATGTTTGCGTGGATGAAATCAATTAAATCGCGTGAGCTTGGCATGATGAGGAGCGGCTAATTTTCTCCTCTACCCAAAGGGTGACGCGAGGGCGCGGTCCATAATATCTGTGAGATCTAATCAAGCTTTCATTATTTCTTCCAATTCGTTATTATTCGTGCGTTTTCTGAATTAATTGTTCATGGGTATTTGATTAATCGAATATCAACGGCCGGGTATTTGATTTAATTTAATAGCCTACTGCCACGTTAATTAAATAGAATCCGTAATTGTTCATTTAGTTAACACCCCGTGGCAACCACCATAATTGGTTTTATGATGGGGAAACGCAGGATCTAGCTTAAATAAACCCTCTTAGCGTGTTTATTGGTTAGGGTTGGGTTCTTCTAGTTTTAATGCAATTGGGTAATTAAATTCCTATGGTCGTACCTAGGGTTGTTATTTGGTTAGGGAAACAGTCAATGGTCGTACCTTAACTGTCGAAAAGGTAAGGAAGAACTGGTTGTCAGAGCTTATTGATAACTATAACCAACCTAGTGATGAATGGGTGAAATATCTTTGCATCGATGATCAGTTAATTGGACCGTGCCTGAGCAGTTGATCCTTTGGGTGGAATCTTATTAATTGCTATTTTTAGTGAATTGTGCTTTGTGAGTTAGTTCTGAATTTAGCTCGCTTTATTTTTTTTTATTTTACTTTTATTTTATTTATTTATCTCCCATTGAAAATCCCCCAATTTTGTTCTACTAATTTAGAAAGAAATAATTTCCTACCCGCTCCCTGTGGAATCGACCCTACTTGCCATTGTACGCGAAATTAATATTTTTATAGACAAATCCGGTATATCGGATTAAGCAAACTCTTCGGGAACAGGGTGAATCAAGTAACCCATTGCACACCTAGGGTCCCTGCTCCAGTATTTGGATTTGTTCTATAATTATTTAATTGGGATGGTAATTAGGACTTTTTAGTAATTATTATTGCACAGGTTCGGCACCTGTCAATTTTTGGCGCCGTTGCCGGGGAGCTGGCGTTTGGATTATTTGTTTCTTTTCAAATTCAGTTTTTGTTTTATTTTTATTTTATTCTATTCTTCTTGGTATTTTTGCTAGTTTATGCCCCGTTCTTCTCGCACAGGTGAACTAGTATACGACCCTGAGGTTGAGAAGGCAGCGCGTAGGCGGAGGCAAGAGACCAAGAGGCAAAAAGAAGGGCACTTACTTGCTGCAAACGAGTCATCGGAAGACGAAGTAAGCATGGCCAACACCCAAACATTGAGGGAGCTGGCCGCCCCGGAGCTGACTCACCAGCCCTTATGCATCACATTCCCTATTTTGGCTGAGAATACTGCTTTCGAACTGAAGTCAGGGTTGATTCACCTCCTACCTTCTTTCCATGGTCTCTCTGGCGAAGAACCCCACAAACATGTCAAGGAGTTCGAGGTAGTTTGCTCTAGCATGAAACCTCCTGGGGTCACTGAAGAGCAGATAAGACTTAGAGCTTTCCCCTTCTCTCTCAAGGATGCAGCTAAAGATTGGCTGTACTACCTTCCAGCAGGTAGTATTACCACATGGGCGCAGTTGAAAAAGAAGCTTTTTGGAAAAATTCTTCCCTGCATCCCGGGCTGCGAGTTTGAGGAAGGAAATCTGTAACATTAAACAGTATCCCGGGGAATCCTTGTATGACTATTGGGAAAGGTTTAACAAGTTGTGCACTAGATGCCCGCAGCATCAAATTAGTGAACAACTGTTAATCCAATACTTCTATGAAGGACTCAAATCAACTGATAGGAGTATCATAGATGCTGCAAGCGGGGGAGCGTTGGCAAATAAGACCCCGAGGGAAGCATGGCTGCTCATTGAGTCGATGGCGGAGAATTCTCAACAGTTTGGCTTCCGTGAGACTAACCCTACCCGTAGGGTCAACGAGGTGGAGACGTCATCTATTCAGCAACAATTGTCGGAACTAACATCCGTTGTTCGACAATTAGTGGTGGGAAATATGCCCCAAGTAAAGGCCTGTGGAATCTGCACAAATATGGGTCACCATACTGACTCATGCCCTATGTTGCAAGAGGATGGGGCCGAACAAGTGAACATGGCTGGAGGCGTGCCCGCGCCTCGTAGGCAGTACGATCCATACTCCAACACGTACAATCCGGGTTGGAGAGATCACCCCAATCTCAGCTATGGTAGTAGGCCACAAAATGCATTCTCCAATCGGCTTCCAGGATTTCAGCAACCTTGGCAACATAATTCTCAACCCTCGTCCTCAAGCTCAGGGAGTTCTTTGGAAGAAATTGTCAAGAGTTTGGCCACGACTACCACTCAACTCGTCACGACCACCACTCGGCTCCAGCAGGAGACTAGGTCCTTAGTTGCAAGTACTACTCAGTTTCAACAGGACACCAAAGCAGGCATGAAAGATATGGAGACTCGCATGAGTCAAATGGCAACTGCCATTAATCGCCTGGAGTCCCACGTCTTTGGGAAATTGCCATCGCAACCTGAGCTAAACCCCAGAAATGTAAGTGCCATGACATTAAGGAGTGGCAAGAAGGTGGAGGGATCTAAGTTGACGATTTCGAAAAGCAAAAGTGAGGAGCAGATAGAAAAGGGAATTGAAGAGGAAGGGCGCATTCGCGAAGAGCCTAAGGTAACATCTATTCCTTCGATCCCTATTAAATCTAATATAGCTCCTTTTCCTTGCAGGTTGGAAAAGACAAAGAGGGCAGAAAAGGAAAAAGAAATCCTGGATGTGTTCCGCAAAGTTCAAGTAAACATCCCCCTATTGGACGCGATCAAGCAGGTACCCAAGTACGCAAAGTTCTTGAAAGACTTGTGCGTTAACAAAAGAAAGCTAAGGGGTGATGAAAGAGTGATGGTAGGAGAGAATGTATCAGCTGTACTTCAAAGGAAACTCCCACCCAAATGCGGAGATCCAGGTATGTTTGCTATCCCCTGTAAGATTGGTCATTCTAGTATCAAAAATGCCATGATAGATTTAGGGGCTTCTATTAATGTGATGCCTAAGTCAATCTATGATTCCCTAAATTTAGGACCTTTAAAAGAAACGGGGATAATAATTCAATTGGCTGATCGTACATGTGCTTATCCGGATGGGATAGTTGAGGATGTTTTAGTGCAAGTAGATGGATTAATTTTTCCTACTGATTTTTATGTGCTTTACATGGATGATAGAAGTGCCCCAAATCCATCACCCATTATATTAGGAAGACCATTTTTGAGTACTGCCCAGACTAAAATTGATATTAGTAAGGGTACTCTCACGATGGAATTTGATGGAGAAATAGTCCATTTTAATATTTTTGATACAATGAAACATCCTGTTAACTCTCATTCTGTGTTTGCTATATATACCACTGATCCCTCTGTGCAAGAATTCTCTAAGTTTGCTTGTAGGGGTAAATTCAAGGTTGCTGCGAACAAGTCCTATAGGATGAAAGCAATTCATGAGGTAAAAATGGAGAGAAAATTTAGGAAAAAAATTGCACTCAATGGCCATGTGGATCCTGGAGGAGGGCCACCAATTACAAGGAAAATTCAATTACATCCAGACTAAAGAGTGGTGCTATGTCTAGCCAAAGACATTAAAGAAAGGCGCTGCTTGGGAGGCAACCCAAGGCTTCTTTTGTTTTAGTTTTCTTATATTTTTGAAGTTTTTGTTAAGTGTTAGTGTCATTTAGTGGGTTGTTATTTTGTGACAGGAAGTTGGCAGCTAGGCATGCCCACGCTAGGTCATCACACCTAAGGAATGGAGTTTTCGAATTGACGGTCAGACGACTATAACTTCTAAGGCGTGCCCACGCCTTCCAATCCATCCGAAAAAGAAACTTCAGTCTTCTCCTTCCTGTTGGTGTTGCGTCCGTCGCCACCACACCACCTTGTGCACGCAGCCGTCTTACCTCCTCCGCCTTAGTGTCTCACTTTCTCTCCCCGGTGATCAGGGAAGTTTCTTTTCTTTCCCCTAATATTTCATTTGTCTTTTCTACATTGAGGACAATGTAGGTTTTAGGTGTGGGGGGATTAGTGGCTTCCATTATTTCCTTTTTCTTTGTTACTCAAACAAAAAAAAAACAAAAAACAAAAACAAAAAAAACAAAAAAAAATGAAAAAAAAAATGAATGAAAACAATGTAGTTAGGCGGCTTTTTGGCTATTTCTATGCTTGTTAGTATTAGGGCATGTTGCTGTGATGAATGACACAATCAAAGTGAGTGGGTATGTGGTCGAATATACTAGCTGTGCATTTTGTTTCCCTTGGCAGTGTCGTTGAATGTTGAATATGCTGGAATTGACCCATTCTTGTAACTTTTGGGGGAGCTTTTGAGCCTTATATGAGCACATTATTCTTGTTTGCTCTATTTTTGTTTGATTGAGTGGGTATCACACATGGTATTGGCATTCTAGAACTTGCTAGTTTATACATGTCAAGGCCACATTTTTGTTGAATTAGATGCATTTGAAATGATAAGGGCATTTAGGATTTAACCCTCTTTAGCTATCTAAAAAAAAAATCAAACCCTCATCTTATCTCCCAATAGTGAACCAATTTGAGATTTAGTCCTTCGTTTCTGGTTGATATCCGTGTTTATTAACCCAAAACCTCTTTAAACTTTCTTGTTTACCCCTGTGTTGTCAAGAGATGCCTGAATTCCATCATTTGTGCAAATGACAGGTGCCGAACCTGTGCAATAATAAATACCTACTCGAGAAAAATATAGATTTTGTATATAGCGGTGAGCAGGGTCGAATCCACAGGGACTGGGGATAATTCGTTTCTTCTAGAGTCCAAGGTATGGGGGGTTTTGGATTAAATGCTAACTAAATAAATTAACTGCAGAAAATAATTGATTAAGAGAAATAATTAAGGGAAAACTCTAGCCAAGGGTACACTTCAGAAGTGGTTCAGGCACTGATCATTGATTCACAGATAATTCCACATTTATTAATAGACCAGTTATAGTTGTCATGCACGCGATAAACAACCAACCTTTCCTTAATTTCTCGATAGTTAAGGTACGACCGTTAACTATTTCTCTAACCCAAAAACAACCCTAGGTACGACCGTAGGATTTAATTTCTAGATTGCATTAATAATTAGAAAGGCCCAATCCTAACTAACAAACTCGCTACGAGGGTTTGTTTAAGTTAGATCGTATGCTCCCCTGACATAAACCCAATTACGCCAGTTGCTACTGAGATAAAGATAACGAACAATTACGGATTCAATTATCCCTATTTAGCAAAATAGCCTATGTGAATAATTAAATATTGCGCATCTATTCAATCACTCACACGAGCTATAGCAATTAAAAGCAGGAAACATATAAATACCAATAAATTAAGGAAGCAATTAAAATAAATTAGATCTCACAGTAATTGTTGAACCAAATCTTCAGTTGTCCCCTTGACTTGAATTAAGAGGTTAGTTCTCCATTAATGGAGAACAACCATGCGAAAGAGCTAAGAAAAGAAAACTAAAACTATGCTAAAAACCTAAACTAAAAAACTATTCAATCCCCCAACCTTCTGCACGTTTCTCCCTTTTTAAAGCCAAAAGAAAGTCTAATGCTTTCCTCCTTTTCCGTGGTCCCCGCACGAATTGAGAGTTAAAGTCCAAGAAGGAAACTCTTCCACAAGGTGGGACCCATCCGAATTGCTTCTTGATTTTAAGCCTCTGTACGTTCCTAATGACTAAGGCTTCTTATCTCGCTGGTCCCACCAAAATTGAGAGTCCAAATGCTCCAAAGAAGGTCCTGCGCCATTCCTTGTATCATGTTTACTCTTGGTAGGACTCCTAGTCAGCAAAAAGGTAAATGGAAATCCGGTCCTTCTTAGCAATGTGGGCCAAGTCTGTGGAGTATTTAGAAGTCTCCATATTCTCCAAAAAGTACCTTCTTTTTTGTAGTTTTCTGCTCTATTCCCTGAAATTGAGTCCAATACCAAATATAAGTAAATATTAATAATTAAAACAATATTTGGCAAGGATAAAGGGGAAAATTAGCAATAAAATAACCAACAATTAACACCCTATCAATTCCCCCCACACCTAAATCATGCTTGTCCTCAAGCATAAGAATAGCAATTGAACACCAAAATTTGACTATGGCTATTGCTCTAACTATCATATTGCCAAGATACCCAGAAAAACATATATCAAGCATCACAGTTAAGATCCAAGAAAAACCACTCCGGTTAGCTTCTCAACCACCAACTCCTCCAATTTAAAGCAAACTAATCTAAGAAAAAGGAATGGTTGCTCACATTTATCAGTAAATGGTCCAACTATTAACCAAAATCTCAACATTAAGTCCATAATTCGGCAAGCTGACTTTTATTACACACTAACACAACCTTCCCTTTTTTTCATTTTTTTTTTGTAGCAAAAGACTTAGTCGCTAGCCATTTGAGCTTTTTGACGCGAACTCCAACATTGGCCAGATGAAGGAGCCCGGTTACTCAGCTTCTATCGCCACGTGACCACGTACTCATAGCAATTACTACTTTTTGACGCGAGAATCAACACTTTTAGGTGAAGATCCCCGGTTACTCAGTAGTAACTACTAGCGGAGTACAGTCAACTCTTATTTATAACCAAATAACACAATATCTAAAAACAACACATGAATAACAGCAGCCAGTCTCAAATTTCCAAACATGAAGAACTAGAATTAATAATTGGACCAATTCACAAGAAAAATGCCAATAATCATTCCCTATACCTAGAAAAGTTAACTAAAAATTAGAAAAGTCAAGTAATTATTGATATTCACCAAAAAGATGTTCCTGAACTCAACCACCTTAACTCAATACCTTTTTATCAATAAACTTGGCAATAGCAGAATTAGAAACAACGATCCAACATCAAACTTGGTATTCAAATAAGAACTGACCACTAGAAAGAAAAAGAAAAGAAAATAAATGAAAGATAGGCAAAAACTAACTAAAAATAAAGGACAAGCCCCTAGAAACTACAAACAAAAAAATACTAGCATCCCAACTGATCTCCCCCCCCACACCTAAATGACACATTGCCCTCAATGTGATAATGTAAAAGCAGAAGGAAGGAGAGGGGCAACGGTACTTCCCTGAAGTCATCAAAATAGGGGCGGTTCAGGTGGAAATACGCGGCCAGGTTCTTAGGGATTGGAGCCACCTGGTTGGCGATATGCATTACTCGCTCATCCACTGGGCATCAGCAGCCATCGGTGGGAGAGGCCACTTAGCAAATTCAAAACAATAACAATTTAATAGCCAGTGGTGCCTCCCTCGTAGACAACCCAATCAACAAAATGCACAACCCAGGCACCTAGAGACTATACAAATATCCCAACAATACAGCAATTTCAATCAATACTCACTGGTGGCCCCAGTTGGGTCAAATGCAGGAACAATGTAGTCCAAACTCGCAACAAATGCTCTAAAGATTTAGCAATTGAAATCAATAGGTAAAATACTCCCAGCAAGTCAATTAGACGCCACCAACAGCAATAAGCAATGGAAGTGGCACAGTAGCCTTCCAATTCAACAAACAAATGAAGAAAATACCCAACCAAAGGCACTTCAAGGGACGCAAGACAGAAATCAGCAAAGTAGAACTCAAGTGATACCAAAAATAACCTCGACAAAGCAGTGAATTCAACCAATTTGAATACGTAGAATACGGTCAGAAATGCCTCCCAAAGATCAACAGAGAGCGACAAAACTTGCCCACCCAAAATCTGTCCAAATGGCTCCAATTGGATAAGAAATTACACAATTCAACCAACCGAAATTAGCAAATGAGCCAAGAAACCATCAAAACCAGCAATAGTAGTTCAAATTTTGGACTACAACTAAATCAAAATGTTTGGCAGTTTTCGATCAAGTAGCCCACCAACTAGAACCAAGTGGCAACAAATGTAGTTATAATACCCCAACCAGTACCACTGGTGCATCCCTCAGATAATGAAGCAACATAAACGGCCACCCCAATCAAGAAAATGGAAACTTCAGGCACCTAAGGACTAGGCGAAAATCTCAACAAAGCAGCTATTACAAACAATAAGCAATGGTGGTCCGAATATTAGTCAATGCAGAAATCACGCAACTCAAAATCTCGGCAAGTGCTCCAATGAGCTTAGCAATTGAAATCACAAAACTGAATACTCCCCAAACAAGGTACTTAGAGTCAACCAATGGCAATACTAATTCAACAAACCAACCCAGAAAATTACTCAACTAAGGGTGCAATAGAGGTCTCAAGCAGCCAAAACCCCCAAATAATGCCCAACAATTCGATCAATACCAGAAAATCACCCCAAACAATGTAACAGTTAAACTCTACGGGCTAGGGACGTCCAACCAGTTTTACTCGAACCAACTAGGAGCAGTGCGAGTGACTAAACAACGCAACAAATTTCAGCAATTGGACACAAACCCACCCAAAATCTCAACAACTGTCTCCAATTGGACAGTTAAATACCCAGTTAAACCCACCAAAATTAGCAAATGACCCAAGAAACCAGCAATTCCAGCAACTAATGGTAAGAATCGAGAGACAGTTCAGGCACCAAAACTCAAGAATCGAATAGGCAGTCCAGCACAGAGGATTAAGAAATGGAAAGCAACACTGCAACCAGTACCACTGGTGCACAGACAGGAAAGAATTAAATTCAATGGCAGTAACACAACCGCAAGAACTTAAACTTTAAAATTAATCAACCAGTACCACTGGTGAGTCACAGGGAAAAATTAATCAACCGGCCAAAAATTCAAATAATAGCAGAAAATATCCCTACTATGTCAGCAATTAAACCCAACTCTGTTCAAAATTTACCCTAGAAAATGCCCAAATTATCACCTTCGTTTATCCATCAAGAAATTCTACCACAACTTTCAGAGAGTGAAACTAATTTGGGGAAGAATTCAATACCTCCACCTGTCAAAGAAATTTGACAGGTGGCTTGCGCTGTGTGGACTGGCGGTGGAGCTTGGAGGTGCAGAGGTGGAGCTGGCTGGAGGGCGGCGCGGGTTGAAGCTGGGGCGCGACGGAGGAGGTGCACGTGAGGCGGATGAGCTGGGGTTGAGGTGACGTGCGGCAGAGAGAGGGAGAAATAGGCGGGGCTCGTGGGCTGTCGCGATGGCAGCGGCAGAGTGGCGAGCTGAGGCGGCGGCTTCTCGCGCAGGTGAAGGGCTGAAGAGCTGGTGGTGAGGCGCAGCTGGTCAGTGAAGAGAGGCGCAGCGAGCTCCTGGTGGCGGTGGAGGCGCGCGAGCTCAGGAGGAGCTGCGCGTGATGGGGAAGGGAGCCGCGGCGTGCGGCGGACGAAGCTGGAGGAGGCGCACGGTGATGGAGCAGGCCGTGGGTGGGGTGCGGCGAGCTAAGCTGAGGGGGCGGCGCTCCTGGAAGGTGAGAGTGGAGGAGAGACGCGGCTTGGCCGCGAGCTGATGGCGTGCGATCTGATGGCATGGAGCATGGAGGCTGCGGCTGAAGTAGAAAAGGACAGGGGGAAAGGGAAAGCAGCGAGGAAGAAGGAAGAAAGAAAAAGAAGAAAGAAAGAAAGAAAGAAAAGAAAAGAAAGAAGAAAAGAAGAAAAAGAAAATAAAATGTTTTTTTTTTTAACTAGTCTTACTGAAATTCTCCAAAAATTGAAATTGCTTTTGTAAAAAAAATTTTTTCTCTTTTTTTTTTTTTTTTTTTTAGAATAAGGAGCCTCTGGCCTAGGCGTGGGCACGTCTAACTGCTATAGAGTCCATAGATCCTGAATGAAAATTCCTTTCCCTCAAGCGTGACCACCTGGTGTGGGCGCGTCTAACTGCTATAGAGTCCGCAGATCCTGAACAAAAATTCCTTTCCCTCAGGCGTGACTACCTGGCGTGGGCAGGTCTAACTGCTATAGAGTCCGCAGAACCTGCACGAAAATTTCTTCCCCTCAGGCGTGACCACCTGGCGAGGGCACGTCTAACTGTTAGCTTCCTGCCACAAAAGCAACAAATCACTAAATGCAACTAACACTTAACAAAAATTCCAAAAAGCATAAGAAAACTAAAATAAAGAGTCTTGGGTTGCCTCCCAAGCAGCGCCTTTCTTTAATGTCTTTGGCTAGACATTGCCATATTTATTCACGGAGAATAAAATCTTGTGACTCGTTTCAGTGCTTCATCCTCTATATAATCCTGATAGCCCTCGTAAATAGAGTAATTCTTGAGCACACGAGATACGGGCTTCTATGGACTAGTAAATGGCGCCAAACAAGTCAACGATAATTTGCATTCTCCACTCTCTCCTCCATCACACGCCTTTATCGGTTCAAGATATTTGACCATCGTAGCTCTTAACTTATTCCTGTCATGAAACTCAAAATCGTCTGGTATGATAAAATCAATCTCACTAACAGGAATTAAAGAATATGAGTCAGGAAAATATTGATCAAGAAATGGAGGAGATGTCACCGCATTTGGAGATTGTTCACTGGATTCATTCACTTGAACCATTTGATGTTGGGGTCTCATGTCTTGCACTTCAACTTCCTTTTCAACTGTAATTTTAGATCCTTCTTTTTGAGATTCTCGCAGCACCATGTCATTCGTCAGGATAATTGCACTCTCATCTTCCTCATGGTCGATAATAGTTTGTGAGGGCAATTCTTCACTTTGAGAAACCAATCGATTTATTCTGGATGTCAATAGACATAGTTGATCTGCCAGATAATTCATTGCATCCTTCATCATCCCATTCCTCATTTGTGTCTCCTGTTGGAATTGGTATGTATTAGTAGTTATTGGTTCAACTATCTCTTCAAGAGACATACCTGACATAGATGACGATTCTTGAGACTCATACTGCTGAAAATTCATTGGCCCCGTTGTATAATTATAATTGGAGTTATCCCACCCTCCTTGATCATACCCGTATGGATTAGGGTTATACCACGTTTGAGACCAGGGTGAAAAATCTCCATAATTATTGAGTGGGACACTCAGATTATCTTGATATTCGGGGCACATACTGGTTGAATGATCCCTGGCATAACAAATTTTACAGGTTGCAGCAGCCATTCTTTTTCTAATAGAGTTTACTGCCTCTGCATGTGCAAACTTAGAAAAAAAACTAGTTTCATCGCCTTCCCCGGAAACAAAATCCAGTCTATCACCAAAATACGGAGTGTTAGAAGCCATAAACTATATATAAAAAAAATAAGAGAAAAATAAATTAAAAAAATTTAAAAAAATGAACTTAAAAAGAAACAAATTAATCTGGCACCAGTCCCCGGCAACGGCGCCAAAAATTGACAGGTGCCGAACCTGTGCAATAATAAATACCTACTCGAGAAAAATATAGATTTTGTATATAGCGGTGAGCAGGGTCGAATCCACAGGGACTGGGGATAATTCGTTTCTTCTAGAGTCCAAGGTATGGGGGGTTTTGGATTAAATGCTAACTAAATAAATTAACTGCAGAAAATAATTGATTAAGAGAAATAATTAAGGGAAAACTCTAGCCAAGGGTACACTTCAGAAGTGGTTCAGGCACTGATCATTGATTCACAGATAATTCCACATTTATTAATAGACCAGTTATAGTTGTCATGCACGCGATAAACAACCAACCTTTCCTTAATTTCTCGATAGTTAAGGTACGACCGTTAACTATTTCTCTAACAAAAAAACAACCCTAGGTACGACCGTAGGATTTAATTTCTAGATTGCATTAATAATTAGAAAGGCCCAATTCTAACTAACAAACACGCTACGAGGGTTTGTTTAAGTTAGATCATATGCTCTCCTGACATAAACCCAATTACGCCAGTTGCTACTGAGATAAAGATAACGAACAATTACGGATTCAATTATCCCTATTTAGCAAAATAGCCTATGTGAATAATTAAATATTGCGCATCTATTCAATCACTCACACGAGCTATAGCAATTAAAAGCAGGAAACATATAAATACCAATAAATTAAGGAAGCAATTAAAATAAATTAGATCTCATAGTAATTGTTGAACCAAATCTTCAGTTGTCCCCTTGACTTGAATTAAGAGGTTAGTTCTCCATTAATGGAGAACAACCATGCGAAAGAGCTAAGAAAAGAAAACTAAAACTATACTAAAAACCTAAACTAAAAAACTATTCAATCCCCCAACCTTCTGCACGTTTCTCCCTTTTTAAAGCCAAAAGAAAGTCTAATGCTTTCCCCCTTTTCCGTGGTCCCCGCACGAATTGAGAGTTAAAGTCCAAAAAGGAAACTCTTCCACAAGGTGGGGCCCATCCGAATTGCTTCTTGATTTTAAGCCTCTGTACGTTCCTAATGACTAAGGCTTCTTATCTCGCTGGTCCCACCAAAATTGAGAGTCCAAATGCTCCAAAGAAGGTCCTGCGCCATTCCTTGTATCATGTTTACTCTTGGTAGGACTCCTAGTCAGCAAAAAGGTAAATGGAAACCCGGTCCTTCTTAGCAATGTGGGCCAAGTCTGTGGAGTATTTAGAAGTCTCCATATTCTCCAAAAAGTACCTCCTTTTTTGTAGTTTTCTGCTCTATTCCCTGAAATTGAGTCCAATACCAAATATAAGTAAATATTAATAATTAAAACAATATTTGGCAAGGATAAAGGGGAAAATTAGCAATAAAATAACCAACAATTAACACCCTATCAGCAAAGCAAACAAAATTGGGGTTGCAAGTACTATTAGATTCGGAGCTATATGATGCTATCCTTGTATAAAGGAGGGGAAATTGGAAAAAGGCCACTGACCAGAGGACTTTGGATCACGAGGCGTGCCCACGCTTTACAGGACTTTTGCCCCTTAAAAAAAAAAGGAAAAAAAAAAAAACCTGAAGAGACCTCATGACCAGAGGACTATGGGCTACAAGGCGTGCCCACGCCTTGCGAGCAGCCGCAAAAAAAAAAAACAAAAAAACAAAAAATTTGGGGCACTTGTACAGGGTGTACAGCAAATGGAAACTGCCCTGCTTGTGAAATTTCCCCGGTAAAGCACTGTGGTTATGGGTGGGTTTCGGACATTCTCTTGACACTTTACCCCCTATCTATACCTTCTTAACTCGCCTTTCACTTGAGCCCCATTACAACCCTATTAAAGTCCCTTTGATTTATGTGTTTAGTTCACTTTTAAGTGGTGGAGATGTGATAAATGTGCAAGCCTATGGTAATGGCATTCCGTGATGTTGAATTGAGCGTTCCTAGTATTCATATATATTCTTTGAATTACAACATGTCCGGTGTGTTCTACCTTTGGTGATATTGTCAGGGACCCTAGATGCTTGTGTTAGTATAGACTACTACATGACCTCTGCTCTCTTGGTTGTACTTCTGAGCTCCGAAATGCTTGAGGGCAAGCATTGTCTAGGTGTGGGGGGATTTGATAGAGCCGTTATTTGGCACGTTTTGCATTGTCATCTTGTTCTAATTTTGGCTATTCATGGTGCTAAGAAAGGGAATTTCACTCATATTTGATATTTGTGTGAATTGTAGGTGGTTAGCATTAAAATGATATCGCGGGGTAAATTTTCAGAAGACTTTTCATTTCAGAGCGTGGCCACGCCTTAAAAGGAGGATGAAACCGAAAGCCGGACTGCGGTCCACGTGAACCCGAAGCGTGGGATCAGAACTCTGGAGACAAAGCTTTGCTCCAGGCCTTTGTTCCAGACGTCTTTTTCTTTTCTACGTCTCTTGTGCGGCGGATATAAAAAGCGAAACAAGGAAGATTCAAGGGGCATCTATTTTTGAGGCTTAGTTTTCTTTTCCTAGGTTTGTCAGCAGTCAGCCGCTTTTGACTGGGGGCTTTTGGCATTCTTCAGCCGCAACTTAGACTAGTTTAGGAGTTCACCTTTTCAATCTTTTGCTGTAGACGCCTTTGACGTTCGCTTTTGATTTGCTACAATTTTCCATCGCTTTTATCCTTTTTCTTGACTCTGCTCCAGGAGCGACGGAATATAAGGAAATGAACCAAGGGAATTTCCCATTTGTTCCTTAGTTAATTCACATCGCTCCGCTCCTTGGAATTAATTGTTTGGATGTTTGCGTGGATGAAATCAATTAAATCGCGTGAGCTTGGCATGATGAGGAGCAGCTAATTTTCTCCTCTACCCAAAGGGTGACGTGAGGGCGCGGTCCATAATATCTGTGAGATCTAATCAAGCTTTCATTATTTCTTCCAATTCGTTATTATTCGTGCGTTTTCTGAATTAATTGTTCATGGGTATTTGATTAATCGAATATCAACGGCCGGGTATTTGATTTAATTTAATAGCCTACTGCCACGTTAATTAAATAGAATCCGTAATTGTTCATTTAGTTAACACCCCGTGGCAACCACCATAATTGGTTTTATGATGGGGAAACGCAGGATCTAGCTTAAATAAACCCTCTTAGCGTGTGTTATTGGTTAGGGTTGGGTTCTTCTAGCTTTAATGCAATTGGGTAATTAAATTCCTATGGTCGTACCTAGGGTTGTTATCTGGTTAGGGAAGCAATCAATGGTCGTACCTTGACTGTCGAAAAGGTAAGGAAGAACTGGTTGTCAGAGATTATTGATAACTATAACCAACCTAGTGATGAATGGGTGAAATATCTTTGCATCGATGATCATTTAATTGGACCGTGCCTGAGCAGTTGATCCTTTGGGTGGAATCTTATTAATTGCTATTTTTAGTGAATTGTGCTTTGTGAGTTAGTTCTGAATTTAGTTCGCTTTATTTTTTTTATTTTACTTTTATTTTATTTATTTATCTCCCATTGAAAATCCCCCAATTTTGTTCTACTAATTTGGAAAGAAATAATTTCCTACCCGCTCCCTGTAGAATCGACCCTACTTGCCATTGTACGCGAAATTAATATTTTTATAGACAAATCCGGTATATCGGATTAAGCAAACTCTTCGGGAACAGGATGAATCAAGTAACCCATTGCACACCTAGGGTCCCTGCTCCAGTAATTGGATTTGTTCTATAATTATTTAATTGAGGTGGTAATTAGAACTTTTTAGTAATTATTATTGCACAGGTTCGGCACCTGTCAAGAATCCTGATTTACGTACTTGACATTGCAACCACAATAAATGATAAATGACATGGACAAAGAAAGAGGCCAGTACAAACGCACTCAAAGCAAGCAAGTACTAAAGCCATCAAAAGCCGGAACAAAAAATTGAATACACGCAACATAATAAGAATAAAATCGACATTGACCAAGTTTGGTCTTTAAAAAATCATTCATCAAAGATAAAATGATCCCTCTTCACAACAATACTCACCTGAAAGATCCAAGTCTGGCATTTGTGTATGTGGCTTGTCTAAGCAACCCAGCACTCAAACCCTGCTCAGAATTTCAGGATGACATGAATAAGTGATGCATAAGTTCCCAAAAAAGTTCCTTGATGGAAGCACAAAAGACATGCGTAACAGTCCAGAAAAAAAAAAAAGAGCAGCCACATTTTGAACTGACAAAACAGAGAGTTTGGGGAAGAATCATTAGCAAGGATCAAGCCAAATATTTACCCAAAAAAAAAAAATGAAAGCTCAAAATGAATCTTGTATAACATATGAGAGCCTGTAAGCCTACTCAATAGTGCCTATGGACAATGGAACAACAGCTCCATACAGAATGAAAGCGACTGCATGTATTTAAAATCTCTTAACTAATCCTAATAAAACAATTATTCATACTACTTTTGGATTTGAGGATTAAAGAGAGTGCAATTCCAAACGAAGAAAAACTGTGTCTTCTTCAATTTGTCTTTTTAAGAGACTGACACTGTCTAAATTGAAATTTATTTTGATTATAACATTTGCCCGTGTGGATATACTTTCCTAATATTATTAGAAAGTTTGCTCCAGTATTTTATACGATTTGACTATTTTGGTAATCTGATAATCCAATGAAGCTTGTTCCTGTTTACATGTCCAATAAATAAACATGCTTGCCATTCTCCTTAGTTTTACTGCTCTTTTTCTTTGTAAGAATAGTCAAATTAATTGTTTCAAATCTTAAAGATATGGAACAGCAGAGTGAGACGATGCAGCATGAACAAAGCAGAGGTTCTATGTATTCATTTGTTACAACTGCTGTCTTCTTTTTCACCACATGTGTGTTTTTTATGGCTAGAGCCTATTGTTGTATAAGAAATGTTCAGAAAATGTACTACATTTATCTGCCATATGCGAAATTATGTACAAGATCTTCAAATTCCCAGGCTATGGGCCTGATGTGGAAATTGCTAAAGTTAATTGCTTTTTAATATTCATTTGTATGAGAAGTTTTAAATTAATAGCTTGTGTTTGCAGAAGTTTATGTCGAAGAAAAATCTTTCAGTTACCTTTATAATGAGGATGACATTGTTGTTCTTAAGGAGTAAGTCCTAACTTATGGTCTTGATTCTGAGCTGTTGATCATCTTCTGAATTTATTCGAAGGCTTGATGATTATTTGTAATTATGCAGGCCTGAGACATATGCACAAATTAATGTTCCAAAGCACTTGTTTGGTGAATCTCTTCCATACCTCCAGGGTAAAAATGTCACATGTTTTATTTATTTAGTTCCTTTTTCCTGTTCTACATTGCAGATATTGTAGAAATTTGTGTGTGCCAAAGGAATGTTTAAATTTTGGATGAAATGGCAGCTAACTTATTTGATTGACATGCTTAATGATTAGAAAATACACTTCATGGACCTCATGGAATGCAGATGATATGAAAGTTAAGCTGCAACTTTACGATGAGAAGCCGATGTCTGTGTCAATTCCTCCGAAAGTGACATGTACTGTTGCTGAGGCACAAGTTCCAATAAACGGGTCTACAGCAACTCCTCAATATGTTTATCACTTTTTAGATTGTAGGCCGAAAAGAACCTCAACATGTAGTATTCATATTTGTCCAGAACCTAACCAGGCATAGTTTGTATAGGTGCTCCTGCTCTAATGCTCTTTACATCTCATCTATCTTGTTCAGATTAAGTTGCTATGCAATATCTCTGGTCCTCCTTTGGTTGTCATTTTTCTGTCATTGCATTGCAACTTAAATAGCTTGCAGCTGTGTCTTCAAGTGGTTGTGCTTGCTTGATACTTGTAAGGATTTTGTCTCATCTGTAAGACTTCTGAATGCTTTGACACAAAATCTAGTATCCCTCAAGAATTTTAGTTTACCTCAAGTTTTTCGTGTTTGAAGTTGGTGTACATATTTAAACAAATGTATAGCTCTTGCATAGTTTAAAATTTCTCACACAATTTTTCAGCCAAAAGCAAAATTTTGCTGGTGTTTCTTTGCATTTCTGTACTTCAGCAAAATTTTCTGTTGCATGAATATGCTCCCGTCCATAGTGTGTTCATGTTTGTCGGACTACAATTGATCTTCCAGTGGTTTAATGCCAGCATGTTTTGTATCAGTAAAGACGACTTCTAAGAGTGTGAGGTATCAATATCTTTGGATTTCTCTTAAATGCTAAAATTAGGAAATGAAAAGGGCGTAAGTTGAGAACTGGAAAAGAAATTTCTACCTGTATAGTCTGGTAAAGGCTTTGCATAATTGGAAAGGGTTCCTCTTGTTAAGACCATGTATTACTTATAGGAGATGGCCGGTTGGTTTACATGCAATTGGTATGTTTATTATTTATGAAACTAAATTTGTGATTTTGTTGCTGAGAGGGTACGGCGCTGGTATGTTGAATCAGCAAAATCAGTAACACATGAGAGCAAGAGATACAGTCAGGGAGAGTCTCTTTTGTTGAATTGGTTGCAGTGACTAATATGTCCTCTGAATATGAAATGACTTTGGTGGATATAAATCTTCTTTTAAGTACTACCAAAGGAATGAAAGTTTTAGACCAACAACTAAGTCTTTGGCACTATGAGATTTGTTCAGAAAGTCAAGCTTGCTAATCTCCTAGTTCTGCTTCTTCCTTCTCTAATTCTGAGTTCCTAGTTTCTCATAATTTTTCACTTTTACAGGTATAAGAAGGTTAAGCTGGACAATGGTCTCACAGTTCAGGTGAGTTGATCGTGTTCTCACCTATGATTCATGATTCTTTTCTAGACATTATTACTCTGTAGCCGCTACCAGATGTGATAAATTGCCATTATGTTAACCTAGCAAACGTGATGCAGAACCAACAATAAACAAATTTGTCTTGTGATGTTTAAATGGATGGATGCACTGTTGTAAATTGCAATTTGAGACCGATTTTCCTGTTAAACAATTTCTGAATGAGATTACTGGACCAGAACCGGGGAAACCATGTGAAAGAATGAGGTGAAGAAATGTGTTGACAAGTAATAATCTGTGGATCTTGGCTTTTTACTTGTGAGTGACTACATTCGTGTGAATGTGATGGACACCACATTCGTCATGACTTCGGCCCAATAATGGAACCAAGCAAGCATTTTGGACAATGTTGAAAAATTGATGGAAAGTAATTGAAGTTGGTATTTAGAGCTTTTCTTATAGATTGCATCCTTAAAAAGGTATAGTGAAGGTTTGCATATAATCATGTCCACTATAGATGGTCCCTTTTTTGGTTTTGGGGAGGAGGTAACAAGTGAGAGAAAATATGTAGAATACTTGCTTAGAATGAAATATTTGGAACGTAATTGTGCTATTGTTTTACTGGAGTGTTCTGCCTAAAAGACGAAATATCCTAGAGAGACTTGTGTTTGGCAAGGAAGAGTTTAGTCTCCTCAAATTTATTTATGTTTAAACCTGATTGACAATACCTGTGAAAAGAAGAGAGAAAGGATGTACTCGTGAAAGAAACTTCTGGGGGTCGTCCTTAGGATCCTAGGATTACATTTGGTAAGGAACTACTGAGATAGTCATAGCTAAAACAGTTATAGTAGAAAAGGGGTGGGCAAGAACTCTGGGGCCAAGATCTTGGAAACTCTATGCTCTTTTGGAGGAGATGTGAAGGCAAAAAGCCGCCCTAGCAAAAGGAAAAGTACAGAGTTGCTTCAAGCAGTTCCTGTTTTTTTTCCTCTGCATTTTTACTCAGTTATCGCATGCTTATTGCATTGTTTGTTTTGGTAATACTGACACTTGGTGTTGGTTTACTTGGAGTTTTGCCTAATACATGTAATTGGGCTGATTTATAAGAAGAATCTTGTCCGTGACTTGGCATATTCTAGGGATTGGTGAAGGGGAAGCATTGTATTATTTTCTTAGTGTTCTACACAAATAAATTTGACAAGGATTTCCGTAATTGTTCATATTTTTTATGTTGCCACTTGCAACCCAGAATTGTTTTGATAAAACTTAGCATGTGGTGGCACTGTCAAAGTAAATGAATAGATTGTTTTCTTACTCTTTTTATGTACCCCCGTTTCTGTAGGTACCATCTTACGTGTTAGCTGGGGAGAAGATAATTATCAATACTGCCGACAATTCTTTCATAAGCAGGTGAGTGTAATGTGTGATTCTTTTCCATGAGAAATTGAAACATACGTCATTCGCTACATTTCCTGGTCGTCTTGGCATCCCAATACATGGTTTTAGGAATTTCTTATTTCCTGTTAAGCTTAGTGCACGTTGACATCTCTATTCTTGTCACCTTTTGGTAAATACCTAATAGATTGGGTTCAATTCAGATGCTTTCCAACTCAAGCTGCCTCATTGGTTTCATTTTTCCTGCTTTTTGTGGCTATATGTTAATCCATTCTATTTCAGGATCTTAATATCGTGTGGTGTCTTTTATTTTGTGCATTACAGAATTTTGACTTTGCAAATATCCAAAATGTACGTCTGACAGCACATTTTCGTGTTGTTTCGCAGGGCTTAATCTGGGCCCTTTTGAATGCTCTGGAGTTTATCGTTCAGGATGTACCTTTTCTGCAGACACTCATTATATAGGATTAGTCCAAATTTTGTCACTATAGGTTATGAATGGGTTGATGAGAAACAAGTGTTCATTTCGGGGTTACTGCATATGCAATATTTCTTTTCAGTGAGAATGTTTTACATTTTGCATATTTATGAGAATCCCACATTTTGCATATATTTGCCCAGTGGTTTTGGGAAAAGAATTCAGCAGTGACAAGAATAGAAAAGGAAGCATCTACTTGTAATGTAACCCATCTACCAAGGCCTAAGGGTAGCTGCAAAATTGGACAGGCCATTCAGGACAGGGACAACCATGCCCCATGGACTACCATCTTCAATGTGCTGCTCTACTGCAAATAACAATTGCAGATGATAAACGAGGTCTTAAATGTGGCAGATGATATAAATCCACAACCAACCTCTTCAGACAGTTAATTTCCTTCCATCATTCACAGACTATTTCAGGGGGAAAAAAGAATAAAGTACATGATAGGCCACATCATCTGAGACCAGAGAAGCTCTTAACTCCATTAGCAAAACAGTACTTTAAAGTTAAAAAAAGAGATGAAGACCAAGCTTGTAGAAGACTAGGAAACATTCAGCATTATCCCATTTCTCCTCTTCAAGAGCTCAAAGGTTTTAAGATCGGATTGGGAGATTCCAGGACACCCCCGTGTCGAAAAAAAAAATGCATGTATAGTATAGTGCAGCATTTCGACATACATATACTTTATTTTGCCATCTTTTAGATGATGTTGTTGACGGTATGATGGTGTTGACGGTACATGCATGTGCCGCAGATTTGACAAACCTCGCTAATGTTGCATTTTTTTTTAGTAAAACATATTACTTGACCTCTGAAAGAGAAGGTCGCGGAAAGCCTGTTATCTTTTGGCTTTAGATGGAAATATGGTCCTATACTATACAATGGGAATAAGCCAGCAATAATATCGAGTAATCCCCATTTTATTTTATGAAGAAGAATGGGATCCCACTAGACAAAATCTTATCCAAATAAAGAAGTTTGTATCCGTGGAAATAGACATTCTGCATGAACACAATAATATATAGCTCAAGATGGCATTAGTACAGCAAGTTTTAGTTTACACTAAATTTTCCGGTGAAATTGTTCAGTTTTTTATTTAACTTCCTTACAAAGCAGGATAAAATAATTACCAGTTGGACTAATCTAAAGCTACCATACTACTAGCAAACATGCCAAGTGTTTCTGTCGTCTCCTAATCTACAAAGCAGGACAAAATAATTGCCGTTGTCTCCTAATCTCCATCCCATCAAGCGTAGCACCTTTGAGTTTTGGCAAGGAATAATCCAAAGTTGGAAGATTCAAGTCCAGATCGAAGCGGCCGGTTAACTTTGAGATCAACTATGGTGTTGGAAGAGAATATTCTTATTCTTTGGGGAGAAAAACGGTTACCAACTGCGCCCATGAGAGAAATGTCAAGCTTCTGGACTCCACATTCAAGTCCTGCAATTATCAACGACTCAATTTCCAACCCAAACACTCCAAGAAAGAGAGAAGCGTCGAGTCGAGAATTCCCCATTTCTGACTCTGAGGAGAATAACTCTCAGGCCAAAGTTTATAAACTTGGTGAAGCGCACATGTTCAAGAGAAGCGTCGGAGTACTCTTGGTCACATTCATCGTGAAACGCGGGTAAAGATCCCCGGTACTGAAGGTCGATATTAGGAACTGAAGCAAAAATGTACCGCCATCTGGTGGATAGAACTGAGGTGGCCGCTAATTTTGTGGGGCGATATGACAAAATGTGGCAGAGAACAGCATCAGGAAGACCACTAATCCTATCAACCATTCTTGATTGTCTTCGGACTCTCAACCAACTCTCTTATACAGACAATAATGTGGGAACTGAGTGAAATGCCTTTGATGAATTAGCCGGTTGCGTTGAGTTTAGTTGAGAACTGAGATGCCAATCATAAATGCTACTACTACTATTTTTCTTCCAAAATCTTTACTAGATCTCTTGGAATCCCTTTATCTTCCATCTGAGGAAATGGAGATTTGCTTCGTTAATAGTAATTTACCTGATGCATGGCACACTTAATTAGCCTTTCGGTTTTTCCCAGGATTACAGATGCATGCGTCTCTAGAATTGTACTTTAACAACAACAGTTACGTTGTAGACTTGTAGTACTAATTATAGACGTGGAGAAGCCTTAGAAAAGGAGAAATCTACTGAGACACGAAAAAGATAAAGAACAGAATATCTTCGTCAAAGAAAAAGAAAAAGAAAAAAGAACACAGAATGTCACCCCGAGCTACCAATTCCCTCAATAAGCAATTTCTTGGTGATTAACAAAAATGGATTGAAAAGCTCTGCGTTAATATTTAGACTAATTGTTTAAAACTTAAGGGTTTAATCAGAACAACAGCAGTGGCAAAAGTCACAATCACAACGTCCTCAGCAACACCCAGTGTCACAACAGTAACCAGTACCAAAACAGTCATAACCAAAACAGCAACTGCAATCACAAATACAATCACATCCCTGTCCACAGCAGCCACCACCACCGGCTTTGTCAGTTTCCTGCTGCTTCTTGTTCTTGGTCTTTCGCCCCATGAATGGACAACATGGAAAGTGATACAGCAGTTATTTGGCACATTTTGCATTGTCATCTTGTTCTAATTTTGGCTATTCATGGTGCTAAGAAAGGAAATTTCACTCATATTTGATATTTGTGTGAATTGTAGGTGGTTAGCATTAAAAATGATATCTTGAGGTGAATTTCCAGAAGACTTCTCATTTTAGGGCGTGGCCACGCCTTAGAAGGTGGACGAAACCGAAAGACGGACCATGATCCATGTGAACCCGAAGCACGGGATTGGAACCTTGAAACAAAAGTTGTGGGCCTCCTAACCCTTTGAAGACTACTGGCGGCTACAAAAGGCGAAAGAGACCAAAAGAAAAGGGGATTCACATTTTTAAATTAGGAATTAGATAGCTTTAGTTTTCTTTTTCCCTAGCCGTCAGACGTTGTAGACTCTGCTTTTGCTTTTTGGCTTTCACGTTTTTTATTCTTTTGCTTTGGCTTTGGCTCTGTACAATTTTCGTTGGCCTTTGCGTTGTACTTCGGCTTCAGTACGAACATTAACGCAGAGACAAGGAAGACGTTTTCTTTTCTTTCTTTCGTCATTACTCCATCGTTCCAATTTCGCTGATGACTGTGCGGATGAAATTAACCAACCCACGCAAAATTGACACGATGAGGAGCGGCTAATTTAGTCCTCTACCCAAAGGTCGACGCGAGGGCGCGGTCCATAAAATCTGTGAGATCTAATCGAATCTTCATTATTTCTTCCAAGTTATTGCTATTCGTGCGTTTCCTGAATTAATTGTTCATGGGTATTTGATTAATTGAATATCAACGGTCGGGTATTTGATTTAATTTAATAGCCTACTGCCACGTTAATTAAATAGAATCCGTAATTGTTCATTTAGTTGACACCCCGTGGCGACCACCATAATTGGCTTTATGATGGGAAAATGCAAGATCAAATTTAAATAAACACTCTTAGCGTGTTTATTGGTTAGGGTTGGGTTCTTCTAGCTTTAATGCAATTGGATAATTAAATTCCTACGGTCGTACCTAGGGTTGTTATCTGGTTAGGGAAGCAGTCAATGGTCGTACCTTGACTGTCGAAAAGGTAAGGAAGAACTGGTTGTCAGAGCTTATTGATAACTATAACCAACCTAGTGACGAATGGATGAAATATCTGTGCATCGATGATCATTTAATTGGACCGTGTCTGAACAGTTGATCATTTGGGTAGAACTTTTATTAATTGCTATTTTTAGTAAATTGTGCTTTGTGAGTTAGTTTTGAATTTTGTTTGTTTTATTTTTATTTTTATTTTCCTCCCATCAAAAACCCCACATACTCTGAACTCTAGAAGAAACGAATTATCCCCAGTCCCTGTGGATTCGACCCTACTCACCGCTATATACAAAAATCTGTATTTTTCTCGAGTAGGTATTTATTATTGTACAGGTTCGGCACCTGTCAATTTTTGGCGCCGCTGCCGGGGACTGGTGCCTGATTAATTTGTTTCTTTTTGAGTTCATTTTTTTTATTTTTCTCTTATTTTTTTTTTGTATATATTTTATGGCTGCTAACATTCCGTATTTTGGTGATAGACTGGATTTTAATTTTACAAGGGGTTATGAGACTCATACTTTTTCTAATGATCAATGGGCTGTTGCAAATTGTGGAGCTTATTTTGCTTCGAATTATTCACCCAACATATGCCCTGCATTTCAAGATGGTCGAAGTACTCCAATCGATACTTTTGGAGATTTTCCACCTCAATATCAAACGTGGTATGACCCTTATTCAAACGGGTATGAGCAAGGATGGTGGGATGATTCCACTTTTAATTATGAACAAAGGCCAATAGATTTTCAACAGCTAGAGTCTCAAGGACCGTCATCCATGTCAGGTATGTCTCTTGAAGAAATAGTTGAATTAATAGCTACTAACACATATCAAATTCAACAGGAGACATATCAAATTCAACAGGAGACAAATCAAATTCAACGGGAGACACGTCAATTTCAACAGGAGACACAAAGGTTGATTAAAGAGATGGAAGATGGAAGGCGTGAATCGGCATCTACAATGAGCAAATTGATTTCTCCATTTTGTGAAGAATTGCCCTCAGCGATTATTATCGACCATGAAGAAGATGAGAGTATAATTATCCTGACAAATGACATGGAACTGCAAGAGTCTCATGAAGAAAAATCTAAAGATGCAGTTGAAAAGGGAATTCAAATACAAGAAAAGGAACCCCAATATCAAATTGTTCAAGTGGATGAATCCAGTGAACAATCTCCAAATGCGGTGACACCTCCCCCATTCCTTAATCAATATTCTCCTGACTCTTATTCTTTAATTCCTGTTAGTGAGATTGATTTTATTATATCAGAAAATTTTGAGTTTCATGACAGGAATGAGTTAAGAGTCACGATGGCAAAATATCTCGAACCAATAAGTGCTCGTGATGGAGGAATGAGTGAAGATTTAAGGTCATCACTTATTTGTTTGGCGCCAACTACTAATCCATGGAAGACCGTAGCTCGTGGAGTCAAGAATTACTCTATCTACGAGGGCTATCAGGATTACATAGGAGATGAAGCACTGAAACGAGCTACACGATTTTATCCTCCGTGAATAAACATGACGATGTCTAGCCAAAGACATTAAAGAAAGGCGCTGCTTGGGAGGCAACCCAAGGATTCTTTTGTTTTAGTTTTCTTATATTTTTGGAATTTTTATTAAGTGTTAGTGTCATTTAGTGGATTGTTGTTTTGTGGCAGGAAGCTGGCAGTTGGACATACCCACTCTAGTTGATCATGCCTAAGGAATGAAGCTTTGGAATTGATGGTCAGAAGACTCTAGCTTCCAAGGCATGCCCACGCCTTCCAACCCTTCCGAAAACGAAACTTCAGTCTTCTCCTTCCTGTTGGTGTTGCGTCCATCGCCGCCACTCCACATTGTGCACGCAGCCGTCTCCCCTCCTCCGCCTTAGTGTCTCACTTTCCCTCCCCAGTGGTCAGGGAAGTTTCTTTTCTTTTCTCCTAATACTTCATTTGTCTTTTCTACATTGAGGACAATGTAGGTTTTAGGCGTGGGGGAGTGGCTTCCATTATTTCTTTTTGCTTTGTTACTCAAAAAAAAATGAAAAAAAAATGAAACAAAATGGAAAAAATGAAAAGAAAACATTGTAGTTAGTCGGCTTTTTGTTTATTTCTATGCTTGTTAATATTGGAGCATGTTGCTGTGATAAATGACACAATCAAGATGCGTGGGTATGTGGGTAAATATACTAGCTATGCATTTCGTTTTCCCTTGGCAGTGTTGTTGAGTGTTGAATACGCTGGACTTGACCCATTTTTGAAACTTTTGGGAGCTTTTGAGCCTTATATGAGCACATTATTCTTGTTTGCTCTATTTTTGTTTGATTGAGTGGGTATCACACATGGTATTGGCATTCTAGAACTTGCTAATTTATACATGTCGAGACCACATTTTTGTTGAATTGGATGCATTTGAAATGATAAGGGCATTTAGGATTTAATCCTCTTTAGCTATCTAAAAAACCAAGCCCTCATCTTATCTCCCAATAGTGAACCAATTTGAGCTTTTATCTCTCTCTTTGTTTGTTAGCCGTATTGGATAATCCATGACCCTTTTTAGACTCTTTTGTCCAACCTTGTGTCATTAAGCGATGTCTGAAATTCATTACTTGTGCAAGGTAAATAAATCTGTGGTGGCAAGTGTTGTAAAAAAGATGCTGGATGGTGCTGTTTCTGTATATCTGAGATCGAAAGAAAAGCCAAGAAAAAAAAAGAAAAGAAAGAAAAGAAGGAAAAAAAAAGGAGAGAAATCGGCAAAAAGCTGGTGAGCAGAAGACTCTGTCTTCCAGGGCGTGCCCACGCCTTGCTAGACGTCCTCTCCAAAAAAAAAAAAAAAAAAAAAAGGAGAAGGAAAAAGAGGAACGAGTTTCGACACTTGCACAATGAAAACAGCAAATGGAAACGCCCTACTTGAGAACCTACCCCGATAAAGCATTGTGGTTATGTAGTGGATATCGGACATTCTCTTGACACATTACACCCTATTTTTACCTTCTTATCCCGCCTTTTACCTAAATCTCATTACAACCCTATTAAAGTCCCTTTGATTTGTGTATTTAGTTCACTTTCGAGTGGTGGAGATGTGATAAATGTGCAAACTTATAGTAATGTCATTCCATGATATTGATTTGAGCGTTTCTAGTATTCATACACTTTCTTGGAGGTAACGAGTATTACTGATCATATTCTTTTTGGACTCCTACCTATCCAGTATGTTCTAATCTTGGTGACATTGTCAGGGACCTTAGATGCTTGTGTTAGTATAGACAACTCCATAACCTCTGCTCTCTTGGTTGTACTTCTGAGCTCCGAAATGCTTGAGGGCAAGCATTGTCTAGGTGTGGGGGGATTTGATAGAGCAGTTATTTGGCACATTTTGCATTGGCGTCTTGTTCTAATTTTGGCTATTCATGGTGCTAAGAAAGGAAATTTCACTCATATTTGATATTTGTGTGAATTGTAGGTGGTTAGCATTAAAAATGATATCTTGAGGTGAATTTCCAGAAGACTTCTCATTTCAGGGCGTGGCCACGCCTTAGAAGGTGGACGAAACCGAAAGACGGACCATGGTCCATGTGAACCCGAAGCACGGGATTGGAACCTTGAAACAAAAGTTGTGGGCCTCCTAACCCTTTGAAGACTACCGGCAGCTACAAAAGGCGAAAGAGACCAAAAGAAAAGGGGATTCACGTTTTTAAATTAGGAATTAGATAGCTTTAGTTTTCTTTTTCCCTAGCCGTCAGACGTTGTAGACTCTGCTTTTGCTTTTTGGCTTTCACGTTTTTTATTCTTTTGCTTTGGCTTTGGCTCTGTACAATTTTCGTTGGCCTTTGCATTGTACTTCGGCTTCAGTACGAACATTAACGCAGAGACAAGGAAGACGTTTTCTTTTCTTTCTTTCGTCATTACTCCATCGTTCCAATTTCGCTGATGACTGTGCGGATGAAATCAACCAACCCACGCAAAATTGACACGATGAGGAGCGGCTAATTTAGTCCTCTACCCAAAGGTCGACGCGAGGGCGCGGTCCATAAAATCTGTGAGATCTAATCGAATCTTCATTATTTCTTCCAAGTTATTGCTATTCGTGCGTTTCCTGAATTAATTGTTCATGGGTATTTGATTAATTGAATATCAACGGCCGGGTATTTGATTTAATTTAATAGCCTACTGCCACGTTAATTAAATAGAATCCGTAATTGTTCATTTAGTTGACACCCCGTGGCGACCACCATAATTGGCTTTATGATGGGGAAATGCAAGATCTAATTTAAATAAACACTTTTAGCGTGTTTATTGGTTAGGGTTGGGTTCTTCTAGCTTTAATGCAATTGGATAATTAAATTCCTACGGTCGTACCTAGGGTTGTTATCTGGTTAGGGAAGCAGTCAATGGTCGTACCTTGACTGTCGAAAAGGTAAGGAAGAACTGGTTGTCAGAGCTTATTGATAACTATAACCAACCTAGTGACGAATGGATGAAATATCTGTGCATCGATGATCATTTAATTGGACCGTGTCTGAACAGTTGATCATTTGGGTAGAACTTTTATTAATTGCTATTTTTAGTAAATTGTGCTTTGTGAGTTAGTTTTGAATTTTGTTTGTTTTATTTTTATTTTTATTTTCCTCCCATCAAAAACCCACATACTCTGAACTCTAGAAGAAACGAATTATCCCCAGTCCCTGTGGATTCGACCCTACTCACCGCTATATACAAAAATCTGTATTTTTCTCGAGTAGGTATTTATTATTGCACAGGTTCGGCACCTGTCAGAAAGCATAAGCATGACACCGTCTTCTTCTTCTTGTTGACTCTCTATGACAATGTTAGAACAAAGCCCAGATTTTTTTTTTCTTCTTAAGGAATCATCAATTTTGTACTTACATAACCTTGTAGTACCGTTTATATAACACTTTCTCCTGTAAAATAATTTCCTATGTTAGTGTAATATTAGCATCAATTAGGATCACAAATTAAGATATTATCTGGTATTATTGGATATCGTTGTAAGAATTCTTAAGATATTATCTGGTATTATTGGATTATCTGTAAGAATTCACCTCAAAATTTTAATTAACTGCTTCTCATTGGATATCGTTGTTCTTCACCATCTTATTTTATCCACATTTGTCCCTCACTCTTTTTCTCTATATATATATATATATATATATATATATATCTGTTTCTCTATTTCTTATGGTGAATATTACTTTCTCTTTCAATTTGTAAACTAATTCTTGTCATTAACAAATTAGAGTTACAAGCAAATTGAAAGACAATAAAATTATGGATTTCATCTGCTTTTCTGAATCATCAAAAGGATTAATGAGCAAGGTAAAATTCACTACTACATGTGAACTTGCTGACTGTTTGCCCACAAAATTCACTAACATTGCAAGCGTAAACATTCAGCTTCAATGGGTATGTTCTTATATTTTTGTCATAGATATTTCCAAACAACATTAAAACCAATGAAATAGCAATTTGGGGAAAACGTTACAATTTTTGTTTTTACCGCTGGTATTTAATAGATGGATATGTTCTTAATATTCACTGTTATCTCTCTGTAAGACTCCGCATTATGATTGCCATTAAATTAGATCAATGTCGATCAAGTTGAAATTGTTTGCAGAGGAACTAGGCTGCTACTTTTCTGTTTTGTGAATTGGATTGATAATATTATCTCGTTGTAGGCCACAAGTGTCAGTGAAGCAGCAAGCAGTGATAGTGCCGAAACATTGTGAAAGGCTCAAAAGTGTGCTTAAGGCAGAGTCAGCCTGGAACCTCTAGAGCATCTTATTGCACTTTTCGCATTCTCCAACTGCAACATCTAAAGCATCTAAGGCTGTGGTTTCCAATCATTTTTGAAGAAAGATGAGGAGGTATGTGGTTTGGAAATTTCTCCACCCAACTTACTTGTAGTACAAGGGAATTGGTCCAAGTTTGCAAGTATGTTTGAGACATGGAATTGTGCCTAAATGCAGGTTGGTATCTGCGCTAGTAAGTGTTCTTTATGGCTTAATCAATGGAATATAACTTGATTTTTGCTCTTTAGGATTTTGAGTGATAAATTGTTGCACGAGTTACCTGACCAAACCTTTCTATGGCTCATATTTCTACTTAATGTCATAACTGAAGCAGAACTGTGATGTAATATTGTTATTTTTTTTCCAGAATTTGTTTAGGAAGCAGAGTACATGTTTTTTTGGACAAAGAACACCAACGTTCCCATGTTGTTCTTATGAGAATGTCAAGAGGGAGGAGTTATTTTCGCTTATCAGTCAGGTTTTGAAGATGGAAGGTAGTTATCTGTGAGTTTGCCCACCAAAATGCCATAAATTGCTCAGAATGTGGAAATGAAGGTAAAAAATGCTGACTGCATGTCTGTTGGCCTATTTCAATGGCTTTTTTTTTTATATATCTATTTTCTGGAAGTATTTAACAAAATAAATCAAATATTGAACCTTTTCTCCTTGTAGCATGCTGAAAACAGAGTGGCTTGTGACAGGCTTGTAGAAAGTACTGGAGAGCTATCAACGTGCAAGACTTGCTTGAAGAAAACTGGACTTACTGATACTTAGTTCCAGAGGTGAGAAGATTTGATGGAAAGAAGTTAGACATTGTAGACAACATTGACGATCATTTGGACGACATAAATGAAGCATGTGATTGCAGTGTCAATCATTCATTTGGGTGGAAACAGTTAAAGGATTTGGTGCAAGAACCTCATTTAAAGGGACTCATGGTACAACTGTGCCAACAGTTAGTCATTCCAGGTATCAAGCCCAGCATTGAATTTGTTTTAGTAAAATGAATACCTTCGTGGTTCTTAACTAACTTAATTATTTTGACATGTCTACTTCAAGATAAATAGTCACAATCCAAAAAATTGCAGTTTGAATGACCAATAAACAGGTTTTGTTATTGTAGCATTCTATTTGTTATGTTTTAGCTAAGAAAGACTAGCAAACCTAAAAATAAATTATAATTATTAAGAAACTCCCTTGGAATATGTAACATTTCAGAAGACTAATGACGGTGGGGGATCAATGATAAATGTTTCACATGAAGTTCTCCAATATGGTTTCACCTAATTGGAGGTACTCTGCCTCAAGCATCTGCTTGTTAGGCTAGATGAGCATGTTTCAGCACGCTCATTCAATGGAAGGTGATAAGTAACTCTTAAGAATTGAAAGAAGAAGGAAATTACTGACCAATACTGAAAGGATATTGACATCCATTTCCTGCTTCTTTCTGATAATAGTTATCCATTTTTTATTTTTGTTTGGCCCAAAGAGTTTAGTCTGTTGGGTGAAATCAGTCGGCCAAAAGAAGTTAATCAGAGAATTTATGAATGCTAGTACATAAATATAAATTCTGTATTCTTTCTTCTGATTATTTTGCCAAACTAGCTAGTTTGGGTTATCATTTTAGAAAGAGAGGAAAGATTATCATCTTACTCCTCCTTTAACTTTTAGTTAAACATTTTGCTTTGATCATGACTTTCTTTTCAGAAAGAATCACAAGGACAATTTATGCAAATTTGATTGACTTTTGCTACCATTACTTTTTTTTTTCGCTTTTTAGCCCTTCATTTTTGGTTGTCTAGTAGACGGGTGATTTTTCCATTCCAACTTGCATAAGGACTTTTTTGGCTCGTGGTAAAATATTTATAGAAATATCCATTTGAGCATTTTCAAGAAATGTCTTATGGGCTATGTTGTAACATGTAGGAAGCAGTGGCTTCCAAGCAAAAATGTAATGGATGGTGATGTGGTAGGCAATTGCTCACTTAAGGAGTGATGATCAGTCTTCTAGAAAGCAATGTGCGACGGAGTAAATGAAGAGGTATGTAGTCTCAGTGGATTAAAGGTCTACTACTTTGTGTTTTTGATGTCTTAATCGATGCATTTTTGCTGTTTAGGAATTTTTGTAATACATTCTTCATAAGTATTGAAGGTTTGACATGCCTAATTTTACCCTTAATATTACTGCAATGTAACATGGTGATTTTTTTTTTCCTGAATCTGTTTGGGAAGCAGACTTCATCTTTCCGCTACTAGTTGCTTATAGAGAGATCTTTGCTTATTGTGAACTGTTAATCGGATATCTATGTCAATATTTAAGGCAATCAGTGTCTAACAGGCTATGTTGGAACACGTACAATGCAACAGTTTCCGAGCTGTAGTGTATGAATGTAGTTTCGATTGATTAAAAGCTTGCTTCTCTTGAAGTTGGCATGTCTTTCACATACACATGGAAGTGCCTGAGAAGTTTTCATGTATTTTGCAGGTTTCTTCTAATTTGATTTGCTTCAGACAGAGGAAAGCATATCAAGGAACCAATTTGCCGCTGAGACTAGTAGCCAATTTGGTTGATCTCGGTTCCATTCCATTATAAGCTCTCTGGATTCCTCTACTTGTCAATCGCATGAACATAGATCTCATATCATTGGAAGCATTGAAAGTGAGAGGATGAGAAGGCAAGAACATTGGAAGCTAGTTGCTGGATTGTAGGCGTGAAAAAGTCCTTCAATTCACATTTCTATTATTTGTTGCTATACTAAAGTTTTGCTCTATAGTACCGTATCCCAAAACTTCAGTTTAACTATATTAAAAGTGTCGTACACATGGCTGGCTAGAGTGCATGTATTACTTTAGCTTGGGTTACCGAGAGAAAGAACATTGCAACAGATACTTGAGAAAATGAAAAGAGCTTGTCCCTTTATTTGTAAGGGGTAGGCAGGATGTGGGGAGTGGTTGGGAGGGTGAAAAATAATTTTAAAAAAGTGAAAATGAATAAGAAAATAAAAAGCTTTTGTGGATAAACTATACTACCTATATTATACTACTCTAACTAATAAACTAAGGAAATTCTATTGAAGATTACATTTTTTGTAGAGTTTCTCTAACCTTTCAAAGTTGTAAAAACATTTCCAAAGGATACTATTTATAGACGAATTCAAGGTCAAAAAGTGTTGTTAAAGTCGATGTGAAATGTTCCTTGAAATTCCCAAATAATGTTCCCACAAGTTCCTTGCATCTCTTTTATAGCTGTGGCCGAAATTCTTATCTACCATAGAGTTGGAAAGTAGTGTGAAACTAGAAGAAGTTGCAGAGCAAGTTGTAGAAAACAGAAGAGAATACATAACCTCGGGAATACACGACTTACGGTCACGTATTCACAGCTCGCATTTTCACTTCTGTGTATTTAGTACCAATTCAACTGATATTTTTATAATGATAGAGGCCGAACTAGCTCTTGTAGAAAATATAACAGTTGTAGCCCTTCGAGTTAGTTTTCCAATACCTCAAGAATCATCCAATATGGAGTTCTGTGGACCAATAAATGACCAAAATATCTTGGACTGGTCAGACCTCTATTTCAGATTTCAACCATGAAAATGCACTTCTATATTTAGACTTTTTGACTAGTAAAACAACTGAACTGGACTTCGATTCTCATATCAATTATATATATATATATATATATATATATATATATATATATATATCTTAGCTTCAAAATGATATACAGATCACCTTAATCCGTTGCTTGTAACTCAAGATATTGCCAAAATACCATAAGGTGTCAAAGCTATTTTCACTTGCATTTTTCTCTTTAAGTATTTTGCACTTCATGTCTATTTTAAATCACTTCAAATCATCATTAAACATCCAAATATCTTCTTAATTCATGCCATTTGATAATTGAATTTTTAAACCTATAAAAATATCAAGTTTTTACCATTAAAATCTATAGAAATGCAATTTTTACCACTTAAACCTTAAAAAGGCATATTTTCACTAGAAACTTAATTCATCAGCTATAAAAGTAAATAAAACACATTTAAAACAGGTAAAATATATACTTATTAAACATCATATAACTCAAAACTTGCTCATTTGCAACATTATTATCTGCAAACGGAGGATTATGGAACGTTGCTTAAACGTCAAGGATTACTAGGACAATATAATTCAATTTTAATCAGGATTTCCCTAATCTCAAAAGCGTTGCTTTCTTCTTAATTTGAAACGAAACCCACTGAGTTTTGATAATTCTTATAGTATAGTATAATATTTCCTTGACCCGTGCACATGACGAGTTTATATTATGAAGGAAACAGTTAAAGAATTTACATGAAAAGCAAAAGGTAAAAAGTTCAGGAGCGTGTCATTTGTTAAGAACATGTTAAAAATAAAAATGAAACCTTATTAATTTACCTTTGCCAGCATAAGATGAATCTAATTAATTTTACTATTATGAAATGTTTCAATTCTAAACATGCCTACATACAATCAGCATCTCATCTGGTACCAATAAAAAATAAAAAAAATTCTTAAATTACATTTTACCCTTCTATGGTTTAATACTTTTCTATATAACCCTCTAATGATTACAAAAGTTATATATAACTTTGCATTCCATAAATAGAGTTGACTAAAATGTCAAAAGTACCCTTATGTAAAGTTGAAAACTAATTATTAATTATAGGGGAGTTATATATATATATATATATTTATTTATTTATTTATTGAAAACCATAAGGAAGTTATGTAATAAATCACTAAAACAATAAGAGGTTAAAGTGTCATGCATATTATATTTACATTTTAGTCACTTTAGTCATGTTAATTTCTAGACAAGGATAATCTCAATACTTTCATGGATTCCATTACAGAGGACTATTTCTACCACTTGGACACTTTAATCCAAATTATAAGGGGATTATGTAAAATTTTTTAAACCATAGGAAAATTATGTGGAAAAGAGGTAAACCACAAGGGGTAAATGTAATTTATTCTAAAAGAATTTTAGTAAAAACAATTACATTATAGCCATATTCATCCTGAATCTCATATAAACAAAAATATTTATTATCAAAATATTATTAAAGCAGATTTCATATGTAAATAGAAATTTGAAACTAAATCCCTACATTAAAATACAATTTAAAAATTGGGTAAAGCACTGAGTTTATTGTTTTGACATTGAGTTCAAATTCAAAGCATTTAGAGGAAAAGTTCATAGTTTAATCCATATTGGCCCTCATAATTGAAGAGGTAAAATTTGAATGTAAGAAAAATTCCATGGCCAGGAATTCATTTTTACATTTTAACAAGTGATTAGCATTTCCTATCACACAAAACCAGAAAGAAGAATAAATTGATCATCATAGTTATAAGTTGACAGGTTGTCAAGGTTGTGCAATAATAAAACCTATTCAAACTAAAAGTAATTTCTGTAGATAGTGGTGAGCAGGGTCAAATCCACATGGACTGGGTGTAACTGTTTCTTTTCAAATTCACAGTAATACGGGGGGTGTTTTTGTATCAAGGGGTGACAATTAAAGCAATTCAACTAAAAGTAAAATAGTAAAAATTAAATAGCCAACTAAAAATTAAATAACAATTTACTAAAATCAAATGAGTGATAATTAAGGATCTAGTCAAGAAATAACTTCAGCAATGGTTCACCTAATTGATCATCGATACAAAGCCAATTCCAATTATTTACTAATAAATAGGTCATAACTGCCAAACAAGCGATGACAGTCAACCCTCCTTACTGTGTCGGTGATTAAGGTACGTCTGTTAACCACTACTCTAATTGAGAAATAATCTTCGGTAAATCCGTAAGATTTAATTCCCCAATTGCCTTACATATTAGAGGAGCCCTATTCTAACCAAATAACACACTACCATGTTATTTTAGATTAGCCTGCGTATCCCCCTGACACGAACATAATCGTGCCAGTTGTCACTATTTCAAGGCAATTAAACAATTACGGATTTAAATACCCTAATTGACAATCGATTACCAAATTAACTAATTATCCGGATCCAAGATAATCAATTAATTGAACAATTATAAACTCTGTAGCCAGGAAATATGCGAATACCAATAAATAACAGAAAAAAATAAAATTAAATCGATCTCACAATTTTTAGATAAACTAAAGCCTCCGTTGTCCCTTGACTAGAGTGAGAAAATTAGCTCATGTTTGATGAACAAAATCCACGAGAAATTAAAGCAACATTAGCGGCCATTGGCCTCGTTCGTGAGAACTCAATTTGTTCGATTGAATAAGGAGAAACCAGCAACTACAAACAATGATTCAATTCCTCGTAAGGCTCCTGACATCGGCAGGAGAACTCCACTATCAAAAGCTAAGAAGGAAAAGTCCCCACTAGATGACGAAGATGGAAAAGTCAAAGAAAACTAAGCTAAGTAGTCCTAATCCTCCGCAATTCCAATTCCTATCTAATACTACATTACTACTTTGCAGCGGCATCCAGCCTGAAGAGACCCACGAAGACTAGCCCTTCGTTCTTTTTCTTTTGTTGTCCTCCGCAAATTACCAAAAAGGACTTGCATCTCCCTTGTTTCAAAAATGCCCTGGGATAAGTTCTATTATGTGGACTCCTCTTCTGTTAAATTGACACTTGTTAATTTCCCTTTTATTCTTGTCAAATATTATTTTAATTATTAATATTTACTCATATTTGGTATTGGACCCAATTTCAGGAAGTGAAGCAGAAAACTATAAAAAATGAGAGACTTTTTTGTAGAAAATTGAGACTCCTAAAAGCTCAATAGACCTGGCCCACAAGGAGAGGAAGAAACGGAATGGCTGATGAAGAATTAATTGGTACTAAGGGCTCTACTAGCAATAGCAAATGGGAAGAGAGGAAACATTGAGTAGGGCCTTGCCCTTTGGTACCCTTTGTTGACTTATGCGGCGGGGACCACGGAGAATAGGGAAGGAATTAGTCATTTGGCTTTAAAAGAGCAACAAACGTACACAGAAGCTCTTATCACTAGTTTTAGGGAGTTAGCTTTTTAGCATAGTTTAGTTTGTCTTTTTTTTCTTCTTTGCCGTCTCTTCTAGGAGGAGGACGAAGACATAGCTTGTTTTCAATAATTACTTCTGCACTTTTGCATGGGATTTCCTCCATGAAGATGAATTAAATCCCTTCGTCTAGTCGAGGAACAACGGAGGACTTGGTTCTACTAAATTTGTGAGATCGAATTAGTTTTTATTTATTTCCATTATTCACTGGTATTCGTCTATCTTCTGCTTTATGTTCATATGGTTGTTTTATTATTCGATTATCCAGGGCCCGGATTCTAGATTAATTCAATAACCTGAAGCCAATTAGGGTAGTTAAATCCGTAATTGTTTAATTATTCTAAACTGGTGGCAACTGGCATGATTGGGTTTGTGTCAGGGAGATAGGCAGGCTAACTTAAAGAGACCCTCGTAGCGTGTTGATTGGTTAGAATTAGCCTCTTCTAATTATTCATGCAATTAGGGAATTGAACTTCTATGGTCGTACCTAGGGTTATTTCTTGGTTAGGGAAATAGTTAACGGTCGTACCTTAACTATCGAGAAATTAAGGAAAGACTGGTTGTTCATCGCGTGCATGACAACTATAACCAATCTATTAATGAATAATTGAATTATTCTTGCATCGATGATCAGTTGCATGGATCGTGTCTGAAAAGTTGTACCTTTGGCTAGAGTCATATTGGTTATTAATTAATTTCTATTAGTTGTTTTATTAGTTAGTTAATTAGTTATTTATATTCTCCAAAAACCCTCCATACTTCGGACTCTAAAAGAAATAAATTATCCCTAGTCCCTGTGGATTCGACCCTGCTTATCACTATCTACAGAAATTATATTTTTGTTTGAGCAGGTATTTATTATTGCACAGGTTCGGCACCATAGAATTTTTGTGCATTATTTAAGATAGGTCTTCCAGAATTTACAATAAAAGTAATGTAACCGTAACATAATTAGTCATAAAGGAAGCCAAAAAAAATTTTAAGAATTAATTGGCAATGAGAAATAATACTAACTAGTAATATGAAAAGTATAAATTAAGTACTGAAACTATGAGTTATGTTACTAAGTAAATTAAGACTAGATAAATTTGAGGCATTTGTCTCATTAGGTCTCTCAATGAGTTCCGTTACCATGTAAATTATATAACGAGAATGCTAGTTCACTTTACATCAACTTAAGGGCTTAAGTCAAAGCTATGGCACCAGAATTATAGCTATTACCCTCATCTCATAGCAAGATTATCGTTTTCTTTTCAGGTCAGTCAATTTAAAATTTCCATTTATCTTTATTAGATACAAAAATTTTGTCATTTTCATATTCGAGTCCTTATGGAGGATTCAAGGCTCAAATTTTAACTAATGCCTGCTGCTCTAGCTCTCTCGAAGAGTACTCCTATTTTGTAACTGATACGCTAAGTCGTTAAGAAGGTTCTTACATTAAGTTATAAGAATGAAATAAACAAAAGAATTTTTTAGCAAGAAGTGAATACCATTCTAATAAGTACTAATTAACTACACTTATATTGGTTATTAGGGAAATGAAAGTAAATAAAATATATGGGAAATTGATAGCACATAAAAAGTAGAAAATAGCACATAAAAAGGTAATAATCTCTTTTGTGCCTAATAATCATTAAGCTTGGAAGTTACGTTATTAAGAAAGTTCAATAAAAGACGTCTGCGAAATGCTGAGATGAACTCACAAAGGAAACTTAATTAGCTTGAGTGAAGTTAAAGTCTATTAATAGAGAAGCAAAATTAGTAGGATTTAACTAATGCTAAGAGACAATCCAGAATTGATGACCACGGATTAATTACTAACTAATCAATGGTAAAAAGAATTTACATGTGATGAAATTCAAAGTTATATAATTCACTTCTGTAATTAGTGTCACAATTTATGGTCATAAATTCTTGGAAGTTATTGAACGTGGATTACAAGCTTTTCAACTAATGATGGTCATAAGTAAGAAGATTTAACTAATAAAAGAGCTTATTATTCGAAATAGAATTACGATGAGTTGTCTAATAGAACTAGTTTTTCTATTTCTTCCATTCTTGGTGACTTATTTTCTGGGCATTCGCCATGCTCCCGTGTGCCCCGGAATTATTAGCCACGAGTCCAAATGTGTCTTCTTCAAATTGAAATTCATATTCATGATAGATCCCAGTGAAATCATTGAATTTTAACAATTGAACAACAAATTTTGTACAAAATACTAAACACTTTCGTATATCAATTTTTTGTATGGTAATTACAATATTGATACCCCCATTTTCTTTTTTGTTTTTCCATTTTTGCTACAACAAACAAATTGTAATCGTACAATGAGAATGGGTGGACTATTTCCTAACAAAGTATGTCAACAGCGTTCTGTTTCTTTGGACTTAGATGTCTTCAACTTTCATCCCAAATACAAACCTAATGCTTTGAATAGATGTTCTTTGCATGGTAGATCACTATGATTTTTCATGTTATTTGAATTGAATTTGTTAGTGTTTATGCAGTTGTTCCATGTGAAGTGAGCTGTATGTATTTCTAGCTTGAATAAATATATATACAATGTATATAGAGCTGTAAAACGAATGGGCGGCTTGTGAGCCTAGTTCAGCTCGGATCATACTGATACAAGCTCGAGTTCAGTTCATTTGTTCAATTAAATGAGTTGACCTCAAACATCAAATTAGACACGTTTTTTAAATAAGCCAATCCAAACTCATTTTTTAAATAGGTCGTTTAAGTTCGTCTAGGCTCGTTTGCAAATTTATTCAAGCTAGTATTACTAATTTTTCTTAGTAATTATGTAGATTTGCCTTGCCATGATTTTTTAAGATTTGGTTTTATTTAAATATTGGGAATCTTCTTATATTTGGTGAAAATTTTTTATTCAATAGGCAAATGAAATTGGTTATATTTTTTGAATTGCAAAGTTGTATATGATATTTAAACACATTTAAAATTTTTTTAGTTTGAAGTTACTCATTTATGTCATATAAGTCAAGTTCAAGTTTAGACTCAAGTTCGAATTTGGAATAATTCTAATGAGCTGAGTTTGAACACAAAATTTGGCCCATTACATACACGAGCTAAGTCGAACCTAGCTTAGCTCGATTATTTAATGAGCCAAGTTTGAACACCAAAATTTCGACTCAATTTAGTTCGTTTACAGCTCTAAATTTATATGAACTTGTTGCATTCTTTTGAGTGTTATTTTCTTCTAAAGATCCAACACATTTTTTATTTCTGGCTAGCTATTTATTTTCAACAATTCAAAATTCGTTGGTGAAAATGATATGGTTCTTTCTTTGCAGTATTTATTATTGTTATTAATGTTTTGATTGAATATAATGCAACACAAAGCCTAACCAATGAGGGTTTTCTTCCCTATTAATCTTATGAATGGCATATTCGTTATAGATATATTGAATTTAAATGCGGCAGGCTTAAATATGGGAGTTTTTCATTTTTATTACCGAGATTATTGAATTGATGGGAAATGAATCATTTACTTAATTAATATCACAATTGGGATACAATAACTCCAATTATTACACAAAAGAACTTTTTTTTTCTTTTTTAAATAGAAAATGTAAATGAAGTTACTAAAGTAAATATAAATCTTTCTGAGAGTAGGCAGAATAAAACTTGGGGATAATTTTCGAATCTTTCCTTGAGGTTTCTGACAATTTCACTCGACTCTTCTCAGGTTTAAAAATTATACTTACCCCTCTTGGCATAGTCAAATATCATTGATGCCCTCCACTTGGTAGACAATTTTAAATTTAAGGCAATAAATTTTAAAAAATCCATTTTTCTATCTCTTATCTATTTTCGCTCCTCTTTTTTCTAATTAATATAACCGCTTTTTATTATCTTCAATTTTATGGATATTAGCAAATTGAAATCACAAAATCACAGAGAGAGAGAGAGAGAGAGAGAGCAGAGTATGTGTCAAATTAGAAGGAGATAAAGAGACTCGTAGTGATACAAAAATAAATAATGAAATTGATGAAATTAGAAGAACTAAAGATGTAAATTTGTCATATTTTGTTTGTTGTCAAGAAAATCTTTTATAAAATGCCAATAATTACATAAGGTTTCTTTCATTGGATTAGAAATTTTTTATTATATTTTTAGTATAAAGATAGAGTTTATTCTCTATTTTTGAAATATTAATTTTTTTAAGAGGGAGAACTACATAAATAGTCCCTCACATATTGCAAATGTGAAAATTTAGTCCCTCAGATCGAAAATGATCGATTTTAGTCCTTAATAAATAAAAAAAGATCAATTTAAATCCCTTTTCACTGTTCCGAGCAAATTTTGCCCGGAATGTCTCACGCGCACATTACGTGCCCAACTTTTAAAGGGTAAAAAGGCCAAATCACTTATCTGTTAACCAAAATGTAAGAGACAAGGGTTCCCAAAATTCTTCTTCTCCTTCATTTCAACCAAACCCAAAATCTAAGCTTCATCTCCATGGCGGAACCACCAACCTGTAATTGCGGTGCACCGGAGAGAATGAAGACATCGTGGACAACTGAAAATCTAGGAAAGAGGTTCTATGGTGGACATGCCAAAGTTCTGAGCTTCAGCTGCTTCACACCATCAAAGCATGGTTCAAGGATCCACTAAGGTCTTTCTCCAATTGGAATTCTTCTCTATCCTTTTGTCAACGGCATGGAGTTTCTTGCGATAGCTTGTCTCGCATCAACAAAATAGAGCTCTCAGGGAAGAATTTATCTGGAAGTGTTCCAAAGGCTGTTTTCCAGTTGCAACATGTTGAAACCATCAATCTTTCAAATAATCAGTTCTCTGGTTCAATTCCAGGCAATTTGTCTTCTTGTTTGTCGCTTAAACATCTCAATTTAAGCAACAATAACTTTACAGGGCCACTTCCCAAAGGCTCAATTCCGTTTCTTGAGACCTACGATCTATCAAACAATATGCGTTCACGGGCAATCCCAGAAAACATCGGACTTCTATCAAGATAAGAGAACTTGATTTTGGTGGGAATGTTTCGGAAGAAAGAATTCCAAAGTCCATCACAAATTTGACAAGCTGTCAAGTCTTGACCTTGGCCTCTAACCAATTGGTTGGGGAAATTCCACCAGAATTAGGCCTCATGGAGAATTTGACATGGATGTATTTGGGGTACAACAATTTCTCTGGTGGAATTCCAACAAAATTTGGTGAATTAACCTTTTTACATCATCTGGATCTTGTCAACAGCAATCTCACAGGTGAAATTCCATCATCTTTGGGTAACCTCATCAATCTTCAATACCTCTTTCTCTACCTCAATAAACTCACTGGACCAATTCCCAAATCCATTTTCGGGCTAAAAAGTTTAATACCGCTTGATCTAAGTGATAACTTTTTGTCAGGAGAAATCCCTGAAGATATATTTAAATTGCAGATCTTGGGTTGAGAGGAATCGCAGAAGGAAGATAACGCTTGCAAATGGAGGTTTGCACTCAACATTGCAACTTTAGTCCCTTCCATTTTGGTCAACAGATAAGTGGTTTGGCATTTTTACCCTTTAAAAGTAAGGCACGTGATGTGCGCGTGAGACATTCTGAGCAAAATTTGCTCGGAATAGTGAAAAGGGAGTTAAATTGATCCTTTTTTATTTATTAAGGACTAAAATCAATCATTTTCGATCTGAGGGACTAAATTTTCACATTTGCAATATGTGAGGGACTATTTGTGCAGTTCTCCCTTTTTAAGACCATAGGAGAGTTACAATGGCTGTTCTAGGTCAGACTAACTTGTATTAAAAAGATATTTGAGCATTGATATTTAACTTTGGTATGCAATTGGTTGTCAATGGTGTTTGTGTGTGTGTTTTCTTCTTCTTCTTCTTTTTTTGTGGCAAGCATTGATACTATATATGCAATTTAAAATTTTTTGGATGGCTATTTGGTTTTAGAAATTATGTTTGAATGATTGTTAGGGATTAGACTTATTAATTTACGCAAAGTGTGGAAGAAAATAATTGAGTATACTATATTTTTCTTTCTTAGTTTTGTACAAAAGGGTCATTTAGGATTTTTGTGAGAAAATCTATCTTGTTGGACCTGCATTGTTACAAAACATTAAAAGGAGAGGACATATATATAATTTTTAAAATGTAAGGGGAGCTCTCTATAATTGTCAAAAACCTCAAGGAAGGTTTGTGAAATTATCCCGTTGTCCCTAAAACTTGGGGGTACACTAAACCATGTACTTGAATCATATTCAAGTGACATAGTACTTTTAGCAAGGAGATGAGCAGCCAAAGTAAGACGTCTAGGAATCCAGCAAACATTCCAATTTGTAAAACCTCGTTTAAGAGTCAAAATATTACTCCCTCCCTTTTTTTCTCTGTTTTGAAACTCGGACCGGACCGGCCGGTCGAACCGGTTGAACCGGGAACCGGCCAGGTAGCCGGTCCGAGTCAAATTTAAAAACCGGAAAATTAAAAACCCGGTCAAAGCCGGTCAAAAACCGGGTTTGACCGGGTAAAAACCGGTTTTTCCGGTTCAACAGTAATTTTTTTAAAAAAAAAATTCAAACTTTTTAATATTATGTTTTGACCCCCTAAATTGTTAAAACTTATTGATATACCTCAAATATTTGATACTTTATAAATATTGTCCTAAAATTTGATGTTATTTTTCAATTAAATTCATAATTTTAATTCTAAACTTGTTAATATTTATTAAATAATATAAATTGCTACTTGATTGTTCTAATTTCTTTGTATTTTTTTGTTAAATATATTTGAAACATCAAATATATATGAATATACCTTTATTAATATCAATATATTATTAGATATTATATATATAATATTTTAATTTTTAAATAATTTTTATTTATGACGTCATCCGGTTCGACCCCTATCGACCCCCGGTCGAACCCATTGACCCCTGACCCCTGACCTCGGCCGAGTCGCTATCCGGTCCGGTTCTGAAAACATAGCTTTTTTTACAACTGACGTTTAAGAAACTTACTCTTAAGTACTTTTATCTGTCGTTGTATTATTCCCATGCAGCATTAATTATTTTTTCACAATTTTACCCTTTTATCTCTCTTTTCCAATACAGGGTTCTTAATTTGGTGGGAGTTAGTTTGCATGCTTTTGGCCTAGTAAAACAGCACCATTTAATACTCTAGTGAGAGAAAATATGGGTGAATTGGACAATTAATGAGGGTATAAAAGGAAAGTAATGTATAGATTTAAACAATGAAAAACTTTTCTTAATTGGTGTGCAAAACCTTAAACGTCAGTTATAAAAAAAAGGAGGGAGTATCAATTAAGACTCCAAAGCTGTTGGTTATCTTCAGCACATCACCTTCAATTACAACTCGGTGCAAAAACATCAGTTGTCAAAACCCCAATATTCTTATGTGAAAAACCAGCAATAAATTGACCATGATCATTCCATGGTGCCACACCTATCCCAGAACAATGATTTTGCAAGGAAATTGCCCCATCAAAATTTGTCTCACAGAAATTCTATGGACGTTTTTGCCACTAGGTGATTTTGACAACCTTGTTGATGAAGGTGCTAAGTTTGTAGAGATTGAGAAAGCTTCCTGAAATTGCTGAAGTACTTTAGAGGGCTGGGTAGCAAGACTAATAGGGTCCTTAAAAGAACTCTCAAAGACCACACAATTTCGATTGTTCCAAAGAGTCATATTCATCACAATTAACCGGGATTTTGGACAGTCATTTTTTGCTGAAAAATTGCATCGTTTTTCGTGAGCCTATTTTTCTATTACCTTTTTTCCTCACATACATCAAATCGCTACAGTAATTTTTTTACAAAAAATCCAAGAAAATGCAATCCAAACAAGACAGTGTCCAAACCTAGATCGCAATAATACAGTTCAAGAAAATATGATTCATATTATCTTCAGGTGCTACACAAAATGAACACATGGGATAAACAGAGAAACCACAACTTTTAAGATTGGAATTTGTTGGTAGAATGTCTTTGTATGCCCTCCAAACAGAAGCTTTGATGTTGTTGGGAATGTTTAGCGATTCCAATGGTTATTATAAGTGTCACTGCTCCCAGAATGTAGGTTTCTCCAACACGAAGTTGGTTGCTTGATGAGATGGTAAGCACTGTTCTAGGGAAAACAACCAAAAAGCTTTCGTCTTGCCAGTTGTTGGTTAATTTATAAATGCGAAATTGGAGCCTCAAACAACGAACCGACAAGTAAAGCGTAATTAAAGTTTAAGGTCTCAACTCTCAACTCTCAATGATATTACAAATTAAACAAAGTAAACACAAGTTTCAAGATTTCAAATAAGATTTTTAAATGCGTGGTAAAACAACATGAACTCCATGTAAAAGATAACTCCAATTTTCTTTTTTTTTTTTTCTATCCTATGTATTTTTTATTTCAATAAAACTAGCAAATACATCATAATTTTCATCCTGCTAGTTGTTGCATTCATTTATAGATGCAAAATCAGAGCCTCAAAGAATAAATGGCTTGATTAAGCTCTATTAGGAAACTATGAATAGTTTCGACATATTGTGTTGCCTTTTCAAAGTATTCATGTGTTGCAATCTTCTAAAAATTATTGAGGGCTAGAACCCACTGAATGTCTCATAAATAGTGTCTCCATAAGCAAATGTATTTTCTTATGGCCAATATTTGCGATCAATTAATCACCATTGTCTCCATAGCGCTTTTTTGCTTTTCATTCTCATAAAACGTTAACAGTTACCGGTGCATTTGTTAGTGGAACAGGTAAGGAATCTAAATAAAGTGGGTTGGCCCTTAAAAAATGAATGGTAAACGGGGATTTAACTCGTGATACGAATTACAGATCATGTATTCACATCCAAACACTATTCAAGATAACTTCTTTAAAGCCAAATGTAACAGATAAAATCATTTATCCAAACAAACTCATTGATATCAATGATCTTTTTTTTTTCCTAAAATCTAACAAAAAATTTTCAGTTACCCATCATTTTGAAAATTTCAAAATAAATATTAAATAATAAGTATAATATTTAAAAATAAAAATTGAATAATAAGTAAAATATTTACAAAAAAAAATTAAATAATTTGTAAGATTTGATTAGGCTTGACGAGTACTCAAGCATAGTATTTTCACTTGCACCTGTACTTTTTCTCACCCTTATAATCTAACACCCGTCTCTTGCACAACTAATGTGGGAGTCCAAATAGAAATGGGAAAAAATAAATCAAAATAACGAGTCTTAGCAAATTTCTACATCAAATATGAATAAAAAAAAGCCTAAGTTTTAACTCTAATAATAAATCTTATGTAACATAAACAAAAACTAAGTTGCAATTTTCAATAAAACATTGGCAACAAGTCTATAAATCTAAAATTGTAAAGGTCAAACAACTATTTTTAATTGTGATGGAGATTTGTATTAATATTTAGGAAATTTCTTTTGTTTTATATCTTATGATTAACTTTGAAATGAAACAGAAAAATATGACTTTGTTATACAAAAATTAATTACTGGATTACGAGGTGGGCAAAAAATTCGGTAATATACCTCAAACATTTAAAATTTTGAGTAGACATAGATGATCTAATTACTAAGATGAACATTTTAATATTTTTTGTATTGCAAATGATTATTACTTATTAGTTTTAGGGTCTATCTAACCAAAGATGTAATATCGGTATTAAATTTTTAGAAAGATAAGATTAATTAGGAATAGTATATAAATACAAGCGAGGGTAATAATTATTAGTGTACTTATGTACAAGGTAGATAGGTGAAATTTAGGTGTATTAATGAGTGCCCATTGGACACCCGTTAAAAAAAATCTTAGTTTTATTGGCCAATTTTTGCAAGTACTAATTTGGAAATCACTTATGCAATTAACAAATCTAATCCCTACGGCACCTTGCACATTGCTAGACTTATTTCATCTAAAAGAAGGTACATAGACAATTCAATGTTATAGGATACAGTATTATAGGAAACATTTTTGGGTAGAAGCTTGTCTTTGTGGAGTGGAAGTTTATCTTATTAGCTCTTTACTTTATTTTGGTTTAGTGTAATTAACCATTTATGTTTTAGGTAAAGTTTTTGGTTTTTTGCCAAGCAAGAGAAGTATAAGATTTAAGAAGTGAAAAAAGAACAGAGAGATTTAAGATTTTCATGCACTGACGATATATGTACTAACTGATTTAGATACATATCATATAGACAAAAATTTAGTTCTAAAATTCAAATTGAGATAATACAGCATGCATTTAAATTTATCGATATATAAAAAACCCAGGACCAAGAATATTAAAGTGAAATGCGCGGATTGTGAGTCATGCATGGGGTAATTCATGTACACTTTCGATACAATCATTGTACAATTTCAGCATGAGCTCGTGTTGTAATGGATGTCAAGGTTAATTTTTACCATAAATAGTCTCAAGCAATTCGGCCAAATAATAATTGAGACCTTTTAAATCCGTTCAAGTTACTCCATTTCAGCTTCATTGGTCAAACGATGCGACAGAAACAAGGAATTTGTATTAATTCCCTTTTGTGATCAGATTAAAAAAAATGCATTGTTCAAGCTATTCTTAGCCAACGTTTATTCATCACAATTTTTTTTAAACATACTAGAATTTTTTTTAAGGTCTCGATTCTCAATGATATTACAAATTAAATAAAGTTAATTAATAGAAGTTTCAAGATTTCATTGATTATTATCTCCTTCAAAAAATAAAATTTCAATCAACTTGACTTCACTGTGTGTCTCTATTTTGAACAAAGAAGCAAAATAGATAGTCTGCAAAAAAGATGTGTGTTTTTGTCTAGTGATGATAAAATAAGCTCAAGTGGGCAAAATGCAACTTATCCCTAATTATATTCGAGTTTAGTGTAATTGACTCTTTAGTTTGTTTCAATTTGATTGCGAGAAGCTGAAAATAGTTTCTCGTCACTCCTGGGTGGAAATTTACATTCCTCTACTTACAACTTTTTCCACACAACAGGCCCCAGCATTCAAAGAGAGAGGATGAAGGCGCCAACAACAAGACAATTCAATTGAAAATGCTAACCTACTTTGAGGGATTGAGGAATCACCCTGAATGCCTTTCTAGCACAACTTTGAGAGATGATCATAGTATATGATTCCAATTTTAGTTGTCGGTACGTAGTTGTGTCAAGAGTGTTCAGACAAATCTCTTTGCACATATGTACGCATATATATGAAACTCCGTGCACTTATGAAAATATATATATATATATATACACACACAAGTATGTATGCATATATGTATATATACACATAAGGATATACATGTCAGTGGAATAGGTAAGGAATCCGAACAGTAGGTGGAAATTTAACTCATGATAGTAATTACTGATTTTGTATCCGCATTCAAATACCTTCCAAGATTACTTATTTTGAAGCCAAATATATCAAATAAAATAATTTATCCAAACAAGCCTATTGAGATTAGCGATCTTTTTTATCTTCTAAAATCTTACAAAAAAATTTTCAATAGCCCATCATTTTGAGCATTTCAAAATAAATATTAAATAATAAGTATAATATTTAAAAAATAAAAATTGCATAATTAGTCAAATTCTATTAGCCTTGGTGAGTACTTAAGCATAGTATTTTCAAGCTCGAGCTTGATTTGCTACTCAAGTATCTCGGTGCTTGACTCAACTCACTTGTATCTATACTTTTCCTCACCCATATAATCTAATACACAACTAATATGCGATAAACACAATAACTAATATGTACTTAGTCCAAACGGAAATGGAAAAAAATCATAAAATTCAGCCTTAGCAATTTCTACATCAAATGTAAATAAAAACACCTAATTTTTAACTCTGATGATAAATCCTATTAACATAAACAAAAATTAAGTTGCAGTTTTCAACAAAACATTGGTAGCAAGTTTATAAATCCAAACATGTAAAGATCATATAACTAAATTTAATTTTGATGGAGGTTTTGTATTAATATTTAGGAAATTTCTTTTGTTCTATCTCTTGTGATTAATTTTGAAATAAAACAGAAGAATCTAACTTTGTTACACAAAAATCAATCAATGAACTATGAGGTGGGCAACAACCTCAAACATTTAAAACTTTGAGTAGACAGAAAATCTAATTACTAAGATGACCAGTTTAATATTTTTTTTGTTGCAAACGATGATTAGTTTTATTGCCCAATTTTTGTAATTACTTATTTGGAAATCACTTACACAATTAACAAATCTAATCCCTACTGTACCCTCCCCGTTGTTGCACTTCTTTGATCTAAAAGATGGTACATAAACAATTCAATATTGTAAGAAAAATATTTGGGCAGAAGTTTGTCTTTGTAGAGTCGAAGTTTATCTTGTTAGCTCTTTACTTTATTGTGGTTTAATGTATATAACCCTTTACATTTTGGGTAAAGTTTTTTTTTTCACTGGCAGAGGAAGGGTGAGATTTGAAAAGTAAGAAAAGAGTGTGTAGATTTAAAGTTTTTATATATTGATAGTATATATATTAGCAGGTTTAGATACATATTATATAAATAAAAATTTAATTTTTAAATTCAAATTAAGATAATATAAAATGCGTCCAAGCCGGTCAATATATACATTTGCGACGTAAAAAAGATTAATCTTTACTTTATTGTAACTTGATTGCTAGAACAATTTCCTGTCGCTCTTGTCTGGATACTGTACTAGTATTCGTACAATCATTTAGAATATTTTCCACACAACAGGACCCAGCATTCAACGAAAGAAGATGAAGACCCCAGCACCAATAAATTCAAATGAAAATGCCAGGGAACTCCCATGCAATTGAATAACATTCAATTTGCCAGCAAACCATTTCATCCTACCGCACCGATTGTGCGGTCATGCCGTCATGCATGGGGCAGTTCATTTGCGCCTTCGACGCAATGAATGTACAATTTCAGCATGAGCTTAAGTTGTAATGATTATGTAAACAAGTGTCAAGCTTAATCTTCGTCATAAATTGTCTCAAATAGTTAGACCTTATAACAATTGAGACCTTTTAAATCCATTCGACTTACTCATTTTCAGCTTCCTTAGTCAAAAAATTTAACAAAAACCTCTCTTGAGGTTTTTGACAATTTAACCAAGCTCCTTTCAAATTTAAGAAATTACACTGACCTCCCTTGGTATGATAATATGACTATAATGTCCTTCTCTTAATAGATAATTCACAATATGATGCAAGGGTTAAATAAAACCAAGAAAAAGAAACTCTAGCTCTTTTATTATCCACCAACAACCATTCTTTCTTTCTTCATTTCTCTCACTCTTGTAATTAATGATTCTTTCTTCCTTTCTCCTTTTGCCTCTATACCTTTCCTCTCCTCTTACCTCTTCTCTATATCCACAGCTCTATTTATCTTAATGATGACCTACCGTACCATAACCATCTTTGTTTACTTGCTAAATATGTCACTATTTTACTTGCGGGAGCAGATTTCATTGTCAACTAAAGAGAAATGAATATGCTTGCAGTGATGATAATAAAATAAATAATGCAATTGATAACTAAGAAGCATGGAAGAGGAGGGATTAGTGGGAAAATTGTTGGATTGATTATTATCCTAAAAACTCGTGTAGGATGTTAATAAATGCATTTGATTTTCTTTACTTGATTAATATTGTTGGTTCTAGTTTTGTTATGAATGGCTTTACTCTATTTTGCGATGTTAATATATATTCCTATGGAGGTCGGAGTATTATTCTACTGGTGGTTGTAGGGTGGATTATCTTTTGTTTTGTGACAGTGCTGGGTATTAAATTGAAGTTTAGAGGTTATGAGTTTGCTTATTGGTTGTCAAAAGAGAATTGATTTTTCAAAAATATTTAGGCGAAGATGATATTACAAGACAAAGATTAGGATTTTTGAAGTTGCTGAAATTCTTGAACTGTTCAAAGGGTTTGCTTGGTGGGTTTGTCGCATGCTTGGAAATCATTAGATTTGGCGTTAGAGTTTGAAGTGTTTGCTTAGTGATGGTGTTGTTGCAAATTTGGAAGAAAGTGTTGAGAAAACTAATTTTCTTTTTTTTTTTTATAGAATAAGAGTAGTTTAAGGTATTTGAGGAAAAATCTAGCCTGATGGGTCTGTCTTGTTTAGGGATGGCAACGGGGCGGGGTTGGGGCGGGGGACCCCTCCCCCGCCCCCCGTCCCCCGCCCCGTCCCCCGCCTCCTGCTCCTCCCGCCCCGCCCCGCCCCCGCCCGGCCTTGCCCCGCTTCCCCCGCGGGTGTCCCCGCGGGGTTAATACAATTTTATTATATAATTTTATTATAATTAAATTTTAATAAATAATCAAGTACTAAAATATCAACACATCACCAAATTATTATTCATCGTAATTTTACAATTGAAACTCATAAAAACAATCAAACAGAAGTTATTTGAATACAATCCAATATGATAAAATAAATATAATTAAAATAATCAAGTTTTCACTTTTAGTACAAATGCAATCACTAATTCATTATTGTGTTTGTGCTTTTTTTTGAGAAAAAAGTGTTATTCTATTAAGTGTAATTAGAAATTTAGTATAAATGTATTAGTAAATTTAGTATAACTAATTAATAAATTTTATTAGTAGACATGTATAATTATTCATATAATTGATAATATCAATTATATTACATAAACTAATATATATTATATAATACATCTAACTAATAATATCATTATCATAAGTTTATAACTAATTAACTTACATATTATATATAATTATACATATATTTATATATATATATATATATATTTTTTTTTTTTTTTTGTTTTGCGGGTGGCGGGGCGGGGGTATACTCCCCCACCCCCCGCCCCCGCCCCCGCCCCAACCCCCGGCCCCAGAGCCCCCCGCGCGGGTACCCGCCCCCATTGCCATCCCTAGTCTTGTTACCTAAATAGTAAAAGTAAGGGAACTAGAGGTAATTTCTAAAATTTGAGGGAAACTCTTTGCAACTGTTAGATACTCAAGGTCAAGGGAGGTTTGTGAAATTATCCCTTCCTTTTAAACATACTAGGATGCAGAATGGGAATAGCCCACCAATCCCTCGTGACATTGGACTCAACATTCTTGGTTGCGTAAAATTTAAGGTCTTAATTCTCAATGATATTACAAATTAACTAAAGTTAATTAATAGAAGTTTCAAGAATTCATTGATTATTATCTCCTTCAAAAAAAATAAAATAAAAGTTCAATTAATTTGAGATCACTTTGTGTCTCTATTTTGAACCAAGAAGCAAAATGGCTAGTGTGAAAAAAAGATGCGTGTCTTTGTCTCAAGTGGGCAAAATGCTGCTTATCCCTAATTACATTCGAGTTTAGTGTAATTGGCCCTTTATTTTGTTTCAATTTGATTGCGAGGAGCTGAAAACACTTTGTTGCGAGGATTTTTTTTCTCCACACAACGGGCCCCAGCAACAAGACGATTCAAGTGAGAATGCCAACCAACTTCCTCGAAAATAAATTTGAAAATTTTTTTGCCAACAAACAACTGCCACTACACGGATTGAGGGCTCATGATCTGTCACATAATTATTGTTATTTCTTGGCGTATTGCTGGGTTGATGCATGAATTACCAAACGGTTTAACAAAAACAAGGAATGTGCATTAATGCCCCATTTTTTTAAAATTAGATTACAAAAATGGATCGTTCCAGTTACTATTTTTTGAATATATTAGGATGTATGGTGGAAATGGCATACCAAGCACCGATGATTGAGGCTATTTATGTAATGTTAACACTAAAGTTGTTAATTTAAAATAACGTTGATATTTAAATATATCTGACAGGTGCCGAACCTGTGCAATAATAAATACCTACTCGAGAAAAATACAGATTTTGCATATAGCGGTGAGTAGGGTCGAATCCACAGGGACTGGGGATAATTCGTTTCTTCTAGAGTCCAGAGTATGGGGGGTTTTGGATTATATGCTAACTAAATAAATTAACTGCAGAAAATAATTAATTCAAAGAAATAATTAAGGGAAAACTCTAGCCAAGGGTACATTTCAGAAATGGTTCAGGCACTGATCATTGATTCACACATAATTCCACATTTATTAATAGACCAGTTATAGTTGTCATGCACGCGATAAACAACCAACCTTTCCTTAATTTCTCGATAGTTAAGGTACGACCGTTAACTATTTCTCTAACCCAAAAACAACCCTAGGTACGACCGTAGGATTTAATTTCTAGATTGCATTAATAATTAGAAAGGCCCAATCCTAACTAACAAACACGCTACGAGGGTTTTTTTAAGTTAGATCGTATGCTCCCCTGACATAAACCCAATTACGCCAGTTGCTACTGAGATAAAGATAACGAACAATTACGGATTCAATTATCCCTATTTAGCAAAATAGCCTATGTGAATAATTAAATATTGCGCATCTATTCAATCACTCACACGAGCTATAGCAATTAAAAGCAGGAAACATATAAATACCAATAAATTAAGGAAGCAATTAAAATAAATTAGATCTCACAGTAATTGTTGAACCAAATCTTCAGTTGTCCCCTTGACTAGAATTAAGATGTTAGTCCTCCATTAATGGAGAACAACCATGCGAAAGAGCTAAGAGAAGAAAACTAAAAACTAAACTAAAAACCTAAAACTAGTGATTGATAAGAGTTCTCTGTACGTTTGTCTCCTTTTTAAAGCCAAAAAGAAGTCTAATGCTATCTCTAGTGGTCCCCACACCAAATTCAAAGTCTTGTACGTTTCTTTTCCTAGAGTCCAAATGACTCATGCTTCTTATCCGTGGTCCCCGCACATGTGGACAAAACCTCCAAAGTACTTGTTGTTCCAAATCTCTCTACGTTGCTTTCTTTGAAAAGCCCCAAATGACTAAATGCCTTGCACTAACTTGTGGTCCCCACCAATTCAAGGACCCAAAGGTTGAATCCCTTAGAAGTCTGCATTTTTCCATACAAGTCCCTCCTTTTTGGTAATTTTCTGTTTCACTCCTGAAATTGATTCCAAATACCAAATATGAGTAAATATCAGCAATTAACACAATATTTGTCAGGGATAGAAGGGGAAATCAATAATAAAATTACTAACAAATTATACCCTATCAATTCCCCCCACACCTGAATCATGCTTGCCCTCAAGCATGGGAACAACAATTGAACACCAAAATTCGACCATGGCTGTTACTCCAACTACCGTATTGCCAAGACACCAAGAAAATCATATATCAAGCGACACACGTCAAGATCCAAGAAAAATCACTCCGGTTAGCATCTAAACTACCAACTCCTCCAATTTCAAGCAAACTAATCTAAGAAAAAGGAATAGTTGCTCACATTTATCAGCAAATGGTCCAACTATTAATCCAAATCTCAACATTAACCCATAGATCGGTAAGCTGACTTTAGACACACACTTACACAACCTTCACCTTTTTTTATCACGTTTTTCTATTTTTCTCTTTTTTTCTTTTTTTTTTTTTTTTACTATTTTTTTTCTTTTTCAATAATAACAAAAGACTTAGTTTCTAGCCATTAGAGCCTTTTGACGCGAACTCCAACATTTGATAGATGGAGGAGCCCGGTTACTCAGCTCCAATCGCTACGAGACCATGCACTCATAGCAACTACTACCTTTTGACGCGAAAATCAACACTTTAGGTGAAGATCCCCGGTTACTCAGTAGTAACTACTAGTGGAGTACAGTCAACTCTTATTTACAATCATATAACACAACAACTAAAAATAACAGCAGCCAGCCTCAAATTCCAAACATGGAGAACTAAAATTAATAATTGGACCAATTCACATGAAGAATGCCAACAATCATTCCCTATGCCTAGAAGAGTTAACCAAAAATTGGAAAAGTCAAGCAAGTATTGATATTCACCAAAGAGATGTTCCTGAACTCAACTACATCAACTTGATATCCTTTTATTACTAAAACTTGGCAATAGCAGAATTAGAAACAGCAATCCAGTATCAAAACTTGGTATTCATATAAAACTGATCACTAGTAAAAGTAAAAAAGAAAATAAACGAAAAAATAGAACAAATAACAACGAAAATAAAGGAAAAAAAAACTAAAAACTGAACACCAGAAATACCAGCGGTACCACAGCTCTCCCCCCACACCTAAATCCGACACTGTCCTCAATGGAGGTAATATAGCAATTAAAGCGAAGAGAAAAACGAAACTTCCCTCTCAAGCGGCTACGGCATAGGCGGGAACGGGGGAGTGAAGCAGACATGGTGGAAGTACGCGGCCAGGTTCTTAGAGATTGGAGCCACCTGGTTGGCGATATGCATTACTTGCTCATCCGCGTGGTGAACCTGATCTCGGAAGTGGCGCCACTTAGCATCAGAGGCCATCGGTGGGAGAGGCCACTTAGCAAATTCAAAACAATAACAATTTAATAGCCACTGGTGCCTCCCTCGTAGACAACCCAATCAACAAAATGCACAACCTAGGCACCTAGAGACTATACAAATATCCCAACAATACAGCAATTTGAATGAATATGCACTGGGTCTCCCATTCAGTCAAAATAAGATCAAGGGGCACGATACAGAAACTAACAAAGCAGAACTCAAGTGATACCAACAGGGACCCCAATAGAGCAAAGAATTTAACCAAATGGAGCAAGTGAAACTCAACAAATGTCACCAATTGGACATTCAATTACCCACTTTAAGCGACCAAACCTAGCAATGGGGCCAAGCAATAGGCAATTCTAGCAACCACCGTTTAGAATTTGAGAAACAATTTAAGCACTAAAACCCAAGAATCAAGTAGGCAGTCAAGCATAAAGGAATAAGAAATTTTAGTCAACACCACAACCAGTACCTCCGCTGCAGGTACAGGAAAAAAAAATTAAATCAAATGGCCAACCCACTGCACCTGATAAATCCGAACACACCAAGTAGCACCAAAAATGAGCAGAAATCAAAACGACAAGCAATTGGAAACTACCTCCCAAATCAACCCCAACAATTCCCAAACAAATGAACTGGCACAAGAGCCGGCAAATTTTATCTCCCAGATGCAATAGAAATCTCAAGTAGTCAAAACCCAAATAATATTCAACAATATAATCAATACCAGAGAGCAACCCAAACAATGTAACAGTTAAACTCCACGGGCAAGGGACGTCCAACCACTTTCACTCGAGCAAACTAGGAGCAGTGTGAGTAACTAAACAAAGCAACAAATTTCAGCAATTGGACACATATCCACCCAAAATCCCAACAAATGCCCCCAAGAATTCAGCAAGTCCAGTAATAGCAGGTCAGAATTTAGGCAATAACAACTTAGTCACAAGCTCTGAGCTTTCAATCAAGCAGCCAATCAAAGAGAATGAATAAATGTTAGGCAAACTACCACAACCAGTACCACTGGTGTACGCACAGAGAAGAATTAAATCAAACGGCAAACTCAATTCACTAAGAAACTCCAAACAATCAACTTAGCAACCAACTTAATTTATGGCAACAATCAGCGTCATAAAAGCCAGCGTGTCACAGGTAAGCCGACAAATGACTGACTGGAGCCAACCAGAGCTCAACACAGACCCACAGAAGGCAATTACGGAATTAATTAGGCAAAAATGCAGCAGAGGAACCACAAGTGAGTTCAGCAAACAAATTTCCAAAGTAACGCCCAAAAAACAAAGAGGAGTGGAGAGGAATAAAAACCGATGATCCGTGAAGTAAGAGGATGGCGTGGATGGTCGGCACCGTAGGGCAGCAATGGAGGCGCGCTCGGCTGCGCGTGGCTGTCCAGGGGTGCGCTGGGTGGCTGTCGCACGCGAGAGAGATTGAGGGAGAGTGAAGAGCCGGCGGAGGGAGCTGGTGGCACGGCTGGGGCGATGGATGGACCGTAGCAGCTGTTGGTGTGAGCGAGAGAGAGAGAGACTGTCGCGTGTGGCTGGAGCAGGTGGCAGGGATCTGGCGGCGCGCGAGGAAGAGAGGAAAGCGCGATGGCGCCTCAGCTGCGGGAGGGGAGAGTGGAGGCTGCTGGCTGCGAGCTGCGCGCGCGGGGTGGAGCTGCTGTGGTGGTGGAGCTGGTGGCGAACAGTAGTGGAGGGGGCAGCAAGGATCGTGGACGGCGTGAAAGAAAAGAAGAAAAAGGGGAAAAGGGATAGCAGCGGGAAGAAGGAAGAAAGAAAAAGAAAGAAAGAAAAAAAGAAGAAAAGAAAAAGAAGGAAAGAAAAAAGAAAAGAAAAAAAAATAGTCTTTAGGATTTTTTTTTAGTTTAGAATTTGAATTTTCCAAAATAAAATCGCAGGTTACAATGGAAAGTATTTTATTTTTTTTTTATTTTTCTAAAAAATTTTTTTTTCCAATAAAGAGAAATATAAAAATATAAAAATTTTTCTTTTGTCTTTGGGTCGTCAAACACCGCGTGGGCACGCCAAGATTGACAAACGTCCACTGATCTCAGGAGTCACAAACACCGCGTGGGCACGCCAAGATTGCACTTCCTGCCACAGTGGAGAAAAATATGAAGATCGATTACTACTCAACTGAGAAACGAAAAACGAAAGAAATGAACAACGAAAAATAATAAAATCAATATTTGGGTTGCCTCCCAAAAAGCGTCTTTCTTTAATGTCTTTGGTTAGACATTATTATGTTTTTTTCATGGAGGATAAAATCGTGTGGCTCGTCTCAATGCTTCATCTTCAATGTGATCCTGGTAATCCTCATAGATGGAGTAATCTTTGAACACACGAGCTACGGTCTTCCATGGAGTAGTTGATGGCGCCAAATAATCAAGCAGTGATCTCAATTCTTCATCCACTCCTCCATCAAGAGCACTCAACGGTTCAAGATATTTGACCATAGCTACTCTTAACTCATTCCTGCCATGAGACTCAAGAACTTCCGGTATAACAAAATCAATCTCATTAACAGAAATCATAGAGTCAGAGTTAAGAAAATGCGGGTTAGGGAATGGAGATGGTGTCACCACATTTGATGATTCTTCACTGGATTCTTTCACTTGAATGGGTTGCGGTTGGGGTTCCATTTCTTCCTTTTCGGCTTCTTTTTCAACTGCATCTGTACATCTCTCTTCTTGAAAATCTTGCAGCTCCTCATCACTAGTCAGGCGAATTGCACTCTCATTTTCAACAATGGTTTTCGGGGGCAATTCTTCAAATTGAGAAGCCAGTCGATTTATTCTGGATGTCAATAGACACATTTGATCTTCCAGATTACTCATTGCCTCCTTCATCATCTCATTTCTCCTTTGTGTCTCCTGTTGAAATTGATATGTATTAATAGCTATTGATTCAACTATTTCTTCAAGAGACATACCTGACATAGATAACGATTCTTGAGACTCATACTGCTGAAAATTCATTGGCCCCGTTGTATAATTATAATCGGAGTTATCCCACCATTCTTGATCATACCCGTTTGGATTAGGGTTATACCACGTTTGAGACCAGGGTGAAAAATCTCCATAATTATTGAGGGGGACACTCAGATTATCTTGATATTCGGGGCACATACCGGTTGAATGATCCCTGGCATAACAAATTTTACAGGTTGCAGCAGCCATTCTTTCTCTAATAGAGTTTAGTGCCTCTGAATATGCAAACTTAGCAAAAAAACTAGTCTCATCGCCTTCCCCGGAAACAAGATCCAGACTATCACCAAAATATGGAGTGTTAGAAGCCATAAACTATATAAAAAAAATATGAGAAAAATAAAAAAAATAAAGATAAAAACAAAATGAACTCAAAAAGAAACAAATTAATCTGACACCAGTCCCCGGCAACGGCGCCAAAAATTGACAGGTGCCGAACCTGTGCAATAATAAATACCTACTCGAGAAAAATACAGATTTTGCATATAGCGGTGAGTAGGGTCGAATCCACAGGGATTGGGGATAATTCGTTTCTTCTAGAGTCCAGAGTATGGGGGGTTTTGGATTATATGCTAACTAAATAAATTAACTGCAGAAAATAATTAATTCAAAGAAATAATTAAGGGAAAACTCTAGCCAAGGGTACATTTCAGAAATGGTTCAGGCACTGATCATTGATTCACACATAATTCCACATTTATTAATAGATCAGTTATAGTTGTCATGCACGCGATAAACAACCAACCTTTCCTTAATTTCTCGATAGTTAAGGTACGACCGTTAACTATTTCTCTAACCCAAAAACAACCCTAGGTACGACCGTAGGATTTAATTTCTAGATTGCATTAATAATTAGAAAGGCCCAATCCTAACTAACAAACACGCTACGAGGGTTTGTTTAAGTTAGATCGTATGCTCCCCTGACATAAACCCAATTACGCCAGTTGCTACTGAGATAAAGATAACGAACAATTACGGATTCAATTATCCCTATTTAGCAAAATAGCCTATGTGAATAATTAAATATTGCGCATCTATTCAATCACTCACACGAGCTATAGCAATTAAAAGCAGGAAACATATAAATACCAATAAATTAAGGAAGCAATTAAAATAAATTAGATCTCACAGTAATTGTTGAACCAAATCTTCAGTTGTCCCCTTGACTAGAATTAAGAGGTTAGTCCTCCATTAATGGAGAACAACCATGCGAAAGAGCTAAGAGAAGAAAACTAAAAACTAAACTAAAAACCTAAAACTAGTGATTGATAAGAGTTCTCTGTACGTTTGTCTCCTTTTTAAAGCCAAAAGGAAGTCTAATGCTATCTCTAGTGGTCCCCACACCAAATTCAAAGTCTTGTACGTTTCTTTTCCTAGAGTCCAAATGACTCATGCTTCTTATCCGTGGTCTCCGCACATGTGGACAAATCCTCCAAAGTACTTGTTGTTCCAAATCTCTCTACGTTGCTTTCTTTGAAAAGCCCCAAATGACTAAATGCCTTGCACTAACTTGTGGTCCCCACCAATTCAAGGACCCAAAGGTTGAATCCCTTAGAAGTCTGCATTTTTCCATACAAGTCCCTCCTTTTTGGTAATTTTCTGTTTCACTCCTGAAATTGATTCCAAATACCAAATATGAGTAAATATCAGCAATTAACACAATATTTGTCAGGGATAGAAGGGGAAATCAATAATAAAATTACTAACAAATTATACCCTATCATAAATGGAATTTCCAAGTAGATTAAATATTAATTTAAGAATACAAAAAAAAAATTCATAAAGTTCTTCGGATGGCTTTTGGAAATTAAGTGTAGCTACGGTAAGAGGAAATTCTTGGAGTCTCGTACTGTCAAGGCATGAATCTAAACTTGAACTTCTTAAGTTTTGCTTTTGGAGATGATTCATAGAGATGATTTCTAAACAGAGGTATTAAGGAATATTTTCAACAAAATCGATGTTTGGTGTTTACTTCTGTACTTGTTGAAACAATCTCAATCTAAATTGTTGTCGCTGATGTATAGAATATAATGACTTCGTTTGCCTTGTAGTTTTATGAATTGGACTATTTAGCTTTCATGGCAAAAATACAGAATTTTAGTAATAACAATTCCGTTCCGACAAATGGGATTTTTGTCTATAATTTGGAGGTCACTTGTTTGAACGCATTAACATTACTAACACAATCTGATAATAAATATTGCAAATCGTGACTTATGGGGTGATAAAAATTTTAACCCAATTATGGGCAAGTGATGAGAAGTGTTGAAAAGGATTCCTTATTGACGTGAATACTTTCTAACCCAATTGCCCTTTTTTGTAGAGACTTGGACCGGAGTAATCGTTTAAAATACATGTATTTTCGCAGTGTCTCTGAGGATCTTGGTCATTGTAGTTTGTAAGTATGTGTTAAATCCATTTTTGCTTTGTATCATGTTATTTGTTGTGTATCTGTTTCCTTGTTTTTTCTCATGAAGGAACAGATAATATATCAAGGACAAAACCATATAACGGTTAGAACATAGCTGTGATGTTTGCAGTTAGGTTACTTTGTTCTCATTTTCTCTCTAGGATCTATTACGAGGCAAAAACCCTGTTTGATAATTGAATTTGGTATTTAAACTTTATCGATTCAAATTTTAATATGTTCGGATATGTTTAATAACTAAGAATATAATATTTGAATTAATTGAATGACACTGAATTTTTTAGACAAAACTTGCTCCCAAAAATAAGTAATAGACTATTCATTATTATTTAATATGATATAAATTCAAATATATCAGATTTAGACATTATTTGATAATCCAATTCATCACTTAAAATTAATGGATTTGGATCTTAATATATTTAAACACGTTTGATAATGAAAACTTGAACATCTTAATTCATTAAGTGGCACTAAATTTTGTAAGTAAAAGTTGCTCATAAATATAAGTAATAAACTATTCACTTATCATTAAATGTGATATACACTCAAAATATATGATATTTAGTATTTAATAATTTAATGGATTCAGACTTCGGATTTTAGGTTTCAAATTTCAATTTTTAGATTTCAATTTTATCAAACGCACCCTTAGTACTTAATAGTTCAATAACTTAATGGATTCAAACTTTAAATTTCAGACTTCAATTTTATCAAATGCACCCGAAGTTGAAGATGAACAAGGTTGACTAGATAATAGAATCCTCAATTTTGATCCCTTAGACAAAGTTAGTTTCTAAAATGTTTGTTAGGCTGTATTCTTCATTCTAAAGGCTGTGTTCCAAGTTTAAACATCCCATGAAACCTGATAGATTCTTCATTCTTTATTTTTATTTATCTTTTTTTGGGAGATTGTCAAAGAAAAAGAAGTAATAATGAAACTGAAATTACTGTTCAGGAAAAAAACGTTACTAACTATTTGTAGACAATGAAATTGTTGTTTAAAATTTTAGTCAAGATAAAATAAATTGGCCTTTGATAGATTAAATTAAATCATATTAAATTTTGTCAAATCCAATAACTTTTGCGGTGACAAGTTAGGCCCATGCCATGTTGGTCTCAATATAAAGTTGTAAGGTCCATTTAAATTGAAGTGGATTAATTAATTTATTAATTTAAAGTAGACTATTGGGCAAATGTGTTATTAAAACCCAAAATAAATAGGGTTTGGGTTACGCAGGAAGATTCTGGAGGATTTCTTGGAGACCAAGTCTACATATTTTGGCTGTAAATAGAACATATATTGAAATTCCTAAATTTTGAAATAAAATTGTCTTAAAAACTCTCAAGAACTAAGAGAACTGAGAAATCACATAACAATAAATGTTTCAGGAGCTTCCATTAATGTATTTCTCATACAATATTTTGAAGCTCCAAAATTATTCAAAATCTGGATCTTCTTTCTCAAATGCTTCGAGGATGAGCTAATGATATAATATTTATTTTCTGACCTCTATGGTTTACTTTAAGGTAAGACGTATTTTGTATTTAATTTCAAGTAGAAAAACCTAAAAAAAAAATATTTGGAGTATAATGTAGATGAATTTTCCAAATTAAAATGTCACATGTGAAGTCAAGTATGAAAGCAAGCAGCAGATCAGGCAATTCTTTTGGAGCACTTGTAGGCATAGTTATTAAACCCGGCCCGAAAGGGAACCTAGCGAAAAAGGTGGGTGAACAGGTTATTGGTTCAACCAATGGGTGAGTGGTTCAACCGATGGGTCACGAAATATATTTAAATATTATGTTTCATAATTTTTGATATGATTAAAACTATAATAAATTATGTCATAGTAAATGCTCAATTAGTCTAATTCATTATAGAATCATTAATTCTTATAAAAATTAACAAAACCTAAATTCAATTAGTAATCTATCAATTTTCAAATATAAAATTTTATCGAAGTATAATTATGTAGTTTATTTATGAATTAAATGCAAAAGATTATTAGGAACGATATTTGCCTTTACAATGGATTGTGTGATATGTTATTTTTTAAATTTATTTCATAATTTATAGAGTTTGGGGAGTAATAAAATTATTAAAAGATTCCAAATAAATTATGTTTTGAAAAATTAAAATAAGAATGAAAGTCTAATATATAATATAAAAAAGACAAAATAATCAACAAGTGAGCTGTTGGTGTAGTTGTTGTTGCGTGTCCTCAAACACAAGAGGTCGCTGGATCAAGGTATTACCATAGTTGTCAAAATCGTGATCCGGATCGTAGGATCGTACGTCGCAAATCATATTAATCTATGCAGGATCGCGTAGGATCGTAGTAGGATCGGTAGGATCGTAGGATCGTACGATCCTACAATTTTTTGTAAATTTGTGAACTACGAGGCTCCATTTTGCAAGTAAATGAAAATATTTGTGGTATATTTGTAATTTATCAAAGAATTGCAGCCTTTAATTGCAATTAAGAGCTTTTGGTAGGATCTACGATCCGATTCTGTGAAACTAAAATCGATCCTACGTAGGATCCCGATTTTACAAACCTCGTATTACTCCAGCATCTTCCAAACATTTTTAACATGCAAATTGAGTTTTCCTACAAAACCGGGCGGTTTACCGAATTGACCTTTTTATATTATATTTTTTTCTCCAGCATCTTTTTTTCTATTCTATACACTTTTTATTTCAATAAAATTAGCAAATACATGACAACTAAATAATTTTCATCCCACCGGTTGTTACATTCATTTATAGAGTCTCAAACAACAAATTGACAAGTAAAGCCTGATTGGGTGGTTGCTACATTATTGTACGTACAATCATTCAGATTTTTTTTTCCCACAGAACGGCCCCAGCATTCAATGAGAGATGGTGAAGGCTCCAGCAACAAGACAGTTCAAGTGAAAAAGCCAAGCAACTTCCAGGCAAAAACAATTAAAAAACAATTGCCAACAAAACACTGCCACTACACTGATTGTGGGCTCATAATCTGTCATATAATTATTGCTATAAGCATGTGCTGGAAGCTAAGGTGATGCATGGGTTAACAAAAAACAAGGAATGGGTACAAGAATGCATAATTCGCGTGATTGTTAGCCTATGTTTAGGATTCATGATACTGGACTCAATAGTCTTGGCTGTGTAAACTTTAGAGCCAATTTCTCAATGATATTACATATTAAGTAAAGTAAATAGAAGTCTCAAAATTTCATTGTCTTAAAACGTTTGATATAATTCGAGAATTGCGATCACAAAAAAAAAAAAAAAAAAAAAAATCTCTGTAATAAAAATTTGTCGACTACTCGGATTGCAAAAACCATATGTGAGTGTCTTTTTTGCCATTCGTTTTGGGTGGACGACAACTGCGGTTTCATTTTTTCCACAACAAAGGCCCCACAGCACTCTGAAGACCCAAGTCTTCTCTTAATAGCCGTCTACTATTCGTTTTGGCGATTCCTTCCTTATCTCATCGCAGAAAGCATCCCCATCACCATCATCCATATCAGAACTCTTTCATCCTAATTCCAATCCCAAGCAAGAAAAAATGGTTGATGCTGCTGTTAGAGCTACCATTAAGGTTGGATTGAACACGGTTGTTTCCCTTGCCGCTGATCATGTTAATCTGGCTCTTGAATTCCCAGAGGAGCTGGAGAGACTCAAAGATTCTGCTGCAATGATCCGAGGCTTCTTGGCCGGTGCCGACAAGGACATGCGTAGACCAGAGGTGCAAATTTGGCTCGAGCAGCTGGAAGATGAGGTTTTCAAAGCTGACAATGTGCTGGACGAGCTCAACTATGAAAATCTTCGTCGGAAGGTGAAGTATCAAAATCAAAATCAACTCACGAAGGTATTCTTCTGCTTTTCATTCTTTAATGAAATTGCTTTTCGTTGGAGGTTGGGTTCAACGATCAGGGGGGTCAACGCGAACCTTGAAGGGATCCATGGGCGTGCCAGAGGTTTGAGTCTGGAGTGCAAGGGCCAATCTGAAGAAGCATCGGGAGCCACAGCAAACCGACAGACCGACTCTATGATTGTTCCAAGTGATGTCATTGGAAGACACGAGGATGAATCAAAAATAGTTGACAAGTTGTTGACCCAATCTAAAAGTGATCGTATTTCAGTTATTTCCATAACCGGCCCGCCAGGATTAGGAAAAACAACTCTAGCTAAAGCCGTTTTCAACAATCCACAGTTTGATAATCATTTTGACAAAAAAATTTGGGTTTGTGTGGCTAAACCGGTTAACATCTTGCAGCTCTTCAAAATGATTCTAGAAACGTCAACAGGAAAAAAGGCTGAAGTGGATAATAGGCAAGTAATAGTTAAAGGAATTGAAACTGAACTTAAGGAAAAAAGATATTTGCTTGTTCTTGACGATTTGTGGAATCATCAACAACTATTGTTGGATAACTTTTTCACCACATTTAAGGCACTCGAAGCGAAGAAAGGGAGCTGGTGTCTTGTTACCACTCGTCTAGAACATGTGGCAACTACTCTGTCTGGACTTCCGCAGATCAATTTTACTCGCCATAAGCTAGCAAAGCTATGCAGTGATGGTTGCTGGTCCATCATTAATAAATGGGTAAATGTAGGGGAAGAAGTACCAAAAGACATAAAGGAGCAAGTTTTAGGAAGATGTAAGGGTCTACCTCTGGCAGCAACGTTAATTGGTGGTTTGTTATCTAACAAGGGAATAGAGGATTGGCTATCTATTTTGAAGGAGAGCCTCTTGAATGGAGATCAGGGTGGGATTGAGCAAATAATTAAGGTGAGTTTTGATCATCTGTCACCTGCACCGGTTAAGAAATGCTTTGCATATTGCTCAATTTTTGATCAAGATACTGACTTGGAACAAGATCTACTAGTTGAGCTTTGGATGGCTGAAGGCTTTCTTCAACCGGATTCCCAAAATCAAACGATGGAGGGAATGGGATGTGAGTATTTGAGAATTTTGCTGCAAACTTCCTTATTGGAAGAAGTAAGACGTTGGAGGGGAACTTGGTATAAAATGCATGATCTTGTGCATGATTTTGCAAAATCAATTTTGAATCGTAACAGCCGCAATCAGGACCGTTACCTTGCGGCATCTGAAAGAATGTTAGAAAACATGAACGAAAAAGCATCAGCATCACTTCGCACATTATTTCTGGACGGTGGCATAGCTGATGATATGTTATCAAAGTTCAAATACTTACATGTCCTAAAATTGTTTGGAGAAGATGTCAAAGAGTTGCCGACCTCCATTGGCAAACTAATACATTTACACTTACTTGACATATCAGGTTCTAGCATTAGAACTTTGCCAGAATCTCTTTGCAAACTTTACTGTTTGCAAACACTGAGAATTGACGCGCTTGAAAAAGGTTTTCCAAAGGAGATGAGCAATTTGATTAGCATGAGACATCTTCACTATTTTCATGATGATACAAGATGCAAAATCAATTTGATTAGCATGAGACACCTTCACTATTTTCATGATGATACAAGACGCAAAATCCAAATGCCATCCGGGATTGGACGATGGACTTGTCTTCAAACATTGGAGTTCTTTAACATAGGTCGTCAAGAGGAAGGTCGTGGTATCCAAGAGCTTGGAACCTTGGAAGATCTTAAAGGCTCCTTGGAGATCAGAAATCTTGAATTAGTAAATGGCAAAGATGATGCTGAACTGGCGAACCTATCTAAAAAGCCAAATCTGTATCGGTTGGTATTTGAGTGGGGCAATAGGGATCGGGAAAGTAATAAATGCGATGAAAATGTGTTGGAAGGCCTCCAACCTCACCCAAATTTAAAAGAGTTGCATATCCGGAATTTTAGGGGTGAACAGATTCCACAATGGCTTGTGAACTCATCAACATTAGTGGAATTGTACTTTGTCAATTGCCATGTTTTGCTGGCAGAAAAGGTTTTGAGCAATATAACCACACTCTCGTCCCTTAAATTAAATGGTGACTTAAATCTCTTTGGTAATCAACGCGTCGAGTCTCTAAAATTAGTGATACGACCAGAGAGCAGCTTGAGCGACTCTGTCTTTTTCCAACTCTTCAGCGTGTAGTATTGGGGGATGCCCATAATGTAACAACATTAAGAGGAATGAGTTGCGCCGCTTGTCTTAAGAGATTGGAGATAGACCGTTGCAAGAATTTACGAGAGTTGCCAGAAGATCTGTATCAATTTCAAGCTTTAGAGCACTTGGCGATACGGGGTTGCCGGAGAATTGATTCATTTGGATATCCAAATCCTAAAAATTCATTTGGACAGAAAGGCCTCCTTAAGTCTCTTGAGCGATTTACTGTCGAAAGGTGCGGTGCATTAACAAGTTTGCCAGTGGAGATGTTCGAGTCGTGTACGTCTCTCCGAAAGCTGAATTTGTCCAATTGCCGCAGTCTGGTCTCCTTTCCCCTTGATTTGCGACGGACCCCTTCTCTTGAGAGCTTCTCATTATACTGGTGTGCCAACTTGATTGCTGGGATGCCTAGTGGATTTGGCTATCTTACCAGCTTAAGGGAAGTGCACATTGGTCCCTTCTCAGATTACTCAGTAATCGAATTTGATTGGGCTGGATTAGCATCTTCATCATCACTCCGACACGTGTCTTTGAATGGAATGCCTGACACGAAATCTCTGCCACATCAGCTTCAAGACTTGACTACCATCACATCACTGTCTCTACATCTCTTCGGAGCAATCGAGGCCTTACCAGATTGGCTTGGGAACCTTGCGTCTCTTGATGAGCTAATCCTCCGTGGATGCCCAAAGCTTGAATATTTACCCTCCGTAGATGCCATGGAACGCCTCAAATTAAGACGTCTGGAAATTGACGGTTGTCCTCTATTAACCGGAGGATGCACACCTGAAAGCGGCTCCGAGTGGCCCAAGATCTCTAATATTTCAGAGCGTGAAATTTATTGATCCGGTAAGATCTCATCTCAAAATTTTAATTAATTCCTTCTCATTATTGGATCATCTTATTCTACCCGTATTTCTCCGGGTATACCTTCCATTCCTATTTTATTGACATTAAAACTTAAGTATAAGATTAAAGCCATCATATCTTATATAACACAGTAAGAATCCCAATACACGAAAGAAGTAGTAGTGTTTTGCTGTTAATTTTCTTGTTTGCTTATTTTCAATTATATTCCTAAAATGCATTTTAACTTGAGTAACAGAAATATGTGAAACAAATGAATGACAATTTTGGAACATTAACTTATCCAAATAATTGTAATATACTTTCTAAATTAAAACTTAGATAAAAACTACTAACATTATACATACAACAAATAATTATCAATCTGATACAACTACTTATATTGTTAAGAATATGTAAAATAAATTTGCAAATCACATGACTAATATACTCTATTCTAAATCTAGAAAAAATCATAAATTAGAACTAAAATCATTAGCAATTACAAATAAATAAAGAAATTCATACAAATAAATTAACAAATCTTTTCTGAAATAGCCAATATGTACTTCTGAGGTTTCGGCCGAACCAAAGTGGTGTCGGAAAGAAACACATTCAAAAGTTGAATTGATATCTTTAAAAGCCCACTACACTCAACAGCACTTGAAGGTGACAATTTTTGGTTTTTACCGCTAGCATTTAACGGGTGGATATGTTCTTAATATTCTCTCTGTAAGACTCTGAATTATGATTGCCGTAAAATTAGCTCAATGTCGATTAAGTTGAAATTGTTTGCAGAGGAACTAGGCTGCTGCTAAAACTATAAATTCTTATCATCTTTTAAAATTTTTGAAATTCAGATACTATAACTAGCTACTTTTCTATTTTGTGAATTGGATTGATAATATTATGGCCTTGTAGGCCACAAGTGTCAGTGAAGCAGCAAGCAGTGATAGCGCCGAAACATTGTGAAAGGCTCAAAAGTGTGCTTAAGGCAGAGTCGGCCTGGAACCTCTAGAGCATCTTATTGCACTTTTCGCATTCTCTAACTGCAACATCAGGTTGTGGTTTCGAATCATTTTTGAAGAAAGATGAGGAGGTATGTGGTTTGGAAATGACTCCACCCAACTTACTCGAAGTACAGGGGAATTGGTCCAGTTTGTATCTGACATAGATGATGATTCTTGAGACTCATACTGCTGAAAATTCATTGGCCCTGTTGTATAATTATAACTGAAGTTATCCCACCATCCTTGATCATACCCGTTTGGATTAGGGTTATACCACGTTTGAGACCAGAGTGAAAAATCTCCATAATTATTGAGTGGGACACTCAGATTATCTTGATATTCGGGGCACATACCGGTTGAATGATCCCTGGCATAACAAATTTTACAGGTTGCAGCAGCCATTCTATCTCTAATAGAGTTTAGTGCCTCTGAATATGCAAACTTAGCAAAAAAACTAGCCTCATTGCCTTCCCTGGAAACAAAATCCAGTCTATCACCAAAATACGGAGTGTTAGAAGCCATAAACTATAAAAAAAAAATAAGAGAAAAATAAATAAAATAAAATAAAAACACGATGAACTCAAAAAGAAACAAATAATCTGGCACCAGTCCCCAGCAACGGCGCCAAAAATTGACAGGGTGTCGAGCCTGTGCAATAATAAATACCTGCTCAAATAAAATATAATTTCTATAGATAGTGATAAGTAGGGTCGAATCCACAGGGATTGGGGATAATTTATTTCTTTTAGAGTCCGAAGTATGGGGGGTTTTTTTGGAAAATATAAAATAACTAATTAGCTAACTAATAAAACAACTAATAGAAATAAATAGAAATTAATCAATAACCAATATGACTCTAGCCAAAGGTACAACTTTTCAGACACGATCCATGCAACTAATCATCGACGCAAAGATAATTCAATTACTCATTAATAGATTGGTTATAGTTGCCATACACGCGATGAACAACCAACCTTTCCTTAATTTCTCGATAGTTAAGGTACGACCGTTAATGATAGAACCGTTATTTGGCACGTTTTGCAGTGTTATTTTGTCCTGATTTTGGCTATTTACTGTGCTAAGTACTGAGGTTTAACTTATATTTCATATTTGTACGAATTATAGGTGGTCGGCACTAAAATGATCTCTTGAGGCAAATTTACAGAAGACCCTTTGTCTCAAAGCGTGGCCACGCTTTACAAGGTAGACGTTACCGAAAAGACGGACCGTGGTCCACGTGAACCCGAAGCGCTGGATTAGAACCTTTAACAAAAATTGTGGGCCTCCTAACCCTGGAAAGACGTCTCCTACGGCTGCTTCAAATGAAAAAAGAATAGGAAGGACCCACGATGGCTGATGAAGACTTCAGCTTTTAGTTTTTCTTGGGTTTTTTTTTGTCAGACGCTTTCCGTCGTTTTTGCTTCTTCTTCGGCAGCAAATTAGATAGCCAGATTGACATTGAATCAAAATAGTAGCTTTAGTTTTTCTTTTCCCAGGCGCTAGACGTCGCTTTCCTCTTTTGACTTTTAACTTTTCCGCTGGACAATTCATTCGTAGCTTTGGCTTTGTAATTGGGACTCCAAAGCAGAGACGAAGGCAGGGCCTTTACTGTTGCTATTGCAGTTAATTCCCCTTTCCCAATTCTTTGGCAAATAATTGAATGAATTCAATTAAACCACGCGGGATTGAAATGATGAGGAGCGGCTAATTTTCCCCTCTACCCAAAGGTTGACGCAAGGGCGTGGTCTATAATATCTGTGAGATCCAATCAAGCTTTCATTATTTCCTCCAATTTGTTGCTATTCGTGCGTTTTCTGAATTAATTGTTCATGGGTATTTTATTAATTGAATATCAACGGTCGGGTATTTGATTTAATTTAATAGCCTACTGCCACGTTAATTAAATAGAATCCGTAATTGTTCATTTAGTTAATACCCCGTGGCAACCACCATAATTGGCTTTATGATGGGGAAACGCAAGATCTAATTTAAATAAACCCTCTCAGCGTGTTTATTGGTTAGGGTTGGGTTCTTCTAGATTTAATGCAATTGGGTAATTAAATTCCTACGGTCGTACCTAGGGTTGTTATCTGATTAGGGAAGCAGTCAATGGTCGTATCTTGACTGTCGAAAAGGTAAGGAAGAACTGGTTGTCAGAGCTTATTGATAACTATAACCAACCTAGTGATGAATAGATGAAATATCTTTGCATCGATGATCATTTAATTGGACCGTGTCTGAGCAGTTGATCCTTTGGGTAGAACTTTTATTAATTGCTATTTTTAGTGAATTGTGCTTTGTGAGTTAGTTTTGAATTTAGTTCGCTTTATTTTTATTTTACTTTTATTTTATTTATTTCTCTCCCAGTGAAAATCCCCCAATTTTGTTCTATTGATTTGGAAAGAAATAATTTCCTACCCGCTCCCTGTGGAATCGACCCTACTTGCCATTATATGCAAAAATTAATATTTTTATAGACAAATCCGATATATCGGATCAAGCAAACTCTTCGGGAACAGGGTGAATCAAGTAACCCATTGCACACCTAGGGTCCCTGCTCCAGTACTTGGATTTGTTTTATAATTATTTAATTGAGGTGGTAATTAGAACTTTTTTTTTAGTAATTATTATTGCACAGGTTCGGCACCTGTCAATTTTTGGGGCCGTTGTCGGGGAGTTGGCGTTTGGATTATTTGTTTCTTTTTAAATTCAATTTTTATTTTATTTTATTTTTCTTGGTATTTTTGCTAGTTTATGCCCCGTTCTTCTAGCATAGGTGAATTGATATACGATCCTAAGGTTGAGAAGGCAGCGCGTAGGCGGAGGCAAGAGACCAAGAGACGAAAAGAAGGGCACTTATTTGTTGCAAACGAGTCAGTAGAAGACGAAATAAGCATGGCCAACACCCAAACATTAAGGGAGCTGGCTGCCCCGGAGTTGACTCACCAGCCCTTATGCATCACATTCCCCACTTTGGCAGAGAATACTGTTTTCGAACTGAAGTCAGGGCTGATTCACCTCTTACCTTCTTTCCATGGTCTCTCTGGCAAAGAACCCCACAAACATGTCAAGGAGTTCGAGGTAGTTTGCTCTAGCATGAAACCTCCTGGGGTCATTGAAGAACAAATAAGACTTAGAGCTTTCCCCTTCTCTCTCAAGGATGCAGCAAAAGATTGGCTATACTACCTACCAGCGGGTAGTATTACCACATGGGCACAGTTAAAAAAGAAGTTTTTGGAAAAATTCTTCCCTGCATCCCGGGCTGCGAGTTTGAGGAAAGAGATCTGCGGCATTAAACAATATCCTGGTGAGTCCTTGTATGAATATTGGGAAAGGTTTAACAAGTTGTGCACTAGATACCCGCAGCATCAAATTAGTGAACAACTGTTAATCTAATACTTCTATGAAGGGCTCCAATCAACCGATAGGAGTATCATTGACGCTGCGAGTGGGGGAGCACTTGCAAACAAGACACCGAGGGAAGCGTGGGAGTTCATCGAAGCCATGGCAGAGAACTCCCAGCAATTTGGCTTCCGTGAGAGCAACCCTCCCCGTAGAGTCAACGAGGTAGAGACTTCATCTATACAGCAGCAACTGTCAGAATTGACGTCTGTTGTTAGGCAATTAGCCATGAGAGACACACCGCGAGTGAAGGTGTGTGGAATCTGTACTAACATGGACCACTGCACGGACACGTGCCCCATTTTGCAAGAGGACGGGACGGAACAGGTAAACATGGCCGGAGGCGTGCCCACGCCCCGCAGACAGTACGACCCATACTCCAATACGTACGATCCGGGCTGGAGGGACCATTCCAATCTCAGTTATGGGAACAGGCAACAAAATTCATTTCCGAATCGTCCACCAAGATTCCACCAGCCATGGCAACCAAAATCTCAACCCTCGTCCTCCAATTCAAGAAGCTCCCTGGAGGACCTAGTCAAAAGCCCAAAAATTGACAGGTGCCGAACCTATACAATAATAATTACTAAAAAAAAAGTCCTAATTACGACCTCAATTAAATAATTATAAAACAAATCCAAGTACTGGAGCAGGGACCCTAGGTGTGCAATGGGTTACTTGATTCACCCTGTTCCCGAAGAGTTTGCTTGATCCGATATAATGGATTTGTCTATAAAAATATTAATTTTTGCATACAATGGCAAGTAGGGTCGATTCCATAGGGAGCGGGTAGGAAATTATTTCTTTCCAAATCAGTAGAACAAAATTGGGGGATTTTCACTGAGAGAGAAATAAATAAAATAAAAGTAAAATAAAAATAAAGCGAACTAAATTCAAAACTAACTCACAAAGCACAATTCACTAAAAATAGTAATTAATAAAAGTTCTACCCAAAGGATCAACTGCTCAGGCACGGTCCAATTAAATGATCATCGATGCAAAGATATTTCATCTATTCATCACTTGGTTGGTTATAGTTATCAATAAGCTCTGACAACCAGTTCTTCCTTACCTTTTCGACAGTCAAGGTACGACCGTTGACTGCTTTCCTAATCAGATAACAACCCTAGGTACGACCGTAGGAATTTAATTACCCAATTGTATTAAAACTAGAAGAACCCAACCCTAACCAATAAACACGCTGAGAGGGTTTATTTAAATTAGATCTTGCGTTTCCCCATCATAAAGTCAATTATGGTGGTTGCCACGGGGTGTTAACTAAATGAACAATTACGGATTCTATTTAATTAACGTGGCAGTAGGCTATTAAATTAAATCAAATACCCGGCCGTTGATATTCAATTAATAAAATACCCATGAACAATTAATTCAGGAAACGCACGAATAGCAACAAATTGGAGGAAATAATGAAAGCTTGATTGGATCTCACAGATATTATGGACCACGCCCTTGCGTCAACCTTTGGGTAGAAGGGGAAATTAGCCGCTCCTCATCGTTTCAATCCCGCGTGATTTAATTGAATTCATTCAATTATTTGCCAAAGAATTGGGAAAGGGGAATTAACTGCAATAGCAACAGTAAAGGCCCTGCCTTCGTCTCTGCTTCGGAGTCCCAATTACAAAGCCAAAGCTACGGATGAATTGTCCAGCGGAAAAGTTGAAAGTCAAAAGAGGAAAGCGACGTCTAGCGCCTGGGAAAAGAAAAACTAAAGCTACTATTTTGATTCAATGTCAATCTGGCTATCTAATTTGCTGCCGAAAAAGAAGCAAAAACGACGGAAAGCGTCTGACAAAAAAAAAACCCAAGAAAAACTAAAAGCTGAAGTCTTCATCAGCCGTCGTGGGTCCTTCCTATTCTTTTTTCATTTGAAGCAGCCGCAGGAGACGTCTTTCCAGGGTTAGGAGGCCCACAATTTTTGTTAAAGGTTCTAATCCAGCGCTTCGGGTTCACGTGGACCACGGTCCGTCTTTTCGGTAACGTCTACCTTGTAAAGCGTGGCCACGCTCTGAGACGAAGGGTCTTCTGTAAATTTGTCTCAAGAGATCATTTTAGTGCCGACCACCTATAATTCGTACAAATATGAAATAAAAGTTAAACCTCAGTACTTAGCACAGTAAATAGCCAAAATCAGGACAAAATAACATTGCAAAACGTGCCAAATAACGGCTTTATCAAATCCCCCCACACCTAGATAATGCTTGCCCTCAAGTAGTTCGGAGCTCAGAAGTACAACCAGGAGAGCAGAGGTCATGCAGCAGTCTATACTAACATAAGCATTTCAGATCCCTAACAATATCGTCAAAATTAGAACACACCGGACAGATTGTAATTTAAAGAAGATATATGAATACTAGGAACGCTCAAATCAACATCACAGAATGTCATTACCATAGGCTTGCACATTTATCACATCTCCACCACTCAAAAGTGAACTAAATACATAATCAAAGGGACTTTAATAGGGTTGTAATGGGGCTTCGGGTGAAAGGCGAGTTAAGAAGGTGTAGATAGGGGGTAAAGTGTCAAGAAAATGTCCGAAATTCACCAATAACCACAGTGCCTTACCGGAGGGGTTCCACAAACAAGGCAGTTTTCATTTGCTGTACACACTGTACAAGTGTCCCCAATTTTTTTTCTCTTTCTCTCTTTTTTTTTTTTTTTTTGGAGAGAACTGCTCGCAAGGCGTGGGCACGCCTTGTAGCCCTCAGTCCTCTGGTCAATGGCCTTTTTCCAATTTCTCCCCCTTTTTACAAGGATAACATCATACAGCTCCCAATCTAACAGCACTTGCAACCCCAAATTTTGTTTGCTTTGCACGAATGATGGATTTCAGACATCCCTTGACAACACAGGGATAAACAAGAAAGTTTAAAGGGGTTTCGGGTTAACAAACACGGATAACAACCAAAAGCGAAGGATAAAGCTCAAATTGGTTCACTATTGGGAAACAATATGAATGCATGATTTCCTTTCGAAAGCTCAAGGAGGGTCAAATCCTAAATGCCCTTATCATTTTGAATGCATATAGTTCAACATAAATGTGGTCTTGACGTGTACAAAATAGCAAGTTCTAGAATGTTCATACCATGTGCGATACCCACTCAATCAAACAAGAATAGAGCAAACAAGAATAATATGCTCAAACAAGGCTCAAAAGCTCCCCAAAAGTTTCAAGAATGGGTCAATTCCAGCATATTCAACATTCAACGACATTGCTTAGGGAAACAAAATGCATAGCTAGCATACTTGACCACATAACCACTCACTTTGATTGTGTCATTCATCATAGCAACATGCCCCAACACTTAACAAGCATAGAAATAACCAAAAAACCGACTAACTACCATTTTTTTTTCATCATTTTGTTTTTTCATGTTTTTTTCCCTTTTTTTTATGAGTAACAAAGCAAAAAGAACTAATGAAAAAGAGAAAGAACTAATGAAAAAGAACTAATGGAAGCCACTCCCCCCACACCTAATACCTACATTGTCCTCAATGTAGAATAGACAAATAAAGTATTTAGGAGGAAAGAAGAGAAACTTTCCTGACCACTGGGGAGGGAAAACGAGATACTAAAGTGGAGGGGGGTGACGCGGGGTGAATCCAATGTGCGCGAAGAAGGCCGCCTGATTCTCTGCCTGAATGCGGGCGAAGACCTGGAGCGCCATAAGACGGCCATCTATTCTCGACAGTTGGGTGTTGAGCTTATCAACAGAATCTTGGAGGTCCGGGTAGCAGGGGTCCCCAGCAAGAGGAGGATGAGAGGAGGACGGACCCGCCTGATCCGGATGGGGTGGTGAGTCAGTGGAGGGTGCAGTGGGAGGCTCCCGAGGCTGCGGCCCGTCCTCACCAGGGAGCGTAAACTGGTAGACGTCTCCCGCCTTGAAAATAACTCCCATTCGCTCCAAACTTCACAAATCAAGTGGCTCAATTTCTCGAGCTAGGGTGAAGTTGTGCTCCTTGTCGAGGTCTAGCAATCCCAATCGGATGGCCAAGTGGGTAATGAGCGAGCCTAGGATAATCGGTTTACTGCGCTTGTGAATGACTGACTCCATTTGAGTGGCTACCCAACATCCAAAATTAACCTTAACATTGTTGCGCATGCACCAAAGGAAGTAGAATTCTGCTTTGGTAAGGGTGCCGGAGGAATCATTCCGCCCCGAGAAATTGTGAGCCAAGAACCTGTGGATGACCTTCAAGACCGGATTCTTCAGTTGAGAGGCCTTGGACTGACTCGGATTATAAACCTGCCGATCCGTGGACCACTCCCTCCAGATGTCGATATACTCAGTTTTGAACGGTCTGGTGTAGTTACAAGCACTATTGATATAAGCTCCGGATGCAACGGTATCCTCACTGACAAACCCCAAAGTCAGATTGAACTCATTGATGGAGAAATTATACTGTGTGCCTTTTAATCTAAACTGAATAATCTCCGGCTCATCCAAAGTGATGTATTCATTCCTGATAAACTCAAAAGAGCAGTAGAATTCACAACAAAGCTCCTCAAACGTGGGGTAGTTAATGCTCAGATACTTTTTCCAGCCTATCGCCGAGAACAACTGCTCAACCTCCCGTGCAATTCGCAGATGGTCCAGGGTTGGGGCATGGAAGCACTTACAAGGGGCAAAAGGTCGATGCACCAAGGTGTTAAACCGGTCCTGTTGGACCCTTGTAAGATTAGTGATCGGTTCCCCCCACTCCCCAGGAGACATGGTGCTCTTATTCAGGCCCAAACGGGACCAAATGGGGGGTTGAACCGTGGCTCGTCTCTTACGCGGTTGGGAGCCAGACGGCCCAGCAGTGGTTGCCTTCTTAGGCGGCATTTAGGCACCACAGGAATAATAAATCAGCTCAGAGACAGCCAACCAACCACCAAAAGCAGATAGGGGACCACAGTCAACAAAAATTACTGAATATTCAGCAGCTCAACAACAAAAGGGGACACAATTACCCCACCAAACAACGACCAGACAACAAACACCACCCAATGCCCCACTGCCGTCAATTAGCCGACAACAATAAAGAAGACCGATCCAACTCCCCTCAAAGCAAGATATCAGTCAATAAAAATCTACAATCAGCGAGCTACTGCCCACTTGAACCAAAATATAATTTCACCAGAGCCCACAGATATCCTAACATAGATAATGAATGAAAAGGCAGATATGACGGCTCTCACTTTCAGATAACAATCAAATGGTCCCCCAACCAAAACCAACAAGTAAGTCAACCAGACAGGAGGCAAAAATTCCCAATCGAAGTCACCAATCCAAAATCCAGCGGCAAAAATTGTAGTAGAATAGAGTTACCCAAATGCACAAGACCGTGGAGATGACACACGGCAGTCGAGTGAGGCGCGCGAGAGGGGGGAGGTCACTCCGCTGCTGGACTGGGCAAACCGCGCGCGCTGTTCTGCTGGTCGAGTGGGGGCGCGCCTAGGGGAGAAGCTCGCGCGCGCAAGCTGGCACTGGGCTGTGCTTCACAGCTGTTGCGCCTGGCTGACTGCCTGGGTCGCGCGAGACAACTGCTGGCCTGCGCAGGGGAATGCGGAGCGTGCGCGGGCTGGTGCTAGGCTCTCTGGGCGCGCGGGTGGCGCGCAGGCAGGAGGGTCGCGCGCGCGCTGGGCATGGGATAGAGCTGCTGGGTTGCGCACAGATCTGGTGGTAGTGCGCTAAGGTCGGGCACTGAGTGGGGCTAGCGTCGCGCGCGGCTGGAGTTCTGGCACGAGCAGGCTCTGCACGCGCGCTGGGCGCGGGCTATCGCGGGCGGCACCGCACGCGGGCTTCTGCGGTGAGAGGGAGAGGGAGGCGCGCAGGTAGCGTGCCTCTGCTCGCTTGGGCGCAGGTGCGCTGGTGCTTGCGCAGGGGAAGGCGAAGCGCGCGCAACGAGGCACTGTGGATCTGCTACGGCGGACGAGTCCTTGCGGACGGCAGCGGCGGCGGCGTGACCAAAACAGGGAGAAGAAGTGCAGCGTAGCCAAAAGAAATTCGGAGGAAAGAGACCCAGACCAGTCAAAGAAGAAGGGAAAGTGGAAGAAGTAGGGTCTTGGTCAAAAAATTTTTTTTTTTTTGACTTTCGCTATCGGAGGGGTTGGAAGGCGTGGGCACGCCTTGGAGGATATGTTCTTCTGACCACGGCATCTAAATGCAGTCCAAACCAATCTCTGTCAAGGCGTGGGCATGCCTTGGGGCTGCTAGTCTCTAATTTTCTCAGGGCACCTGGCGCACTAAACCCCTATTCTTCTGTCCATCACCACAAAAACAATCAAAACCTTAAAATAAAATAGAAAAATTGTAGAGTAATGAAAAATGACCACAACTAATACTGGAATCCTTGGGTTGCCTCCCAAGCAGCGCCTTTCTTTAACGTCTTTGGCTAGACATGGCCTTTAACTGTTTAGACTTCACCATCTGGATTATCAGAGAATAGAACCTCCACTTGCTCACTATTATACCCTTCATAATAAGGCTTTAGACGGTGACCATTGACTACGAACCTTTTTTCCGTCTTAAGACTTTGGATTTCCGCTGCACCATAATAAGAAATATTAGTAACAACAAATGAACCAATCCAACGGGAACGCAACTTACCAGGAAAAAGCTTAAGTCTCGAGTGATAAAGTAGGACTTTTTGCCCTATGACAAACGACTTTCTCGACACTTGTTGGTCATGAAAAATTTTACTCTTCTCCTTAGATATTGCAGCGTTTTCATAGGCTTCATTCCTTAGCTCCTCCAACTCTTGTAATTGGAGCTTCCTATTTCCTCCGGCCTCCATAAGGTCCATATTACACCGCTTAAGCGCCCAGAATGCTCTGTGTTCAAATTCCACCGGAAGGTGGCAAGGCTTCCCAAAAACTAATCTATATGGGGACATCCCAATTGGTGTCTTATATGCAGTGCGGTAAGCCCAGAGAGCATTTTCCAACTTCAGACTCCAGTCTTTCCTATCAGGCCTCACCATTTTCTCCAAGATGGACTTAACTTCCCTATTTGACACTTCGGCCTGACCATTCGTCTGTGGATGATATGGAGTGGACATTTTGTGGAGCACACCATACTTACGAAACAATGCAGTGACTGTCTTATTACAGAAATGGGTGCCCCTGTCACTCACTATAGCTCTCGGCATTCCAAAACGGACATTAGCCCGGGTGGCTTTTGTCTCCACCCATTTAGAAACATAGTCAACAGCAAGTATAATGTACAAGAAACCAAAAGACGAGGGGAAGGGACCCATGAAATCTATACCCCAAACATAAAAAATCTCAACAAATAATATGGGGGTTTGACTCATTTTGTCTCTACGAGAGATATTCCCCACCCTTTGACACTTATCACAAGATTTGCAAAACAAATATGTATCCTTAAACAGAGTAGGCCAATAAAAACCACTTTCTAACACTTTACGAACTGTTCGCTTTGGCCCAAAGTGCCCTCCACATGCAAATGAATGACAGAAAGTCAAAATAGACTGAAACTCACCTGCACTTACACGCCTTCTTATCACTTGGTCCGAGCATTGCCTCCACAGGTACGGTTCATCCCAAATATAGTGTTTGGCATCACTCTTTAGCTTATCTCTTTTAGCTTTTGACCACCCTATCGGTAATTGATTTGTTACCAAAAAATTGACAATGTCAGCGTACCAAGGTATTGACGAATCAATGGCCAATAATTGTTCCTCAGGAAATGAGTCTCTTAACGGTAGATCCGCTTGATTTGTGAGCAACCGGCTCAAATGATCAGCCACCAAATTCTCAACTCCGCTCTTATCCCTGATTTCTAGGTCGAACTCCTGCAGGAGCAAAATCCACCTGATCAGCCTTGGTTTAGCATCTTTCTTCGCTAGCAAGTACCTCAAGGCTGCATGATCAGAGAAAACTATTACTTTTGCACCCAATAAATATGACCTAAATTTTTCTAGTGCAAAAACAACAGCTAGTAATTCTTTCTCCGTCGTGGATTAATTAAACAACAGCTAGCCAAAGGTACAACTTTTTAGACACGGGGCATGCAACTGATCATCGACGCAAAGATAATTCAATTACTCATTAATAGATTGGTTATAGTTGCCATACACGCGATGAACAACCAGCCTTTCCTTAATTTCTCGATAGTTAAGGTACGACCGTTAACTATTTCTCTAACCAAGAAATAACCCTAGGTACGACCATAGGATTTAATTACTTGACTGCATTAATAATTAGAAAAACCCAACCCTAACCAACAAACACGCTACGAGGGTTTGTTTAAGTTAGATCATACGTTTCCCTAACATGAAACCAATCACGCTAGTCGCCACTGGTATTAATCGATAGAACAATTACGGATTCAATCAATTAATATGACAGTAGATTATTAGGTTAATTCGAATATCGGGCCCTTAACATTCAAATAACAAAACAATCTTAAACAATTAAATCAAGAAACGTACAAATACCAATAAATAAAAGAAATAAATAAAATAATTAGATCTCACAGATGTTCGGAACCGAGTCCTCAAATTGACCTTCGACTAGATGAGAAACTTAGCCACGCCTCATGAGAAAATCTCCACGTAATTTAATTGAGGTCCAGGCCATCAAAGGAACCAAGAAAGAATAAAACTAAACTATGCTAAAAACTAAGCTAAAACTATTGATCTCCAAAACCTCCTGTACGTTTGTCTTCTTAAAGCCAAAAGAAATGACTCAAGTTATCTAGTGGTCCCCACGGATTAGAAGTCAAGGAGCAAAAGAATTGGAGCCCTGCCGAATTGCTTGTTTCCTATTGCCAGTAGAGCTCTAATCTCCTAATCAGCAAGCAAATGCAGTCCATCTCTTCCTCTCCTTGTGGGCCAGGTCGATGGAGCCTTCTTGAAGTCTCCCACTTATGGAGCAAGTCCCTACTTTTTTGTAGTTTCTTGCTCCAATCCCTGGAATTAAGTCCAAATACCATATATAACCAAATATAAGTAGATATTAACAATTAAAACAATATTTGGCAGGGACAAAGGGAAAATTAATAATAAAATAACTGACAATTAAGACCCTATCAAGCATGGTAGCTGGTACTGGAGAGCTATCAAGGTACAAGACTTGCTTGAAGAAAACTGGACGTGCTAATTCTCATGCTGTAAATTCTAAAATTCTGCGAGTTGGTATTTAATTAAACTCTTTCAAAATTAGATTTTTACAATTCTTTTCTCATCTTTTCTCTCTAGAATTTTTCCACTCAAAATCTCTTTCACCTCTCCCATAGAAGAGATCAAATATGGTCTTGCCCCATCATAAGGAACTTTCTTTCTAGTTTTTTAGTTTCTCTTATTTAAATAAATTCTCTCCAAAAGTTTTTCAATGAGAGATTCTTCTCTTTTAAGATCTTTTAGTGAGATGCTTTTCTCTCCTAGATTGTTTTCTTCTAATGAGAGGCTTTTCTTTCTTAGATTGTTTTAGTAAGAGTTTTATCCTTTCCTGAAATTTTTCTTGTGAGAGTTTTTTTAGTTTTAGTCTTTTTTTTTTTTGTGAAATTTGAGATTTTGTATATCTAGGATATAGTTTCTTAGATTTGCAATTTTCTATTATTGTCAAATTTAAATTTCTCTTTGAACTTGAACTACTTTTAATCAAATCTAACTGTCAAAAGACATCCACAAATCATGCACATGGCATGCACAGATGTATTGGTTAAAAAACTTTCACAAGGAAAAATCAATGAAAGAATAAAACTCTCACTATAATAATTTATGAGAGAATAAACTCTCACTAACTGATCCTAGGAGAGAAAGAATATCTCATTAGTGAATCCTAGGAGAGAATTTATTCAAACAAGAGAAAATTACAGAGAGGGTTCCCTCCCTTGGGGAAAGACCACATTTGGTCCCTCTCTCATGAGAGAGATGGAGATTTTGAGTGAAAGAATCTAGAGAGAAGGAGGAGAAAAGAGTTTTAGAGGAGGGATTAAATTTTTTTTTCTCTATTTCATATCCTAGAAAGGGAAACAGCGTGATTGTTGCTGGAGTCCTTGATATTCCCATGATATTGTGAGATTTTGGGGTCGAACATTCTGAAGAAATCATCGATAATACCATCTCCAAAGTGAGGTCGAATGATGGGTTCATAAGCAGCTCCTGGTTATACACTTGCCACTGGTGTTTTTATCGAAAGCGTAATTCTTCCCATAATCGGCAGCCTCCACATCAACCCATTGCACTTCAATGATATCCAAATATCCTATCTTAAATGCATGATTTTTCTCAATTATGGTCCTTAGTTCTTCCACAGAGGGCTGATAATGTGGAAGGTTGAAATTGTCAACTGCTTTTTCCTCAATAAGTCCCTGATCAATTACACTTCCTCCATCAGTTGTCCAGCTAATTAGTTCCAAATACGTTTTCATTAATGAAATTAATCGTTAACGTTTCGAAACAAAGGAAAAAAAAATAAATTTTGCTGTGATATTTTCATAATTGTGTACCTCTGTAACCATGTCATTCATTGTCATCCCTAACAAATCATGATAGTTATAAGTATAGGTGGCAAACTATGTTTTCAGAACCGGACCGGATAGCGACTCGGCCAAGGTCAGGGGTCAGGGGTCAATGGGTTCGACCGGGGGTCGATAGGGGTCGAACCGGATGACGTCATAAATAAAAATTATTTAAAAATTAAAATATTATATATATCATATCTAATAATATATTGATATTAATAAAGGTATATTCATATATATTTGTTGTTTCAAATATATTTAACAAGAAAATACAAAGAAATTAGAACAATCAAGTAACAATTTATATTATTTAATAAATATTAACAAGTTTAGAATTAAAATTATGAATTTAATTGAAAAATAACATCAAATTGTAGAACAATATTTATAAAGTATCAAATATTTGAGGTATATCAATAAGTTTTAACAATTTAGGGGGTCAAAACATAATATTATAAAGTTTGAATTTTTTTTAAAAAAATTACTGTTGAACCGGAAAAATCGGTTTTTTCCCGGTCAAACCCGGTTTTTGACCGGCTTTGACCGGGTTTTAAAATTTCCGGTTTTCTAATATGACTCGGACCGGCTACCTGGCCGATTCCCGGTTCGACCGGCCGGTCCGGTCCGAGTTTTAAAACAGAGGTGGCAAACCAACCCACTTAACTAAATTTACCCATACCCGTCCATGAATAGATGGGTATGAGTATCTTAAAATTTTGTAGATGGATATGAATTATAAATGGATATTATTGGGTAACCCATCAAACCCAATTAACCCATTTAGAATTCTCTTCCCCTAAGTCTCTTCTCTTCCCCCACCCATTTTTTTTTTTCAAATTTTTCATTTTGTCATGATATTAACTACTTTTGTTTCATTATTATTATTATTTGTTGATTTTATCTTATTATTTTATTTTCTCTTAGTTTGTTAACTTGCTCATTTTTTAGCATTACTAATTTATGATAAGTTTTAGCCTCTTTTCTTATCTTTCTAAAATGAAATTTTAAATTTATATATGAAAAAAATGTTAGGGGTTAAAAATTTTTGGATTAAATTTTTATATTAACTTTTATAGTACTTAGTTCAAATTTTTTTATTCTTATTATTCAATTATTAAATAATATCTAATTTTGTGACATAGAGTATAAATGGGAAAAAATTGGTAATTAGGCTTATTGAGCATTATAAGTAAATATTTAAAATTAATAATGGGTACAAAGAGAGGTATAAATTGATAACTTAGTTTGCAAAAATAAATTTAAATGAGTTTACAAAAAATTAAAATAAATGGGTTATAAATGGGTAATTGGGTTATTCAATTCATTTTTTGACTTATCCATTTATACCCATCTAATTAAATGGGTATAAATGCGTTGACTCACTTATATCCATTACTTATTTTACCCAACCCAAACCCACCCAAGTCACCCATTTTGACACCTCTAGTTATAAGCAACAAGGTCCTCGTTGTTAGATGACAAGGTGAGAAGTAAGCGTCGCCCAGACACCGTTTCAGCAGCACGGGCACTCTAAAAAGTTTGTAAAATCTTTGTCAAACTGATCCAAATACGGGAGCAGGCACACTTCTAGGACTTGTTTTTCCTATGTAAATGTTGCCTTTGCTCAGTGGCATGCCTTTCTGAGTCACCAGCCCTCTAGGAACCTGGAGCCAGGTAAGTAAATTAGTCAATAATTTTTCAAATTGACAGCAAGGAATCAATCACATTAGTTTGTTTAACATAATTGGACGACTTAGTAAAACTTTTTATAGATTGAAACTAAATTGAACATCTTAAAAAAGTTAAAAGGGTAATTTACCACTAAATTACAGGAGGGGGGAATCACTATTTTAGTCCTTACAACTTCTTTAACTTGAACCAGTGTCATCCTTCATCTTCTATTTGGCTGAATTTAGAGCCAATTGAATCCTTGTACTTGGCACCACCAATTAAATTGTGTTTTGCTCAAAATCTTCCGGCCAACAAAGGGTGATTGAGGAACTTCAAGCCAAGGCCGTATAAAACAAGCAAAGAAAATTGAAATTTGCATTATTAGATTGGGAGGTATACACAAATTTGCATTAGATTGTGCAATTGGAAAGTCACGATGTCAGTGCTTCAAAGTCGCTCACGTGATTTGGGAATTTGGAAATCTGGGAGTCAAGTGGCTGTCGTGACTGAAAATGAAATATCAATTAAGTTGTTTTTACATAATATGATAGAAAATAGAAAATATTCTAATTAATTCTACCTGGAAAACTATTTTGGGTAAATAGTTTTGGCAGGACCTTTGAGAATATGAAGGCTGGTGATGGAGGTTAGGTTGAGAGATAAGGGCGAGATCATACATTTTTATTTTCTATTTTGACGTCCAACTTTATAGCTAATGCATGTTCTGTTCCCTGAAACAACGGAAAATTTTTGTTTTTCCTCTTTTTAGTAAAATACTTGGCTTGTGGTTCCTAAACTGCCCTTGTTTGGCTAGAGATATTGAGCAAAACATAATTCAATTGGTGGGGTGCCGCTCTAAAAGTATTCTATTGGCAACAAAATTCACATTTTCATCATTATCATTATCATTAATGTACGATGAGTCTTGACAATAGGGAGTGCAAGAATGCAAGCATATTTTGATTTTAGTTTTTGTTATGGCTAAATTGTCCTAATGCCTTTTAATTGGAGTTATTACATCCCTTTTAATTACAGTTATTGCATTTCAATGATGACACTAATTAGAGTTATTGTTATGCCTAAATTACCCTCATGCCTTCTGACAAAAAAAAAGGAAAAATTAATAGTTTCAAGAAATTACATCTCAAAAATGTTGGTAATTAAAATTTAAAATTGTCCAATTACAACTACATTCACCAATCATTTCCCTCATCTCCAATTATTGTATGTGTTAAAATTATATCCAATTATTATATTGTTATGCATGATAATTAAAGTTAACTATATTTTATATACATATTGGTTTAGAAGAAAATCATGATTAATAAGAAGACAAAAAGTTATAAACAATTTATAAGAAAATAAAAGGTTAAACTGATGATTAAATTCATTATGTCATATTGATTAAGAAAACTCCCAAAAAAAGTTGTCTACAGCTACTGAAATTAATAAAGATTTGTTGTATCCAAATCAGACTGTTTTAGAATATATTTTGCTCACGTTTTATTGCATACATGGCTTAACACAACATAGAAAATTTTCCCTTCTTACTATTATAATCCAAATAAAAAATGCAACAACTTAGTTTAGATACAATATTATTCCATTTTTAGAGTTTTGTAATTGTAATATGCACAATAAACTTTTAATTAGTTTGTTAATATTAAACATTTTGTACAACTAACAATTGCTTAATTTTGTTTATTCTATGGTTTCTTAGGCAATATTATACCAACAACTTAACTTAAATATGATAATATTCCATTTTCAAAGTTTTTATAACTGTAAAATACACAATAAACTTTTAATTGCTCTGTATACAATAAACATTTTGTATCACTATCAATTGTTTAATTTTGTTCATTATACAGTTTCTTAGTTTATATTGTGCCAATAATCAAAGTTTTACATAGAAATTTAGTATATTAAAGGTTTTATTTCTGGGAAAAATATATTCACGTACAAAGCGTGTGAATTATTACTAGTTAAATAAAATATGGGGGATGAAATTGGTTTAACGTAACAAAGATGGTGGACTAAATTAACAAATTTCCCTTACACGAATTCTTAAGTTCACTAAGACTTCCTTAAGCAATATAAGTTAGGTGATAGTATCTGCAGGTAAGGTCTATATGTGACCACTTCAGTTCGGTCAAATTTTCAAAGTAAAAAAAAAAAAAATTGGAAATGATGTAGCCCAATTTGAACCATAAAAAGCACTCTGTTGCAATCTACTCAAGGGGAGGGGCATCGGATCCTTTTTTTACGTTAGCAATTATGAGACATTCATTGACCGGAAAGAAGAGAATAAGGTCACAAGATTGCCACACCTGAGACAGCCAGTGAAGACTATAGCAAGAGTGTATAAAATGCATGGAGTTGTCCGGAAAAAGTTTTCCATGGAATGACCCGGGCATAGCTGCAATGAAGCATGACCCTGGACTGCGTTCGTAATACTTCTCAAGTCTTTGATAAAAAAATTAGGCAATTATTGGAAAATGGAATTGAAATCGTTGGACACTCGATCAGTCAAGAAAACTTGTATCCTAGGTAGCTCAAGATAAATTTTCGAGTCATGGCATTCTCTGTCGATGTTCTCTATGATGTCTTGAATCGCCAAAAGCGTATTTGGCCCCTATGCACATCCCAGATCTGTTATGCTTATGCACCCTGCTGCTGTTGGTAGGTTGGCTCTGCAAAACTCTTGGATGCTTTGTTTGAGTTCACTGCTGACCTTCATTGATATTAATTTCTGAATGCTAGAAAGTGATTAGAGAGGTCTCCCTCATACACAGGGCCGGGAGAAAGAGATCATTAATTGACATGTATTAAGGGTCTTATCGTATCTCACTTACTTGAAATGATGAATTTTTTCCATAGCTCGCATGGTCGTCCCCTCTTCTCATGTGAAGAACTTGTTGCAGTTCCATCTTTGCTACTCTTCTGCAATTTGGAACCATGGATTGAACTTCTTCTCTATGTGTGTACTTGTGTGTGTAGATCATGCCTTACTTAGAACCATAAAACAAAGAACTAGGTCAAACACGAGGTTGTTGTAAAGGGACCCTTTCCTGATTTATATCATTTTTTACAAGTCTTATTCTAGTATATTAGGTACCGATCAATATTTTGTAATTAACCTACTAATCTCAAGGAGTATCAATTAATCTGCTACAATAATTGGCGCCTAAACAGTTCTTTATTCATCATGGCAACTTTCACAAGTATGTTAGTTGACTCGTAACTTTCGCGAGGATTATTCGATTAGAGAATAGCTAGCTTAATCCAGTTAATTAAGAGCTTCTCTGGACCTTCTATCCCGTGACATCCTTCTGTTGGCCTTTCCCCTTCACTCCCTCCAGCCCGAAAGAGAAATCAGAATCTTCAAAGAGAAACTAATTAAGCTGGTTTTGCTCCTTAATTGTATCCAACATTAATTGATAGCCAAACTCTAAAATGGATATATCAAGAAAACTTCACCAAATGAAATGTTGTAAGATGAGAAGATTTGGAACAAACCTATCCAGATAGTCGCTATTTTACCATAAAGAAATGGGTAAATTACATTTTACCCCCTATGATTTAACCTTTTTTACATAACTCCCCTATGGTTTCAAAAGCTATACATAACCCCCTCATGGTTTGGATTAAAGTGTGAAAGTAACGGAAATATTCACTCGTAACGGAATTGATCTGAGCAAGATGCACAACATGATTTATGGTTTCGATCTTACTTTCCGTCAGTATATATTGTATATCAGTCAATATATCAGGAATTGGAATAGTTTTTTGCAGTATCTGTGATTGAACTCAGCTGCAGGATTTTTGGAAGTTGGATTTCTGGTATAGTTTTCCAAAATAAAACCAATCAAAGTGAAGAGATAGAAATAGCTCTTGGTCCCAAGTTTAGGGAACCAACCTCAGATTGGCATACACAACTTCACCGCATATTATGTGTTTTGCATGGAGTCTTGGAAGTTGCTCCAACTTGAAATTGATCAAGGAATAAGATCGAAGTACATAAAAGGCAGCATCATTTTCATTTCCAGTGTCTCTTGACCTAAACCAGATACCACATTTTACGAGATTTCTATCATTTTCAATTGAAAGCCCCTGCAGAATAAATCAACTCAAACTGGAAATGAAATGCTTCTTGGCATGGACTTTGTTCAAGCGGAGTTAGAAAAGTATCACTTACTCCTTCATTGCCTGCGTAAACTTATGTACAAAAATCAGTTTGGCAATCTTTTTTGGATCACAGTCAACTTGCCTAGAAAAGTGAGTTTAACAAGTTGAGTGAGCTCATGCTCGCAATTCCATTTTTTTTCTCCTCTTTTCTTTTTTGATTAAAGTATTAGATTATTTTGTAATTTTATTTGCATTGATTAATTTTGTTTTTTCAAAAATACAAGGTTAAATAAAAATTGATAAAGCCCCACCACCATAATAATACTACTATATATGATCCACCATGGCCTAGATTTGTCCCAACCACATTTTGGGTACAAAATTTTTCCCGATTAATTATTTGGTGTGGTATGCAAATATGTGCTTGATTTTCTCATATTGGGATTCTTAAAACCCCAGCAAGTAGAACATATTGTTCTTTTTGGATTTTGGTTGTATTCATTGGTCTGTACCTTTTTCTTGAGACTGAGCTGCTATTTTTTTTTGTTATCCTCTCGTGTTGGATAGCAGAAACTAGAGCAAATGCATTAAATTTTGCCAATGATTTGGTACACGTAAGGTCAATCCGTGGTGCTACACTACGAATACGCATTCAATTGTTCATTCTGTTAAATATTCAGCTTATATGACATAACCATGAAATTAGTACCTTCATTAAAGGTCATGAATTGATGCTTGGTTTTATACTTTGTTGGCTAAACAAAGCCAAAAGAAGATGATGTTCCGTTCCAACTTCCTAGCAAGCAAGCATGCAAGAAAGCAGAAAAGAGTCAGTCCAGATGCCACTGCCAGTACTGTACTCACCAGTCAGTAGCCATTTTCTCTGAGATGGCGCCCCCCCCTTCCCTTTCCAAATTCAGGTTCTCTGAAATGTCTGACCAGCTTGTCTCTAGAGTTTCAAACAGTTCACAAAAAAGGAAAAATCGAAGATGGGGAAAAGCATTTAGGAATGGTGATGGCTGGTGATCATCATGCAGGCACAGATGTTAATGCAGAATTTGTATATCCTAGGATGGGAATTGTTGCAAATATTCCTGATGACAATAGAAATGGACAAGATGTTCGAAGCTGCGGCTTTAAGGTTAAGAATGATCTGACTATGAAAGAGTTTAATCCAATGACTGTGCAACCATTCTGGAACTGTGCTACATTATCAGGGTATGCAATAGTTGAGTTCAACAAGAACTAGGCTGGATTGTCTTGAGGCTATGGCTTTTGATTTTGGGTAAAAAGCAAAGAATTGGCAAATATTGTGACAAGAATTGGCTTCAAATCGTGATAGAAATCACTTTCCTTTAGGCTTTATTTGTCCGATATAAAGTGCAATACCTTGGACAAATATCCTTCAGGATAAGATGAAATTTTGTTTGTCTTATACTCTTGCACAAAGCAAGACAAACCCTTTGTGAACTAAGGAGTGCTTTTGAGAGAGTAAGGATAGTAGGAAAGTGATTTTCTGCAGCAAACCACTCTCTACTTGATCTCTTTATATAGGAAGATTGTTTGGGAAACAAAAGATCTCATTAAACACTTGTATGAACAGATTCAAAGTATTGTGTACACATTCATGCACTTTAATTCATGCATCTCATGATCATTAGATCAAAACATGAATCTATCCTTTCATTCAATAATTCCCATATACATGAATACATTCATAAATGAATGTACATTTTAGGAACATTCACAATACTATACATATACCAAAAATCAATGAATATACATTAATTTCATGTATGTACATCATACAAATTTTGAAAAGTTTCCAACAATCCCCCGCCATTTTCAAAATTTAGAAAATGGATTTCTAAAAGGTCACCAAGTAATCTGACACTCATATGCATAAATAATGGTGTCTTTCGATTGAACCACTATCTTAGTGAAGGTTCTTTGAAATCAATCCTTCAAGATGGTAGACAAGCTTTGAACCACTTGGACATTGGACCAACCTCATAAACACATCACACACTGAGCAATGCACAACCATAAGTTCTTCAACGATACATTTTACGGCCTTGTATCACTATCCTTTCATGAATGTTTACAAAGTAAAGTCCTTAACTTTGTGGTTTGCCGAAAACCAACATTCATATAGGCGACATCTTAGTGCCCCCGCCATAGATAGCACTTTAAAGATTCGTTAAGAGTCCAATGACTCATCCTTACATTTGCACTGGCGAGAATAACATGCACTATTCAACATTGGGATGACTAAACTTCATATAGTGCACCAACCACTAGAATGATGTACTTTCACTCATTGAATTCAGGACTAGACGTTGTATCTAGCGTTGAATTGAGGTTCCACCATTAGTGATCAAGAATTTTGGACTTTAAACCCATCCCCCTCGATGTCTTTGACACCAAATTTCTTGATAATCCTTTTGTCAAAGGATCACTTAAATTTTCATTTGATCTCACAAAGTCAATTGATATGACTCCATTTGTAATCAAATCTTTGACATAACTATGTCTCAAACCGATATGTCTTGATTTACCATTATACACTTGACTATATGCTTTAGCAAGTGTAGCTGCACTATCACAATGGATTGAGATAGGCGACAAAGGTGTTGGCCACAATGGTATATCACAAAGTAAATTACGTAGCCATTCAGCTTCTTTACAGGCCGAAGCAAGTGCTACAAACTCTGCTGCCATTGTTGAATCGGTGATACAAGTCTGTTTCTTAGAACCCCAAGAAATTGCACCTCCACCAAGCATAAAGATCCAACCACTTGTCGACGAGTGATCATCTTTATTGGTGATCCAACTAGCATCTGAAAATCCTTCTAAAACTGAAGGATAACCGGTATAACATATACCATAGTCCTTAGTGGCCTTTAAATACTTTAAAATTCTGGTTACACCTTGCCAATGTAACCTACTAGGATTGCTTGTATATCTGCTCAATATACCAACTGCATATGCAATATCAGGTCTAGTACAAGTCATTGCATACATTAAACACCCTATAACCTTGGCATATTCCATTTGAGATTTTGGATCCCCCTCATTTTTCACAAAATTTATTTTGGGATCCAATGGTGTTGAGACTGGAATACAATCACTTTGATTGGATTTGTTAAGAATCTTTTCAATATAATGTGTTTGAGACAACATTATATTGTTATCATGTTTGAAGATTCTCATACCAAGAATGACATCTGCCTCACCCATGTCCTTCATGTCAAATTTGCTTGAAAGCAAAGTTTTTGTGACTTCAACTTGTTCCAAGTCAGTCCCAAAAATCAACATGTCATCAACATATAAACAAATTATGACACCTTTGCCATCATCAAACTTGCTATAAATACATTTATCAGATTCATTTATTTTGAACCCACTAGCAAGAATAACTTGGTCAAATTTCTGATGCCATTGCTTCGGTGCTTGTTTTAGTCCATATAAAGACTTTACAAGTTTACACACCTTATGCTCTTGACCAGGTATCACAAACCCTTCGAGTTGCTCCATATATACTTCTTCATCCAAATCACCATTCAAGAATGCTGTTTTAACATCCATTTGGTGAATGACTAGATTTTGGATAGAAGGTATAGCAAGTAGCACTCTAATTGTAGCAATTCTAGCTACTGGTGAATATGTGTCAAAATAGTCCACACCATACTTTTGTGTGAACCCTTTGGCAACCAACCTGGCCTTGAACTTATCAATAGTTCCGTCGATCTTTATTTTCTTCTTGAAGATCCACTTACAACCAATTGGTTTTGAACCAGGTGGTAAGTCTACTAATTTCCAGGTTTTATTACCCATGATTGAGTCCATCTCATCATTAATAGCTTCCTTCCAAAAGGGAGCATCTTGTGAGTTCATTGCTTCTTCATAGGTCTTGGGATCAACCTCAATATTGAAGCAATATGAGATTTGGTTGCTCACTGTATCTCTAGTTCCTTCAACTAGATACATATAAAAGTCCGAACCGAAGTCTTTTGACTTTCTAGCTCTTTTGCTCCTTCTCAATTCAATGGTTTCATTTTCACCATCTTTTGTCAATTCACTTGATTTTGGAATAACATCTTTTATAGAGGTGAACCTATTCTCTTCAAAAATAGCATCTCTAGACTCAATTATGGTATTAACCGAAATTGAATCGTTAGGTTCAATTACCATGAACCTATATGCTTTGTTATTTTGTGCATATCCTAAGAATATACACTCCACACCTCTTTCTCCCAATTTCCTTTTTTTAGGTTCTGGGAGTTTAACAACAGCTCTACAACCCCAAACTTTCAAATAGTTTAGATTGGGCTTTCTTTTATTCCAAAATTCATAAGGGGTTATAGAACTCCTTTTATTAGGAACTCTATTTAGGATATGACAAGCCGTTAACAAGGCTTCACCCCAAAATCCTTGACTTAAACCAGATTTTGACAAAAGTGCATTAACCATTTCGGTCAATACAAGATTTTTCCTTTCGGCTACACCATTTTGTTGTGGTGTGTAAGGAGCAGTCACCTCATGTTTTATCCCAACAGACTCAAAATAGGTAATATCATAATATTCCCCACCTCTATCTGTCCTTAGACATTTGATAAAGGATTCACAGTGAAGTTCAACTTCTGATTTGTATGCCTTAAATTTTTGCAAAGCTTCACTTTTTGAGTGTAACAAGAAAACATGACAGTATCTACTATAATCATCAATAAAAGTCACAAAGTACTTTTTACCACCCAAAGTAGGAGTACCATGCAAATCACATACATCACTATGAATAAGATCCAAGATTTTAGATGATCTTTCAACTTTAGGAAACGAATTTCTTGTGATTTTCGTTAGCATGCATGTATTGCATTTTCCTTCAATCTTATCACAATATGGCAGCAAATCAAGTCTCATCATTTCATGCATTCTTTTGTAATTAACATGACCAATCCTATTATGCCATAATTCAAAAGAAGACTCAACCAAATACGCAGAAATAATATCACTCTTATTATTTCTAATAACAAGTACATTCAATTTAAACTTCTCATTGCAAAGATAACCCTTGCCCACAAACATACCACCTTTAGACAAAATAAATTTGTCAGACTCAAACACAAGTCTAAAGCCAAATTTATTTAACAGCCCAGCCGACACCAAGTTCTTCCTAACTTCCGATACATAAAACACATTTGTCAAGGTTACAACATTTCCGGAAGTAAATTTTAATTCTACTTCTCCAATGCCTTGAACTGGAATTGTAGCAGAATTTCCCATGTAAACAACGGTGCTTTCATCCACCGGTTTCATGGACTTGAAGAACGTTCTATTGTTGCACACGTGTCGCGTAGCTCCAGAATCAACCCACCAAGCAAAATCATCTTCAATCATATTGATTTCAGATATCATTGCTACAAGATTTTTACTTGTGTTTTGGGAAGACTCTTGCTTCTTCTTCTTGTTTTGAAGAATCTTGCACTCGGACTTGTAGTGTCCCTCTTTCTTGCAATAGAAGCATTGTCCCTTCTTTCTTTTCTTGGATTGATTCTTGGGTTGTTGGCCCTTCTTGCTTCCTTGAGACTTTTCAGTTTGTCTCTCTTCAATCACATGCACTTTTGAAGTAGAATCTTTGTTCTCTTCAAGGATTTGACTATCCTTCTTTTCTTGCATGCGAATTTCCTCTTCTGCTCGAAGAGATTTAGCAAGAATTTCAAGAGAGATATCCTCTTTCTTATGTTTGAGGTCTCTTTTGAAATCTTTCCAAGAAGGTGGTAATTTATCTATTATAGAGCAAACAATAATGGCTTCATCCATGTGTAGATTGTGTTGTGTGAAGTGATTAAGAAGCCTTTCAATCTCACTAAATTGCTCCATAACAGACTTATTATCTACCATTTTATAATTATTAAAAGACGAGACAAGAAACTTCTTACTTGTAGCATCTTCTTGCATGTACTTGGACTCCAATCGATCCCAAAGTTCCTTGGTGGTAGCAATTGAATGGTAGACATCGAACAGGTTGTCACTCATGGTATTGAGGATGTGACCACGGCATATTTCATCGTCGTTCTCCCATTTCTGACGGTTTCGGATGTCTTCAAGAGTTTCTTCATCGGGATTGATCAATGGTTTTGGTGTGGTCAAAACATAGACCACTTTGAGTGCAGTGAGAAGGAAACGAACACGTTTTTGCCAACGAATGAAATTCCCTCCATCAAACCTCTCGAGCTTGACAATATTGGATGCCAAATCTTTCAAGGTACCGGCCATTGTAGAGTATAAATAAAGCCTAAAGATTTTTGGGTAAAAAGCAAAGAATTGGCAAATATTGTGACAAGAATTGGCTTCAAATCGTGATAGAAATCACTTTTCTTTAGGCTTTATTTGTCCGATATAAAGTGCAATACCTTGGACAAATATCCTTCAGGATAAGATGAAATTTTGTTTGTCTTATACTCTTGCACAAAGCAAGACAAACCCTTTGTGAACTAAGGAGTGCTTTTGAGAGAGTAAGGATAGTAGGAAAGTGATTTTCTGCAGCAAACCACTCTCTACTTGACCTCTTTATATAGGAAGATTGTTTGGGAAACAAAAGATCTCATTAAACACTTGTATGAACAGATTCAAAGTATTGTGTACACATTCATGCACTTTAATTCATGCATCTCATGATCATTAGATCAAAACATGAATCTATCATTTCATTCAATAATTCCCATATACATGAATACATTCATAAATGAATGTACATTTTAGGAACATTCACAATACTATACATATACCAAAAATCAATGAATATACATTAATTTCATGTATGTACATCATACAAATTTTGAAAAGTTTCCAACAGAGCTAGAAAGTCAAAAGACTTCGGTTCGAACTTTTATATGTATCTAGTTGAAGGAACTAGAGATACAGTGAGCAACCAAATCTCATATTGCTTCAATATTGAGGCTGATCCCAAGACCTATGAAGAAGCAATGAACTCACAAGATGCTCCCTTTTGGAAGGAAGCTATTAATGATGAGATGGACTCAATCATGGGTAATAAAACCTGGAAATTAGTAGACTTACCACCTGGTTCAAAACCAATTGGTTGTAAGTGGATCTTCAAGAAGAAAATGAAGATCGACGGAACTATTGATAAGTTCAAGGCCAGGTTGGTTGCCAAAGGGTTCACACAAAAGTATGGTGTGGACTATTTTGACACATATTCACCAGTAGCTAGAATTGCTACAATTAGAGTGCTACTTGCTATAGCTTCTATCCAAAATCTAGTCATTCACCAAATGGATGTTAAAACAGCATTCTTGAATGGTGATTTGGATGAAGAAGTATATATGGAGCAACCCGAAGGGTTTGTGATACCTGGTCAAGAGCATAAGGTGTGTAAACTTGTAAAGTCTTTATATGGACTAAAACAAGCACCGAAGCAATGGCATCAGAAATTTGACCAAGTTATTCTTGCTAGTGGGTTCAAAATAAATGAATCTGATAAATGTATTTATAGCAAGTTTGATGATGGCAAAGGTGTCATAATTTGTTTATATGTTGATGACATGTTGATTTTTGGGACTGACTTGGAATAAGTTGAAGTCACAAAAACTTTGCTTTCAAGCAAATTTGACATGAAGGACATGGGTGAGGCAGATGTCATTCTTGGTATGAGAATCTTCAAACATGATAACAATATAATGTTGTCTCAAACACATTATATTGAAAAGATTCTTAACAAATTCAATCAAAGTGATTGTATTCCAGTCTCAACACCATTGGATCCCAAAATAAATTTTGTGAAAAATGAGGGGGATCCAAAATCTCAAATGGAATATGCCAAGGTTATAGGGTGTTTAATGTATGCAATGACTTGTACTAGACCTGATATTGCATATGCAGTTGGTATATTGAGCAGATATACAAGCAATCCTGGTAGGTTACATTGGCAAGGTGTAACCAGAATTTTAAAGTATTTAAAGGCCACTAAGGACTATGGTATATGTTATACCGGTTATCCTTCAGTTTTAGAAGGATTTTCAGATGCTAGTTGGATCACCAATAAAGATGATCACTCGTCAACAAGTGGTTGGATCTTTATGCTTGGTGGAGGTGCAATTTCTTGGGGTTCTAAGAAACAGACTTGTATCACCGATTCAACAATGGCAGCAGAGTTTGTAGCACTTGCTTCGGCCTGTAAAGAAGCTGAATGGCTACGTAATTTGCTTTGTGATATACCATTATGGCCAACACCTTTGTCGCCTATCTCAATCCATTGTGATAGTGCAGCTACACTTGCTAAAGCATATAGTCAAGTGTATAATGGTAAATCAAGACATATCGGTTTGAGACATAATTATGTCAAAGATTTGATTACAAATGGAGTCATATCAATTGACTTTGTGAGATCAAATGAAAATTTAAGTGATCCTTTGACAAAAGGATTATCAAGAAATTTGGTGTCAAAGACATCAAGGGGGATGGGTTTAAAGTCCAAAATTCTTGATCACTAATAGTGGAACCTCAATTCAATGCTAGATACAACGTCTGGTCCTGAATTCAATGAGTGAAAGTACATCATTCTAGTGGTTGGTGCACTATATTAAGTTTAGTCATCCCAATGTTGAATAGTGCATGTTATTCTCGCCAGTGCAAATGTAAGGATGAGTCATTGGACTCTTAACGAATCTTAAAAGTGCTATCTATGGCGGGGGCACTAAGATGTCGCCTATATGAATGTTGGTTTTCGGCAAACCACAAAGTTAAGGACTTTACTTTGTAAACATTCATGAAAGGATAGTGATACAAGGCCGTAAAATGTATCGTTGAAGAACTTATGATTGTGCATTGCTCAGTGTGTGATGTGTTTATGAGGTTGGTCCAATGTCCAAGTGGTTCAAAGCTTGTCTACCATCTTGAAGGATTGATTTCAAAGAACCTTCACTAAGATAGTGGTTCAATCGAAAGACACCATTATTTATGCATATGAGTGTCAGATTACTTGGTGACCTTTTAGAAATCCATTTTCTAAATTTTGAAAATGGCGGAGGATTGTTGGAAACTTTTCAAAATTTGTATGATGTACATACATGAAATTAATGTATATTCATTGATTTTTGGTATATGTATAGTATTGTGAATGTTCCTAAAATGTACATTCATTTATGAATGTATTCATGTATATGGGAATTATTGAATGAAAGGATAGATTCATGTTTTGATCTAATGATCATGAGATGCATGAATTAAAGTGCATGAATGTGTACACAATACTTTGAATCTGTTCATACAAGTGTTTAATGAGATCTTTTGTTTCCCAAACAATCTTCCTATATAAAGAGGTCAAGTAGAGAGTGGTTTGCTGCAGAAAATCACTTTCCTACTATCCTTACTCTCTCAAAAGCGCTCTTTAGTTCACAAAGGGTTTGTCTTGCTTTGTGCAAGAGTATAAGAGAAACAAAACTTCATCTTATCCTGAAGGATATTTGTCCAAGGTATTGCACTTTATATCGGACAAATAAAGCCTAAAGGAAAGTGATTTCTATCACGATTTGAAGCCAATTCTTGTCACAATATTTGCCAATTCTTTGCTTTTTACCCAACAATCTTTAGGCTTTTTTTATACTCTACAATGGCTGGTACCTTGAAAGATTTGGCATCCAATATTGTCAAGCTCGAGAGGTTTGATGGAGGGAATTTCATTCGTTGGCAAAAACGTGTTCGTTTCCTTCTCACTGCACTCAAAGTGGTCTATGTTTTGACCACACCAAAACCATTGATCAATCCCGATGAAGAAACTCTTGAAGACATCCGAAACCGTCAGAAATAGGAGAACGACGATGAAATATGCCGTGGTCACATCCTCAATACCATGAGTGACAACCTGTTCGATGTCTACCATTCAATTGCTACCGCCAAGGAACTTTGGGATCGATTGAAGTCCAAGTACATGCAAGAAGATGCTACAAGTAAGAAGTTTCTTGTCTCGTCTTTTAATAATTATAAAATGGTAGATAATAAGTCTGTTATGGAGCAATTTAGTGAGATTGAAAGGCTTCTTAATCACTTCACACAACACAATCTACACATGGATGAAGCCATTATTGTTTGCTCTATAATAGATAAGTTACCACCTTCTTGGAAAGATTTCAAAAGAGACCTCAAACATAAGAAAGAGGATATCTCTCTTGAGATTCTTGCTAAATCTCTTCGAGTAGAAGAGGAAATTCGCATGCAAGAAAAGGATAGTCAAATCCTTGAAGAGAACAAAGATTCTACTTCAAAAGTGCATGTGATTGAAGAGAGGCAAACTGAAAAGTCTCAAGGAAGCAAGAAGGGCCAACAACCCAAGAATCAATCCAAGAAAAGAAAGAAGGGACAATGCTTCTATTGCAAGAAAGAGGGACACTACAAGTCCGAGTGCAAGATTCTTCAAAACAAGAAGAAGAAGCAAGAGACTTCCCAAAACACAAGCAAAAATCTTGTAGCAATAATATCTGAAATCAATATGATTGAAGATGATTTTGCTTGGTGGGTTGATTCTGGAGCTACGCGACATGTGTGCAACAATAGAACGTTCTTCAAGTCCATGAAACCGGTGGATGAAAGCACCGTTGTTTACATGGGAAATTCTGCTACAATTCCGGTTCAAGGCATTGGAGAAGTAGAATTAAAATTTACTTCCGAAAATGTTGTAACCTTGACAAATGTGTTTTATGTACCGGAAGTTAGGAAGAACTTGGTGTCGGCTGGGCTGTTAAATAAATTTGGCTTTAGACTTGTGTTTGAGTCTGACAAATTTATTTTGTCTAAAGGTGGTATGTTTGTAGGCAAGGGTTATCTTTGCAATGGGATGTTTAAGTTGAATGTACTTGCTATTAGAAATAATAAGAGTGATATTATTTCTGCGTATTTGGTTGAGTCTTCTTTTGAATTGTGGCATAATAGGATTGGTCATGTTAATTACAAAAGAATGCATGAAATGATGAGACTTGATTTGCTGCCATATTGTGATAAGATTGAAGGAAAATGCAATACATGCATGCTAACGAAAATCACAAGAAATTCGTTTTCTAAAGTTGAAAGATCATCTAAAATCTTGGATCTTATTCATAGTGATGTATGTGATTTGCATGGTACTCCTACTTTGGGTGGTAAAAAGTACTTTGTGACTTTTATTGATGATTATAGTAGATACTGTCATGTTTTCTTGTTATACTCAAAAGGTGAAGCTTTACAAAAATTTAAGGCATACAAATCAGAAGTTGAACTTCATTGTGAATCCTTTATCAAATGTCTAAGGACAGATAGAGGTGGGGAATATTATGATATTACCTATTTTGAGTCTGTTGGGATAAAACATGAGGTGACTGCTCCTTACACACCACAACAAAATGGTGTAGTCGAAAGGAAAAATCGTGTATTGACAGAAATGGTTAATGCACTTTTGTCAAAATCTGATTTAAGTCAAGGATTTTGGGGTGAAGCCTTGTTAACGGCTTGTCATATCCTAAATAGAGTTCCTAATAAAAGGAGTTCTATAACCCCTTATGAATTTTGGAATAAAAGGAAGCCCAACCTAAACTATTTGAAAGTTTGGGGTTGTAGAGCTATTGTAAAACTCCCAGAATCTCAAAAAAGGAAATTGGGAGAAAGAGGTGTGGAGTGTATATTCTTAGGATATACACAAAATAGCAAAGCATATAGGTTCATGGTAATTGAACCTAATGATTCAATTTCGGTTAATACCATAATTGAGTCTAGAGATGCTATTTTTGAAGAGAATAGGTTCACCTCTATAAAAGTTGTTATTTCAAAATCAAGTGAACTGGCAAAAGATGGTGAAAATGAAACCATTGAATTGAGAAGGTGCAAAAGAGCTAGAAAGTCAAAAGACTTCGGTTCGGACTTTTATATGTATCTAGTTGAAGGAACTAGAGATACAGTGAGCAACCAAATCTCATATTGCTTCAATATTGAGGCTGATCCCAAGACCTATGAAGAAGCAATGAACTCACAAGATGCTCCCTTTTGGAAGGAAGCTATTAATGATGAGATGGACTCAATCATGGGTAATAAAACCTGGAAATTAGTAGACTTACCACCTGGTTCAAAACCAATTGGTTGTAAGTGGATCTTCAAGAAGAAAATGAAGATCGACGGAACTATTGATAAGTTCAACGCCAGGTTGGTTGCCAAAGGGTTCACACAAAAGTATGGTGTGGACTATTTTGACACATATTTACCAGTAGCTAGAATTGCTACAATTAGAGTGCTACTTGCTATAGCTTCTATTCAAAATCTAGTCATTCACCAAATGGATGTTAAAACAGCATTCTTGAATGGTGATTTGGATGAAGAAATATATATGGAGCAACCCGAAGGGTTTGTGATACCTGGTCAAGAGCATAAGGTGTGTAAACTTATAAAGTCTTTATATGGACTAAAACAAGTACCGAAGCAATGGCATCAGAAATTTGACCAAGTTATTCTTGCTAGTGGGTTCAAAATAAATGAATCTGATAATGTATTTATAGCAAGTTTGATGATGGCAAAGGTGTCATAATTTGTTTATATGTTGATGACATGTTGATTTTTGGGACTGACTTGGAACAAGTTGAAGTCACAAAAACTTTGCTTTCAAGCAAATTTGACATGAAAGACATGGGTGAGGCAGATGTCATTCTTGGTATGAGAATCTTCAAACATGATAACAATATAATGTTGTCTCAAACACATTATATTGAAAAGATTCTTAACAAATTCAATCAAAGTGATTGTATTCCAGTCTCAACACCATTGGATCCCAAAATAAATTTTGTGAAAAATGAGGGGGATCCAAAATCTCAAATGGAATATGCCAAGGTTATAGGGTGTTTAATGTATGCAATGACTTGTACTAGACCTGATATTGCATATGCAGTTGGTATATTGAGCAGATATACAAGCAATCCTGGTAGGTTACATTGGCAAGGTGTAACCAGAATTTTAAAGTATTTAAAGGCCACTAAGGACTATGGTATATGTTATACCGGTTATCCTTCAGTTTTAGAAGGATTTTCAGATGCTAGTTGGATCACCAATAAAGATGATCACTCGTCAACAAGTGGTTGGATCTTTATGCTTGGTGGAGGTGCAATTTCTTGGGGTTCTAAGAAACAGACTTGTATCACCGATTCAACAATGGCAGCAGAGTTTGTAGCACTTGCTTCGGCCTGTAAAGAAACTGAATGGCTACGTAATTTGCTTTGTGATATATCATTATGGCCAACACCTTTGTCGCCTATCTCAATCCATTGTGATAGTGCAGCTACACTTGCTAAAGCATATAGTCAAGTGTATAATGGTAAATCAAGACATATCGGTTTGAGACATAGTTATGTCAAAGATTTGATTACAAATGGAGTCATATCAATTGACTTTGTGAGATCAAATGAAAATTTAAGTGATCCTTTGACAAAAGGATTATCAAGAAATTTGGTGTCAAAGACATCAAGGGGGATGGGTTTAAAGTCCAAAATTCTTGATCACTAATGGTGGAACCTCAATTCAATGCTAGATACAACGTCTGGTCCTGAATTCAATGAGTGAAAGTACATCATTCTAGTGGTTGGTGCACTATATTAAGTTTAGTCATCCCAATGTTGAATAGTGCATGTTATTCTCGCCAGTGCAAATGTAAGGATGAGTCATTGGACTCTTAACGAATCTTAAAAGTGCTATCTATGGCGGGGGCACTAAGATGTCGCCTATATGAATGTTGGTTTTCGGCAAACCACAAAGTTAAGGACTTTACTTTGTAAACATTCATGAAAGGATAGTGATACAAGGCCGTAAAATGTATCGTTGAAAAACTTATGGTTGTGCATTGCTCAGTGGGTGATGTGTTTATGAGGTTGGTCCAATGTCCAAGTGGTTCAAAGCTTTTCTACCATCTTGAAGGATTGATTTCAAAGAACCTTCACTAAGATAGTGGTTCAATCGAAAGACACCATTATTTATGCATATGAGTGTCAGATTAATTGGTGACCTTTTTGAAATCCATTTTCTAAATTTTGAAAATGGCGGGGGATTGTTGGAAACTTTTCAAAATTTGTATGATGTACATACATGAAATTAATGTATATTCATTGATTTTTGGTACATGTAGAGTATTGTGAATGGTTCTAAAATGTACATTCATTTATGAATGTATTCATGTATATGGGAATTATTGAATGAAAGGATAGATTCATGTTTTGATCTAATGATCATGAGATGCATGAATTAAAGTGCATGAATGTGTACACAATACTTTGAATCTATTCATACACAATACTTTGAATCTGGAGGTTTGATGGAGGGAATTTCATTCGTTGGCAAAAACGTGTTCGTTTCCTTCTCACTGCACTCAAAGTGGTCTATGTTTTGACCACACCAAAACCATTGATCAATCCCGATGAAGAAACTCTTGAAGACATCCGAAACCGTCAGAAATGGGAGAACGACGATGAAATATGCCGTGGTCACATCCTCAATACCATGAGTGACAACTTGTTCGATGTCTACCATTCAATTGCTACCGCCAAGGAACTTTGGGATCGATTGGAGTCCAAGTACATGCAAGAAGATGCTACAAGTAAGAAGTTTCTTGTCTCGTCTTTTAATAATTATAAAATGGTAGATAATAAGTCTGTTATGGAGCAATTTAGTGAGATTGAAAGGCTTCTTAATCACTTCACACAACACAATCTACACATGGATGAAGCCATTATTGTTTGCTCTATAATAGATAAGTTACCACCTTCTTGGAAAGATTTCAAAAGAGACCTCAAACATAAGAAAGAGGATATCTCTCTTGAGATTCTTGCTAAATCTCTTCGAGTAGAAGAGGAAATTCGCATGCAAGAAAAGAAGGATAGTCAAATCCTTGAAAAGAACAAAGATTCTACTTCAAAAGTGCATGTGATTGAAGAGAGGCAAACTGAAAAGTCTCAAGGAAGCAAGAAGGGCCAACAACCCAAGAATCAATCCAAGAAAAGAAAGAAGGGACAATGCTTCTATTGCAAGAAAGAGGGACACTACAAGTCCGAGTGCAAGATTCTTCAAAACAAGAAGAAGAAGCAAGAGACTTCCCAAAACACAAGCAAAAATCTTGTAGCAATGATATCTGAAATCAATATGATTGAAGATGATTTTGCTTGGTGGGTTGATTCTGGAGCTACGCGACATGTGTGCAACAATAGAACGTTCTTCAAGTCCACGAAACCGGTGGATGAAAGCACCGTTGTTTACATGGGAAATTCTGCTACAATTCCGGTTCAAGGCATTGGAGAAGTAGAATTAAAATTTACTTCCGAAATTGTTGTAACCTTGACAAATGTGTTTTATGTACCGGAAGTTAGGAAGAACTTGGTGTCGGCTGGGCTGTTAAATAAATTTGGCTTTAGACTTGTGTTTGAGTCTGACAAATTTATTTTGTCTAAAGGTGGTATGTTTGTAGGCAAGGGTTATCTTTACAATGGGATGTTTAAGTTGAATGTACTTGCTATTAGAAATAATAAGAGTGATATTATTTCTGCGTATTTGGTTGAGTCTTCTTTTGAATTGTGGCATAATAGGATTGGTCATGTTAATTACAAAAGAATGCATGAAATGATGAGACTTGATTTTCTGCCATATTGTGATAAGATTGAAGGAAAATGCAATACATGTATGCTAATGAAAATCACAAGAATTCGTTTCCTAAAGTTGAAAGATCATCTAAAATATTGGATCTTATTCATAGTGATGTATGTGATTTGCATGGTACTCCTACTTTGGATGGTAAAAAGTACTTTGTGACTTTTATTGATGATTATAGTAGATACTGTCATGTTTTCTTGTTATACTCAAAAGGTGAAACTTTACAAAAATTTAAGGCATACAAATCAGAAGTTGAACTTCATTGTGAATCCTTTATCAAATGTCTAAGGACAGATAGAGGTGGGGAATATTATGATATTACCTATTTTGAGTCTGTTGGGATAAAACATGAGGTGACTGCTCCTTACACACCACAACAAAATGGTGTAGCCGAAAGGAAAAAACGTGTATTGACAGAAATGGTTAATGCACTTTTGTCAAAATCTGGTTTAAGTCAAGGATTTTGGGGTGAAGGCTTGTTAACGGCTTGTCATATCCTAAATAGAGTTCCTAATAAAAGGAGTTCTATAACCCCTTATGAATTTTGGAATAAAAGGAAGCCCAACCTAAACTATTTGAAAGTTTGGGGTTGTAGAGCTATTGTAAAACTCCCAGAATCTCAAAAAAGGAAATTGGGAGAAAGAGGTGTGGAGTGTATATTCTTAGGATATGCACAAAATAGCAAAGAATATAGGTTCATGGTAATTGAACCTAATGATTCAATTTCGGTTAATACCATAATTGAGTCTAGAGATGCTATTTTTGAAGAGAATAAGTTCACCTCTATAAAAGTTGTTATTTCAAAATCAAGTGAATTGACAAAAGATGGTGAAAATGAAACCATTGAATTGAGAAGGAGCAAAAGAGCTAGAAAGTCAAAAGACTTCGGTTCGGACTTTTATATGTATCTAGTTGAAGGAACTAGAGATACAGTGAGCAACCAAATCTCATATTGCTTCAATATTGAGGCTGATCCCAAGACCTATGAAGAAGCAATGAACTCATAAGATACTCCCTTTTGGAAGAAAGCTATTAATGATGAGATGGACTCAATCATGGGTAATAAAACCTGGAAATTAGTAGACTTACCACCTGGTTCAAAACCAATTGGTTGTAAGTGGATCTTCAAGAAGAAAATGAAGATCGACGGAACTATTGATAAGTTCAAGGCCAGGTTGGTTGCCAAAGGTTTCACACAAAAGTATGGTGTGGACTATTTTGACACATATTCACCTGTAGTTAGAATTGCTACAATTAAAGTGCTACTTGCTATAGCTTCTATTCAAAATCTAGTCATTCACCAAATGGATGTTAAAACAGCATTCTTGAATGGTGATTTGGATGAAGAAGTATATATGGAGCAACCCGAAGGGTTTGTGATACCTGGTCAAGAGCATAAGGTGTGTAAACTTATAAAATCTTTATATGGACTAAAACAAGCACCGAAGCAATGGCATCAGAAATTTGACCAAGTTATTATTGCTAGTGGGTTCAAAATAAATGAATCTGATAAATGTATTTATAGCAAGTTTGATGATGGCAAAGGTGTCATAATTTGTTTATATGTTGATGACATGTTGATTTTTGGGACTGACTTGGAACAAGTTGAAGTCACAAAAACTTTGCTTTCAAGCAAATTTGACATGAAAGACATGGGTGAGGCAGATGTCATTCTTGGTATGAGAATCTTCAAACATGTTAACAATATAATGTTGTCTCAAACACATTATATTGAAAAGATTCTTAACAAATTCAATCAAAGTGATTGTATTCCAGTCTCAACACCATTGGATCCCAAAATAAATTTTGTGAAAAATGAGGGGGATCCAAAATCTCAAATGGAATATGCCAAGGTTATAGGGTATTTAATGTATGCAATGACTTGTACTAGACCTGATATTGCATATGCAGTTGGTATATTAAGCAGATATACAAGCAATCCTGGTAGGTTACATTGGCAAGGTGTAACCAGAATTTTAAAGTATTTAAAGGCCACTAAGGACTATGGTATATGTTATACCGGTTATCCTTCAGTTTTAGAAGGATTTTCAGATGCTAGTTGGATCACCAATAAAGATGATCACTCGTCAACAAGTGGTTGGATCTTTATGCTTGGTGGAGGTGCAATTTCTTGGGGTTCTAAGAAACAGACTTGTATCACCGATTCAACAATGGCAGCAGAGTTTGTAGCACTTGCTTCGGCCTGTAAAGAAGCTGAATGGCTACGTAATTTACTTTGTGATATACCATTGTGGCCAACACCTTTGTCGCCTATCTCAATCCATTGTGATAGTGCAGCTACACTTGCTAAAGCATATAGTCAAGTGTATAATGGTAAATCAAGACATATCGGTTTGAGACATAGTTATGTCAAAGATTTGATTACAAATGGAGTCATATCAATTGACTTTGTGAGATCAAATGAAAATTTAAGTGATCCTTTGACAAAAGGATTATCAAGAAATTTGGTGTCAAAGACATCGAGGGGGATGGGTTTAAAGTCCAAAATTCTTGATCACTAATGGTGGAACCTCAATTCAATGCTAGATACAACGTCTAGTCCTGAATTCAATGAGTGAAAGTACATCATTCTAGTGGTTGGTGCACTATATGAAGTTTAGTCATCCCAATGTTGAATAGTGCATGTTATTCTCGCCAGTGCAAATGTAAGGATGAGTCATTGGACTCTTAACGAATCTTAAAAGTGCTATCTATGGCGGGGGCACTAAGATGTCGCCTATATGAATGTTGGTTTTCGGCAAACCACAAAGTTAAGGACTTTACTTTGTAAACATTCATGAAAGAATAGTGATACAAGGCCGTAAAATATATCGTTGAAGAACTTATGGTTGTGCATTGCTCAGTGTGTGATGTGTTTATGAGGTTGGTCCAATGTCCAAGTGGTTCAAAGCTTGTCTACCATCTTGAAGGATTGATTTCAAAGAACTTTCACTAAGATAGTGGTTCAATCGAAAGACACCGTTATTTATGCATATGAGTGTCAGATTAATTGGTGACCTTTTTGAAATCCATTTTCTAAATTTTGAAAATGGCGGGGGATTGTTGGAAACTTTTCAAAATTTGTATGATGTACATACATGAAATTAATGTATATTCATTGATTTTTGGTACATGTATAGTATTGTGAATGGTTCTAAAATATACATTCATAAATGAATGTATATTTTAGAACCATTCACAATACTATACATGTATTAAAGTGCATGAAAGGTCACCAATTCATGTATATGGGAATTATTGAATGAAAGAATAGATTCATGTTTTGATCTAATGATCATGAGATGCATGAATTAAAGTGCATGAATGTGTACACAATACTTTGAATCTATTCATACACAATACTTTGAATCTGGAGGTTTGATGGAGGGAATTTCTTTCGTTGGCAAAAACGTGTTCGTTTCCTTCTCACTGCACTCAAAGTGGTCTATGTTTTGACCACACCAAAACCATTGATCAATCCCGATGAAGAAACTCTTGAAGACATCCGAAACCGTCAGAAATGGGAGAACGACGATGAAATATGCCGTGGTCACATCCTCAATACCATGAGTGACAACCTGTTCGATGTCTACCATTCAATTGCTACCGCCAAGGAACTTTGGGATCGATTGGAGTCCAAGTACATGCAAGAAGATGCTACAAGTAAGAAGTTTCTTGTCTCGTCTTTTAATAATTATAAAATGGTAGATAATAAGTCTGTTATGGAGCAATTTAGTGAGATTGAAAGGCTTCTGAATCAATTCACACAACACAATCTACACATGGATGAAGCCATTATTGTTTGCTCTATAATAGATAAGTTACCACCTTCTTGGAAAGATTTCAAAAGAGACCTCAAACATAAGAAAGAGGATATCTCTCTTGAGATTCTTGCTAAATCTCTTCGAGTAGAAGAGGAAATTCGCATGCAAGAAAAGAAGGATAGTCAAATCCTTGAAGAGAACAAAGATTCTACTTCAAAAGTGCATGTGATTGAAGAGAGGCAAACTGAAAAGTCTCAAGGAAGCAAGAAGGGCCAACAACCCAAGAATCAATCCAAGAAAAGAAAGAAGGGACAATGCTTCTATTGCAAGAAAGAGGGACACTACAAGTCCGAGTGCAAGATTCTTCAAAACAAGAAGAAGAAGCAAGAGACTTCCCAAAACACAAGCAAAAATCTTGTAGCAATGATATCTGAAATCAATATGATTGAAGATGATTTTGCTTGGTGGGTTGATTCTGGAGCTACGCGACACGTGTGCAACAATAGAACGTTCTTCAAGTCCATGAAACCGGTGGATGAAAGCACCGTTGTTTACATGGAAAATTATGCTACAATTCCGAGTCAAGGCATTGGAGAAATAGAATTAAAATTTACTTCCGGAAATGTTGTAACCTTGACAAATGTGTTCTATGTACCGGAAGTAAGGAAGAACTTGGTGTCGACTGGGCTATTAAATAAATTTGACTTTAGACTTGTGGTTGAGTCTGACAAATTTATTTTGTCTAAAGGTGGTATGTTTGTGGGCAAGGGTTATCTTTGCAATGGGATGTTTAAGTTGAATGTACTTGCTATTAGAAATAATAAGAGTGATATTATTTCTGCGTATTTGGTTGAGTCTTCTTTTGAATTGTGGTATAATAGGATTGGTCATGTTAATTACAAAAGAATGCATGAAATGATGAGACTTGATTTGCTGCCATATTGTGATAAGATTGAAGGAAAATGCAATACATGCATGCTAACGAATATCACAAGAAATTCGTTTCCTAAAGTTGAAAGATCATCTAAAATCTTGGATTTTATTCATAGTGATGTATGTGATTTGCATGGTACTCCTAATTTGGGTGGTAAAAAGTACTTTGTGACTTTTATTGATGATTATAGTAGATACTGTCATGTTTTCTTGTTACACTCAAAAGGTGAAGCTTTGCAAAAATTTAAGGTATACAAATCAGAAGTTGAACTTCATTGTGAATCCTTTATCAAATGTCTAAGGACAGATAGAGGTGGGGAATATTATGATATTACCTATTTTGAGTCTGTTGGGATAAAACATGAGGTGACTGCTCCTTACACACCACAACAAAATGGTGTAGCCGAAAGGAAAAATTGTGTATTGACAGAAATTGTTAATGCACTTTTGTCAAAATCTGGTTTAAGTCAAGGATTTTGGGGTGAAGCCTTGTTAACGGCTTGTCATATCCTAAATAGAGTTCCTAATAAAAGGAGTTCTATAACCCCTTATGAATTTTGGAATAAAAGGAAGCCCAACCTAAACTATTTGAAAGTTTGGGGTTGTAGAGCTATTGTAAAACTCCCAGAATCTCAAAAAAGGAAATTGGGAGAAAGAGGTGTGGAGTGTATATTCTTAGGATATGCACAAAATAGCAAAGCATACAGGTTCATGGTAATTGAACCTAATGATTCAATTTCGGTTAATACCATAATTGAGTCTAGAGATGCTATTTTTGAAGAGAATAGGTTCACCTCTATAAAAGATGTTATTCCAAAATCAAGTAAATTGACAAAAGATGGTGGAAATGAAACCATTGAATTGAGAAGGAGCAAAAGAGCTAGAAAGTCAAAAGACTTCGGTTCGAACTTTTATATGTATCTAGTTGAAGGAACTAGAGATACAGTGAGCAACCAAATCTCATATTGTTTCAATATTGAGGCTGATCCCAAGACCTATGAAGAAGCAATGAACTCACAAGATGCTCCCTTTTGGAAGGAAGCTATTAATGATGAGATGGACTCAATCATGGGTAATAAAACCTGGAAATTAGTAGACTTACCACCTGGTTCAAAACCAATTGGTTGTAAGTGGATCTTCAAGAAGAAAATGAAGATCGACGGAACTATTGATAAGTTCAAGGCCAAGTTGGTTGCCAAAGGGTTCACACAAAAGTATGGTGTGGACTATTTTGACACATATTCACCAGTAGCTAGAATTGCTACGATTAGAGTGCTACTTGCTATAGCTTCTATCCAAAATCTAGTCATTCACCAAATGGATGTTAAAACAGCATTCTTGAATGGTGATTTGGATGAAGAAGTATATATGGAGCAACCCGAAGGGTTTGTGATACCTGGTCAAGAGCATAAGGTGTGTAAACTTGTAAAGTCTTTATATGGACTAAAACAAGCACCGAAGCAATGGCATCAGAAATTTGACCAAATTATTCTTGGTAGTGGGTTCAAAATAAATGAATCTAATAAATGTATTTATAGCAAGTTTGATGATGGCAAATGTGTCATAATTTGTTTATATGTTGATGACATGTTGATTTTTGGGACTGACTTGGAACAAGTTGAAGTCACAAAAACTTTACTTTCAAGCAAATTTGACATGAAAGACATGGGTGAGGCAAATGTCATTCTTCATATGAGAATCTTCAAACGTAATAACAATATAATGTTGTCTCAAACACATTATATTGAAAAGATTCTTAACAAATTCAATCAAAGTGATTGTATTCCAGTCTCAACACCATTGGATCCCAAAATAAATTTTGTGAAAAATGAGGGGGATCCAAAATCTCAAATGGAATATGCCAAGGTTATAGGGTGTTTAATGTATGCAATGACTTGTACTAGACCTGATATTGCATATGCAGTTGGTATATTGAGCAGATATACAAGCTATCCTGGTAGGTTACATTGGCAAGGTGTAACCAGAATTTTAAAGTATTTAAAGGCCACTAAGGACTATGGTATATGTTATACCGGTTATCCTTCAGTTTTAGAAGGATTTTCAGATGCTAGTTGGATCACCGATAAAGATGATCACTCGTCAACAAGTGGTTGGATCTTTATGCTTGGTGGAGGTGCAATTTCTTGGGGTTCTAAGAAACAGACTTGTATCACCGATTCAACAATGGCAGCAGAGTTTGTAGCACTTGCTTCGGCCTGTAAAGAAGCTGAATGGCTACGTAATTTGCTTTGTGATATACCATTATGGCCAACACCTTTGTCGCCTATCTCAATCCATTGTGATAGTGCAGCTACACTTGCTAAAGCATATAGTCAAGTGTATAATGGTAAATCAAGACATATCAGTTTGAGACATAGTTATGTCAAAGATTTGATTACAAATGGAGTCATATCAATTGACTTTGTGAGATCAAATGAAAATTTAAGTGATTCTTTGACAAAAGGATTATCAAGAAATTTGGTTTCAAAAACATCAAGGGAGATGGGTTTAAAGTCCAAAATTCTTGATCACTAATGGTGGAACCTCAATTCAACGCTAGATACAACGTCTAGTATTGAATTCAATGAGTGAAAGTACACCATTCTAGTGGTTGGTGCACTATGTGAAGTTGAGTCATCCCAATGTTGAATAGTGCATGTTATTCTCGCCAGTGCAAATGTAAGGATGAGTCATTGGACTCTTAACGAATCTTTAAAGTGCTATCTATGGCGGGGGCACTAAGATGTCGCCTATATGAATGTTGGTTTTCGGCAAACCACAAAGTTAAGGACTTTACTTTGTAAACATTCATGAAAGGATAGTGATACAAGGCCGTAAAATGTATCGTTGAAGAACTTATGGTTGTGCATTGCTCAGTGTGTGATGTGTTTATGAGGTTGGTCCAATGTCCAAGTGGTTCAAAGCTTGTCTACCATCTTGAAGGATTGATTTCAAAGAACCTTCACTAAGATAGTGGTTCAATCGAAAGACACCATTATTTATGCATATGAGTGTCAGATTACTTGGTGACCTTTTTGAAATCCATTTTCTAAATTTTGAAAATGGCGGGGGATTGTTGGAAACTTTTCAAAATTTGTATGATGTACATACATGAAATTAATGTATATTCATTGATTTTTGGTACATGTATAGTATTGTGAATGGTTCTAAAATATACATTCATTTATGAATGTATTCATGTATATGGGAATTATTGAATGAAAGGATAGATTCATGTTTTGATCTAATGATCATGAGATGCATGAATTAAAGTGCATGAATGTGTACACAATACTTTGAATCTATTCATACACAATACTTTGAATCTGTTCATACAAGTGTTTAATGAGATCCTTTGTTTCCCAAACAATTTTCCTATATAAAGAGGTCAAGTAGAGAGTGGTTTGCGGCAGAAAATCACTTTCCTACTATCATTACTCTCTCAAAAGCACTCCTTAGTTCACAAAGGGTTTGTCTTGCTTTGTGCAAGAGTTTAAGACAAACAAAACTTCATCTTATCCTAAAGGATATTTGTCCAAGGTTATTGCACTTTATATCGGACAAATAAAGCCTAAAGGAAAGTGATTTCTATCACGATTTGAAGCCAATTCTTGTCACAATATTTGCCACTTCTTTGCTTTTTTCCCAACAATATTGTTGGAAACTTTTCAAAATTTGTATGATGTACATACATGAAATTAATGTATATTCATTGATTTTTGGTATATGTATAGTATTGTGAATGTTCCTAAAATGTACATTCATTTATGAATGTATTCATGTATATGGGAATTATTGAATGAAAGGATAGATTCATGTTTTGATCTAATGATCATGAGATGCATGAATTAAAGTGTATGAATGTGTACACAATACTTTGAATCTGTTCATACAAGTGTTTAATGAGATCTTTTGTTTCCCAAACAATCATCCTATATAAAGAGGTCAAGTAGAGAGTGGTTTGCTGCAGAAAATCACTTTCCTACTATCATTACTCTCTCAAAAGCACTCCTTAGTTCACAAAGGGTTTGTCTTGCTTTGTGCAAGAGTTTAAGACAAACAAAACTTCATCTTATCCTAAAGGATATTTGTCCAAGGTTATTGCACTTTATATCGGACAAATAAAGCCTAAAGGAAAGTGATTTCTATCACGATTTGAAGCCAATTCTTGTCACAATATTTGCCAATTCTTTGCTTTTTACCCAACAATCTTTAGGCTTTATTTATACTATACAATGGCCAGTACCATGAAAGATTTGGCATCCAATATTGTCAAGCTCGAGAGGTTTGATGGAGGGAATTTCATTCGTTGGCAAAAACGTGTTCGTTTCCTTCTCACTGCACTCAAAGTGGTCTATGTTTTGACCACACCAAAATCATTGATCAATCCCGATGAAGAAACTCTTGAAGACATCCGAAACCGTCAGAAATGGGAGAACGACGATGAAATATGCCGTGGTCACATCCTCAATACCATGAGTGACAACCTGTTCGATGTCTACCATTCAATTGCTACCGCCAAGGAACTTTGGGATCGATTGGAGTCCAAGTACATGCAAGAAGATGCTACAAGTAAGAAGTTTCTTGTCTCGTTTTTTAATAATTATAAAATGGTAGATAATAAGTCTGTTATGGAGCAATTTAGTGAGATTGAAAGGCTTCTGAATCACTTCACACAACACAATCTACACATGGATGAAGCCATTATTGTTTGCTCTATAATAGATAAGTTACCACCTTCTTGGAAAGATTTCAAAAGAGACCTCAAACATAAGAAAGAGGATATCTCTCTTGAGATTCTTGCTAAATCTCTTCGAGTAGAAGAGGAAATTCGCATGCAAGAAAAGAAGGATAGTCAAATCCTTGAAGAGAACAAAGATTCTACTTCAAAAGTGCATGTGATTGAAGAGAGGCAAACTGAAAAGTCTCAAGGAAGCAAGAAGGGCCAACAACCCAAGAATCAATCCAAGAAAAGAAAGAAGGGACAATGCTTCTATTGCAAGAAAGAGGGACACTACAAGTCCGAGTGCAAGATTCTTCAAAACAAGAAGAAGAAGCAAGAGACTTCCCAAAACACAAGCAAAAATCTTGTAGCAATGATATCTGAAATCAATATGATTGAAGATGATTTTGCTTGGTGGGTTGATTCTGGAGCTACGCGACATGTGTGCAACAATAGAACGTTCTTCAAGTCCACGAAACCGGTGGATGAAAGCACCGTTGTTTACATGGGAAATTCTGCTACAATTCCGGTTCAAGGCATTGGAGAAATAGAATTAAAATTTACTTCCGAAAATGTTGTAACCTTGACAAATGTGTTTTATGTACCGGAAGTTAGGAAGAACTTGGTGTCGGCTGGGCTGTTAAATAAATTTGGCTTTAGACTTGTGTTTGAGTCTGACAAATTTATTTTGTCTAAAGGTGGTATGTTTGTAGGCAATGGTTATCTTTGCAATGGGATGTTTAAGTTGAATGTACTTGCTATTAGAAATAATAAGAGTGATATTATTTCTGCGTATTTGGTTGAGTCTTCTTTTGAATTGTGGCATAATAGGATTGGTCATGTTAATTACAAAAGAATGCATGAAATGATGAGACTTGATTTGCTGCCATATTGTGATAAGATTGAAGGAAAATGCAATACATGCATGCTAACGAAAATCACAAGAAATTCGTTTCCTAAAGTTGAAAGATCATCTAAAATCTTGGATCTTATTCATAGTGATGTATGTGATTTGCATGGTACTCCTACTTTGGGTGGTAAAAAGTACTTTGTGACTTTTATTGATGATTATAGTAGATACTGTCATGTTTTCTTGTTACACTCAAAAAGTGAAGCTTTGCAAAAATTTAAGGCATACAAATCAGAAGTTGTACTTCACTGTGAATCCTTTATCAAATGTCTAAGGACAGATAGAGGTGGGGAATATTATGATATTACCTATTTTGAGTCTGTTGGGATAAAACATGAGGTTACTGCTCCTTACACACCACAACAAAATGGTGTAGCCGAAAGGAAAAATCGTGTATTGACCGAAATGGTTAATGCACTTTTGTCAAAATCTGGTTTAAGTCAAGGATTTTGGGGTGAAGCCTTGTTAACGGCTTGTCATATCCTAAATAGAGTTCCTAATAAAAGGAGTTCTATAACCCCTTATGAATTTTGGAATAAAAGAAAGTCCAATCTAAACTATTTGAAAGTTTGGGGTTGTAGAGCTGTCGTAAAACTCCCAGAACCTAAAAAAAGGAAATTGGGAGAAAGAGGTGTGGAGTGTATATTCTTAGGATATGCACAAAATAGCAAAACATATAGGTTCATGGTAATTGAATCTAATGATTCAATTTCGGTTAATACCATAATTGAGTCTAGAGATGCTATTTTTGAAGAGAATAGGTTCACCTCTATAAAAGATGTTATTCCAAAATCAAGTGAATTGACAAAAGATGGTGAAAATGAAACCATCGAATTGAGAAGGAGCAAAAGAGTTAGAAAGTCAAAAGACTTCGGTTCGGACTTTTATATGTATCTAGTTGAAGGAACTAGAGATACAGTGAGCAACCAAATCTCATATTGCTTCAATATTGAGGTTGATCCCAAGACCTATGAAGAAGCAATGAACTCACAAGATGCTCCCTTTTGGAAGGAAGCTATTAATGATGAGATGGACTCAATCATGGGTAATAAAACCTGGAAATTAGTAGACTTACCACCTGGTTCAAAACCAATTGGTTGTAAGTGGATCTTCAAGAAGAAAATGAAGATCGACGGAACTATTGATAAGTTCAAGGCCAGGTTGGTTGCCAAAGGGTTCACACAAAAGTATGGTGTGGACTATTTTGACACATATTCACCAGTAGCTAGAATTGCTACAATTAGAGTGCTACTTGCTATAGCTTCTATCCAAAATCTAGTCATTCACCAAATGGATGTTAAAACAGCATTCTTGAATGGTGATTTGGATGAAGAAGTATATATGGAGCAACCCGAAGGGTTTGTGATACCTGGTCAAGAGCATAAGGTGTATAAACTTATAAAGTCTTTATATGGACTAAAACAAGCACCGAAGCAATGGCATCAGAAATTTGACCAAGTTATTCTTGCTAGTGGGTTCAAAATAAATGAATCTGATAAATGTATTTATAGCAAGTTTGATGATGGCAAAGGTGTCATAATTTGTTTATATGTTGATGACATGTTGATTTTTGGGACTGACTTGGAACAAGTTGAAGTCACAAAAACTTTGCTTTCAAGCAAATTTGACATGAAAGACATGGGTGAGACAGATGTCATTCTTGGTATGAGAATCTTCAAACATGATAACAATATAATGTTGTCTCAAACACATTATATTGAAAAGATTCTTAACAAATTCAATCAAAGTGATTGTATTCCAGTCTCAACACCATTGGATCCCAAAATAAATTTTGTGAAAAATGAGGGGGGTCCAAAATCTCAAATGGAATATGCCAAAGTTATAGGGTGTTTAATATATGCAATGACTTGTACTAGACCTGATATTGCATATGCAGTTGGTATATTGAGCAGATATACAAGCAATCCTGGTAGGTTACATTGGCAAGGTGTAACCAGAATTTTAAAGTATTTAAAGGCCACTAAGGACTATGGTATATGTTATACCGGTTATCCTTCAGTTTTAGAAGGATTTTCAGATGCTAGTTGGATCACCAATAAAGATGATCACTCGTCAACAAGTGGTTGGATCTTTATGCTTGGTGGAGGTGCAATATCTTGGGGTTCTAAGAAACAGACTTGTATCACCGATTCAACAATGGCAGCAGAGTTTGTAGCACTTGCTTCGGCCTGTAAAGAAGCTGAATGGCTACGTATTTTACTTTGTGATATACCATTGTGGCCAACACCTTTGTCGCCTATCTCAATCCATTGTGATAGTGCAGCTACACTTGCTAAAGCATATAGTCAAGTGTATAATGGTAAATCAAGACATATCGGTTTGAGACATAGTTATGTCAAAGATTTGATTACAAATGGAGTCATATCAATTGACTTTGTGAGATCAAATGAAAATTTAAGTGATCCTTTGACAAAAGGATTATCAAGAAATTTGGTGTCAAAGACATCGAGGGGAATGGGTTTAAAGTCCAAAATTCTTGATCACTAATGGTGGAACCTCAATTCAACGCTAGATACAACGTCTGGTCCTGAATTCAATGAGTGAAAGTACATCATTCTAGTGGTTGGTGCACTATATGAAGTTTAGTCATCCCAATGTTGAATAGTGCATGTTATTCTCGCCAGTGCAAATGTAAGGATGAGTCATTGGACTCTTAACGAATCTTTAAAGTGCTATCTATGGCGGGGGCACTAAGATGTCGCCTATATGAATGTTGGTTTTCGGCAAACCACAAAGTTAAGGACTTTACTTTGTAAACATTCATGAAAGGATAGTGATACAAGGCCGTAAAATGTATCGTTGAAGAACTTATGGTTGTGCATTGCTCAGTGTGTGATGTGTTTATGAGGTTGGTCCAATGTCCAAGTGGTTCAAAGCTTGTCTACCATCTTGAAGGATTGATTTCAAAGAACCTTCACTAAGATAGTGGTTCAATCGAAAGACACCATTATTTATGCATATGAGTGTCAGATTACTTGGTGACCTTTTAGAAATCCATTTTCTAAATTTTGAAAATGGCGGGGGATTGTTGGAAACTTTTCAAAATTTGTATGATGTACATACATGAAATTAATGTATATTCATTGATTTTTGGTATATGTATAGTATTGTGAATGTTCCTAAAATGTACATTCATTTATGAATGTATTCATGTATATGGGAATTATTGAATGAAAGGATAGATTCATGTTTTGATCTAATGATCATAAGATGCATGAATTAAAGTGCATGAATGTGTACACAATACTTTGAATCTGTTCATACAAGTGTTTAATGAGATCTTTTGTTTCCCAAACAATCTTCCTATATAAAGAGGTCAAGTAGAGAGTGGTTTGCTGCAGAAAATCACTTTCCTACTATCATTACTCTCTCAAAAGCACTCCTTAGTTCACAAAGGGTTTGTCTTGCTTTGTGCAAGAGTTTAAGACAAACAAAACTTCATCTTATCCTAAAGGATATTTGTCCAAGGTTATTGCACTTTATATCGGACAAATAAAGCCTAAAGGAAAGTGATTTCTATCACGATTTGAAGCCAATTCTTGTCACAATATTTGCCAATTCTTTGCTTTTTACCCAACAATCTTTAGGCTTTATTTATACTCTACAATTCTGGTACCTTGAAAGATTTGGCATCCAATATTGTCAAGCTCGAGAGGTTTGATGGAGGGAATTTCATTTGTTGGCAAAAACGTGTTCGTTTCCTTCTCACTGCATTCGAAGTGGTCTATGTTTTGACCACACCAAAACCATTGATCAATCCCGATGAAGAAACTCTTGAAGACATCCGAAACCGTCAGAAATGGGAGAACGACGATGAAATATGTCGTGGTCACATCCTCAATACCATGAGTGACAACCTGTTCGATGTCTACCATTCAATTGCTACTGCCAAGGAACTTTGGGATAGATTGGAGTCCAAGTACATGCAAGAAGATGCTACAAGTAAGAAGTTTCTTGTCTCGTCTTTTAATAATTATAAAATGGTAGATAATAAATCTGTTATGGAGCATTTTAGTGAGATTGAAAGGCTTCTTAATCACTTCACACAACACAATCTACACATGGATAAAGCCATTATTGTTTGCTCTATAATAGATAAGTTACCACCTTCTTGGAAAGATTTCAAAAGAGACCTCAAACATAAGAAAGAGGATATCTCTCTTGAGATTCTTGCTAAATCTCTTCGAGTAGAAGAGGAAACTCGCATGCAAGAAAAGAAGGATAGTCAAATCCTTGAAGAGAACAAAAATTCTACTTCAAAGGTGCATGTGATTGAAGAGAGACAAACTGAAAAGTCTCAAGGAAGCAAGAAGGGCCAACAACCCAAGAATCAATCCAAGAAAAGAAAGAAGGGACAATGCTTCTATTGCAAGAAAGAGGGACACTACAAGTTCGAGTGGAAGATTCTTCAAAACAAGAAGAAGAAGCAAGACAATACTATACATGTACCAAAAATCAATGAATATACATTAATTTCATGTATGTACATCATACAAATTTTGAAAAGTTTCCAACAATTCCCCGACACTTTCAAAATTTAGAAAATAGATTTCAAAAAGGTCACCAATTAATCTGACACTCATATGCATAAATAATGGTGTCTTTCGATTGAACCACTATCTTAGTGAAGGTTCTTTGAAATCAATCCTTCAAGATGGTAGACAAGCTTTGAACCATTTGGACATTGGACCAACCTCATAAACCCATCACACACTGAGCAATGCACAACCATAAATTCTTCAACGATACATTTTACGGCCTTGTATCACTATCCTTTCATGAATGTTTACAAAGTAAAGTCCTTAACTTTGTGGTTTGCCGAAAACCAATAATTCCCATATACATGAATACATTCATAAATGAATGTACATTTTAGAAACATTCACAATACTATACATGTACCAAAAATTAATGAATTTACATTAATTACATGTATGTACATCATACAAATTTTGAAAAGTTTCCAACAATCCCCCGCCATTTTCAAAATTAGAAAATGAATTTCTAAAAGGTCACCAAGTAATCTGACACTCATATGCATAAATAATGGTGTCTTTCGATTGAACCACTATTTTAGTGAAGGTTCTTTGAAATCAATCCTTCAAGATGGTAGACAAGTTTTGAACCACTTGGACATTGGACCAATCTCATAAACACATCACACACTGAGCATTTGTCCGATATAAAGTGCAATACCTTGGACAAATATCCTTCAGGATAAGATGAAGTTTTGTTTGTCTTATACTCTTGCACAAAGCAAGACAAACCCTTTGTGAACTAAGGAGTGCTTTTGAGAGAGTAAGGATAGTAGGAAAGTGATTTTCTGCAGCAAACCACTCTCTACTTGACCTCTTTATATAGGAAGATTGTTTGGGAAACAAAAGATCTCATTAAACACTTGTATGAACAGATTCAAAGTATTGTGTACACATTCATGCACTTTAATTCATGCATCTCATGATCATTAGATCAAAACATGAATCTATCCTTTCATTCAATAATTCCCATATACATGAATACATTCATAAATGAATGTACATTTTAGGAACATTCACAATACTATACATATACCAAAAATCAATAAATATACATTAATTTCATGTATGTACATCATACAAATTTTGAAAAGTTTCCAACAATCCCCCGCCATTTTCAAAATTTAGAAAATGGATTTCTAAAATGAATGTATTCATGTATATGGGAATTATTGAATGAAAGGATAGATTCATGTTTTGATCTAATGATCATGAGATGCATGAATTAAAGTGCATGAATGTGTACACAATACTTTGAATCTATTCATACACAATACTTTGAATCTGTTCATACAAGTGTTTAATGAAATCCTTTGTTTCCCAAACAATCATCCTATATAAAGAGGTCAAGTAGAGAGTGGTTTGCTGCAGAAAATCACTTTCCTACTATCATTACTCTCTCAAAAGCACTCCTTAGTTCACAAAGGGTTTGTCTTGCTTTGTGCAAGAGTTTAAGACAAACAAAACTTCATCTTATCCTAAAGGATATTTGTCCAAGGTTATTGCACTTTATATCGGACAAATAAAGCTTAAAAGAAAGTGATTTCTATCACGATTTGAAGCCAATTCTTGTCACAATATTTGCCAATTCTTTGTTTTTTACCCAACAATCTTTAGGCTTTATTTATACTCTACAATGGCCGGTACCTTGAAAGATTTGGCATCCAATATTGTCAAGCTCGAGAGGTTTGATGGAGGGAATTTCATTCGTTGGCAAAAACGTGTTCGTTTCCTTCTCACTGCACTCAAAGTGGTCTATGTTTTGACCACACCAAAACCATTGATCAATCCCGATGAAGAAACTCTTGAAGACATCCGAAACCGTCAGAAATGGGAGAACGACGATGAAATATGCCGTGGTCACATCCTCAATACCATGAGTGACAACCTGTTCGATGTCTACCATTCAATTGCTACCGCCAAGGAACTTTGGGATCGATTGGAGTCCAAGTACATGCAAGAAGATGCTACAAGTAAGAAGTTTCTTGTCTCGTCTTTTAATAACTATAAAATGGTAGATAATAAGTCTGTTATGGAGCAATTTAGTGAGATTGAAAGGCTTCTTAATCACTTCACACAACACAATCTACACATGGATGAATCCATTATTGTTTGCTCTATAATAGATAAATTACCACCTTCTTGGAAAGATTTCAAAAGAGACCTCAAACATAAGAAAGAGGATATCTCTCTTGAGATTCTTGCTAAATCTCTTCGAGTAGAAGAGGAAATTCGCATGCAAGAAAAGAAGGATAGTCAAATCCTTGAAGAGAACAAAGATTCTATTTCAAAAGTGCATGTGATTGAAGAGAGACAAACTGAAAAGTCTCAAGGAAGCAAGAAGGGCCAACAACCCAAGAATCAATCCAAAAAAAGAAAGAAGGGACAATGCTTCTATTGTAAGAAAGAGGGACACTACAAGTCCGAGTGCAAGATTCTTCAAAACAAGAAGAAGAAGCAAGAGTCTTCCCAAAACACAAGCAAAAATCTTATAGCAATGATATCTGAAATCAATATGATTGAAAATGATTTTGCTTGGTGGGTTGATTCTGGAGCTACGCGACACGTGTGCAACAATAGAACGTTCTTCAAGTCCATGAAACCGGTGGATGAAAGCACCGTTGTTTACATGGGAAATTCTGCTACAATTCCAGTTCAAGGCATTGGAGAAGTAGAATTAAAATTTACTTCCGGAAATGTTGTAACCTTGACAAATGTGTTTTATGTTCCGGAAGTTAGGAAGAACTTGGTGTCGGCTGGGCTGTTAAATAAATTTGGCTTTAGACTTGTGTTTGAGTCTGACAAATTTATTTTGTCTAAAGGTGGTATGTTTGTGGGCAAGGGTTATCTTTGCAATGGGATGTTTAAATTGAATGTACTTGCTATTAGAAATAATAAGAGTGATATTATTTCTGCGTATTTGGTTGAGTCTTCTTTTGAATTGTGGCATAATAGCATTGGTCATGTTAATTACAAAAGAATGCATGAAATGATGAGACTTGATTTGCTGCCATTTTGTGATAAGATTGAAGGAAAATGCAATACATGCATGCTAACGAAAATCACAAGAAATTCGTTTCCTAAAGTTGAAAGATCATCTAAAATCTTGGATCTTATTCATAGTGATGTATGTGATTTGCATGGTACTCCTACTTTGGGTGGTAAAAAGTACTTTGTGACTTTTATTGATGATTATAGTAGATACTGTCATGTTTTCTTGTTACACTCAAAAAGTGAAGCTTTGCAAAAATTTAAGGCATACAAATCAGAAGTTGTACTTCACTGTGAATCCTTTATCAAATGTCTAAGGACAGATAGAGGTGGGGAATATTATGATATTACCTATTTTGAGTCTGTTGGGATAAAACATGAGGTGACTGCTCCTTACACACCACAACAAAATGGTGTAGCCGAAAGGAAAAATCGTGTATTGACCGAAATGGTTAATGCACTTTTGTCAAAATCTGGTTTAAGTCAAGGATTTTGGGGTGAAGCCTTGTTAACGGCTTGTCATATCCTAAATAGAGTTCCTAATAAAAGGAGTTCTATAACCCCTTATGAATTTTGGAATAAAAGAAAGTCCAATCTAAACTATTTGAAAGTTTGGGGTTGTAGAGCTGTCGTAAAACTCCCAGAACCTAAAAAAAGGAAATTGGGAGAAAGAGGTGTGGAGTGTATATTCTTAGGATATGCACAAAATAGCAAAACATATAGGTTCATGGTAATTGAATCTAATGATTCAATTTCGGTTAATACCATAATTGAGTCTAGAGATGCTATTTTTGAAGAGAATAGGTTCACCTCTATAAAAGATGTTATTCCAAAATCAAGTGAATTGACAAAAGATGGTGAAAATGAAACCATCGAATTGAGAAGGAGCAAAAGAGTTAGAAAGTCAAAAGACTTCGGTTCGGACTTTTATATGTATCTAGTTGAAGGAACTAGAGATACAGTGAGCAACCAAATCTCATATTGCTTCAATATTGAGGTTGATCCCAAGACCTATGAAGAAGCAATGAACTCACAAGATGCTCCCTTTTGGAAGGAAGCTATTAATGATGAGATGGACTCAATCATGGGTAATAAAACCTGGAAATTAGTAGACTTACCACCTGGTTCAAAACCAATTGGTTGTAAGTGGATCTTCAAGAAGAAAATGAAGATCGACGGAACTATTGATAAGTTCAAGGCCAGGTTGGTTGCCAAAGGGTTCACACAAAAGTATGGTGTGGACTATTTTGACACATATTCACCAGTAGCTAGAATTGCTACAATTAGAGTGCTACTTGCTATAACTTCTATCCAAAATCTAGTCATTCACCAAATGGATGTTAAAACAGCATTCTTGAATGGTGATTTGGATGAAGAAGTATCTATGGAGCAACCCGAAGGGTTTGTGATACCTGGTCAAGAGCATAAGGTGTGTAAACTTGTAAAGTTTTTATATGGACTAAAACAAGCACCGAAACAATGGCATCAGAAATTTGACCAAGTTATTCTTGCTAGTGGGTTCAAAATAAATGAATCTGATAAATGTATTTATAGCAAGTTTGATGATGGCAAAGGTGTCATAATTTGTTTATATGTTGATGACATGTTGATTTTTGGGACTGACTTGGAACAAGTTGAAGTCACAAAAACTTTGCTTTCAAGCAAATTTGACATGAAAGACATGGGTGAGGCAGATGTCATTCTTGGTATGAGAATCTTCAAATATGATAACAATATAATGTTGTCTCAAACACATTATATTGAAAAGATTCTTAACAAATTCAATCAAAGTGATTGTATTCCAGTCTCAACACCATTGGATCCCAAAATAAATTTTGTGAAAAATGAGGGGGGTCCAAAATCTCAAATGGAATATGCCAAGGTTATAGGGTGTTTAATGTATGCAATGACTTGTACTAGACCTGATATTGCATATGCAGTTGGTATATTGAGCAGATATACAAGCAATCCTGGTAGGTTACATTGGCAAGGTGTAACCAGAATTTTAAAGTATTTAAAGGCCACTAAGGACTATGGTATATGTTATACCGGTTATCCTTCAGTTTTAGAAGGATTTTCAGATGCTAGTTGGATCACCAATAAAGATGATCACTCGTCGACAAGTGGTTGGATCTTTATGCTTGGTGGAGGTGCAATTTCTTGGGGTTCTAAGAAACAGACTTGTATCACCGATTCAACAATGGCAGCAGAGTTTGTAGCACTTGCTTCGGCCTGTAAAGAAGCTGAATGGCTACGTATTTTACTTTGTGATATACCATTGTGGCCAACACCTTTGTCGCCTATCTCAATCCATTGTGATAGTGCAGCTACACTTGCTAAAGCATATAGTCAAGTGTATAATGGTAAATCAAGACATATCGGTTTGAGACATAGTTATGTCAAAGATTTGATTACAAATGGAGTCATATCAATTGACTTTGTGAGATCAAATGAAAATTTAAGTGATCCTTTGACAAAAGGATTATCAAGAAATTTGGTGTCAAAGACATCGAGGGGGATGGGTTTAAAGTCCAAAATTCTTGATCACTAATGGTGGAACCTCAATTCAACGCTAGATACAACGTCTGGTCCTGAATTCAATGAGTGAAAGTACATCATTCTAGTGGTTGGTGCACTATATGAAGTTTAGTCATCCCAATGTTGAATAGTGCATGTTATTCTCGCCAGTGCAAATGTAAGGATGAGTCATTGGACTCTTAACGAATCTTAAAAGTGCTATTTATGGCGGGGGCACTAAGATGTCGCCTATATGAATGTTGGTTTTCGGCAAACCACAAAGTTAAGGACTTTACTTTGTAAACATTCATGAAAGGATAGTGATACAAGGCCGTAAAATGTATCGTTGAAGAACTTATGGTTGTGCATTGCTCAGTGTGTGATGTGTTTATGAGGTTGGTCCAATGTCCAAGTGGTTCAAAGCTTGTCTACCATCTTGAAGGATTGATTTCAAAGAACCTTCACTAACATAGTGGTTCAATCAAAAGACACCATTATTTATGCATATGAGTGTCAGATTACTTGGTGACCTTTTAGAAATCCATTTTCTAAATTTTGAAAATGGCGGGGGATTGTTGGAAACTTTTCAAAATTTGTATGATGTACATACATGAAATTAATGTATATTCATTGATTTTTGGTATATGTATAGTATTGTGAATGTTCCTAAAATGTACATTCATTTATGAATGTATTCATTTATATGGGAATTATTGAATGAAAGGATAGATTCATGTTTTGATCTAATGATCATGAGATGCATGAATTAAAGTGCATGAATGTGTACACAATACTTTGAATCTGTTCATACAAGTGTTTAATGAGATCTTTTGTTTCCCAAACAATCTTCCTATATAAAGAGGTCAAGTAGAGAGTGGTTTGCTGCAGAAAATCACTTTCCTACTATCATTACTCTCTCAAAAGCACTCCTTAGTTCACAAAGGGTTTGTCTTGCTTTGTGCAAGAGTTTAAGACAAACAAAACTTCATCTTATCCTAAAGGATATTTGTCCAAGGTTATTGCACTTTATATCGGACAAATAAAGCTTAAAAGAAAGTGATTTCTATCACGATTTGAAGCCAATTCTTGTCACAATATTTGCCAATGTGTACACAATACTTTGAATCTGTTCATACAAGTGTTTAATGAGATCTTTTGTTTCCCAAACAATCTTCCTATATAAAGAGGTCAAGTAGAGAGTGGTTTGCTGCAGAAAATCACTTTCCTACTATCCTTACTCTCTCAAAAGCACTCCTTAGTTCACAAAGGGTTTGTCTTGCTTTGTGCAAGAGTATAAGACAAACAAAACTTTATCTTATCCTGAAGGATATTTGTCCAAGGTATTGCACTTTATATCGGACAAATAAAGCCTAAAGGAAAGTATATGGGAATTATTGAATGAAAGGATAGATTCATGTTTTGATCTAATGATCATGAGATGCATGAATTAAAGTGCATGAATGTGTACACAATAATTTGAATCTGTTCATACAAGTGTTTAATGAGATCTTTTGTTTCCCAAACAATCTTCCTATATAAAGAGGTCAAGTAGAGAGTGGTTTGCTGTAGAAAATCACTTTCCTACTATCCTTACTCTCTCAAAAGCACTCCTTAGTTCACAAAGGGTTTGTCTTGCTTTGTGCAAGAGTATAAGACAAACAAAACTTCATCTTATCCTGAAGGATATTTGTCCAAGGTATTGCACTTTATATCGGACAAATAAAGCCTAAAGGAAAGTATATGGGAATTATTGAATGAAAGGAAGCAAAGAATTGGCAAATATTGTGACAAGAATTGGCTTCAAATCGTGATAGAAATCACTTTCCTTTAGGCTTTATTTGTCCGATATAAAGTGCAATAACCTTGGACAAATATCCTTTAGGATAAGATGAAGTTTTGTTTGTCTTAAACTCTTGCACAAAGCAAGACAAACCCTTTGTGAACTAAGGAGTGCTTTTGAGAGAGTAATGATAGTAGGAAAGTGATTTTCTGCAGCAAACCACTCTCTACTTGACCTCTTTATATAGGAAGATTGTTTGGGAAACAAAGGATCTCATTAAACACTTGTATGAACAGATTCAAAGTATTGTGTATGAATAGATTCAAAGTATTGTGTACACATTCATGCACTTTAATTCATGCATCTCATGATCATTAGATCAAAACATGAATCTATCCTTTCATTCAATAATTCCCATATACATGAATACATTCATATTTTGAAGCAGAGCATCTTGATAGGAGGGATTACTATGAAGCATATAACGGGTGATAAGCATGGTTCAAAGTCATGGTCGCGGCTCGGACCGTTCCACATCAGTCTCGGCATATCGGTCACGGTCACGGTCTCGGTGAGATGCAAATTTTGAAGTATTTAATATTCTAAAAATTATAAACAATATTCAAAAATATGCTAAACAAAAATAATTAAAAAATTAGTAAAATAAAATCTGTAAAATATAAATTTGCAAGCTGACTCGGGCAGATCCGGCCGAGACTATCCGTATCAGAGACTTCTCAATCGAGTTCTCGACGAGTCAAATATCTCGGAATCATCTCGTCTTGGTATCATATCGGAGGGGTCGTTTCACTAACGACTCGGCCGAGTCGTCTCGGTCTCAGCTGAGACTTTGAACCATGCTTGTGGGTGATAAGTGGTATAGATGGGTTGCCTGTGCTGATGATTATCATTCATCGGAATTAATTGGAGAATATCTTCAAGAGAAGGCAGATTTGAAGACTATTGCTGATATTAAAGCAGAAGTGAAGCAAATAACTTCACGGCTTATTGACAATCTTACCAAGGAAATACAAGATAACAGCAGGTCCCTCAGGGTTTGTGAGCGTAAATACAATGAAAGTATTATACTGTCATTCGATTTGATGACTTGAAAGGATGAGATGGATCGATTCCATAATGAAGGTGTGTACTCATTCCTCACATCCAGAGAATGATATCTTTAGTTGTTAAATGATTTGATGCAGTGTTTTTTGCTTTCACTCTTTTCACAAGTGACAATATCTGCATTGATTTTCCCTCACTTCTTCCATTTCACATGAATCAGAGATAGAAAGATGCTGGATAGCATGCCAATCAGTTGAAAAGGTATCTTCAGAGGATGCAGCTAGAGGCATGGAAACAAAAGCTGATTGAGCGTAAGAAAGAATTGGAGAAATGGGAGGCTCAGAATGAAATAGAGAGGCAAAAACTTGAACTACAGAACAAAGTGGTACATATCTGAACATACCATTGAACGTATGCAATACTAGAATATGGAACTGCAAGCAGAAAAAGAGAGCAACAATCAACAGAGGAATAGCATTCCAGCAGTTGAAATATAAACCACTCAAATCAAAAGCTAAAAGATTTCGCAACCTAATGAAATTGTTAGCCTTGTTTTGTTGTTTGATAGATGAAACTTGATACTCCTGTACCCTTCATCTTTTGAGTTATTCAACAAGGATATATGTTATGTTCCAGTTGCTGAACAGTTTCTGTAGTTAAGCGGTTCCCATATCTATGAACTTCTGTCAAAACTGGTAATCAATTTAGAAAACAGATATTTGTCTGCTGTGTCATGATATGCGACTAAACTAGCTGGAAAATGTGAAGAGAGCTGCACGTTTGTTCAATAACTACTTGTAAAACTGAAAGAGTCTCCTATATGTTTTAGGTCATTTGTAATTCACACAAGCTGAAGTCCTTTGAGACGTGATTGGACCATTGTCTCCTCGATTCTTGATTTACTGACTAGCAAATCATTGGTAAAGCTGCTGCAGCAAGTCTATAATCTTAAATTACCTGAGACAACTTCATTTTAACACTTACACTTTTTAGTTGAAGTCTTCGTAGTAGATGTTGTCAAAGAATAAACAAGATTTGTTCATTCAGACTGATTGACGAATTTAATCCTTTAATATGCCCCAAGCTTGCATCAAAACTATGTTAGACAAGTTTGCCTTAATACAGTCGTAAATTTCTCCTCTGATGGAATGCTGATCTCATATTAAACTAAAGCACATTATATGGTTGATCAAATACAACTCAAGTCTTGACATTTAACTCATTATAATCTCGCCTTGGAATAGATTAAGAAGATATTAAATGCCTTTCACTTCCTTGTACCGGATCAAATCCTCAATATTCCACCTTCACTCCAAAAAGCCAACAGGATCAAGTTCTTGGTGAGGGATCAATTGTGATGTGACAACAGTCTTAAAAACAGAACCAGGTGGTGGAAGTTTACATTGTTAGTTTGCAGATGACGGAAATGCTATAATCTGCTGGTCCTTGAAAGACTTCCCATGTCTTTGGCTTTCTGGCGGAGAACAAATTTTTGTATTTTTCCTGTTGAAGTTTTTGGCAATTCCCTAAAAACAACAGTTCGTGGAGCCATATAATGTGGCAAATGATCACGGCAATACTTGATAATTTCATCTGCATTTGCATTACAATCATCCTTCAATTTGACAAATGCACAAGGTGTTTCACCCCAATAATCATCTGGTCTTCCAACAACTGCAGCTTCCAGAACTGCGGGATGGCTATAAATCACAGATTCCACCTCAATCGAGCTAATATTCTCCCCTCCTGAGATGATAATGTCTTTGGATCGATCTTTTAATTCTATGTATCCATCAGGGTGTCTCACCCCCACGTCCCCACTTCGAAACCATCCACCTTTAAAAGCATCAACTGTTGCTTTACTATCCTTAAAGTATCCATTCATGACGGTGTTGCCTTTGAACATCACCTCACCCCTTGTTTTTGTGTCCGGTGGTATGCTTTGCATTGTTTCTGGATCTTTAATATCGAGTTCTTCCATGCCAAGGTGGTGCAACCCTTGACGAGCCTTGACCTTGGCCTGTGCATCAGGTGGTAGTGAATTCCACTCGGGTTTCCAAGTGCAAACTGTTCCAGGACCATATGTTTCGGTCAAGCCATAGGAATGAGTAACATTGAATCCCAGCTCCTCCATCTTGAAAAGTACATGAGGAGGAGGGGGGGCAGCGCCTGTCATCACTATCACTTTTCCTAGAAGCAGTCTCCGATCAACAGACGGTGCATTAATTATCATATTTAATACTGTAGGTGCACCACCCATGTGGCTCACTTGGTGCTTAGCTATGCACTCAAAAATACCTTTTGCAGTTACATTTCTTAGAGCTGCAACGGCCCAAGTAAGGCACCAGCCATTGCAATGGAACATTGGAACAGTCCACAAATAAACAGGCATGGATGGCATTTCGTTTAAAAGAGCAGCAGCCAGAGAATTGAGGTAGGCTCCTCTGTGACTGTAGACAACACCTTTGGGGCTTGATGTTGTACCTGAAGTGTAATTCAAAGCAATAGGATCCCACTTATCATGTGGCCTTATAACCTCAAAGTCTGGTCTTCCTGATGCCAAGAAAGATTCGTACTCTAAATTGTCATTATTGAAATACATGTCACTAACCCTGGAAGATGAGCTAGCTTGGTCAGGAATCACAACTAATTTAGGCGTCTTGCTGCTTGTCTTTAGTAGAATTCCTAATGCCCCTTCTGCAATATGAAGTAACTGATAATCAACAAAAATGACTTTTGCACCTGAGTGTTTTAGCAATGTCGACACCATTGCTGAATCATGACGTATATTGAGAGTACAGAGAACTGCTCCTGCCATTGGAACTCCAAAGTGCAGCTCGTAGATTGCAGGAATATTTGGGGCCAGGACAGCGACCTACACATGTAATCAAAAGCTTAAATACAAGGTATCAGAAGAGACACATCACATCAGGTGGTTTAGACAAGAGAACACAGTCTTCTGTTGCATATCCACGCAAACTGTTTGACTTGTAATCCATGAAATACAGGGAAATCTATGAAAGGAAAGAAAAGTTTTAAGGTTCTGAGGTAGTTCATGTTTTTCAGCTACACTTGACGAGTTCTAGTGTGCTCTGTGTATAACTTGACAATATTTTAGGGAGAAATGTGGAGGAGTCCATTCAATAGGCCATGGACAAGTTGGATTCAAAGTTTCAAACTTTTCATAAAGCTCAAGCCCTCTGGTCTAGCTAATTCAGTGTACCTATATCTTAGGAAACTCAACCTTACTTTCAAATTTAAGCATGTGACAAGACTTGATTTAGAAGATCTTCTAGGCACTCAATGTTCTATATCAAAACGTTTACTTTTAGCCTCATCACAAACCAGCAGAAATATTTTCAGCCAGCAGAAGTATTACTTCCAGCTCATCAAGTCCTCTATCAGAAGTATCATTAACCAGCAGATGGAATTTCTGGTATACTTATCAAGAAAGGAACCTCATCATTGTACCATAACTGAACAGCAAGACATAGCTAGACTGCAGGATTCAAAGAACTTTGCCAAAACATTCCAATGGTTAAAGCACACAGATATTAGCACCAGAGATGCTTTGATAGGGTACAATTTGTTAGTAATTTTATTATTAATTTTCCCTTTTATCCCTGATAAATATTGTGTTAATTGCTGATATTTACTCATATTTGGTATCTGGACTTAATTTCAGGAATGAAGCAGAAAACTACCAAAAAGGAGGGATTTTATGAAAAATATGGAGACTTCTAAGGGCTTCAATTCTTGGGCCCTTGAATTGGTGGGGACCACAAGCTAATGAAAGGCATTGAGTCATTTGGGCTCTTCAAAGAAAGTTACGTAGAAAGACTTGGAACAAGAAGTACTTTGGAGGCTTTGTCCACATGTGTGGGGACCACCTAGATAGCCCTTAGTCATCTTTCTTTTGTTGGTTAAATAGGGATAACGTAGAGAGCAGATCCTCTGTCCAATATTTTGTGTCCAATTTCCTGTCCAATGTGAAACTACGTAGTTTCACTTATTATATCTGCTGATGTGACAACTAAAAATAGGTGGCTGTTTGGCTGCCTTATACTTTTTTTTCTTTTTTCTTTTTTGGGTTTCTTTTGTTTACACAACAAATTCCCATCTTTTTTAAATATTCTTTTGTATTTGAAATCTTTAATACTTTGTTTTAAAAAAATGAGAATTGTAACAAAGTTATGTAAACAAAGGAAACCCAAAAAAGAAGAAAGAAAAGAAGTAGAAGGCAGTCAAACAGCCACCTATTTTTAGTTGTCACATCAGCAGATATAATAAGTGAAACTACGTAGTTTTACATTGGACAGGAAATTGGACACAAAATATTGGACAGAGGATCTGCTCTAACGTAGGGGAGGAAAGGGACATCTCTAGTTTTTAGTCTTTTAGGGTAGCTTTAGTTTTTCTTTCTTCTGACTGGCTTCTGACACACGCCAGGTGTTCGACAAAATTCCCCAACGGGAAAAACATCTTTTATTCCTTGCTTTCTAGTAAAAAAACGCTATGCCTTTGCAATCCATTAATTCGTGTGATGATTTAATTATGCGGCGTGGCTAAGTCTTCCATCTAGTCAAGGGTCAACTCGACGGCGCAGTCCCGAAAATCTGTGAAATCTAATTAGTTTTCACGCGTTCCTTAATTTATTAATATTTGCACGTTGTCTGCTTGAATTTTCATGGGATTATTTTATTAATTGGATGTCAAGGGCCCGATGTTCAATGTGATTTATTAATCTCGTGCCAATTTAGTCAATTAAATCCGTAATTGTTTGATTGATTAATATTAGTGGCAACTGGTGTATTTACACATTAGGGGAACGTGCGATCTAATTTAAATAACCCTCGTAGCGTGTTATTGATTAGGGCTAGGTTTTTCTGGTTATTAATGCAATTGGAAAATTAATTCCTACGGTCGTATCTAGGAGTACTTCTCTGGTTAGGGGTGATCAATGGTCGTACCTTGGTCATCTATAAATTAAGGAAAAATTGGTCATTAGAGTTCATCGATGGCTATAACTAGCCTATTTATAAATTAAGTGAACCTCTCTTGCATCAATGATCGGATAAATGGACTGTGCCTGAGTAGTTGTATCCTTGGCTAGAATTTATTTATTCTTGATTTAATTCCTGCTTTACTTGTGCTAGTTATTTATTTATTCTTAGTTGAATTGTTTAATTGTTTTTTTAGTTTTACTCCAGTGAAATCCCCCCTTACCAATTGAAATTTAAAAGAGACGAATATCTCCAGTCCCTGAGGAGACGACCCTACTTGCCACTGTCTACTATTTAGTAATCTTTGTCAACTAATTGATTCTGGTATATCGGATTAAGCAAACTCTTCGGGAACATGGTGAATCAAGTAACCCATTGCATACCTAGAGTCCCTGCTCCAGTACCTAGGATTAATTATTGGCTGCTTTTAGTGGTAGTTAGGTTCTATATTTATTATTGCACAGGTTCGGCACCTGTCAATTTTTGGCGCCGTTGCCGGGGACTGGCGTTATTATTTGTTTCTTTTTAAATTCATTTTTTGTCCTAATTTTCTGGTTTTCTTCTAGTGTATGTCTCGATCTTCTCGTACAAGTGATTTGATTTTTGACCCTGAGATAGAGAAGACCGCGCGTAGAACGAGAAAGGAAACCAGACAGCTCAGAGAAGAGCACTCCAGTGCTACATCTCAGAGACCCGAGTCAGAAGTTGAACCAACAGATTCGTTTGGTAACACTTCGAG